>NC_089685.1:22673000-23275000 GCF_031753505.1 Anomalospiza imberbis
CCTGAAACACAGAGTTCATCAAAGTATAGTTATGACATGGTGGAGCCAAATTCCTGTTAGTACAAATGTTTGCTGCAATAAGAAGAGTAAGCCTTAGATAGTGCTGGAGAAACACTAAAGACAATCAAAACTTTGTGACAGTCCAAGTAATTGATGCATTTTAGCTTGTAGATAAAGGATTGAGCAGATTTACTTAATCCTTAAAAAAACCCCCTCCACCTTAAGTAGTTTATAAACCTATATAACATATTACTTGAAAAATAAATCAGAATGTGACGTAAACCAACAAGTGTAATAAATGCTGTTGTTCTTCCAAAAATCTTTTGGACATGTCAGATGTAATTACATTGATACTTATTTTATTCTGTTCCCATAAAAGGGATGCATTTGTGGAGGTCATGTACTGCATTATATCTAGCCCTTTCTACTAAGCTGAGCTGTTATGCAAGAAGTGCATTAGGGCTACAGGGCAGCTCTTGCCAAAGGCCAAGTGGCACCATAAAAAAAAGAACACTTAGCAGAGGAGACTTCATTAAAATATTTCTCTCTTTCTTCTGCAGACAAACAGTCTTGCTTTGTAGGAGTAAAAATCCTATTGTTACAGAGTCATGGATGCTAGCTATTTTTGGTACCTGAGTCTATCAAGGTCTCAGGGTAGCAGTCATGGAAGTCTAACATAGTCTTTTTTGCTCATTTTCTATAAATAATGCCCTAAACCCCCACTCTAGACCTTATCTGTGATACATGAGGACAAGAGGACCTTAAGAAGAAAGAGAGGGATATTTTCCCTGCTGAAGTCAATATAAAGGCAATGTGTTTGCCCTTGCATGTTCTGTCTGAGCTTATTCATTGAATTAGTAGGAGTAGGATTAGACCCCATAATACTCTTTCAAATTGACAGGAGGTGGATTAGGGCTAAAACTACTGATAACAACCTGTTTTCTTCAAAAACAATCTGCACATGAGTTTTCAGGATTAAATGTAAAAAATGGCTTGTAAGTATTATATGAAACTACTTTTGAGTTGAACTTTACTGGAAGAATAATTCCTTAATGACCAACAATTACAGGTTTGTGTAATGAGTGTTTTTTAAGCTCCAGTGACATAGTTTCCTTTGAGTTCTAATACAAGAACATGTCATTTATTAAGTAGAGTTTTGTAATCACTTTGACAGGGAACCGAAATAGAGGTCTTTAATGAAGACATATTTCAAGGTGGTGAAACAAAAAGTTTTGCTGTGGCACATAATTTTATGAACACCATAGACTAAATTCTAACCTCATGTATACTACTGAATCCCCACAGGAATCGATGGGCAGTACCACAGAAAAAAAAATGAATAGTGAACTTAAGTCTGAAAGCTCACCTCTGTTATTGGTAGTCTTTCAGTACTATAGCAAAATAGCTCCCTGTTGATGATGAGGATTTACTACCAGTGCATTGCTACTAATGTGTATTTATAGACAGAGATGAAGGCAGTGTCTATGCTCCAAAAACCATAGCAGAACTTATAGAGACAGGAGATGAAACTGAAATAGAAGTTAAATTACATACAATTACTTATCTGAGTTTTAAGAATGTTGTTTGTGATAGGAATATCCTTTCTGTAGTAAGAATGGTGGGACACATAATTTATGGTTGCATAGTCCTTCTCCTGGATTTGTCTCACCTTCCTCTAGAAAGCTATTGGAGGAATCTGAATCAGAGAGCTCTCGATTCTTAATGCATAGCCATTTCCAAAGACTTCAGGGTAGCATCTTTCTCATCATCTGAAAGCCTAGGTAAAGTCAAGTGCTTTAACTATGGACAGCTAAAAAGCAGAAGAGATGATTTTCAGCCCATTCATTTATGTTCTCAGAAGCAATGAAGATGCTCAGAGACCAATGAAGGTGTTCTTTAGAAGTTCCTCATGCTCCCTTTCCAAGTGTCAAAATCAAAAGTATTACTTTTCAGTAGATAGTAAATACTCAGAGAACTTTCCCCTTTATATGCACAGAACATTTTACTTGCTCTTTTTTTCTCTTTATTTGACTGTGCTTACCTATCAGTACATGTGTACTTGCTCATGTGGAAGAGTATTTAATAATATTTGGCCAGAATTTTAGGGAGTTTAATAAATAACATCTGTGTTTTTTGGTGTTTCAAATGATACTTTTGACTTTGTTTTTGGTCTGCAGATGAGGTTGACAGGTCATCTGTAGTCTAAAGATATTCTAATTGGTTTTTATTGCAATATTTATTATTATTCTGTCTTAAGCAGTGGAATATATCCTTCAATATTTCATTCACTAGGTTTATTAAGATACACAGTCTTATATCCCTTTCCTTTTGATACATTTTTATGATTCTACCCTAAAGGATAATCTGTAAATCAGTTCATGCTCCTGTTTTATATTAGTATGTGCTAAATAATATAGAGAAATTGCTCAAACCTATTTAACACCCCAGACTGAAAACTCTCTACTGTGAGGTATCTTACTGAACATTTCACAGGTCTCTAATCTCCATTAGCCTGAACAAACAACTACAACCCACACAAAACAGCTAAATCCAGGTTTGAATATTTCTGAAGCAGAAAAATAATAATGTTTCTGCAAGTTGGCGTTAGCAAAGTCAACAGAAAATTATATTTGTCAGTAATGTGTTGTCCAGACATTTAAATACTCTCTTTTTATTCCTCTTGTTTCCAAAATTACATTTAAAATAAAGTATAAAGAACCACTTCACTTAGAAGAGCAGCCTGTATGTTCATTAGTGCTCAGCTGAAATGATTTCTTCCAGCAAACAATGCAATAGTAAAAACCAATACCACTTCTTAAGCTTTTGGAACAATTATTCTAGGCTGAAAATACAATGTGATGGAATTTCTTTCATGATCTGAGTTGCTAATCTCTGTAACTGCTATTCATTTGATGAAAAGGACCCAGAACCAGCCCCTGAGATTTCAAAAACCATGATGTGAGCTGAAAGACACCAAATGAGACTTCTGGAGCAGCTTAATAGCTTCTTGTCCTATCCAGTAGGAATGCATATGTGCCACTCATTTTAGTGTAAGGAATATCATGATGACTTCTGGGGCCAGCAGGGTTTGCAAAGCAGAATTCTGCAGAAGGTGAGACTACAAGTTGGATTGGTTTGTGCATCCTTTGGATGCATAGTCAATGCATCTTCAGTCTAGCAAATCCAGACAGCATTTTCACAAAAAGTCATATGAAGTTTGAGAGGGCAGAGTGCTATTCAAGCCTCTACAAGGGGGCTACCATGTGCTTACCAAGTGAAATGGGACACGCTTCTTTAGGACACATTCACATTGTTCTCTGTGGCATGGAAGGTACTGAAAACAACAACCCAACAACACTGGAATAGGACATTATAACAGACAATGGGAATGTGGTACCAAACTCCCTCTATATAGCTCTATCAGAACTTTGGCAGAAGAAGGAGCATTAAGGAAATGAGAGCCCACTGCTGAATATGTGAGTATGTGACTGAGTGTCAAAGGACAAGGAAAAGACTACTGTGTCTTTTTTGTTGTGTTCTTTACAGGCAAAAGGACCTTTGCAGAGAAGAGCCTGCATACCTGGCAGGGCAAACTGGACAGTATGTTCTTCTTAAACATATATAGCACTTTGTCACCAGGAGTTTAGCCATCAGGATGAGTAACATTACTGTGGACCAATACTGGGCAACTGTAAAATCTCCTCTAGTGTACTGTTTGATTTTGGACTTCCTATTGCAAGGGATACATTGGGAAACTGACATAGGGCCACCAAAATGTCTAATTAATGTGGAGTCTTCGTCCTTGGATATGTTTGGAATTTTTCTGGAAAGGATATGAACATTGTGACCTGACTTCAAAGTTAGCCCTTGAGCAGACTGGACCAGATGACCTACAACAGCATTTTTTCTACAATTCTGTGATTACATAATGAGCCAGAGTCTCTTAACAGCAGGTCCACTCTCAGCACTCTCCTTGGGCTGAAATACCATAGATATGTACTCCAGATATAGTCCTTTGCACTTCTGTTTCTTCTCTTTTGACCTCTTCCCCCCACTACCACCCCCTACACCCCATCCCCAAAATTATGAACAGTTTAGCAGTTGGAGACTGCTGAAATATTGATTGGGCTAATAGCATTTGTGAATTTTTACCCTGTTTTTGATTGTTCCAGGCTAACTTTCCTACTGAGATTCAAAATAAAGCAGATGATGTGAAACAGTTCTCAATTCATGAGTGGCATTTTAAAATGAATTACGGAGTTCCCTTTGATTTTATTTTTAAATTTATTTTTAGGCCTTTTTCAGCTTTGCTTTAGCTCAATATATTTTTTATAACTATACTTATTTACACTGTGTATAATAAGGCTTTACTGTATTTTCTTTTAAGAATCTCTGCACTAGTGGATGTTGCATTTGCAAAAAGAAGTCTGCTCCTTCTCCTCAACAGATGAAATGATGATGATGAAAAAGCTGATAGGCCAAGACAGGGCAGAGAAACTCATGACTCTTCCATTTCCCTCACCCAGGAGGGTTGCACACTCTTTCCCTGCTCCAGCATGGGGTCCCTCCCACAGGCTGCAGTTCTTCAAGAGCTGTTCCAGTATGGGTTGTCTCCATGAGGGTAATGTTCTTCAGGAACAGACAGCTCCAGCATGGGTCCCCCATAAGTCATGGCTGCTGCCAGGAGGCTGCTCCTCCATGGGCTCTACCTGAGCTGCTGCTTCCTTCAGAGCATCTTCATCTGCTCTGGCTTGGGGCTCTCCATGGGCTGGGAGAACTCTGCCCCCCTGTGGGCCTCCATGGGCAGAAGGGGCACAGCTGCTTCATCATAGTCTTCATCACAGGCTGCAGAGGAATCTCTGCTCTGGTGCCTGAAGCACCTCCTCCCCCTCCTTCATTGATCTGGGTGCCTGCAGGGCTGTTTTCCTCACATTTTTCTCACTCATGTCCCTCACAGATGCTGCGCAGCATTTTTTCCTCTTTCTAAAATTATCACAGCAGCATGACCAGCATCATTGATGGGCTTAGCTTTTGTTTTGGAGCGAGGTGAAACTGGCTGTACCTGACATGGAGGCAGCTTCTGGTGTCTTCCCACAGAAGCTAACCCTGAAGTTATCCTGCAACTCATCAAAATCTTGCCAGGTAAACCCAACAGAGGGGAACACAGTGGTGAGCCCTGAAATCAGTGCAACAAGGACTGAGCTTACCAGCATCAGGTGGATTATCCAACCTGAGCTCTTGCCTTGCTGCAGTACTGAGGCTGCCCATTGCCTCTGAAGTGACTGTGGGCCCTAAAGCAGTTGGTGTATTTGCATCTGGAATATCACAGCTCTGCATTACAGTAGCCGATGACAAGTAGAATCTAGGCTGACACTTCTCACTATGCTCTGTTCAGTTTTGCCCAGAACTGATATAACTGTGAGCATTTATGTAAAGGGTTAAGATGAACAAAAAATAGACCAGAAATATCCTATAGGAGAGTGGTCTAGATTCTTTTCAGACTCATTCAGAATGACTGAAACTATTGGCTAAATAACAGCTTGACAAATACTTCTGAACAGCTTGTCTCTTTTTTGCTTCCCTGCCCTGAGAACAAAGCTCAGAGATCAACACTCTCACATGGGGTGGCCTTACAATCCCAGGGTTTTGAAAGAAGAAAAAGTCTGAAGGAACTGAAACAGGCTTTTTTTTTTTTTTTCTGTCCAATTCAATGCACATAAAAATTAGTCTTGGAAGACAGGAGAACAGCTAGGGCCATTTTTGGTGGCTCAGAAACCTGCCTTAACTGGATGGCAGTAAAGGTTTTCAACACCTCATTTGATGATAACCACTCATCACAACAAAAGGCTCAGCTCTAAATTAGCTCTCACTAAATAGAACAGATGCTATAAACTCTCACCTACTGATCAATCACAAATGAACCAGCAGAAATGGTCTCCAACCCTGACTATGAGCTGATACTTTCCAGTTTGGCCTCAGGTTTGCATGGGTTATAGCTGGTTTTTTTGGCCCTCTGTTCCATTAAAATCCTGCCTTGTTTCTCTGTTCTGGCTTTCCATTATCATCAGGACATTTGACTAAATTTTTAAATTTCAAAACATGCCTTCTGAGAAAATGCATGCCCTGTGCTAACTGCTGTCTTTGATAACATTCATGGTCCTCTGAAACAACAGAACAACAGGCTGATGTGCACAGGCAACAAAACTTGCAGAGGATAATGGGCATTATCATGCCCTCTTCTGCACAAGATAAGAATATCTACATTACTCTAAATGCTTTCAGAACAAAAGATAACACTTAGCTTATTTTCTCTCGATAATTTGTTTACAAATACAGGAGACACACATTTGCCCCTTATCACATAAATACGTACAAATGCAAGCAAACAAACAGAGACAAGCAGTTTCCTCCCTGGGCTTGGGAAGAAAAGAAGAGATCTATTTATTTTCTTCCTGTTTTAGAAAACCAGAGGGACACACAAAGTCTGTGATAAGAATTATTCAGTATTAAGAGATAAGCAAAAGAAAAAGAGAGAGGGGTAATGTAATATATATGTAAGATGAATCAAGAGAGATTTCAACTAGATTTTCAAATATCAAAATGTGTTTGTAGGTCTGCCAGAAATAAATATTTTCTTTTGACTGATATACTGAACTAACTTGATGCGAAAGCAGATATTTGAAAGGAAAAACATGAACGCTAAAGTATCACTCTGAAGAGAACAAAGCTGTCACGGCATTCAGTCAAATGTGTAATCTGCTGATGAACAAGCTCATTTGGCAGACCTCTATTCTTTTTTTCTCATACTTGGCTTTTCTGCCCATGAGTAGTCATTTCTTCTTTTTTTTTTTTTTTCTCTCTAAAACGTAGATATTTGAAAGGCTGCCCAAAATATCTGTGCATGTGCTTCCATAATTTCTTTCAACAGACATAGTTTATTGAGGAAAATGGAGTTATGAAAAAATTCAGCCTCTCTATTACCTTGGGACATGGACGGTGCCAAAATCAGTGGTTCACCCTCTTCCCTCTCCCCTCAAAAGCCATTACTGGTCAGGGATTTGTAAGACTCAGGAGGTATAAATCTGCTTGCTGCTCGAGGCTGAGCAGACCCCAGGCTGGCACTGCACTGGTGGTCCCTGAATCTGCCCTTACTTTCATCTGGGCCATTCTATTCCTCTCCATCCAGGTGCTCCCATCATCCCCTGCCTTCTTCCTATTAAAAGAAGAATACCCTTTTTGCTTTCCAATGAATCTTCGGAAGAATGAAATTAATCTTTCCCTTTGAAATGAATTTTCAGAAGAAGCAGGGTTGTTCAGCTGCCTTTGTGAGGCAGCTCAATTCAGCAAAGATCCAGGTCGATACTCTGCTACTCCAGCCTGTGCCTGTGCAGTTTACCTGTGTTCACACACTTTTTGGGGCAGGGGTCACAGGCTGCACAGTGTTATACAGTGATGCTGTGAGTCCTTCTTCTGGCCATGGGAAATGCTGTGGGTGCTGGGATGACTCAATTATCTCTCTCCTTTTACTGGAAACATGCTGAGAATGTTAAAAAAAAAATAAAAATAGTATGATCTGATCTGAGACGTGACCTATGCCCCTCAGCTCCCCTCAACTTCTTTAACTTCTTTTTCCCAGTAACTCAAGGTTGCATTTGCCTGCACTTGCTCTGTCCATGCTTGAGTGTTTTCAGCTTCATGCCCAGTTGCCTGCCTGCCTGAACACTGTGGAGGGTATGTTTTCCCTGTGAAAGGAATGCACATGTTAGCCTGTCTGCTTGAACCAGGAACTATTTCTATGGGGAAAAAGAACAATTGCTGTTGAATTGTAGGCAGGCACTCCTTTCTGAAAATTGTTGTAGACAACAGCGGAAGTTCACTGAGGTGAATGCAAAGATGTATAATGTAACTTTTACCTGCTCCAGACTGACCCTTTTTTTTTTGGTAAGGAGGGAGTGCAATGTTTTACATAGACAGAATGGATCATTATAACACCCTTATTTTAGAAGGCATGAGGTTGTGAATGGAGGATTCTGGATCATAATTTCAGTTGCAATTGATTTCTTTTTATGCTGGATAGAATAAGTTCAACAAGGAAGGGGAGGTCACAGGTGCTTTCCATGGCTTTAGCTCCCCACAGTTGACTTGTATTCTTAAAGGCCTTGCATAAGATCTGTGTCAAGGATAATTTAATGAAGATTTTTTTTAGTTTTAATTAGGAGTAAAATAATTTTGTGATTCTACCATCAGAGCTACAGCATGAGGCCCTGTGTATTCCGTCTAGCTTTGTGTTACATTTTTGCTATGTGCTGGGATATGAAATCAAAAATTCCAGCCCTCCTTGCTAAAGGCACATACTGAACATCACATTACTTTTCATCTGCAAAACACTGCCAAGAAAGTAGAAAACAGCAGTGAAAAACAACATAACCCTTGTTACTGCAGAAACTTAAATCACAGCTGAAACTGAAACCTTCTCAATCACATATGGACTTAAAATGCCCTTTTCTGAGAGAATGAAATAGGGAAATCCATGGAACTAGGAGACATATCACATTAATAAAAAGGAAAATCTACTGAACAGTATTCCTTGTAAATTTTGTAAATAATTTCAATAAAAAACTAATCAAAATATAATGCTGGTCTCATGAGAGTCTGAAAGTTTTCTGTGATTAGAGCTGTATGGTCAAGAAAATACAATTAAAGGTTCTCAGTTTATTAGAATTTCACGTCAAGGAAATGGTTTTGGCTGCTTTTTATTCAGACTTTTGTGTTCTTTATCTTATTATCTTTTTTCTCCTGTCAATGGAAACTGATCATTTCAATTTACTTCCAGGTTTATGCCATGTAACTAAGATGCTGTCTAGTACAGCTGGCCTTTTTTCATCTTTATCTTCTCCATTTACCTAATATACCATTGAAGTCTACCCAAAAATTCCCTAAACTTTTTCTCTATTCCTCCCACGCTGCTTTGTGTTGCTGTGGAATCAAGGCTGTGAAGCATACATTTGAATGACACACTGACCATTTTCAAGTGGTCTTGGCTGATCTTGTTTTTAGGAAATGGAATGTAGAACAAAAATTTCAAATAAGTCTTTTGAGCTGGAGGTGCTAGAGCAAACCTTGATACTAACAAGCAATTTGGGCTGCCACCTTCTGGGTTTCTCCAACTACTTTTCCTCTAACCTTATTTGTCTGCCCAAATTGCTTTGATAACTCATTCAAAGCTGGACTTTACTGCATTTTGCTAGGATAATGTCTGAAATTCATCCAGAATAAAGTCATAGACATTTCTGTGACATGACATTTATAAGAATAAAACACCACTCCAAAATTTTTCAGGTGTAAATAGCATAGGCTGTTATTGCAGAGCTCAAGTTCTGGGCACTGAGAGATCATGTCTCCATTGCTTGGCCACTTTTGCAAAGTGTTTCCTGAGGAATCAGTGTTCAGCCATTTGGTTTCTGTCACAGGTGACATGATGCTCTTTTGTTAATCCTGTGCCATCTTCTGATGGCTGGCCAAACCTGCTCCTTGCCTTATCCATGTATTGATTTCTTCATCTGCTCTCTAAATTAACTTCTTTCTTCATTTTTATTTCCCATTTAAACCTATTTTGCATACTTGTTGTAGATATATTGGTATTATTTATTTTAGTCCTCAGACAGAATTTTCCGTGGTTAATTCAATCTCCTGAATTAGAAAGAATAAATTTTCCCTTTTGTTGCGTGATGAAGTTAGTCAGAGCATGTAAAAGTAATTTTCTTAACTGGTACAGGGGCTTTTCCTATTTATAGGGCAGTATTTATAACTGCAATAAAGTGGTCATTAAGTGAGTGAAGCATTTCTTTGTCAATGAACACTTTTCTTGAACAAATGGAAGCTGGGACAGAAACTCCAGATTAGCATATCTCTCTGACAGTCTTTAAAATTATCTAGTAAGATCCAGGCTCTTCGCTGTCACCAGATGGGGAACATTCATCTTTGAAGTATTTTTACCAACACTTTGTGATTTTGTTGTGATCTGAAAAAATCTTTTTCTGTGTGGAATTTAATAATCCCAAGTCTGAATACTTTTCTTAGTAATTTCCCCCACCTTTTGCTAATATTGTGGAAGGGAATTTAGCATATTTTGAACCCTAAATTTATATGTGTCTGAAGCTGCGGCTCAGTTCCTTGAAGAGAGGAATTGCATACTATTGCCATGGACAATGTGTCATTTTAATGTAAATTGAATGATTCAATTTCTTTTTTGCTTCCAAAAAAAAGTTTTATTCTGTCTACAGCCATTACACTTTTTTCCTTAAGAACAGATATCACACCAAACAGAGTTGCTACTTTTGGAATGACTATTCCACAGACCTATCTAAGCAGCAGAATATTCTAAGGTGTACCTTGGACATCTAATATCTGAAACAATCCTTATTCTTAAGAAACAAAAACTAACAAAACATAATTTAAAAATAAAATCCCACAATGTATTTTAAAGCATACAATGCTTTGTCAGTCTAACAGACTCTTCCCTCTATCCCTCCACGACATGCAACATCTAGGTCATCTCATGGCCCTAAAGCTCAACCCTGAAGAAATCTTAAAGGCCCTATTTATATTCTATGTGTACTGGATTTTAATTTTTGGAAGATATGTAGCCTTAATTTTCTGTCCATGTGCTACATTACCTGGCTTGGGTATATGGGAGGAGGAAAAATTCAACAAAAGTTAGCACAGTATACTTAGTTAGCTTTATAATCACATCTTTTCAATTTCTTTCAGGCCTCCTCTAGGTTTTGTAAATAGTCATCTGAAATCTTCCTAGCTATTAGCATGTCATCCAGATAACAGACAACACCATTTACCCCCTGCCTTACTCAGCTCATTATTCTTTGAAACACAGCAGGTAATTTTCTGTTCATACCTAAATAGCCCCTCATGTGTGTTTGTCATCAGAATATTTTTTTAATTCTAGCTGCAAAGCCACCTGCAAGCACTCTTGGGTCCAGCCCTGTTTGGTTAGCTGCTCCCCACTCAGCACTTTGCTAATAATTATTCTGCTCTAGAAATCAAATATTGTCCAGTTCGAGCCAAAAATGGTTGGTGATTTCATATTTCTGAAAAGCTGTTTTCTACTGTCCCCCCTAAAATACAGTTTGTCCAGTCCATTCACTGACATCCAAAGGAGGAAACAGGCTCTGTTTTCCAGTGTACTAAGCTACTTAGTACCAGGTTTTGCAAGGTTTATGGCACAGGTCTCCTTCTCAGAAACACAGACATGATTTTGTCACTTGCAGATGACATTGCAGCTACACCTGTTACTAAACCAAGCCTGTAATAAACACTACTTTAGCTTGAATTTTCCTACCATATTACACAGTTGATTAGCTAACTTCCACTACAACTTAAGCTTAGCGAAACGGTTTCTCCACCCCCTTCAGTTTATGATTGCCTCCAGTGTTAATGAAGCATATTTGTAAATTTCCGTGACACAAAGACTTACCCCTTAATCAGCAATTGTCCTTACACTATCACAGTACTGTGTGCTAAATGTGTTCACTTTCTGCTGTGCACAGCCAGTGCTCCCTTTTCCATAGGCAGTTTATTTAGTTGACAGATTAATCCGACCATAGATGCAGAGACTCTGGGGGAGGCCAGCGCAGTTCTGGCAGGATTATTCATGCAAGCAACAGCTCTGTGCAGTTGTTGATACATTAGTCTCACTGGGTGCACATTGACCCGCCAGGGACGTTGCAAAGGACCAAAGATATCTCCAGTCTGCTCCAGCACGTGCAGGACAACCTGTAAGCCCAACCAGCTAAATAATGGTTCAAGCAGAAGCCCTTGGATGCACGCAGGAGTTGACTCTGGTGCTGTGCTTAGGGGCCTTTTACCACACTGAGCAGTGCTGCAGGAATTTGACAGCCAGCTGGGCTCCACTCTTTGGCAAAAGCTCATAAATTCTTACAGAGCTGTGGAACTTAATGCAGAGGAACTCAAATAGCTCCATAATAATCATCTTAGAATGGGCAAGTACCACTAGTTCAACTGAGGACCTGACATACCACCCTTGCATTCCTAGCCAACTTGCTGGGGTGTTCCTCTTTATAACCATTGCCCAATTCTGTGACGCCCAGTGTGTTCCAGACCCTACAAGCACTGCAGCTTCTTAAATGAGTGATGCTCCTGCCTTGAGCTGTAATTCCCCAGGCACTTTGGTGGAGATACAGTGAACTACTCAAAGAATGAACGCAGGTTCAAACATTTAATTTCCAGATTACTTAGCAATTTGGTCTGTGTTTGACCAAATACTATGGCCAGCCCAATGGAGGAAGAGGCATGGAGGTGAAAAAGAAGGGCTGGGGTGAGAAGAGGACTGCCTCTTGGATGAAGCACTGTTTTGTGCAAATTTAAGGTGCCTACATAATTAGGAACTTACTTTCAGGCATCAGAGTGCTTACTGAGTGTCTTATAAAAAATTTTATTGAAAAAACCAGTAGCAAAAAACATTTTTGACTTGTCAAATACCATAATAATTTAGCCTTCTACTTCATTTTGAAGATAAAACTATTTTTCTGTTAAAAAAAAAAGAAAAATGTTCAGTGTAAGTTTTTAATAATTTCCTTAGAAGTTCTGTAATGTCTTTGTCTCAGTAAGTTCCACTGTTAAAGTATATTTTTTCAAAGACCGTGTGTTCTTCATATCTGGAAATGCTAGGGAAATAGCTTTTTTATAGTGGGATCTTCCATACTGTTTATACAAGTTTGCTGTCAAAGCCTGAATCTCTCTCAAAACTTTTCCTGCTTGCATTATATATGTCTGTTTTACCCAATGCAAACAGTTTATTTTTTCTCTCTTTTTTTTATTTCAAGATCTAATCCTTTACCAGTTTTCTGTTTTGTATTTTGATATATGCAGAGGAATTAAAAAGTAAATTGCCTCCTGATTTTCATAAAAATAGATTCAAAATATGGCTTTATTTTCCTAGGATGTAAGACAATAACTCCCAACTTCCAGAAATTAAAGGCAACTAACACAGAGGAATAATTTATCCTCCCTTGCTGCAATAATTGTAAATCATAACTGAAATTAAAGCCCAAATCTTGATCACACACTTTTTATGCTCTTGTTCTACAAGAGAAGAGCAAATTCTTGACATTTAAAGCCGAGTTGAATTTGTGAAGCTGAAATTGTTTAGCTTCTGTTAGAAGTGCCTTTCAATGCAGTTACTCTCTTTGGTCCAGTGGAATCACTTAAGGAGAATTTTATAGATGTACTCCCTAAAGTTGTTATCCATTCTAATTCCCATAAGAACACTTTAAATACTGCTACCATCAAAATATCCTTCTAATTTTAAAGGGAAAAAATGAAATACTGAAGGGGAGTTTGAATAAATGTGGTAATTATAAATTCAACCTAGATTTCATTTCCAGTGGTAAAAATCAAGAAGTATTCTCAATTCTGTAATGCACAACTGGGAAGGAGCTGGCATAGAGGGAGGAATATAACTGCCTTTCTCTCTGGGATGCATTATATAATCCCAAGCAAGAACAAATCTGTGAGCTACATTTATTAATCACAAATTTGAGGCAATCGTTTCTCACACCACTAGAGAAGAGATACGATGCAGAGGTATTGCATTTATCTAAATCTACAGATTCAGGTCTCACTTTATAATTTGAAACACTGCTCAATTTAAACACTGCTCCAAAGATTTCTAGCCTACTTTCAGCGCAATTATTAAGGAATGTCAGAAGATGTTGATGCCTATTGCTGGCTCACCTAGAGAGATGTGATTTGGAAATGAAAAACTAGAAGAACCGAGTGGCAAAGATTTAGCAACAGCTGAGGAAAAAAAAAAGGAAAGAAAGGAAAATAAAGTAACAGAAAATAGATCAGACAATCAATGAAGTTCTAGGCAAAAAAAAATCCTGATAAACTAGTGAGAGATGGGGTGAGCTTCATCAAATAGAAGAAGATATGCACAAGTGGAATAGAAAGGTAGTAAGAGTTAAAAGGTTTCACCATTTTGCAAGTGTTTTCTGAACTTATGTATGTAAATACTTGAAGTAACATATTATAATTGCTTTTATTGTCTGTCACCTTTGGGATAGAGCAGAGGAATACACTCTCTACAAAATAAAGAGGTTGCACATGTATATTTGCCTGAGTATAATCCCGGGAGCATTATCTTCAGCAGAAAAATCACAGCCTCAGGTATTTGTAAACTTTGAAACCCCAACAGAAAATGGCTGAAATGAAAATAACTGTTTTCCTGGTAATTTTTTTTTTCCTAATGTACTTCAGTTACTCAACCTCTAATATGTTAAGATCTTTTCAAAAGACAGTTAAGACAGTTTATTTATGGATTAATTACAGAAACTCTTAGAGAAATAAATCCAATTATGTGTACCTGTGAAGTCAGCATAGCTTCATGCTATATGTAAGTGGAGTGAATTTATTTCAACAGAACTGGAAATGTTATCTGTGTTCCAGGTATGGTCAGATCATGATAACAGTCTCAAAGCAAAATGTAGGAATTGTAATGAAATTTAAATGAGTACACTTAACAGACAAGGCCTTTTTTTAGAAAATGGAGCTGAGGGGATTCTTAGTCTATGTTCACAAAAGACATTTATTGTAGTCATAGTTCAACAAAAAAAGGCTACCAAATTAATGATCACGATCTCATTACAAGACACACACAAAAATCCTGTTTAAAGTATATGGACTGATG
The DNA here is from genome assembly GCF_031753505.1 of Anomalospiza imberbis. Lineage (NCBI taxonomy): Eukaryota > Metazoa > Chordata > Aves > Passeriformes > Viduidae > Anomalospiza > Anomalospiza imberbis. The sequence continues at coordinate 22,687,726 of NC_089685.1, forward strand.
ATTTGTTTCATGTACCCAAAAATAAAGCTTCTCAATATTTCTATATGACAGGGAGAAATCCCAATTTTTCATAAGAGATTCAGGTAACATTAAAGGCAATGGGACATATTTTGTATTGTACTATTTTTTAAAACCTATACAATTGAAAGAACTCACCAAAGTTTTGGTCATGAGCATCTAAAGGACATTTTAGACAATCTGCTTCTCATGGAATGAAAACTAGCACACACTATTTAAATGGACAGTGTGACACCAGCTCCCTGCTCATCAACAGTTATACATGCACAAGACTGGTGCTATTATAAGCAGAGATAAAATAGGCACATGAATCTTGACTTTCTACAGCATCCAGGATTTCTCATTTCAAATCTGGGACCAATGAATGGTTTCAGACTAATTGCTTCCACACATTGTTCTTTCTTGAGAAATTTCAGGTTGTGACAGTTCTAAACTGCAGGAATAATTTTTAGAAGCCCTTCATTACAAAACTTCAGCATTTGTGAGCCTACTGGTTCATTATATTTTCAAACATTCAGAAATAAAGGGAAGAAATGTCTGTATGTGAAATTTGAAATGGTCCGGTTACCATGGCAAATATATATATGCATTAGCATTTCCAAGGAAAAAAGTAATCCATTGGTCAGGGCACAAGTTTTTTTTATTTCTTAACTTATCCATAATGTTTTGGAACAGGTCTTACTTCCAGCAAAATAAATTGGACTCATAAACACTTAAAGCATTATAAAGTAACCACATTTTCTGGCAAAATATTTCTTAAAAATAACTTCTTTGTGAGATATGAACAATGCATTCCAGTATCTCTTCACTAAAAAAAGGAATGTTTTCCAAATGAAATACAGAGGATCTCTGGAGTTCATTTAATTGTTCAGTAACACTGTAAATTATGGAGGAAAGTAAAGTGGCCTGTAAAACACAGTGCAATTGCAATTAAAAGCTACAGAGAAAGCTTAGATAAATAAAGATATTAATAGAACTATAGCACAGAAAAGGTCAACTGGTTCCTATTTACTTGGCAAAATTAAAAGCCAATGCATCTGGTTCATACTGGCATAGTTCCACACTTTTCATGGAGTTCATAGTGGCATAATACAGATCAGTAAGGACTCCTTACTGCACATACATGTTTTGAAAAATGCTGAAAGGCAACAATTCGGCAGATTTTGGAAAACATCTTTTTGTTTTGACTAAACTTAAAGGAAATGAAAGCTCACACTGAAACCTTCTTTCAGAAGACTGTTACAGACTTACTGGATGACCATCTAATTATGATATAAATTTCTTCACAAATTAAAATAGCACCTATTTTAAAAAAATGCAGAGGAAAGGGACATCCTGGAGAAGATGGGAGTCCGTTATTGTTTGTTGTACCGTGTCCTGTTCAAAACAGGGCTGCTGAAACTCTCCTTGATAGCTGTGACACAAGTTTTCAGAAATAATCCTTGTTCCCTCTTTAATAAGTACTTATGCAAAGGAAAAAGAGCTCTCAGGAACAGCCAATCTGTTACTCAGATGGCATGAAAATTGTGCCCCTGTCAGACTCATGCACTTCTCATTTGCTGAAGCTAACATGGGTCGCAGAGTTAAAAATGGGAGTAGAATATGGCTTCTCTGTAAGTGCTTTTTAAGGCTCTCTTCTTCTTAATTGCCCACCCTATTTTATATTTCATTAGTTCATAAGTGCTCTTTGTTTTTCATGCAGCTTAGTTTTGAAGCTTAAGAAACTAGAACTGAAAATCATTTTTGTTATTGAACGCCAATAGGTGCATCAAGGCACTTCCCTTAGAATGCAGTAGTATTTGGAATATTTTGGTAATGAAGAAGGGCAGGGCTTATTGTGCTTGAGTTACTTTCTTGGTTTATTTCCTTTTCAAGTGAATAAATTGTTAAAGAACCTCGGATTGACAGCCTTGCTTTCTATTGCTATTTACAGAACAGGTACAAGCATGCACTTATTTGCTGCAGTCTTATGGTAAAATGTCTTATGCAAAGGTGGGATAAAGTGGGGTACTAGCCAGAGACATGTGCATCTTCTACATAACTTCCCAAACATTGCAAAACTGAGCAAAAATTGGTAGTTATTAATACCTGCTGCCAACATTACAAAGAAACCATTACCTCTACCCAATACTGAACCAAAAGTATTGGATAATTGAATGTATTCCAGGAAACAGCAATCACATTGCATTGATACTTTAAAAATATTGATACTTATACAACATTAATATTTATGATAATATTTAAGATAATTTATTTAAGATTTTTAACATAATATTAGTTAAGACAATTTATTTGAGATATTTAAGATAAATATTTACTATATTTATAAGTTTGGGAAAATTTAAGGAATTTTTTGTGCTAAGGTTCTCTATAGCTCCCCAAGCCTATGAGACATGTGGTGCTTATGCTGAAGTATTATTTAATTTAGTCTCTCAAAGCCCATCTATCTTCCTACCTGTTTTTTAAACCGATTTGGTTTGCAGATAAATTTTAATGGGTTTTTTTCCCCCTTCATTCTCATCAGATATCTAAAAGGAACGGCTTAAGGAAACATTTAAGATCTATCTGCCTTCTTTTGATTTTTGTGACCTATTTCAAATTTTATGCACATCGTTATTTTCTTTCTTCCTTTCTTTCAGGGGTGGGAAGAGGGCCAGGCATGTTGAGATGCTGCCAGTGCAAAGTTAACCTCTAGCAGCTGCTACCTTAGTGAGCTATAGCAATTGAGAGGAGGTGTCCTGAAAATCGTTACATTCCTTTATGCCATTTTCAATTTGCTGAGACAAGAATGATGTTGGCACACAGCACAGTGTCATCCTGAGGTTCTTGCTAAATGGTAGTGTCTTCTGTTACTGGGACAGTTTTATCTACTTCCTCTGCTTATAGTGCTTCCCTCGTGAAAATTGTCCTTTTTTTCTCTGTTTACAGACAAAGCATCAGATCTGAGAACACACTTCTCTGCTCACTTGCTCCTGGCTTTAAATACCATAGTCCCAGTGGGGGGATGGGCCCTGTCTGGGGGACCCTTCCCCACTGTCCATGAGGATCCCTGGTGCTCCCAACAGGAAGCATAAATTACACATATATGTAATTTCAGTGTTTGGCAAAGCTCTGAAAAGGGGGAATAAGTGAAGTAGTGATCACGAAACTGCAGTTTCATGTAGTAGTGATCATGATCTGCAGTTATCCCTCATGAAATTGGTCCAGAAGACCAGTTCTGGCAATTATGTTTTTGGATGACCTTATGTTGCTCAAAAGAATAGTTTTGCAGGAACACCAGTATGCTGTCTGCAAAAAATGGGTAGCAAAAGACCTTCCATTGAACAGCTGCTGTGAAACCTTGAGCTGCTATAAAATATTTCCACAAGGAGGTGATCGTGCTTTATAGAGAAATAACAGAGAAATGACTGTGTGGAAGATAAAATTAAACGATGTGGTATTCGTATCATCACATATTTTTGAAAAGACCATCATTTTATAGGTGACAATTGGCACTATATTTTCAATGATTTGCTGTATCAGTTCCAGTTTTAAGTGGCATGTAGAAAAAATCTTTTATGAAAGATTATTAAATGTCTACCTGTCATCACTGAAATTGATTTGCATTCACTCTGTGCACCTAGAAGAGCCAATAAGAGCATCATAATCATTAGAGGCATTTTGCTTAAGCATTACTAAGAACTTTATTGCTTGGTAATTGCTTGAAATTTCTTGTCTAAATTTTCAAAGTGGTGAATTCTGCATTTTGTCTAACCCAATGAATCCAAAGTCTTTAGTTTGAAAAAAATTCAGAACAATTCTGAACTAATTAATTTTGTCATGTTTCTTCTCAAAACAATAATTAATAATAGTATTGTTAATGAATTCTCCTCTTCCAGGTCCCTTAATTAAAACACACTCCTATACAATCTAAGAATTCTGGGGAAAAAACAGTTATGGTTTAAATTTATTTGAACTATTTAAAATTCCTGCCCTGTTTCAAAGAGTGAAAAACTGCAGCATTACACATTGTGACAAAGACATAGGAAGAAGGATAATTACAGAATGTGTTACTGTCATTCATGTGTGAAATCTTCTAGGGTGGAAAAATGCATGCTCTGAGGTAGTAAAAGAGACACCAGTTAAATGGATAACCTTGATGTGCAGAAAAATTCTGAACACGTCTATTTCTCCACCAGGTATTCATCTGAGAATGCCCCTGTGTACTGCACTGTTTTTTATTCTGTTTGGGTTTTTGCTTTTTCAGCACAATGATACTCTCTTAAGAAGAAATACTATTAAAGGTCAAATTATTGTTGAAAATTAATTCTTAGTTGAAGCATTTTTCCATAGGCGAGGTTCAGGACATTTTTATTATACAAGTCCTGAATTCTTTCCTAAACTATGTATTTTATCTTGGTGAGGACACACTTTATTTTCTTGACTAGCACTCATGAATGAATACTTAGACATTTTAAAATATGTATGTGTAAAATTTATGTAGCTATGATATTTCACTTGAAATTGCACTTATCTCTCACAGTTCATTACACAACTCACAAAGAGATAACTTATAAAAGAATAGTCACTTAAAATACACAACTTTTTAAAGCAAAAATAGACCCACTATTATCCAGTGAAAAATAAAACTAAAACTGTCCTAGCTCACTCAAACATCAGTTTTCAGATAAACGTGCTTGCAGAAGAAACTTCTGGAAACACAAATGTTTGTCACATACTCCCATGAAAACATTTTGCAAGTAAAAAGCATTTTAAAAATTAAAAATGTTGAATTTCACCAAAACAAGAAGTATGACATTTTCATGGAGCTGATCTACAATGAATCAAGACCTTTGAGCTCTGTGCTGTCCATGCCATAAACCACAGTAGGAGAGAACACTCTTTCTTTTCTCACCTTTTTTTTTTTTTCACTAACTTTTGCTTACTCCTGGTTATAAGTTACTGCTTCTTGCATTTCAGTGGTGATAGCACCACTGATGGTAAGTTCCTCTCACAACCTGTTCTGATGTTCTTCCATACTCTACAACATCTGCACCTTCCCTGCCAGGCTCTAATTGAAATGTCTTAGTGCTGTCTGATTCTGCTAGTCCACCCTCAAAGGATAATAAGGAGAGAAAGACAGAGAAAAGAATAGGAGGAAAGGTCCACCTATAATGTGGAATTATAACAAAGACACTTTAATTTGATTTTAAAAAATATTTTTTATTTCTTTTTCTTCATTCTGTGAGCAGAACAAACTTGGATTATTATTCCCTTCAGCCAAGGTGCAGACAACTGCATGACTTAATATAACACATATAGTCCAACTGAAGTCACTAAGGACACTCAGTAGTTAAAATTAATATGAATTAGTTTTTGAGGGACCAAACCACTTTCTGGTCATGTATGCTGAGCAGAGGTATTCTTTCTGCTCAAATGACCCTTTCTAAATTCCTATCTAAATATTAAATAGACATGTAGCTCCTTGTAGGGCAGTTCTCAGTGGAAGATAGTATTATCCCTGTCTGTCTGAGAGACAGAAGCCAAAGGACTGAGAATAGGATCTTGGCTAGTTGAGGTTAGTCCTTGGAAGGAGATTCTTATTCTATCTACTGCAGAGGGACCCTAGGGAGAACTGACTTTGTCAAAAACACATCTACTGTGCCAGACTCAACATCTGAATGTTTTCATGGGCTTCTTGGTTTATCTGGAGCAAGTTACCAAGTCACAAATATTGCTTAGTTCACCATGACCTCTTACATTAAAGCAATTTTGTGATGTCTGCAAATTTGGGGGTTGTGTTAATCCTACCAGGTTTCTATCAACAGACTGTTTTTAAACTACAGAGCAGCATACAATTATAGCATATTCCATCTGCCTCTGTCTTTGCTTCAGATGAGTTTTGGAAAAATAAATCTTTTAAAGAAACCGTATGAAACAATCTGTTAGTCAATTAATATAAATAGGAACAGAAATTATATTACTGTAGTATTTTTTGCATAGTAAAAGTGTTACATAAAAATTCTGAATTCCCTAGGTTTTTAACTAATTTTATTTCATCTTTACTGGCAACAAAACTGCATGCATATGCAACACCTTATCCTTGTACCCTCAAGGAACAAAAGCTGTTAAAAACATTATGAAAAAAGCTTTATGACTTAAATCTGTTGTGTTTCTCCTAGTGTTGCACCAGCAAAATAGTCTATAATAATAAAATTACTTAATGAGGAGTTTCATCAATTTAGAATAGCAAAAATGGCGTGGTATATCATGTAAAGTAGAGTTTTGCATTGTTAGAGCAACCAAAGCAAAAAAAATCAAAGTAAATATTTGATCAAGTCTGTTTGAAAACAAAAAGATGTGCGAAGTCATCACAATCTGCATCTACCTACCAACTGCTTAACAATTGCTTTCTCAAGCTGTGATTTCCTACCACCCTTGGGATGTCCCTGCTCAGTCCCTCTCTCTGATGAAGGTGTCAAGAGGCAATGCCCTGACAACACCTAAGATATCTGAGCTCTTCTCCTTGCTTTACTGCTAGCAACTGGGATTTATCCTGGGATTTCCCTGTTTCTTTTTCCATGAGTCAGGACCTTACTCATCACTTCCATTTGCTCTCACAAGATGGAAAGGAGTAGGATGAAGGAATATGTATGCTCAGCATGCCTCAGCCTCCGCCTCCATGTGAGTAAGAATTAGGGTGGTTTGGGCATTTTAACTCAGTAGTCTCTGCTTTAAAAAGCTTTGAATACAAAATACAAAAGTAAGTCTGAGAAAATTGAGAACAATGGGTGTTTATAGGCATATGTTCCATGAAAGTATAATAAGGACATAAATTATATTATTAGTATTTTTAAACAAGTAAGCAAACACTACTGTTCTACTCTCCTCTTTCTCCGTTCTGTAACTAATACTTAGAGTGACTTTTAACTAAGACAGATACTTCTGCTATAAATTTGTAAATGAGAAGCAAGCCTAATTTATGGAAGAATAATTTAATGTTCTGTATTTGTAATCTATTTCTTCTCTCTAAGTTAGTTTTGAAATGAAGCACATACCATAACTTTTATGTTATTGTTGTTCAGCCTTGCTGCTGGACAGTTAATTTGCTATAAAATCCCCACTATATCATTGTTATTAATTAGAGTAGCTGTGAACTTGCCTTTCAAAAGCTATTAAATACGAATGTTTAGTCACATAAAAATATAAATGTGTAGTGAAGTTCTTCAGCAGGATAATGTCATGAAATAATTATTAAAAAATAATTAAATCTTCATTGAAAGGAATACACTATATCAAGTGATGAACCTTACAGGAAAAAGCATAAACAAATAAAAATACTATGCCAATTGATAATAAATTGGCAAGAAAAACAATCTTTGTAACATATAAAATAGGAGGATCAGAACTATGCCTTTACAATTCTATTCATCAAAAAGCTGAATAGGTTAATGTAAGTGAAGTGATCTGTACTTTAGTCTGCAATGTGAATTATCAGGGGTTTTCAAAGGAATAAGCAACATAGCAGACATGATATCGCCAATCCCTTACATTAAATTTTTTCAAATGCCTGTACCTTTTACAGATATGGAGCACTGTAAAATAATAAAGGAATTATTCCAACTGTGCAAGAAAAATTAAGATTTTATCTAATATTTATAATTTCAGAGATTTAATACAGAAAAAAATCCTTTATAAGAACCTACTTTTACATAGTGAAATTATTTGCCTAAGTGCTTCTCTGAAGAGAGAAATCTTATTAGATACTTAAATGCACTTCTGATTTATAGCCCTAGCTTTTAAGAGGCAAGGTTTGTTGTTTGCTACCATTTTGTACAAGAGCTCATTGAATAGTAGACTGGCTTCAGGTGCTCCTATATATCTTGAGATAAATAATAATAAGTATATATTAATCTCTTACTATAATAATGTTAATCAGAGAATATGTGTTTGTGATTGACATACTCTTGGAACCAGAAGTGCCAGTGTCATTTTGAGGAACTCATCTGAATTATGGTCTGTCATGAGTCTGGTAGGAAATTAACATTCTTTAAGTAGATAGAAAACATTCCCATAGTAAGAGCTGGAATAGCAAAGTTTTAATTTTATGTGGTTGAAAAAAACTTATTGGAAAATGTGCTGCTGTTGACGATGTCACATGTCATTTAAACAGAAATAACATTTGTTTGAGTTGTAATATATTGTAGCAAATATGAGATGAAATTTAGCATGTGCTATATATCAGAGAAAGATGCTTATAACACGAGGTTTGAGTATAATGGAAATAGAATGAAAAATACCTCCAAAAAACATAGGGAAAAAAAGAAATGCATACTCAAACAAGGCTTAGGAAAGCAAACTGTTTCTGAGAAAGTTGCATGTAATAGGCACAACCATTTATGGGATTAAAATACAGCTAAGGTCATTTAACATTAGTCTTTTTCCAGGAACCTAGTACAAACATGTGAGCTACACTGAGTACTCCTGGCACAGAAACTATCCAGCTAATATATATTAAACTATAACAGATAAATATCTCCCCTTCTTCCCTTAGAATGACCTCTTCAGTTTGGATTTCTGGTTAGAGTACAACACATTTTCCATCAATCTTATGCTAAGAGAAAGGTCATCTCTCTGCATGGCCAGGGCTCTGCGGGGGAGGCGCTTCTGTACATGTTCTGATTCTCCAGCTCTACTCAGAGTACACTCAGGCATTTCTACTCCAATTTTTCAAGCCAAGCTGTCTTTTTTCAAGCCCTTACAGGGAAAGGAAACAACAGGCAGTTTATGTTGCTGGAAACTCCACAGAGTAGATTTTCAGACCACACATCTACCTCTGGGTATCTGCCAGTGGAAGCTAACAAATGTTTTGACTGAAGGCAGGCAGGAGATTGTAGAGATAAGAAACTCTTGAAAAGTTGCTTAGGAAAATTTTGACCTCCACTACTTTAAATGGAAGGAAACAGTCTTTCTGAACTCTCTTTCCCTCTATGAATAGTGCATGATGTTCTTCAGTTTATAGAAAATACTCCAGATGATAATTTGGAGGTTCACAACCAACATATCCCATTCATCTTGCCAAGCAAAATCAAACTACTGGATTAAATGTGGTTTCCTGTTGGCTTCTGTGGTGATTTGGGTTATGAAATTTACTGAAACCTGGAACAGTTTGAATTGTATGTGAATTGTTGTATTGGACACATCAACACTTAACTAATCTCTGATAGATGCTGATAAGCTTTTTGAACAATGTAAAATGACACAGTAGACACAACAGTGTGATTCCTTTCACAAAATTAAAATTCATGATCTCTTGGTCAAATTTTAAAAGCAATAATAATAATAATAATTTTAAAAATTGAGACTCTACAACCTTTCTCTTGCAGCAATTTCTTTCAGGATATATAAAAATATGAAGTATTTCTCCATGAAGCATGTGCTTTTTTATGAAATACCATAGTATCAGTACTGCTTGTACCACATTCTCAAGGAAGCAGTAATTGCATTGGCATAATAATTATCTATTTCCAAGGCATAATTAGGAATGCAATCCTGAATAAAGGTTGGTGTATAAATGACTTTATAAATCCAGTTGCTTACATAGATTCTTTATACAGAAATTTTCACTTTGACTATGATGCCTCATTCATGTCAACAAAAGCACAAATCATTCCTCTTATATTTTTATATTTTAAACAGGTGACAATGCATTTTGGAATAAAGTGGTTGCAGTTCAATGACATACTACAGAAAAATACTGTATAGTGAATTTAAAAAGTAGTTTTACTGTACAACAAATATATATAGTTTTATGTATTTATAGTTGATTGAAATGTGATATTCTATTTGGAACAGTTGGATATGATGAAAAAGAAAGTAATATATAATTTGTTTGTGTTATAAAAAGGTTTTGAAATCTTTATTTTTTAAGTAATAGTCAGTTAAAATATTAATGCTGGAATACATTATTTTTAAGAACTGGTGAAAAAAACACAATATTTTTGAAAATTCCCCTCAACATTTTTGACTTGTATTTTTGGCTAGATTGAAATTAATTTAGAGTATAGTTCTAGGCTATTCTTATTTTGGAGCAAACCTGCTGTTCACTAAGAAGCAATAATTTATCTTTACTTAGAAAAAATATTGCTGCTAACTGTTCATAATTCCTCATGAAGAAAATATGTATTCATTTAAAGCAGCTGCAAAAAGTGTATCTTACAAAATTTAACTCATGGCTGGTAAAATAATTTTAGCTGAAAAACCACTTATTTTAATCTATTCTACAGAATGCATCTGGGTTGACCAATAAAAGAGGCTCAAAAGAGAATTATACTAAATAGGAGTGTGAAACACAAGTACAAATCCTACTCCAATTGTCTGTTTATCCTGGTTACAAAGAATTTAATTAAAAATTCACTTAAAGACATGAAAAATCCAGAGGCATGACTATCCATTTGACATTTAACAATGGAACACACCTTTTGGCACAGTATGAGGAGAGTTTGGAGCCAGAAAATAGAAACAGGTATTTACCAAGCTGTTCCACTCTACAGCTTAGAACTGAAGCCCTGAAGGTACCTTTTTTCTACAGCAGTGTGGAAACAAACCTAATGGCAGAACAACTGCCTGACTATCTAGCTAACCTACTACCCAGCTGACTATTTTTAGTCTCAGTAAAGAGCTGTCTCTCAGCCACTACTAAAACCCAGAACATTTATAAGACTGAGAAATAGTAATGTTTCTTATCAGTTAAAGTAAAAAAAAACAACAAAAAACCAAAATATTAATTCTTTCAAAAAATGCAATCTTCCAGTGTGTAATCAGGTGATTCAACCTGTCTCTTTCCTGTTTCAGGTGAAGTTCGATATTTTTTGTCAGCTACTTTTCCTATGGTGAGAAGGTGGGTGTTTTTTGGCTTTATATTCTATTTTTCTTTTTACTGGCAGAGGTGGGAAAGGGAATTGTCAAATGTGGCTGCTAGCAGCAGCTGTTCTACTTTGGACCATAGTGTTTCAGACTAAATGGCAAATATAAAATGTTTGGAAGTCTGTATTAACAATGAATTTTATCTGAAAGAGTTTAGTCATGGAGCTCTGTTTTAGCTTTAGCAGCGCCTGTCAAAACAGAAAATCTAATACAAGGCTGTAATCTGTAGCAGACTGCTCTCACAGAACACAGAAGTGCCTTATTCAGTTTGCACAGCACCGTGGTTGAAGAGTCTGAATTTCCAGAGTGACTTCCCTTCTGTATTATTCCTCAAACTCAACAACTGGATTCTTTCCGACCAGCATGGGCTGATCTAACAAGAGAATAATCTGTTTCCTCCAAAGAAGAGGACTTTATGAAGATCTTTGCTTAGTAAATTCAGACTTTCTTCCTAGACCAAAAGTTGAAATACTTTTATTTTTCAGTCAGGAATAAAGGGAGAACTAATTTCTCATCCATCCATACTTAGTTAAGCACTCTAGACCGTAGAGAGGGAGCTGCTCCGCATACCAAAGTCTGTCTTGAACTTTTAATTCTTGTTCTTTCTGCAGTCATTTCAGAAAACACCCCTGGTGCCCCTCCATCCATGGTTTCTCTTAGAGCTACTGACCATCAGCATGGCTGGCTGAAGCGTTTTGTGTCAGTGAGCCCAGGGAACAGCTCCAAGCTCCATCAGTTTGCTCTACAGTCTCTCTTGGAACTGCCCACCTGCCGTGGCAGTTCCGCATGCAGACAATAGTAAGAAATCATGCCAACCAAATAATTTCCTTATATTAAAAACTTAAGGACTTTTTTTCACATGTGATTTTCTTTGAAAATCTAACACTCAGAAAATACAGGAGCAAGACTAGTTAATGTGTTGTTATTTCCACTGTGGCTCCCTGCTCCCCTTCTGCTGCCAGAGGTTACTGTCCCTGATTCCGAGTGGCTGGGACGCAGCATGTAAGTGCCCCTCAGCTCTCTCTGGCAGCTTACCCAGGCTTCTGCCACCGCAGTGTGAATTAGCCTGTCAGGCTCTGCACAGAACTCGCTGAGTACATTCTGGCAGTCATTTGACTCCAGCCCCTGAGTTACACCTTGGGACAGGAACGTCATCCGTAACTACACAGCCTTTTGGCACGTGGCCTCAGCTGTGAAAGATGAGCACCATCGTGGGCGCACGCCGGCTATATCCACCAGCACCTTCACCAGGCAAATTGCCTCTAAAAGGCACCGTGCTTCACCATTTGCATTTAACCCAGCTCTAGCAATCGTACTGAGGATTTCCTTTGCCTGTCTTATCTAACCTGAGATTATGTATCTATCCAAAACCTGCTGAGAAACTGTGAGGATGCTGTCCATTTCCCTCTTGGATTCAAACACTAACTGCTGAGAAGCAAATTCTGCTCATCTCCCAAATGAATGGCAATTGCCTACGTAGGAGAGAGACAGTGCATGTTTTATAAAAAGTCACTTGGCTTAGTATGTTCCTCTAAGAATTGTTGAAGAAATTGGCTTCTTTAGTAGAATTTTACAGGAGGGAACATGGTATAACCTTAGCAAGGAAAAATTCCTGGATTTTAACTTTAGAACACTAATAGGAGTGTTACCACTTTTACATTTAAACTATCAATTCTGGTAAAATAAAAAATTCCATTAACATGAAAGGGTAGATAAGGATCCATTTCTGGTAAAATGAACATAAAGAAGAATAAAAGGATACACCAACCAAAATGTCTTAAACATATCCAGAGAGTAATATTTTACTGTTTTTTTTCACTACTTTTTTTTATGAGCTTTGCCTCAAAAGACCAAACATGAATTCTATTAATGAGATCAAATATTCTACGTTAATTATTCTGCCATTTGCTACTAAAAAAAGAATGCTAATATGAATGTACTTCTGAAATCTAAAAATGTAAATTTAAATTAATGTATAATGAATAGCACAAAAACTGCAGCTAATAAAAGACCAAGCTTACTAGAGAGCCAGTAGGAGGCTATAAGGGCAATCTGCTAAATTAGAAAACTATTTAGTTTAAAGTTAACAGAAAGTAGTAGGCAAACAATCTAAATTGCAAATAGTGACAACTTCTCAGAGAAAATAGGTTAAATTACTTTTCTGCTTATATTTTGTGGCTATGTAAACTGTTCTCCCCAGTTCCATCTCACTTGTCAGTTTTCACTGTTTTTCACAGTTCCCTTCGTTTTGAAGTTCAATATCAGAATGGAATCAAACTTCAATATATATTACTGGAACAGAAAGTCAAAGGATGTTGGATAGGCAGACACGATATTCTGACTTTTTCATGGGCTTTGTATGCTCATGACAAAGATTTATATGACAATTCAAAATCAATGGCAGAACTGCTGCTGACTTTGGGGAGTCTGAGAGCTCACCCATGCCAGTCAAGCTAAGCTCAAAAAACTGGAGAAGTAGAGATGTAGTTAGAGACTAAGACATCTATTTTTCAGAAAATGCTCAGAACTTAGCTGCTGACAGGCAGGCCAGTGCTGTGCTTCAAGTCTACCACTAGCATCATCAATCAATGACCAAAAAAGTTATACTTATTTGCTGATATTTTGACATGCTACAGGAACCAAAACTTTAGCTAGAATACAGAAGGATAGTGTGGGGGAAAATTGAGATTTTACGACAGGGAAGTTTGTAAGCCTTATCGACTATAATCAGAAAGGAAATGTAAGATCCCACAATCTAATTTTGGCATGATATGTTGCATCCAAAAAGACAGTATGCCCCAAGGTCCAACACTTAGAGTGTGTATAGGGAGAATGATGCCCCCCAGTTTGGCACAAACCAGGCAGCCAACCAAGGACAGAGACAGCTTTTAGAAAAATGCAGGAAGGGAAATCCTGAACCTTAAAGATTTTCAGTTTCCTCTTGCAGATAAGTAGCTCTGTCCAGGCAGGACTGATGGCCCAGAAGCTTGTCCTGAATATAGGTGCAGATTTTGTAGTTTGGATTTTTTACATTTTTGAACAATCATTCACAGTGAACCAAAAGTAGAAATGCACTGTCATATATGAAGGAAGTAAAACTATGTGATTCAGACTTTCTGTTCCTGTTGAAGAAGCTGTTTAGAACATGAAGATTTACAAATGAGGCTAAGGGAAGAAATTCAGCTGTGTGTTAGCCTGGGAACTGGGATTTCTGCTTAGGACCCAAGAGTTGTTGATGTGCTAGTCACATCCCCCCCATACATGAATGAATGAATGAATGAATGAATGAATGAATGAATGAATGAATCTCTAGCACCAACTGAAAAGAAAGGCCTAACAGTGTTGTGTTGCACCATTGCTTTCACATCCTCTCCCAGGAGATGGGAGAGAATTGATGCCGCCAGAAGGGGAGAACCAATAAATGTTTCATTTCTTAAAAATCTGTGCATGTGTTAACCATTTGTGACTGGAGTTAAGGAACGAAAGAGCACAACTTGGTCATGTTTTAAAAGAAAGTGATTATGAAAAAATGCTCGCTCTTCTCTTCTTCCAGGTAACAAGTGATAGAAGTGGAAATGGCCTCAGTTTCTGCCCAGGAAGGTTTAGATTGCATATTGGAAAAATTTTATCACTAAAAGATCAGTCAGCCATAGGAACAGGCTGCTCAGGGAAGTGGTGGAATCACTGTCCCTAGAAATGTGTATATAGGGCTTAGGGACATGGTCTAGTTGTGGACTTGGCAGTTTTATCCTGATGGTTGAACTTGCAGATCTCAGAGGACTTTTCCAGTCTCAATGATTTTATGATTCTATGAGATGTGACTTCCCTTTCCTGGAAAGCCCTTCTGGAGAAAGGCAGCAGGACACCTGGCTTCTCAGCTAACAGAGCTGAGAGGACACCAAGCTGTTCAGTCTTGCCAGGATCAAGGTGCTGGTGGGGACTGGCAGAGGCAGCTCTGTAGCTCTGCTCTGAGCTCTGCAAGACTTGAGTCAGGAAGCTAGTTCAAAGTGTGAATGGTTTTCAGGGCTCAGGCAGTGGTAGCTTTCAGAATCACCATTGTGTGCACTTTGTGTGTTCACCTGGATTCTCCTTTAAGTGTTTAATTCATTCTTTATATGTTTATTCTTTAATTATTTCTTTAAATTAAATTTTATATCCACTAAAATTAATGGGGATCAAAGTCTAATTATTGCATTGTTGCAAATTCTGAATTTAAAATGCTCTTTGTGGCAGTTAAGAACAGCTAATCGTGTCAATCCCTTCATGCATAAACACATGGAGGACAGCAGGACTGTTTGGAGGACTAGTCAGATACATTAGGAAGTTTAAGAGGCATCTCTTAATGCTCCACTTTGATTTGAAGGGTAAGATTTTTAACAGCCCTGGGAAATCACCATGAATATTGACTTTCAAAAAAAGGACTGAGAGGGAAACCTAAGAAGGTGTGAATTGGCTAGGTGCTAGCTGGCCATGGTAACTGCTGTTTTCAGAGGTGCCCCCTGGTAAAGTTGAAGCAATTTAGCTGTTCATGAAATATGGAGCCATATTTGAGAGTTTCATAGTTTTGGCTTTGCTACAGGTAATGACTATGCACAGACAACCTTTTCTATAGAAGGACAGAATCCAGATTTATATATGACATTTTTTAAAAAATTATACTTTCCCTTAATTTGGACCTCAGATAATTCCAGCCAAGATTTATGCTCCAGCTATAAGGCGAAACTGGTCATACAATAGAGAGAAATAAGACTGTATAACAGAAATAAGACAGTTTGGAGAAGGTGGGCCCTTAGGCGTGCTGATTTTGCAGCTACTGGAAATAAATGCGTAATGGAAAGTGGGAAGAGGGAAATGGGGAAGAGGGAAATGGGGAAGAGGGCAATCTAGTGCTTCCAGAAGTTACTGACCAGGTCATGAAACAGAGCCCTACGCCAGCTAAATTGAAGTGTGGAAGGGGAAACTGTACACACTCAGTTCCAAAATGACAGCATCTGTACATCTGGTGTGTATCACTGAGGGAACTGTTACCAGCATGCTTGCCAAAGCAGCCCTCTGACTGCTTGTGATTTCAAACCTCGGGCTGGGTTCCCTGAAGCTGATGGAGCCTGCTGCAGCACTGAGGTGCATGGCACTGAGGGGGAGCAGGTGGATGTGTGACCGCTGCTTCTAAGCATATCCCTTACCTTTATTGTTGAGGAGACATGGTGGCCCAGGAATTCACAGCAGGCAGTGAGAGTTACTCACCTGTTACTATTTATAGTGTTTTCCAAAGTGTGAAATGAAACATTTCTCCTGCTGCTGTGAAGCCAGTAGCCTTTAAGCCAGAGCCATCTGACATTTGGAGGAGTTGGATCCTGTGAATAGGGTAACCAATTCCCTGCAGATGCTACCCTACTAAATGACTTGAATTCGAACCATGAAGGGAAGGAACCATAAGGATGGAGTTTACAGCCCCAAGAATAATTTTCCTAGTGATCTCTCACAGAGGCTGATGGCATAGCCCCTATCTGCTGCAGCAGACTCTCCTAGCAGAGAAAACTGGATCCTAGTCCTAGGAAGAGTTATTGCATAGAGGGTTAGGTTGTTTTTTTCATGCAGATTATGTAGAGAAAAAATTTCTTAACACATAGCATATGTGTATTGTACAGAACTTTAATATAGAGAAACCGTGTCTCTTCATTAAGAGAGCTCTTAGAATTTAATTGGAAATAGTAAAAACAAGTAGCAAATATTTCAATTATTGCATGTTTTGATTAAAAAAAATAGAAAAAGTAAAACATCCTGTCTTTTAGGATAGGTTTATTTATTGTGCACACTGCACAATTAATGCATGTACAATTTAAGGCTATCAGAAGCAGATAACTGAAAGAATGTTCAGTAATAAAGGCAGTATTAATACATTAATGGTTTTTAGTTATATATAGGAATAATTTCCTTCTTTAACATATTCTGTGGACAATTGTAAATATATTTGTAACTTGCAGAACTACATAATGGTGGCACAGAGGATTTACAGCACCTCTCACCTTTAAGAGATCCTTTTTCATAACAAGCATTTAATAAAAGTGTTCAATGAAGCTTATTGACATTTACTTTCCCTTTGCCATACATTTATTATGTTTGAATATTACATTCACATTAACATTAAACACATAAAACATGGAAAAGCTGGCGAGAACAGAAGACATATTTTAGTGCTTTGATGTTGATGCCGAAGTTTTATTTAAGATATTTATACATAGCCTAAGAAAGGATAATGCATTTTATTGAAAGCTCACTGTACTACTAGAATTTTTAAAGTCCAAAGGGTAGACTGAAAGTACCAAAAGGGAAAATTCGAAACACTGCTGAACAATCAATCTTCAACAGCAAAGAATGTTATTAGGAAAATACATTTAAGGTATCTGTAATTGAAATTTGATTTCTGAAAAGTGGAATGACACATGTACAGCAGTTTCAGATTAGACATAAGAATGGATGTCATTCTCTGGTTTTCTTACACAGGGATTGGTTGCTTCAAAGACATAAGAGCAAAAAAAGCCTACTGTGCACACAGTACTTACATGAAGTACAGTATGATTTAGTAATGTAAAATATGGTCAAAGGTTGACAAAACCAAAGATAATTCCCTTGAATGAAGTGTTTGCTGGTTTCTGCCTATGTCTACCTAGTTGAAATTAAAGCCATCTGTAGATTTGTAGCTAGAATACAAGTAACTGAGATAGAGGGAACAGGTACTTGTGCAGATTAAATTTCTCTCTATTTATCTATTCAGAGTTGTGCAAGGCTAAGTGATATTAGGTCTGTCTGTCTCAAAGATGCAACAGAAGATTTTTTTTTTAAGAATGAGATACTTTTGGTCACTTTTAGCATTAGGTAGTTACCATTTATTGTTAAGATAACCAAATATGTGAATTGGAGGTTAAAAGTGAAGCAAAAAATTCCAATGCCAAACTATATACATATACTTTACTGTGAAGTCAGGTTTCATTTGTTCTTGATGGTATTCAGTTCAGAGAAAAGCAGAGATGGGAAATTCAGCCAGCACTTTGCAAATACTAAAAAAAATATGCAGACCTACTTTGGATTAAAGGTCTTGGGCTTAAAACTGCTCCAAAAAAGCCATATTGGAGGGTCTCCAAAGTGCCTTTACTCTAAGAGTCCTGGAGTGCAATGCTTGAGCATGCAGAAGCATTAGATTAGCTATTGTTCCTTCTCATAATTTCTGCTTTTGATGTGCAATCCTCGGGGACTTCTGACAAGGAGAATCCTGAAATGCTGTGTTAGACTGGCTATGGAGATCCTTTAGCATCAGGCACCATTAGTCTGATCCAATACCCTATGGCATTTCCATCTGAAGAATTAGGACTTTGTGGAGATGTGGAGCCCCTCACTAGCAGATAAAGTCTAGAAGAATTTCTCAAATTATCACTATGAGAGGAGAACTAGTTATAAAACACAAGTTACTGGAAAATTGCAGCTGGCATCAGTTTATCTGGTTAGGCTCTAGAAAGAAAAACATAGTTTAAGGCACTTCTCTAATATTCTGAATAAATATTCCTAAAGGTTATGAGCAGATATTAAAATCTTCCCTGTTTATGTCTCCATTACATCAGATTTTATATCCTACCTTCCAGGTAATAATTTTATCAAATAGAATCCAGTTTATTTTGCTTCAGACATTACTGAGCTCCCTACTCAATTTGTTCTTGCTATCTATTTAAAAGTTGGATGAGCCCTGCTGTTTAGAAACAAAGGTAATATTTTTAACTATAATGAGAAAGCATTATCAGCACATTAAGTAGCCTTGAATATGGAATTGTTCAATAGACAAAGTTTGTGAAATCATTATTTAAGCTTGAATTAACCACATTTTCTGATCAACCACATTTGTTGTAACACTACCCAGGTGAAAGTGGATCGAAAACATTACCTTGATCACATTTTGAGACAAACCTTTGGATATTAGATCATGCATTATCTTTCTGTCAGCAGCTTTAGAAACAGTTGTTGGCAATACGTATAATTTCTTTTAAATGGTAGCTACTTAGGGCTGATGTGATAACCAAGCCAAAAGATTTTATAATTTACAGATTTAGTTGTCAGATGAAATTAGCAGAACTCTTATATCATTAACAGTCATACAGACTTAATTTCAACTTCTGCCACGTGATATTATATTAAAAATCTGTAAAATTAGCATATTAATATTTTTTTACATTTTCCAGAGCTACTGGATTTATGTAGGAGATATAACCTATACAATTCAGATGGTTCAGGTTTACTTGCAAAGTCCATCTACACTTTAGATATCTCCTAATTTGCCTACTGCCTATGTCTTTACTGCCCAGTTTGTAATGGACAGTATTTAAGATGAATCCCTCTCAAAAATCTTTTGGGGCAACTGATAGGATCAGTGTGCCTCTGCTAGATAACACATCTAGGCATTCCCTGTTGATAAAATGGATAAAAATATTGACCTAAACATTTGAGGAGGAAATAACAGAGTATAGATAGTTGACTGGATTTATTATTTGGTCATTTTCATTGCAAGTGGATTAACAACACTATTAATGGTTAGTGTCTAGTCACATAATGTGCAGCATTTGGAGTACAGCTTAATCAATGAGGTTTTCCTATGACTGTGAATTCTCTCACTCATGATCTTCTTCAGGTCTAAAACTTTATTTTTTCATAAAATTCCAGCATGTTTGTTCTTATAAAACTCTTATAAACGAACCACATGTATCTAAATGCATTAATATAGAAAGGTAAGTCAACATTCATGTATGTGCATATGCACATATGGGCATGAGGCAGAAATGGTACTGTCTTTTAGGTTTTTTGCAGCTGAATAAATGTTATTTACAATGAAGATATAGAACATGAGATTTTTTTTTTCATTACTATTTGTGCTTGTTCTCCAGATTTTTTTATCAGCTTGTTGAATTAATATTTTGTTCATTTTTTGCCAGCCAGAAGGAGGCAAAGCTTAAAGTGAACAGAATTCACTCCATATTCAAAATGATTGTGGTGTTTCCATCATCATGAACATTGAAAACTGGATTAGATAATACCCTGAACAACTTGCTCTATGCTTGACCCTGCTCTGAACAAAGAAAGCTAAACTAGGTGAAGTCAAGGAGTCCCTTCCAAATTCAACTATTGTGTGATTCTGTGAAGTTTTCAGGTTCATGTTTCCAATATAGCTAATATACTGTATGAGCTATTTTTGATTATGCAAGAAAGGAGATAGTCAGTTGGAAATTTGGTGTGGAGTAGTCATAACCCATTTCCAGAGAAGTGGAGAACAAAAAGAGGAACCATTGTAATGACTTGCAATAAACTGGAGACAGTATAGACTTAAAGAAGTAGTTTGATGGAGTAAGCAATCCAGTTCTTGCATTCTAACTAACAGTTCTTGAAATCATGCTGCTGAAATATCAAATCTCCTTATTACAAAAATAACACAGAAGAGAACAGAGGCATTGCCCTATCAGATCACTTTCTGTGGAAGACACAACATGTAGGTACACATACACTAGAGTGAGTTCCAGTAATGACATTCAGATGCTGGCTAAGTGCAAAAGTCATCTTTGCCAAAAAAAGCTATGGAATCAGATATAAAACAAAAAAAAAAACCCAACCAAACACCACCCACCCATCCCCCTCTGCCTTTCTAGAAAATGTCAAGGAACAAAGAACAATTTTGACAGAGGGAATTATTTTCAAAGAAAATGTTAGAAATTTCTTGTAATATATAGAAACTTTTTACTCTGTCAGTCCAAATATTAGGTCCAGATCTGCCAAGTTTATTTGCTTTCTGCCAGTCAGTGATGGACTTATTATGAAGTTACTCTTATATCGTTAGAAGGGAGGAAACAGCTGGTACTTTTCTAGTTGTCTCCAGAGAAAATATCACTATAAAAATGATATTACTGACAGGCACATGTGAGGGAGTGGGAGTGTTGTGTGGAACAGAATGTTACAGCAGTGTTTTTTGTCTTTAAAGCTGCAGCAGATTTATTCAGCTTCCAGTCAGAGACCCTGCCAGAGGTTTTTTGTCACTGTAGAGTCTTCAAATTAATTTAACATTGTTGCTGTGTTTTGTAGTTTTGCTAAATTAGAAAGTGTTTGGAAGCCCACTGAAAGGATGATGGATAACCTCAGAACTGATAAAACGAATGTCAGTATGAGCATGTATGTAGGTAGGTAACCACTCTAGAGTAATTAAGCACTCTCCTCTGTGTTCTTAACAGAACAGTACTCCTTACTATAATTTGTCTAAGTTTACACATAAAAGTTTAAAGTCTAGTTAGAGTAGTACAGCAATTAGAGTTTCAAGGACATTCCCTGTTCTTCCAAAGGAGAATGCTAGGGCAGTGAAAAACATTTTATAGGTGAATTTTGAGTTTGATTTTGAATCATGTGACAGTCTTCTCCCAGCATGAAAGTCATTTCCTGAGACAATCTGAATCATAAGCAGCTTAATATTATTGGTTCTCAACACTTTATAGTTTTGATTATAGATATGGTGGAGATTATCAGAATGTAACACACAGTTACTTAAAAGAAAGAGTGCAGGCATGTAAAATTTATGAGGTTTTTTTTGGATACTTTAACCTAAATATGCCAATGAGTAGGTAGATCAAAAAGACTACAGCCTTCATCATGCTTCTACTAGTTTAGGTAGATGAAAGCTAGATTGTAAGACAGTCAAGGATGACACTTGTCTGTGGGAACCTGATAATTAAGAGAAACAGCAGAAGGAAGGAAGTCTAAGATATAACAGCAAGAATTATAATTCTGGGTTTTTCAGGGTGCCTACATCCAACCACTTTAGCCTTTACCAAGGAGGGATGGCCAGCTCAGTTTTATAATTGTGATTCCTATTACTCTATTTTTCTTTTGAGATACATGAGTATATTGTACTAAAATGAAGAAAGAATATGGATAAAGATAGACAGGCTACATAGGAACTGAGTGTCAGATTGAGCATTTTTTTGGGGAATATTTAAAAATGTTATTATATTCTGCTATCAATACCTACTGCTTTGCCTTGCTGTTTTTCTTGTGTTTCTTTAGTAGCTTAATTTACTTCATCAGGTCCAAATCATGTGTTGAGTAATTTGATGCTGTGTACTATGATAAGGTATTTATTAGCTACAGTTACAAGTATTGTTATATAAGATCACAGAAACAGTACAAATATTTTACCTTTTTCAACTATTCCGGCCTAATGAAAGGACTCTTAAACATTCTGAGTAATTACTCCCCCTTTTGAATGAGATATTTAAATGCCCTATTTGTAATTGAATGCTGAAGTTTATTTAAAACATCTTGTCCCTTTTCTCTGCAGTCAGTCACTACTGACTGAACTTATATTAAGAATGAAGAAGTGGAACTTAAATGTGAATCTCTGCTTGACACTTCCTGCCCCTACTTAAGGTTGGCATATGATGACTCAGTGCTGTTTTCATGAAGATTTGAAAAAACAGAAGAAAACCAGAAAACTATGTCTCTAAGAATTATATTTTTAAGTGATAATGCTACTTGGCTTTGTTTAAAATAAAGCATTAATATTTTACATCATAACAGGCCCAAGACCTGGTCAGTGGGCCGATTTTAAAGGGTTAATTTACAAAGCTCATAATGGGAGTTTCACACATCATGACTAATTATTTCTCTGAATAATGAAATGAATTTTATTGTATGGTCCTTATGTTTCTGCACCCATAGAAAGAATAATTCAGAAGTCAATTCTGTTCATCTATGTAAGAGATGAACAATACATTGACCTACAATAATTAGTACAAAAAAGTTCTGATTAACAGTACTGATAACATTTTTTTAACTTGAAAAACAGTTAGAAATTGAGGTGGTTTATTTATTTTATTGCTATAGCTAGATGAAAAAGAAATACAACATGAATAGTTTCTTTTCACAGGTTCGAAGTCTTGCCACAGAGTGAGAGAAATCCACATAAAAAGCTTTTTCAGATAGATACCACATTTTGAAAGTCAAAAGCAGAAAATGTTAATATTACAATTAATTTACAAGATACTCATGATCTTTACAGCACAAGAACGTAAAGGTGTGAATAACACCATTTGTGATAAAAATTAGTAAACTTTTACTTAAAAAGTAATATCCATAACATAAGGAGACACTTGAGAATTCTTTCTGTGAATGTTACAATACCGTTACATCACTAGGAAATTTGTATTTTTATTCTGAGAACTTAGGGTACTGCTAATTCTGTCTTTATATTGTTCGCATCTACAGATGCACATCTTCATCATATTCTACCAGTACTGAATTTTTCTTTTCCTGTCTCTTGCATGCGGGTGTCAAAGGCTGAAAATGGCTGAATTTTTACCTGTGCTTTAGATAGACTTTAGATGAGTGCCCACTATTTTACTTTGAACATTTTCCTAGTTCCCATTATTTTCTCTTTTGGAATCAATAGAAAACAAAGGTGACATGATGAAAATATTTTCCAGCACTTAAACAGCATCTTAATTAACTTCAAGAGTTTCAAGAATGGCTGCCAAATAGATATTTTAAAAGATGTAAATGACATCCTTTTATGCAAAGTCAGAGGATTACCTATTCAGAAAGAAAAATCAATCTTTTCAGTAAAGTCAGCATAAGTTTTGTTAGTTCAAAGTCATTATATTTGGTTTAAAAGACATGAGGCTGCACAGAGTTCTTAGATGAACTTATCAAATGTCTCTTTTTTGTTGTTTGAAAATGTAAATAGGAAATGGCCCACTTGATTAAGTTTAAAAAGTTGTTCTGTAAGTTCTGTTTCACTTCTAGGTTCTTCAGTTCAATGGACAGGAGTTCAGAGGTGAATGGTGCTGAGCATTGCTCTTCCACTGAAATGGAACATGAAGAGCCCCTATTGCTGAATTAATTTGTTTACGCTGTTACAGTGTTGTTGCCATGTTTCCTAGAGCAGCTTCATTTCTCAGCAGTTAAACACTTTGCATGCGTAATTAGAAATTGTGCTCCATTTAGGATCTTATAATTTTGTTGCTATGAAATATCATAAATGCATGCTTGCTAAGTCTTTTGTCTAGTGTCAAAAATCAAACTGAGAACTTCAGGTAATAAAATTAACACCACAGCAATGCCACCACTGCAGGTGCAGCCCATTCCAGGCCATTCAGCTTGGAAGAGACCCCAGCAGATCTCTAGGCCTTCTGGCTGCTGAAAACAGACTCGACTGTGAGGTAAGAGCAGGATGCTGTTCTACTGCTTGACTGTTCCCATGAGACTTTGACTGTTATTAACATCCAGCCTAAGCCTCTCTTGACTCCACTTATCTGCTCATTCTCCCACCATACATCAATAGGAACCTTTTCATTCTGCCTGTTTTGGTAACTTCATGTATCAGGGAGGTTATATCATACAACTGCTATTCAGTCTTTTATTCATGAGGCTGAAGAAACTTTTCACTCAGAAGTTTCTCTTTACAAGGCAAACACTTCTGTCCTTGATCAGCTTGGTGGCTGGTGAGAGGCTACCTGGAACAGAGGCTAGACAGTGTTAAAGGAATAAAGTAGGCTTTATTAAAAAGCCTTCAAAGAATACACCTTGGGCAGTACAGGAGCCTGGCCATGGCTCCACCCAAGATGGATGACAGGTTACACCTTTGCACACTTTTACAAGTTTTGGTCCATTTCCATATTGGGGTTAATTGTCCAATTACAGTTTCAGGTTATGTAGTCCCATCCTCCCAAATCGCTCACCTCAATTTGCTGTTGTTTACACTTTTTGGGTCTGAAGCTGCAATGGTGTTCTTGGTTCTCAGGCTGGAAAAGGATTGTTTGTCTAACTAAACTGTGAGGAGAACTTGCTGACACTTTATAGGAAGTTCAGAGTTATATACTAATGCAGTACAGAATCTGGAAAATATGAAAGCTGAAACTTAAGTCATCACTGGTCTGCTGAACTTGTGCAAGCTTATCAGTGCTTTCCCCCAAAGTGGATACAATACTCAAAACTACTACAGTGCTGTAGTTGCTGAGTACAGAGGGAAGGTCACTTCCCTCAATTTCCTGGCTATGCTGTTCATAATACAATCTAGGATAATGCTGTTTTTCCTAGCTGCCATGGCACCCTGCTGCCTCCTGTTTAGCTTGTTCTCTGCTGAGACCCCCAGATCCCTGTCTGCAGAGCTACTCCCCAGCCAGGCAGGCCCCAGACCAAGCCTCAGACAGGTACTTCTTTCCCAGCTGCTGGATTGATAAATTAATTGAGGAATTCTGCTAGCTAGTAAAACAAACAACCCCAAAAAAAATCTTTTCTATAACTGTCTTAAAATGGAAGTAGCTTTAGCACAAGTATTTTAAGCAATACTAATATTAAATATAATGAGATAGATTCTCAAGATTTTTGTATTTCTTATGTTGTAGTCTCCATGCATGAGTGCCTGAATCTTGTGAGGTATCCTGTTGGTGGGCCAGATGAGCTCAAAAGCAGGTAATGCACAGTCAAGGAACACACCATGTTTTCTTAATACCTAACAAGATCACTGTATAAGCTACAGATAAGGAAGATATAAAAGAAAGAGGACCAGCTCCCATCTGTTTTCTTTCTATAATTTATTACTGAAAGAGGGAAAATAACATCATCAACCCCAAAACATTTCTTTTTTCCCCCTTTGTTTCCATTTAAAATAACCTAAGTATTTTCCTCCTTGCCAAATATTTCTATTACTTTCTCAGCTCAATATATTCACAGTACCACTTTCCTCTATAAAAAAAAAATAATCATCACCAGCTGTTCTACATATTATTTGTCTTTATTGTGCAAAAGTACAAACTATCTCTTAACTAGTATTCAGAGTACTTTTCATAAGTACATTTCCACTTAGAGTACAATTAATAATTTTAAAACATATGACTCACCATGGTAAGTTTTAAGCATTCATAATTAAATACTTTCCATTTGTCATGAACTAACAGGTTCATTTCAGTGTTAGTTATGTGAAAGGTTTTAGGGATCTAAAGTATGAGATGACAATATTACCTGCCTTGTAATGTGCAGGCCCCTCCAGCTGGGGACATGAAATACTTTGTTTCCCATTCATTACCTCAAATAATCTTTCTCAGATCATTTTGCTACAGGACTGCTGTCATCAGATCTGCAAATTTTGTTGCATATTACTGGAGAGTGTTTGTCTAAATTAAAGATTTATAAATAGGTTTTTAATTTTTTTCCTCTGGGATATGCACAAACACGTGTAACTCATTTTTCTGTCTACTTCAGTCAACTTCTTCTTCCTGTAGTCCACCCCAAACTGCCTTTTGTAATAAGAAAACTTACTGATTCTTGGATCATTAAAATCAGAAAGATGCAAAATTGAAGATGCATAGTGCAAATGTAGGTAGGAATAAGTGTGTACAGGTGAGGCAGGATCAAGGAAAAGCAACCTGTATATTTTTGTGTGTTTGTGTATATGTGTGCCTGCTTTGTGGTGCCATGGCAATATTATGGACTCAGAGCTGCCCTGGTCAAAGGGGAAGGAAAACCCTGTGATACCTCAGGCCCAATAGATTCTGATATTCCTTAACACTCACCACTGATTTATAGACCAGGCAGATCAGGACACTGTAATGGCTTATCCACAAAAATATAAGGCCAGAAAAAATGGAATTCCTCAGGGCAGATCCATATTTTTTTTATATAACAGGAACAGGAATTCTTTAGATGTGAAATGAAGAAAATGGGATAAAACATGTAGAACAAGGGAAAAAAATAGAGAGGAAATAGGGCTCCTACCCAGGGAAAAGGAGGAAAACTCCTCACTAGTGGCCAGTCTTACAGCTTGACAACTCTGTTCTATGGAAGCTATGAAAGATGCAATATTCCTTTGTATGCTATAACTTTTTTGCCAAATTTTAAGGGGGGATATGTGTTATTCAGTCAAGGACAGTAGTACATATCAATCATTTCATAGGCAATACCCAGCAATCATGCTTCTCATTTTCTCCTCTTGCACACTGTGTTTTTAGCTGAGTGGGATGAAAATGGTGGATTCTGCAGGACTGGTGAAGCTGTTTTCCAATTTTTTTTTTGTTTGGTGATTCATTTAAAACAGTGACTTTGTCTCTTGAGAATTTTACCTTGCTAAGAGGTATGGTCTCAGGGCACAAATTTTCTTTATTATGCCTGTATATGATTCCACTTCTAGCACAACAGATAAGATCTAATGAATAGGAATTTATTGTTTGGTGTCTCAAAGAATTAGAGGAATTGGCATTGAAAGACGACAGATATAATAACTATTCTTATGGTTGTACATTAGATACTGCCCAGTCTTCATCTGGCTTCAAGATTTACCCAATATGAGCGCTATGTAAAACCACTTTGTATTTTCTCTCTTTCTTATCTCAGGCTCGATAGTAAGTCAGATCAAGACATTTGAACCTAATTTATTTGTGAGAAAGTTTTCCAGCTGTCAATCCGCAAAGAAGTATGACTACAGAGCAATTTTACTTTTATCTTTCAGAACTTTTCACTTTAGGATATATAATTGGAGCTCTTAAATATATATAGCATTTCCAAGTCAGTCTCACTGCTAATTTGGTACTTTAATATCAGGCTATTTCATGAACAAGGTCCAACATTAAAAGAAATTTGAATTAAAAAATTAATCTTGCTTTGGGCAAGATACTATAGAAGAGGAATGTGTGGAAAATCAAAGAATAAGCTAGGCAAAACCTTCAAGAAAAAATCTGTATGTAGGTAATCTTCATGCTGCTTTTATAATATAGGCAGATAGATTGGGGACCAAGATCACTCCTGGTCTTAAATTTTGTAAGACATTAAAAATATTGGGGTAATGGTCCACAGAAATCATAAGGACCATCAGCTGGGCGGTAATAGGAAGCCTGTGTGTGGAAGATCAGCTTGAAAAATAAAGTACAGTAGTACTAGTACAAAGTTTTGTAGCACAGTCTCTAGGCTTGTTCCTGCAGGTTGCATGCTTCATTATGCCCAATATAGAGTGAAGCTGAAGCTTGACAAATGAGAATCCTCTGCTTTCCTTTGTGCCAAGACTTTTACATTTTGCAGGATGCATTAATGTTTTCTCAACGACTTTCATATTGCCTTGGCAGATATTGGTGGCTTTCAACAAAACATAAGTCATCCTAATGACAACTTTCTGTAAATCATGTCAGAGTAGTTGGGACTAATTTCTTAAATTCTTTTGAGGATTCTTTTGAAGCTCACAGAAAAGTGATTTTCCAGTCCCTCCAAGGCCTTACAGTACTCTTAGAGATTTATTTTCTCAAATGGGCTCTAAAGTAACAATGATATTACAAAATAAATGTTCTTTACATTTGAATATATTTGACATGGGTCTGGCCTCTTTTTTTAAGAGTAATCCGTTTTCTGTGACCCAGCAATCCAATCAGGTAGGAACCAGTCACACAATTCCCTGCAGTGGTACCACTTGCCTTTGTGCCTGAACAGAGCTCTTGGAGTTCCCACTGTAAAAATAACAGGTAACAACTAATAACAGTAATAACTAATAACAGGTAAATGAAGTGAGCTACAGAGGCAACTGGGTTCAGTGTTTTCAGCAAGTATGTAGGATGACTCAAGCTGAGATCTTTGACAGGGTCATCAGAGAAGAGAAAAGAAGGATGCTTTCAGAGTTTTTCACAAAACACATTCTATTTATTTTTGCATGTCCTTTCTGTGGGCTGTTAGCAGGTAATACCATCCTTTTCCCTAATTTCAGCCAAACAGCTGAAGTCTGTGAACTAATTACCATGATGGTAATTTGATTGATGGTTGCTGTTCTGCACATTAGTTTCTAGTACACAGACATTAGGAAAGTTTCATATTTCAGAAAGTTACCTGAGAAATATTAAAAGTAAATTTATTGAATGACATACTGATAAAAAGAAGAAACTGTATTTAGTTACACCTATTTATGTGTGTGCACAAAGTGCAGAATTTGCCTCATTGTGCACAGCTGGTCTGTGGTAAACATGTATATTTAATATTACTAAAAAAAAAAGTAAGGTTCCTTCATCTCATTTCTGGACTGAGGACATAGATAACTTAATCCATAAATTATTGGCAAAAGAATAAAAAAGATTATTTCTGTCAACAGCATGATTGGTGTTAATGAAAGCATTTCTTTAAGCAGACCACGCAGAGAAGTAACACGCTAAGAAATATGCAAATGGAAAGAAAACCTAGATTTTCCCTTTTCCCTTTTCCTTTTTCCCTTCAATTTTTAATAAAATTAGCTTCTTCATGAGCTACTGCTTCTGTGTTACAGGATATTGCATATTAGTATCAGTTGCAAAAAACCACATGGAATCTATTTCCTGTCAGTATTTACTGGATCACTTCTGCAAGCCAGGCTGCAACTCATTTCTAAGCAAGTATGCAATATACTTTCAACACCATGACTACACAAAGGCATTGGGTGAAGTCTGAGTTCTGTTCCAAAGCCTTGGCATGATCAGGCAAGCTCAGTATTCACATGGAGTGAAGACAGCAAGTCCCAAATAACTTACTGAAGTGGGTTGAGTTGCCTTCTTCTAGAGGTGTCTCCCTCCATTCACTGATTGTAAAGCAATCTGGTGCTACCTTCCTCCTAATTTAGGAGGTTCAGTGAAGTCAAACACAATGAATCTGAACCTACACTTCCAACAGACCCTTTATTCACTCCTTTTGCCCTATTCCCTTATTCTTCATTTCTTTGCAAAATACATGGCAGTTAACACAGACTACAAAGTGAAAAGATGAAGTTATCACACTCTTGTCCCTCTAATCACCTTGTGTAGAAATGAAACACAGTGTAGCCCTTACTCTTAAGGACTTTATCTCTGGCATAGACTGTGAGTCTTTGAAAACTAGACTTCATTTTACTTGCAAGGGAAATCAATCTCTCTTCCAGAATTTAAAAGTGACCAAACAGTTCCCTGTATTTGGCAATATCCTTATTGTCCCTACCATTCTTCATACTTCAAAAATGTTTCTTTGTACAATTCATGCAAATGCAATAATTCATAAATTGGAAAATGTGACTTCCATTGGTTTTTTTTGGTTTATTATAGGATGTATGGAACTGGACACATTTACTTTTGGCAATTAATTTTTTAAGGGGAGACATTTTCAAGTTATCACATATTAGCAATATAATATTTAAAAACTATGGTTCATTTGAACCATGTGGAAGCCTGATATAAACAGAATACAGTACTTGATGGATTCAGCTGACATCAGATTGGCAGGAAAGGAGTCTTCTAACGACATTAAAATCTATCAAGTGAGGAAAACATCAATTAGTGGTTAAAATAAAAGTCTTTTGGCTCTTTAAGAAATCAGCCTCCCTATACATAACACTGTTTACTCAGGACTGCATGTTTCATTTAAATTAAAGTGCATGAATCTTTAAGCAAGTAGGATGCACGTGATTGTTTTGAGAAGTACACCACAATGGCATTCAATGACTTGTGGTCCTGTGCCAAGTGAACACTTAAAACACTACCCTATTATGAGTGTATTATTTCCCTGTCAGGAAACATCACTCACCTCAGAGCTGGCTTACCACCTTCTTTGTGTGCTGTGCAAACTCCAGCTGCTGAGGGACTTTGTCATGCAAAAACTTTACAAAATGAAGAATCCTTTTTGAATAATTTAATGAACATATATGAAGGGCATGCTAACCTCATGGAGAAAAGACCTGCATCCTGCCCAAAAGGCAGAATTTTGGGGTGAAGGAATTGAGGAGACTGGTAACAGAGTACAGGGCTTTCTGTTCCTTGCCTTAGTAAAATATATTAACCCACAGCAATTCTGACACAAGGGAGAGAGAAAGGATCAGTATGTTTATGCACAAATGCATTGGTGGTGCAGGGTATCTCCATTTCCCTAATCTCCCTTCCAAACCTCTGATCAGAATAACATTTTCTCCTGACACTGGACATCGCAGGCAGAGAAGAGGTGAGGAAAGGTGCAGTTACTTCTGTAGTGTAAGAGTTATGAATATCCATCTCATAAGGGTTACACTGGCATGCAGAATTCAATCTTCTGACTACCACAAGTTGTTGAGACAGCCTGGTAAATCAGAAGGATCTGTACTGGTTTTACAAATAAACTAGACTCTAGTATGTTTCCTGAGTTTATTAACTAATTAATAGTGCTTAAAGTATCTTAACATCACCACACAGGTTAGATAAAACAGATTCAAAATTATTTTTTGTAAGTAAGAAAATTGTAAGCCAGATTAGTTTCTGTGATGTTGTTCCATACATAGAGATGGATTTTCTCTGCATTTGCAGGATGAGAGGACTTAATGTAACGTCATGAAACACACAAGTTCTGCAAGACAGTTTAGAAAGATGGTTATCATGACTGTAAAGCTTTTTAAATAAGAATTTCACACTCTAGCATGATCAGCATCATTTTATAAAAAAAAAATTAGCACTACTGTCAAATGATTAATTCTACAGATACCACTTGCAGATATGCAAATGTAGTGAGTTACATATTCCTATTCTTGAAAGCAACTCTTCCTAGTTTGCATGTGCAATACTGTGCTTCTTTGAGGTGTAACCAAAACCAGATTTTGCTCTGTAAACAGAGAGAAGAAAAAAATGTTCACTTGATCATAAAATGAATACAGAGTTCTTTTACTATTGGCTGACAAATAAATTGTAATACAGAATTTCCTAATTAGTTCACAATTTTGCAAATGATTTGCAAGCCAAAATAGAAGCATATCACTGTCTCATAGTTGCATTGAGTTTACACTGGCAGTGATTGTTGTCACTCGAAGAAGCAAATGTGAATAAGCTCGTATGACTGAACACTTAGAAACAGCACTCCTGATGAATAAGATTTCACACAAGCAAGTTTCTAATCTTAATAACCACCTTAAAGATATGACTGAAGAAATGTTAATTACTGCATGCTTCAGTTGTGACTCAAGTAGAGTCCTCCTGCTGAATGAGAAATTCATGGAAAGGAGCAGAAAATTTAGATTGCCAAATGTCATAGAAGAATTCCTTACAAGGTACTTACAGGACAGACATTTCAAAATGAACCTACATGACCTATGTGTGTAGGTGCCAGTGTTAGTGAATCTTAGGGTCACATTTCTTGTTTGAACTATAAGTGGCTTAGAACTTTCAATTGGATGCCTGAAGTGATGGCATTTTTATCAACTGTTTCTTTCTGCATATCAATGAAATTTCCTGCATGCAGCTCTGGTTTTAAATTCCTGTATACCTAAAAGCAACTCAATTGAGTTGTACCCTGCTACAGAGGGATATACCAGAGAAATCCATTCACCTAAAGGGCACTCTGTCAATGCCTCACTAATGCTGTTTTAATGATTGCTGCATAGCAGAAAATGAGAAACTGAACTGTATGGCTACATAAGCACAAAATAATATGTACTCTTTGCAAACAGAATTATAACAAGATTAAAAAAATCACTCAAAAATCCTAGAGATAAATGCCTTCTTAAGATGATGCTTACAATAAGGAGCTTTCTCCCTTCTCAGTTAAAGGTATGAGCAGAATACCCTGGGCCAGGATGCATTTTTACTATAGCACTTTTCCTTTGTCTAAATTGAAATGCTTTCTTCTTGCTTATCTGCCCCTCATCACTTTTGATGCGATACTATGATGTTTTATGATAAAATATTAAGTAATCTCATTCTGTCAGATATTTTTTACTGACACCCTCAATGTGTATTTCAAGGTTTAATATCTCATTTTTAATTGCTTTTTCCTCTTACAGATGTTGTGCTGTCCAATTCTCACAACACTTCTGAATCACATACTTGTTTAGTAAGATAAGTGTAATGGTTTAATCACAGCTAGCTGTACAATGTTGACAGGATAGAGTGACATCCCTCTACTTCCTGTTAGCTTCAATTTACTTTCTGGCTGCCATCACAGTCTCCTGCATGGTGCAGGTATGGTGACCTTGTTGGTTAGGCTTATACTTGTTTCCAAGTTTGAATCTAATTCACAACTTGAATCTCAAACTACTATTATCTACAGTTTGACACCCTGAAGCAAAATGCTGGAAAGGGATCAGCTTTTCTAAGCTGAATGTGGACTTAGCCTTGTTAGCAGTCTAATAATGGCTGTTTGGAAAAAGCTGATATCTAACAACTGGTAGACAGAAAGGAACAGATTCTTACACTTCTTGTAAAGAGCGGAGTCAAATCTATGAATTTCAATCACCATTTAAGATACTTAATAGTTTTGTTTAATGGGCATTTGTTAGATACTACAGGACCGTGTCTTAGCCAGGAAACAGCAATGCTGGTTCAGGACACTTCCCAGGTCAGACTCAAAGAACCAAACCAAGACCAAACATGAGAAACTAAAATGCTGTGACTTGTACACTGATATTTTCACCTTTTAAAATTAATATCCTCAGTTTGAAAGATTTTAAGGACTTCAAAGGAGAAATAAAAATCTTGAAGGCACTAAATCAGGGGCTAAATGATAAAATGGACTTCTATGTTTTACATCTAGTGGAACCCTATCCCAGACAAGCTTTCCCCAGGGATTCTCAGAATAAGATGCACAGTAGATAGTAACATGAGCTGAAACATCCTGGCGTGACACAAAATTGCTTAGCAGGATAGGAAATTTGTGCTTCTCCCCTGTCAGAACTGTAAGCAGAGTTGATAAAATGTTCCTACTGATGACTTCTACCATTTGGAAAACCATATGCAATGCGCTACAAGATATTGGTACTGTTTGCAAACCAAGTCCTAGTATGTCTTCAAATGATGGGCAGTGACTGTCAGAGAATTTTTGAAAATGCCACCACTTATTTATCTTTGGGTACCTTTGGTACCTGTACAGAAATGAACTAAGTAATTTTCAAAAGAAAGATTTATATGCCAATTTCCCTATTGTTGGGTTTTGTTGGTTTTAAATTTTTTTTTTTTTTTGAATGTGCTACACTGCTGCACTGTAGCTGATTGTGATAGAAAGTTGAGAAATATAGAAAGTTGAGAAGTACTGTCAAGGAAAGAAGATAGGGACACTATGTCCAAACCTACATTGGGAGAGATCAAAATCACTACTTGCCAAGACATACACTTATGGAAAAGAGACAGAAAACTCTGCCAAGATCTAGCACCTAGGGGTGACTAAAGAGAAAAATAGATCTAGTAGATACACTGTTATCAAAAGATATTTGGGTAATGCTGTCACAGGTGTTAAAATATAGTCAAAAGCTGGTTTAAATACAAGAAGTAGAAGATGGGATGTGCCACTGTCATAGGTGATTTGGGCATGGTCATGTGTGCAGTTATGATCATGTGTCAAAAAAGACAAATTCAGTGACAAAACTAGAGCTGTGCTATTGGGCTGGTTGATGGAGTCCAGAGCCTCCTACAGATCAGAAGTCTGTGCCTTTTATTTCTAGCAGGGAAAAGCAGCTGAGGGGAAACACAATGCCGCTAAGACATAACAGGGCAAACACTGGGAGGGGTAAATGATAATTAAAATGAAAGGATCATATAAGAAAAACAAATGGATATAAACTATGAGTCAATCTGGTCCTAAAGCTATGTTTCTAACTATCTGAATAATCAGAATGATTAATCAGAAATAATATGAAATAAACCCAAAGCCCAAGCCCCCCACTGTAAAATGTAGGCAAATTTGTTATGATAACATTTGGATCTGACAGTAAAGTACTGGGTGCTACAATCAGTTCAATCAGTGTTAACACTGGCGTTCTGGGCTCTTCTGTGAAATAACCACAGTCAACATCACACCTGAGTGATCTTGAGCTTCATCAGCCCTCAGATTAAATTTTAACCGGACCATCCTTAGGTAGGCTGTAATAGGGCAGATTCACTTAAAGAACTAAGTAAGACACGTGGATTCCCTGTTGCAAGAGAACAGAAAACAACTTTCATCCTTTCACTTAAACATTTTGAAGAAAACTAGTCAAATTTACTGGTGTTACAGCACTGCTTGTTAAAATGACACACACATCATTGCAACAAATATCTGAATACATATATAAAATAAAAGTGCACTTAT
Organism: Anomalospiza imberbis; assembly: GCF_031753505.1. NCBI lineage: Eukaryota > Metazoa > Chordata > Aves > Passeriformes > Viduidae > Anomalospiza > Anomalospiza imberbis. The sequence continues at coordinate 22,722,715 of NC_089685.1, forward strand.
GTTCTTATACATGGGGCCAAATCATTTATTAAAGATTCAGTTTGGTTTACTTTTTCCATAACATTGCTAGCATAAAAATAAGTTCTTAGTAATGTACACATTTTTGATACTGAAATAGCATCATTGTATAATTAGATACAGCTGCTGCATACTTTGTTCCTTATTTGGCCATCTACAATAATTACAACGTGACTTAGCCATTAAGGATTAAACACTAATGGTTACTTTAAGGGCCATATTTCACCATTTCTATACTGCTTGTAGAATTTCTCTTTTTTATGAGAATAAAAATATAAAAGTATTGCATTCCCACAAATGTGAATCAAACATTTACACAGCATTTTTACCTGTGGTTTCATATTCATCTGACAGGAGATTTAAATTGTGTGTATATGCATTGTGTGTATTTTATCTGACGTTTGTATATATTTATGTATTACAAGTTTACAGGCTACCAGATAGAAAACATTTGTCTGTTTTTTCTAACTGGATGCTGCACTGGCTCCCAAGGTTGATTTTTAAGTCTATTTACATACAAATAGAAATTTTTTAAAAAGCAATAAGGAAATGTACTGTAGAGAAACAGTCATGAATAGCAGAGCTATACACTAGAAAACACCAATTTTTTTTCCATTACTAGTTGCCTTGGTCATTTTCATAGGCTTGATTAGTCCCACATAATCTATTTTTGTTGTTCCATCTACTCTTAATAGGGTAAAAATAAAGAATCTATACAAAGTCTGGAAATATTGTGGGAATTCTGCTACTGGATAAATTAGTTTACTAATTTTTAAGTTTTCTGACTGGGTTCTAATTTTGCATATCTATTTCTGATACTCTGTTCAATCTGTTTATTCATCAGCCCTACTACTTTTTCCAAAACTGCAAAAAAGAAAATGGTAGTGCCCTATAAAAGGACACCATATAGGCTACTGCCTGAGCTTTGCATAGCAAGATAAATTTGATGCAAGATTGTTTACCATCTTTCCACAGCAGGCAAGGTATTCTCGCTGTGGGGCTTATTAAACAACAATGCCATCATGCATGACATTATAGTGGGCTGACATGAGAAACACTAATGAGAATGAGCCATTGACACACTTCAGGCACAGGCATAAACAAGTCAATAAAATCACATCAGAAGTAAGAAAATAACCAGTATAAAGGAACCTAAACTCTTTAAGATATCCATGCCTGGTTGTTACTACCTTGAGCTCTCTATTAGTATTTGTGGAATTCTCTGAAGGCTGTGGAAATCCCCTCTCTGCATCTTAATCTGTGTCAGCATGTCTCTGCAAACTGCCACATAAAACTTGCTTATTCCTATCTGTACAGAAGAAGGTATCCTGAAAATGCATGGATAAAATATGTCTCTTTCCCCTTACATAACCTTATTCTGATATAATTAGTATACCTACTTGCTTCCTACTTTCTCTCTGAAGCTTGAATTAGGAAAAACGTTTAGCAATTCTCAGATAAGATATTACACCTCATCAAGGTAGTGATCCATCCATAGCTAGCATTGTAAAATCCTCACCCCCCTATTAATTACTGTCCCACGCTGGATATGAACACTCCAGTGTCATGTTAAAGGACATTGAATGTCTGTGGTTCACAGCCCCTGTTTTAGTCCTGATTATCATAGTCAGTTATAATGACACCAGCTGAGTCAAAAGCAGCACTTGGATAGACCGCCAGTCTTTAGGAAGTATTCTGCATATTTCTATATGTGCCTTCTGAGAATTCACATATCCATTGCAGCAGAAGTCAGCCCATTCTCCTGAGTCTGCTGGAACACAGTTAAAAAACGTATGTTCCCCCAGGAACATAAGATTTACCAGAGGTGGAGCTGTACCCTCCTAATTACAAGCATAGTTACATATGCATATGTATACACATATATGGCATAAATTTGGAATAAATAAATAAACATACATAAATATACATATATCAATACAACTTTGAAATTCATTAGTTCTTTCCTTTTCCATTGTAAAAATACTTGTTTCAGCTTGTTAGGTTTATTTTTAATTGCTAACAGAAAACTAACAGTAGTTTGTATCTCTGGTATTACTTTTTTGCAGGGGCCTTTTTTCTGAGTAGAAAGATCAAGTAAGAGCTCTACTAAACGTCTCAATACAGTGCTGATGAAATAGTTTCTGATGTGCTTATTTCTTCTGCAGCCTATAAAATATTTTTTATTCTTTCCTCGTTCTATTCTTTGAGTGATAAGCAATAGCGAATGAGGCACCAGAGCCTCATTACCCTGGGGGAGAACAGGTAGTTTTCTGCTTCCACGAATTCTTCATTAAAGTATACACATGAGCCTCATTCTGTGATACAGAGATTGATTCATAATGGGATTTCAGCATTTCTTTGAAAGACGACTGCAACTCTCTTCTCAGTTCTACAGGTGACAAATGAAGGCTAATGCAGTTATTAACTAGACATAAAGAAAAGCTCATAATTATATTTTTGTCATACACAAAAGCTATAAAGTTAAGGATATAGAAAACAAGAAAACAATTCCTGGAATAGCAATGTTTGTCTCGTTACTAAATCAAGATACTGTGTACTAGATACTTAAAAGGAGAGTTGTAAGATCCTGCAAAAATGAAAAAACAGAACATGATTTCACATCACAGCACAAAATATGGAATAAAAGGGGATAAGTTCACAGCAGTGTTTTATTATTTGGTAATTGTGACCATCTAATCAATTTTTCGACATAATTGCAACTGTCTATGTATTTTTAAAACAGAATTTACCACCATAAAATGAGAGTTTCCTTTTGAAAGGACATTTAAGAGACTGTGTGAAATTAAAAGCTAATAAAGTCTGCACTCCACTCAGAAAGGACCTAGATTCCCTAGGCAGTCTGTGCTCCCATGCCCACAGCTCTCATGCCAGCCTCAAACACCAGCCAGGAGGACACCAGGTGAGGGTCTATACAGTCTAGAATTGTAAACAAAGGCTTCTGAAAGGAGATAGAAAGTCATTCAGCATTTAGTCATAATGCACTGTTCAGGAAGGTGGAATCAATCACCAAGATTCCTATATTCTTCATGTCCACTCATTTGTCTGTTTTGCTGTTTTCCTAAAGTGATTTGTTGTGCTAGAATGTTATCTTGCAGTTAAATCAATGTTCATCCAGTATACTAAAGGTTAGCATGTAAAATGGTAAACCTATGTTATGCATGAGGGGTCACTTGTAAATTCCTGCAGAGTGAAGCATAGAGCTGCCACCTATACATGAAAATGGTGAAGTAAATCTAATGACAAGGTAGATGAATTATTATGGAGCCAATAGGTTTTCTTAAAGGAATTTTTAAAAAAATTGTTAGGTACTTGAAGCTTTTCACAATACAATTATAAGAAATACACATGCATGCATGCCAATCATCTTGTAGCAATGTAGATTTCCAGGAACATATCAGTAAGGCAGTTAGATAGTTCCTTGTGCATTTTTCAAATGGATGGAGCCTGGACAGTCTTTGAGGCAATCTGAGGCAAAGGAAAATGATATATTATAAACAAGATATGTTTCTTCATGTTAAAATACTACCAGTCTTATTTCTCAATCAGACATGGAGAAAGTATGGAATGCCTATATGCAAATCAGTTTCAGACATTTTGCAGGGTTTCACTGAGTGGAAAGGCAGTAGAAATTTGCACCAGTAAACTGGAAATCAGAACAGTTAGGAGTATTAATGAAATCCACAAAACAATCTAAAAGGCAAGTTTTTGGCCTTAGAAAGATCCATACTGTTCTAAATGCAACAAGGAGCACAAAGGGAATTTCAAAGAAAAGTAAAGTAGAGAGCTACTCACCGAGATCTGATAATTACTGATCTCTGCATTGTATAAACCAAATTACTCAACAGAGAAGCTGAGCATTAAAAATGAATGTCTCAGGGTGTTTTGGCATCTCTTCATATCTAGACATGTTCCAAGTTATCTCCAGAAATGAAATAGAATAATTGGGTCAGATCCCAGAAATTCATTTACCTAAACTAAATGGGAGGAATGAATGAGCATTCTTTATCATCATTCAGATCTGGATATTCAGGAGAGCAGTTAGACCTCTTCTGTCAATTTCCTCTTAATTTAGTTACTAGTCAAAAGTTTTTCTAGTGTAGAACATTATTATGTTTAACACCTGCTGTGTTATTGCACAATTTTCTTTATGCTGACACTAAAACAGGGAGAGTGAGTGATTATGTCCTAAGATACAAGCTATACTTCTGAAGATTTACTTCTCAGCAATTAAAAAAAATGAACATAGCTGTATATTTGCCTTTCTCCATACTGAGGTGAGGAATACTCCATTCAGTACCTTCCTGTTTTTCACACTTATTATCTACCTTCACCACCTGCAGAAGTTCTGTACTGCAAATTCCTTTGGTGAAAGAAAAAACCCTGATTGCAGTCATGATACAGTGGTAATGGCAAGACTTAAAATCAGTAGTTACGGGTAACTACTTTAACTACCACATAGGCCTAAGCCTTGCAGTAATTCCTAAAAAGGCAATGAAACCCTAGCAGTGGAATAATCTCCCTGGCTGGCTTTGAGAAAACCTTTTAGGCTATCACAGGCAGCTGCATAGCCCCAACTTCTGGGGACTTGTGGACAGGTCATCTGGACTGTGGGCCAAAATGAGAGGGCAGGAAATCACTCAGCTTTCCAAATATGCTGGGAAGCTTGTTTATGAAGCCCCTTCCATGAGATCTGTCAGAATAATGCTGCCAAACTTTTCATTTTCACCTAATAAGGAACAGTTCTGGGGTTTTTTTACAAGTAGACTTAATGAGACTTAAACCTTCCTTTAAAATGTATGTTAGTTATCAGTAAGTGTACATACTAACAGAGCATTTCTGTCAGGAGCTGTTTAGTGGATGCACACAATAAGACAATGCTCATTGTTGGACTGCCAGCAAAGAGGAACACAGGTTCATTCAATTGTAGACATACAAGGATGTGACTTATTTCAGATATTCACCTTCACGGGACAGCAAAGCAAGCCACAGTGTACATTAGTGGAACATTGATGAGATGCTCTGTGTGATGCCAGGATAAGCTACAACCATAAAAAATTATACGATTATAACTGGTGAAATGTAGACCAGTGTGAAGTGTGGATGAGGATGCAGGGAGATTTTTGCTGTTCTATCACACCTGCAACGATGTTTTATATAAACACTGAGATGAAAGCTGTAGAGTGAGAGCACAGATTGTTTGTTCACCAATGTAAGCAGTTTGAAGAGAGAAGGTTGTCTGATACAATTAAGATGCTCTTTACCTTTAAAACACAACTTTTGGAAGGCTTTTCTAGAGAGACGGTGGAGAGTTCTTGTTCAGCTACAATGTTCAGTGATTGCCACCTGGTTAATGTTACAAGTGTAGTCAACATTTGATTGCACTGGTTAATGTTACAAATGTAGTCAAGACTTTCCAGCATTTCAGGTTGCAACCATGTATTACTGCTACATATAAAAAGAGTTTGCTTACCAGTCTGGATATAACCTGGGGTAAAAATTGCTTGGAAGATTTTTGTGTGGTGTTGGGGAGAAAAGAACGAAACAGGGAAACACTCAGGGAAGTTCTATCAGCCTGCCAGACATTTTTTTCTAATTAGTCTGAAAAGCTGGTAAGCCTTTTTTTTTTTTTTTTTTTTTTTTTTTTTTTAAAGATTAGAGCTATAAAATGAGCTCATGTTTAATCTACTATAGTCTATATATAATCTATAATCTTCTACAGTGAACCTAGAAAGTTAATACTTCATATTACTTAAAATTCATGTGAATGTTTTCAACCAGCTGCAGGATGTAATAAAGGGATTTATGAATTAAAGCATGATTGACACTGTAAGAAACTACTGCTGACTTTACAAAAAAAATCACTCATTTTTCAGTTAATTTCATGGTTTAATATATACAAGATAGGTTCATGGAACATTACATTCCATTTTCTCTTTTCTTTGAGAAAAAGGGGTATTGGCACTGCAGTGTTAATTGTTTAATGTTATGGAAATACTACTGGCTGATTAAATTGGATTAGTTAGATTATCAGTTTAGAAAAATGGTATCATGCATATTATGTTCCTTCTGCTTTGGAATATTTGAGAGTTTGCAGCATTAACAATTTGGAAACCACATCGATACAAAGACGTATTTGAAGGTTGTTATTGTAAGGTGAAACATTAAAAAAAAATTCTAGAATTTTGGACAGAAGGATACAGGAATACTTCTTTGGTACAGACAGTATTTTTCCCTCTTTGACAGGAAGTACTTTATGCAAATGAAACTTCATTCCAAAATGTAATTCAGGAAAAAAACAATACTATATTTTGGTACCATCTTTCCCCCAAAGTAGTTTAAGTTGTTTGCAATGAAGATCAATAACTTCTGCAGTTCCAACTCCACCACCTGAGGCAGACCTGTCAACAGTTCTTTTTCTGTGCTGACAGGTGGCTTTGCTAAATGATGAATACACACATGTTCTCCACTCCTCTGCCTTTTCCTTCCTGCACCACACAGAATACCATTGTTAGGAATTCACCTCAAGTTTCTGAACAAGGTGATAATTTTGAAGAGGCATCATGTCTCACATCCATGAGTCCCATCTGCACCAGCTCTAAGAAGGTGCTGAGGAAGATCAGCTGGGGACCTTCTCAGCACCCAGTCATCCCTTTCAATGCACCTAGCTCTGGTCCAGGTCAGCTCCCTTTCAGTCACAGCTGCTGCAGTTTGGGTTCATACTGAGTTGTTGGGTTGTAACAGAAAACTGGTCTCCCTTCAGTCTAAACAGCTGAAGAAGGAAGGAGATGGGATCTCATACTGCTTCACAAAGCTAATTCAGCTCTTTCTGCAAATTAGACATCCACAGCGAGGTGCTTTTTTACAGTACAAAAGAGCAAATCAAAACAAAACAAACCTGAAAGATTGCTTCTGTTGCAACAATTACTATTTCTCACTCTACCTCAAATATGTGGAAGAGTTTGCACAATTTTAACTTGGGCACATCAGTCTCAAAAGACTTGGTTGTGTTAATCTTTATCTGAATCATCAGCCCTGTTTTCCCATCAAGTGCATTTTTGTGGGTGAAGTGTGGAGAACATGCTGTTAGTGGTTGTCATGGTTTAACCAGCAGGTAGCTGAACACTACACAGCTGCTCACTCCTTCCCCATCCCCTGCAGTGGGATGGGGGAGAGAATTGAGAAAAAAAAAAAGTAAAATTTGTGGGTTGAGAAAAAGTCCATTTGTTAGGACAGAGACAGAATTAGTAATAGTAATGATAAAAACATTAGAATAATCAAGCACAATGCAATTGCTCACCACTCATTGACTTATGCCCAGCCAGCCCCTGAGCAGCTGCCCCTGACCAACTTTCCTCCTAATTACTATACTGAGCATGATGCCATATCCCTTTGGCCTGTTTGGTCATGTCTCCATCTCTGGGTCATTATCACAGCTTCTTGTGCATCCCCAGCCTCCTCACTGGTGGGGTGGTGTGAGAAGCTGAAAATTCCTTGACTTAATTGCTGCTCATCAACAACTCAAACATCAGTGTGTAGGTCCCTTCCAAACTTACCCAATCTGCAATTCTGCAATCCTCTGTTATCAACACTATTTTCATCATAAATTCCAAGCACTAGGAAGAAAATTACCCAGCCAAAACCTGCATGGTGGTGAAAATTCATTCCTTGCAATAACAATCTTCCCAGCATCTGTTGTGTACCCTTCCTCCTACTTCTTTTTGCTCACATTAAGACACAGTGAATTTCTACTGCAAACCATAATCTCATTAGTAAAACAAAAATGCATGTTCTGTCATATGACAAGTTTCTAAGTCTGGAAAATGTTCTTGATTAAATTGGCTTTGGCTGTGTAACCCCTATTAACATTAATGGCAGGCACATGGCTGAAACTGAATATGAACTTGAGAATAAATCATTACAATCCAATTGTTTAACTTTTATTGCCCTGCATGTCAGTGATATTAATTGGAGAGAGGATCAGAGTCTTCCATGCAACTGAACAGGTGATTTAAGCCATTTCTTGATATTTGTCACTAAGATGATTTTTTTTCAGATACTTTATATTCTAAGTAGTTTTGCCTTGTAAAAAAATATGTTAAAGCTTTAACTTAGTAGATGTGAATGGATATAAATGGATATATGTGTTCAGATTTTCTGTAGTCTTAAGACTGAGTTAGCATAATACTTTTTTTTAAAAAGGAAAAGCTTAAAAATCTTAAATTGTTTCCAGATCTCTAAATGGACTCATAATGAATAAATTAATAAATACATGTCTTTTCTTTTTGTGAAAGCTTTTTTCAGTTGTTAAGAAATATCCTTTAACTTTCAGAAAACACTCCGTTGTAAAGACCAGAACAGATTTGCTGAATATATTTTTGTACCATTGAGCAGTCAAAATGCATTTACGTATCAGCAAATAACATTTATTTGAGCTCTGAATTTAAATTCTGTAAATAGTAAATTAACTTCATGGGTGCAAACCACTTCATATCAAAGACCTGGCCAAACATTAGGTTTATGATTTCTTCACATTCCTATTAAAATCAAAGAGATTAAAAATCTGCTGAAAGCAGTAATGAAGTCATTGAAAAGGTGCCCACTGACATTAGTAGGAGTTGGATAGACCCCACCATAGGAAAAAAAATCAGTATTCAACTCATAGGCATTAATGTGCCAAGTTCATACACAGGGCACATCCACATTGTGCAGAATGAGGCATTGACTTCCTCCAGCACATGCAGGAGAGGTTGTTTGGATTTTAATTTAATCCCTTGTTGTTTATTCATTGGTATGAGGCTGAAGAGTGGATAGAATACCAAAACAGATCATTATAAAGCCATACAAAATATGTTAGCCTCTTTAAATTGTGTACTCAAACATGAATAAAACACACTGTACATATAAACACATTGCCCACACATGAACGCTTGTTTTCTCTCTGTGTTTGCATACTTTCATATATATATATATATAAATTAATTAATCTGAAAGAAGAGAAGGACTTTTTAAACCTTGACAATTTTCTACTACAATTTTACTTCAGAAATTACTCTTTTTGTGGAGTTATTTTTGGAGGTCTTGGCATGAATGGGAATGACACGTATCCATCGGTCCGGCTAGAAAACCACAGCTGGCTGGGGAGAGGAAAAATGTACACTGAGAAGGTAGTGTGGGAAAGTTTCCCAAGAACTAATAACCTCTGTTGAGTCTACAAGAATTGATAAACTCATAACTGTGAGTGAGTTTGCCAAACTTTTTTAAAGCCACAAGTATACAGTGATGTCAGCAACTTACATTTGTGGTTTATGTCTGCCTCAGTTCAACCTCTAACCAGGAAAAGAGAATTTATAGCATTTGTATTGGGAATTGCCAATATGTGATCAGGATAAAACTATAAGCTTTTTCTTTTTTTTTTTTAAGCAAATGTGTATTAAGGCATTCACTATTCAGTGTTCCTGCAATCCTACTTTCATGTAATTATGATTGTGTTTTGCATCCTTTGGTTTTCATATAGGAATTTCATTCTTGTGGCTAGACTCAGGCTTTGCTTTCTATTAAAGGCTTGCCAAATAGCACTGAAATAAACAGTTTTGGTGTTGATTGCTGTTTGGCATTTATTTTATATTTGGTCCTGAAATAAATATATATGGCCTCTCCCGCCTGCAGAAAACATCAAGATGCATGTGGCAAACTGATCAGTATTGTCCTTCATCTTCCTTCCACTGTTTCTTGAGAAAAATCATGAGGGCAAGAGAAAATAAGACATAATGGTTTCCTGAGGGTGATAAGCTTTGTGTGAGTAGGTTTAGACAAACTGTGGATAGCTTTGTGTGCTACATGGGTAGGTTTAATTACAGACAAACTGTAGATAGCCTTTTGTGTTATATTTGATCTAAGCACAAATCTATGTTAGTAAAGAACTCGACTTACCCTGAAGTCTGAGGTCTTGAGCATCAATGAGGGTAAAGGCTTGAATACACATCAAGCATTGTTTAAAGAGGCAATGTTATAGATTCATGACACGGGTGTTGACTTTTGCACTACTTGGTTTTCAGAGGATTAAGTTTAGCTATTCATTCATAATGAGAGGGCTTGAGTACTCAGTGAGCAACCTAATGTTAATCTGGGCATTAGCAAAGATTTTTAATAAACTTCATAAATATGCAGGGCAAAAGAGAAGAGATTAAAACTGCCACAGTAAAATTAATCTTGGCATTTCATACCTTCTGAGTATTTTATTTTTTATCATTATTGTTTTCCCAGTATATGAAACACCAGGGAAGTGTGGCATGAAACTGAGCATAAATAAGAGGGAAGCAGGTTCAGACAAAGCAGTCTGACGCCCTTGCCCCAGATAGTGCATGGTTTCTCTAAAATGTTAAAAGCAATCTGAATCTTGCGTGCTTGAGAAGGTGTAATACAATGAAGACTTTTTATGGTGTTCAATTTACAATGTTTGCAATGGTTCTGAGAGCAACGTGATCTCACAGGAAAGCTGTTTAAGGCAGGAGGATTTCACCAATGAAAAATGCCATGTGAAAAAAACAACAGAAGTGCAAAGTAGGAAAAACCCCTAAAGAAGAAGCAGAGAAGAGAACCTTCACTTGCATTGAACAGCAGTTTGAACCCATTCATTAATAGAATCAGGAGGAAAAAAGGGATCTATGTTGATGAAAGTGGTGTGGGGAGGAAGCAGATGCTGAGACATCCCCAGTTTGGCTATCTCAGGTGGCTAAGCAGGTCACTGTTCTTCAGGCACAGGTGGATGTCAGCTAAAAATGATCAGGAAAGGAAAAGCTACTGAGTCAGTCTATCAGCTTTCACATCAAAGGCAAACCCCAAAAATCCTACATGACAGCTCAGAAAGAAACCTGATTCCTAATACACTCCAAGGTTGGAGTCCATTATTGGATTTCTTTCCAATTTCATGCACGCAGGAATGTACACTTTCGGTGTTGGCTATAATCTGGTGTATTTACATATTTAAGACAGTACAATATTAAATATGAATTTAGATGAATAGGACAAATGTGCATATGTATGACCATTCATTCAGGGTTAAATTTTGTGGTAAGGCACATCCTGGGAAGGGCCTGCAGTTAAGGAGCTCAAAGAAGCTGCCTCTCTCTCAAGGTCAGCTAGCAGACTTTTGTGGCCAGAGAAGTTGCTGACATGAAACATCAACTGGAGCCCTTCTAGCAAGAGGCACACTGAGGTTCTGTGCCCACCCTGATGCACTGATGCTCTCTGCCTTTCTGCAGGGACGGAGGGATGGAATAAATGGTGCTTTGGGAGTGGGGACAAAGTAAGAGCGAAAAATCCTTCAAAGGATGCAAAGTGGGCCACTGACTGTATGCAGATGTTACATGTTTAGTGTAGGGGAACACTTTTTTCCTGCTTGTTCCAATCTTCTGTACTCAGTAAAGGGAAAAAAAAAAAGCTGCAACATACCAGCCTACACAGCGTGGGGTACCAGGGCTATGGGGTGTAACTGCAGGTGTTGCTATCATCCACTGGAGCTCCCTCTTGAATTTCTGCTCTGGACACTCCAACTATGTTGATTCCTCTAATTTTTCACTTTGCTATCACCTCTATCTCTTCCTGCAGACTTTATTCACCTCTTTCCCTCTTACTGATTATTGTTTTCCCTGCCCTCTGCTTCCTTACTTTCCCATCCACCCCCAACTGCTGTGTCTGCTCACGAGCTTTCCTCACCCTTGCTTGTTTTCTTCCATGGCTCCTACTCTCTTCTCCCTTCTCAGTCTGACTTCTCTTGCCTTCTGTAGCAGAGTGCATCCCACCTCCACAGAGAGAAAGTATTCCTGCTGCCTGATCCCATGGTCTTCACCATGGAGTCATTTGCAGAGGACTTGTAGCTGCTGGCTGAAGCCACTCATGATTTGGTGGGGTAACATATAGGAAATATTGTCAGAGAAGAGATGCTCTGACTTGGACTGAGTTTTTTCAAAACAAACAGACTGTGGAGAATTAACCTGATAAACTAAAGCCTCCATCCAGTTTATGCAAACAGAGTTTTTTTTTAGAAGCACTGATAATATTTGGGCAGCTTGTCACAAGGGCAGTAAAAGACATTGTTGCTTGAGGTAGTCCTGAGCCTTTCTCAATTTCAGTCACCTTTTCTCCACATAGAAGTGCTGGTTTGACTCCTGAGACTTGTCTGGCTGCTCCCCATTTACAATCTGAAGTTCCTATTTTCTGAAGAAGACTAATTTTCTATTACTTACAGACTATACTTAACACTAAAAAAATAATATGAATGCGAAGATAGAAATCTCAGGATTTAACCAAGATCTATTATTGCTTCTTTTGAGCCCTGAGCCAAAGGTGAATATGCCTAGATTTTACAATGACATGCTGAAATAGTGTTTTAAAACTCTTATTATATATACCATCAATCAGAAAAAGATCTTAACCTTTTTCCCGAGGTTTGAAGAGTAGGTAGGTCACAGAGGCAAGTAGCACAGATAATAATGTAGTTATTGCAAAATGCTACTTTCAAAAGGCAGAAATCTCTTGAAAATTAAAATATTCTGACAGCATTTTGTGTGACCCTGTGTTTTACATGAGGGTTAAGTTAACATGAAATATAAAATTTCAACTTAACATTTAACCCCTGCCATGTGATTGCTGTTTGCTTGTGAGCCAGGTACCAGTGGCAGGCCATCTCTTGCTTGTAGCACCATGTGGCCAAATAAGATTATTTGAGCTGTTGGACCTCCCCGATGCCGGGGGAGTGTGCTGTGGGCCTGGGAGCTGCCATCTGGAAGCCATGCAGGGGGACTTTCCACTGGACAGCCCTCTCTGAGGAGGAGGAGGCAGGGCAGGGTGGTTAAATGGGATGCCTGGGAGAGCTGGCACAGCTCAACATTGCCACAGGTGCAGGCAAAACTGACTCTTACTGCCCTAAAGAGCAGGTGTCCTTATTCTTGCAGGCAGTTTGGGCAGCTGTGCCCTGGGCAGAGGAAAGAGGAGAGGTGTCAGGGGTGATCTGGAGCTGTCACTGTGGTTTCCTAACAGTGCAAAAGGGTGCGAGCGGCCTGGCCTGAGGAGGGAGAAGGCAGGGAAGGAATATAGTTACTGGAAGTCTTTTTGCCAAATTATGGAGATATTGTGGATGTCTGAATCAGGTGGAGAGCAAAAAGGAGGAGTGTGTATGGTTGAAGAAATCAAGGGTGGGGAAGGATATGGAAAACTTTGTGGAAACCAAGGGTGTGTTTGGAAAATGATCTTTTCCTTCTGCCAGAATTGCCTATTCTGACTGCATAACCTTTCAGTAGAATGCTTTTTGGTGCTCATGGGTCTCCTATTTCTATCTTCACATGCTTCTCACACAACTACATACTGATTTCCAAAAAGCCCTGTTCCCCTCCTGCCAAATCTCTCTCCTTACTCATGACCCTCTTGCACTGGTTAGTGCTGCCAGATGGGGGGAGAGGTGAAGCAGCACCAAACCAGGCAGCCCTGGAGACCCTGGCCAGGAGCTGGGCAGGTCTGCTCCCTTACTGCTTGGTGAAGGAGTGGCAGGCATTTCCTCACATGCCTGTCCACAGCAGCTGGGCTCTGGTAAACGCATCAGTCATGATGAATGTGCTGTGGGCAGTGGTTTTTCCATAGGCTTTCCATGAGGAACGGAGATCAGCTGTAGAACTGGAGTAGCTAAGACTCCTTTGCCTGAAAGTCCCCACAGAGATAATTGTGAAGCATGAAGGTCTTTTCATACACCACAACCAGCACAGTGGATACTGGCACATCTGCATTAAGTAGTAGAAAGTGCTAAACTTGCTCACTTCAGCACAGCTAAACTAGGACAAGGAACCAGGAACCTCTTGAACTGACCACTTCTAGAGTAGCTTGGAACCTAGGAAACAGAAAACCCTCTTTTAACTCCTCTTGAGTCAGAAGATAGCAGAAGGACATTGGTCTACAATGGGAGACTCATGGGATCGAGTTCCCTAATGATGAATGTCTGTAACCCAGAAGGGCCAGATGATCAGAAATATATTTTTGCTCTGGGAAAGTTATGCAAAAGGTGTCCACCAGTGCCTGATGTCACCATTACCAACAGACAGACTGGACAGAAGTCCCAGATAAGGCTCCCTGCATATTTGCAGAAACACATATGACATCATCATTTTGGGCAAAAGAAATCTAGTTTTTTAAAATAAAAAAAAAATTAGACTGCAGACTGTCCTAACCAGAAACAATAAGATTTTTATTTTGCACTTTTGCTAAGTCTTTAAGAGTTTTGGGGAAATTTGTGTTTTAAATATTTTATACCTATACTATTTTCAGTGTTCTCAACTTGATCATCAAACAGGAAATCTCAGATCATTAAATAACAGTTTTTTCCTCTGCATGAACCTATGGTACCCCATCCCAAAAAAGGCTAAAAATGCAAGAAAATGAATGTCACAAGCCATCCTGTTTAAGGTGTGACCAATAACTAGTGGCTACCTGTACCTACATTAAGATGGTATTTATGCTTGTAATGAAGCCTTGTGAAATTTCTTGTTAGCCATGAACCCAGACCCTTAGGCTGTAAGGATGTGTGTTTCTACACCAAAATCCACCAGCTCAGGGCAGTACCCAACCCATAAATAAGTCTTCATAAATACTTATGCTAAAGTCTCCAGTCTAATGTTAAAGTCTCCAGTCACCAGAGAGAAATAAAGAGCCATATTATCTTAGCAACGTTTAGAAAAACCCAAATGGACAAAATAAAGAAAAGTATGACAGTTAGGATCAATTGTCAAAAACAATAGTCTCTTCTAGAAATTAATACTTTAAAAGTTATTTTATTTTGAAAGATGTATTTGTGTGCAGTGTAACCTGTCACTAGATGGAATTACAGTTTCCAATACTAAAGTGCAATTACATGGAGTGAAGCAGTCTTATCATGCAAGGGCATTTTCAGTTTTTGAGTGTGCTATCTAATCCTAGAAAAGATGTTAAAATGTAATTGTTTTGTGACACATTTCCTTTAAGAGGGAACAGTGGGTTGCTTTTGCCTTCTAAATAGCTTTTTTTCTGCATCCATATATGCCAGGAGCTTGCAGTAAATTTTAGATTTTTAGATTATAATCTGAAAATTATTTCAGTAGTACTTATTTTCTATACTGTATTTAAACAAAAAGTAGAGTCTCAGGACTCATATCAAGAATACTACAGAATTCTCCAATGTTTTCTAGAAAAATACAGTTCCAAGGCTTCTTGCCTTGGGCTCTTTTTCAAAATACAATCCTTATTGGTAGAGGAAGTAAATAATTTTCATATTATAATTCTTCCAATAGCAGATAACAACAATCAAATTCCTAATGAATAAATATTATGGAAGCATAGACAATATTAGCACCATTGCTGAGACACAGAATGCCTTCATTTCTGATATCCACACACAATATTAGTGAATTTGATTTTCCACAGTTTTTCGCACACCGTAAGTCACAAGCAAGAAATCTAATTTGATCTTTATCCTGTACTTATGTAGTTTTAACATCCATGTAAATAGATTTATAGCAAAAATATTTTCAAGTTTGGTAGTTGTTTTTCTCTCTGCTGAGATATATAATCAGGAGAAAAAACATCATAAAGGCATAACAGTACACAAACTATAATATAGTGCAAAAAATGGTATTGACAATATAATAAAAAGATTTTGACTAATGATATAAAGCCATTAAGTAATATAAAAACTTTTTTTTGGATCCTGCCTAGACTAAAACTCCTAAATTAACAAAAAACACTGTGGGAAATAATAGAATTTACAATATTCAGTGAAATACTAGTAAGCTATGACATAGAAGTAAATGAGAAGAAAATGAAATTAAAAATTTAAAATTGACCTTGCAAAAGAAAGCTGGAAGACAGCTGTTGTTCTGGGTATATATGCCAAAAAGCAGGTTGGAATTATCAGCAAGAGCACTTGATAGTAATAGAATGACTTGCTTGTCAGAGTCTGGAGTGTCATGTGATAAAGCACATGAAGAATTACCCACAGTCTGTCTAAATGTTGAGAAAGCAAAAAGATACTGCAGATAAACAGCTTAAGAGATGAATGTCCAATAATTAACCCAGTCTGACATTAAAGACTGAAGAGCTTAAAAGTCTTTAGATAGTCTGCAACTTAATGCTCTTTTCTTTTCAATAAAACATCCTAGGGAAAAGGTCCATCACTTGTCCTCCCACACATCTCAAGGAATAGTCAGAACAAGTGAAAGCAACAGGAAAGCCAAAGGCCTCATGCAGTTACTGTGGCATGCAATTGTCTTCTTGCACAAGGAATAACACAAAGGAAAAATAAATCCTCACCACGCTTGCTTAGATTCAGAGAAAATTATTGTTGCAACCTAGAAAAGGAGGTAAAACATTATCATGTTTAAACAACATAAACAGTTCTGTGAATGGTCTATGGTGATCATCTGTAAAAGTAGAATGATCAAAGTCCTCAAGATGTGCTCCTTTCTTCAACAAAAAGCATCACTCAGTGGAATATTTAACCATAAAAAAAGTTAAGGAAATGCATTTCCAGCACTTTCGGAGATAAGAAGAAACTTTTTGTTCTTGGTACAGAGTAACCACCAAGAGTATTGACATTTCCCTTTAGAAAAATCACTTCAGTTGGTGCAGTCACTTCTTTTTCTTTTTTTACAAGGTCCTTAAACTTCAAAATAAGAAAATAATATGTACACAACTCTTCCTAGTTCAAACTTTCTGTCCAAATAAGACCTTTCCATGATATTATTTGCTGTTCTTGAACAGATTAAGAACTTTTCTACTAGTGATTATATTAACAAGAGAGATATTCACATTTTTTTACACACAGCAATATGGGCTCTGAAGCAATGCAAAGTCACATGCTAAGGCTGAATTCTTGTCAGCAGCTTCTACAGAAAGATCTAAGATCAAAAGAAGAGCTGAAAAACTAAGAAAAAATAAATACAAGCTTACACTGAAACCTTGTCAGAGAAAAGGAAACCTGATTTTTACTCAGAAGAGGTGATTCCACATCCTGTGGCTGAGTAACTATACTTAGGCCTTAATACTCATTTGGAAATATGAATTGAGTTTAAATAAATATAGGATCAGTCTTGATAACTCTCCTAGCTGTGATTGTTGCATTACTGTCTGCAAGGTGGACTTCTTTGGAAAGAAGGGGAGACATATTCATCCCTCAGAATTATCAGCAGATTTCACTTCAAAATTAATTCAGTTATAACACTGTACACTAATTCAGGTTTACCCACTGTGTGTCCTCTAGGCTTCCTCTTTGTCTTGAGAATAACTCATCCAGGGCATTTTCTAAACTAGATAAAGAATATTCTTTATCACGCTTGAACTGGATGGGTTGTTTTGTTACTCTACACATCATCTTTTTTTTTCTTTCTCTTTTGTCACACAAAAAACTATGGAAAAAGAAATTTAATTACATAACCTTGTGCTGTCACATATCCAGAAGAGCTCCTAGCATGTGGCAGGAATGCCTGCATTTTTGTTTTATGCCTGTCACACCTCCAGAAATATAACAAGAGAATATAGACTATTGATTTGTATCCAGACTAGTTTACATGTAGTCCAAACATAAGATCTTGTTCAGGCTCAGTATATGTTAAGATTTAAACACTATCTATATGGCTGTCCAAGAAATAATTCAATTGCTTGATGCCTTTGAATGTAGCTTTCAAAATAAGAAGGAGATACTGGGTTTTTTTCAAGTTTTAGGGTGGACTTAATGAGACTTTGCATTGAAAGTGATGGCTTACATAAAGATAGAAAAATTCAAGCAGAAAGATTGCTAGTGCTTCTCAGCTTAGGAAGGAAAACTCAAATATTATCCCACTGGAAAGCATAATCTAAACAGTATTCAGACATTATGTAGGTCCCAATATCCAAAGGATGTTCTATAACAGCGCATTTCATTTAAACAAATGTCCTTCAATATACAGAGAAATCATGATGACCTTTACAAGTATCACTATTCCTAGAGTCTTCTTTACCCTTTACCACATCCATTGATACAGACTATCTGAAATGGCCTGAATGAGAAACTATAAACCACCAAATGTCAAGTGAAATGTCATCATTAACTTTAATGTGTTACTGTTCATCATAATAAGTCTGATCTTGAAACAACATGCCAACTTATGCAGCTTCAGTGGCAGTGAAATTTCTCCTAATTTACACAGATAACAGGAAGACCAGCATTGTACTGGGTGCCCTAAGTACAGCAAAATTTGCCTTTTCTTTGAAAAGTTTCCTTTTAGCTGTGAGTACATAATTTATTTTTTACTGCACTATTCCTTAAAATGAAATACTTTGGTAAAGGCTTTTCTTCTTTTGCACTGAACAACCATTATGAAATATTCCAGCTGAAATGAGCACAGTGCCCTGCCAGCACATAGAGTAGTCAGGAAGGATAAAAAGTCCAAAGTATGATTTGTTTTAGAGCCTTCAAAAGAAGAATAAATCACATCAGAGCTTTACAATAGAAAGACTTTTTTCATATTAAAGCTTTATACAAAAGTTCTTATAATCTAAACTCTCTTCACTGTAAATTGAAAAGAATTACATTTTTAAAATTTAAATGTCCTTATAGTAAATGTACATATATTAAACCCAAATTACTTTGTCGTTTGAGATGCATTTCACTTTTTTTTCCCTATAAAACTTAAAATCACAAAATAGTACGTAGGTGTTTTCAACATTAGAGTAAGAAAAACAGGAAAAAAAAACCCAAATATGATTTCAAGTTGCTTTTTCAGAATCCATTTGAACTTTCATATGATTCATTTAAACATTTTGTTATAATTCTTTTGAGTCGTTAGCCTTCACAGGACGGACACTGCATAGATAATGTGTAAGCAACATTTAATTATGAAGCTGTGTTCTGAACACTCAAATAACATGGCTTCAGCACATGATTCTTTTTGATAATAATTTCTTAATTGCCTTGTAGAAACTTGAGCATGATAAAGATTGTGAGGCACAGCAACGAGCTGGATTAGAATACCTTGCTGAAAGAAACAGATTTTATTTCATTTCTCTCCTGTCTTCTTCCCACGGCTAGAAATCACACTTCTATTTCTCCATTAAGATATTTTAGACCAATACATTTTACATAGAAAAAATCAGCTTTAGTTTGGAAACAGAAAACTCATGAAGAACCTAAAATAACTTGAAGAAAATGGTGAAGTTGGGTCCATCAACATTGTATTTTCTTTTTTCCCTATCTCTTCAGATATCATTATAGTTGATGAAAGAATGTCCTGTAACCACTGCTTGCCTTGCATCTATGTAACTTTGATTCCAAAGCCACCTAAACTCTCAATAAGGTGGTGTAGATAAATTCCTCAAGCCTTTTAATTTTCCCAAAATTCACAGTTTTAGTGAGCAAAATAAAATCTGACAAAGAATACACCTCCTATAAAGCCTTTCCACAGATGTTTAAATACTTTTTTCTTATTGGCTCCTCTGTCTAAAATAGCCTTAACCCAAAAGAAACAGGGCTGTAATACACTTAGAGGACAGCAGAATTACTTGTTCCCCTTCAAATGGTCTGTTTGGTCCTAGGAGAATACACCTACCTCTCTGAAGCAGTTTCATTCACTCCCCAAAGAAGAACCTGGAGAATGTGGCTGCAGTTATATTTAAACCTCACATGTAGGTTCTCCTGGTCCCCAAAGACCATCATAAACTGAAACAGGCTTCAGGGAAAACAGCATATTTGATAATTAGTCCCTTTGAAACAGCCTCTGTTTCTCTAAATACAGCATACTTCAGAATATTTTGATGGCTGTAAATGGAATCTGAAGACCATGAAGTGCCAAAAATTGTCTCATGGAACCATTCAGCCCTTCTGAAGACCTTCACAGTATATCACCAGTCTTCAGGTGGCACACCGGCCTTCTTCCACTCATTCCCCAGACTTCTAATGCTCAAGCTGTTAAAAAAGATGCCATGTTCAATTTCATGTTGAAAATTACAGTGGTTTGTTCTGCTAGCAGTGATTATCCTCACGGGGGGTCTTCCTCCTATCTATCCCTCAATGCAGGAGATTTCTCTAACCATTTTTAAGGATTAACCCCCATAACTTCCTTGAAAAGTAAGTTGACCTCTATATATACACACCATACATTAAAGCCTTGAGCTCAGCATGTAGCTCAACAAGATGCAGACTTCTGTGTCCCCCTGCAATCAATGCAAATCTCAGCACAGATGTTGCAGCTATTCACATTGTGGAGCAGATGAGCTCTAAGCCTGGCAGCCTTCTATTTCTCTACATCTATCCTGGGAAGATAGATCTGGGATTGACTATTTTGCAATGATGTTAGTTGCCTCCATTCAATTCACCCTTGGAAATTACCTCCCAAAAACAGCTGTCAGAATAGGTTCTGAAATTGGTGACTCTGGAGCTCAATGGGATTCATCTTCCATTCCTGAGGTCTAGGGGTCTTATGTGAGCTGATCTGCAATTCTCCTTAGAATGACTTTTCTACCTGCTTGCCAATCACATCCTGAGCTAGCCAGCTGTTTCCTGGTCTATCGATGAAGTGGGACCAACAGTTTGGGGTAGGTGAGTCTCCCCCTCTACTCTGCTCTCGTGAGACCCCACCTGGAGAACTGCATCCAGCTCTGTGGACCCCAGCATGTGGGGATGTGGATCTGTAAGATCAAGGCCAAAGGAGGTTCATGAAGAGACTCAGAGGGACGGAGCACCTTGCCTATGAAGACATGCTGAGAGAGTTGGGGTTGTTCAGACTGAAGAAGGGCTCCAGGGAGACTGCCTTTCAGTTCCTAAATGGGGCCTAAAAGAAAGCTGGAGACGGACTTTATACAAGGGCAAGTAGTGACAGGACAAGGGGGAATGGGTTTAGACCAGCAGAGGGTAATTTTAGATTGGATACTCGGGAGAAATTCTTTGCTGTGAGGGTGGTGAGGCACTGGCTCAGGTTTCCTAGAGAAGCTGTAGCTGGCCCATCCCTGGCAGTGTTCAAGGTGGGGTTGGATGCGGCTCTGAGCAGCCTGGTCTAGTGGAAGGTGTCCCTGTTGGTGTTGGAATTAGGATCTTTAAGCTCCCTTCTAGCCGAAAAAAATGAACCTGCCCCTGGGAGGGTCATATTGCACCTGCCCACTCTGCACACAGACCAAAAGAGCATCAGAGTGCACGTCACCATGTTAAAAGAGCTGCAGGCTTTCAGCTGGAGGAATGGGAGAGTGGTTCATATTTTCCTATTTGCTGGGGAAAACAAGCATGCTTTTGAAGAATTGTGTTTTCATGTTTTTCAAAAGCTTTCCCATTTTTTGCTTTAAAAATAGGCAGCCTTAGCAGCAGTTTCTGTTGGAAGAGAAATATCGAGCCTCAAAAAATGCAAAAATAACCTTAGATCTTAAGTGGATTTGCATTTTTCTGAGAAATATTTTGCTTGGGGTTATTAATTAGGATGTGAATGAGTTCTATTTAGGTATACTGAAAATCTGAAAGGTTCCTTTTTTGTACTAGTTCAATTACCATCATGGCACAACCCAGTGCTCTGAGACTAGGGAAGCAAAATTTACTGGCATTCCGCCATCCCAGCCATCCTCCAGTTATATTTATAGCCTAGGGAAGTCCCAATGCTACTTTTACCACATATGTGGAGTCCAAGTGAGAATCTTTTGTTGCTGGGTTTCTTTTCAAAGCTGTTAACTTGGGACACTACAGCAGGCACTGTCTGGGAAGTCACCTACCAGATAAACCTCGCAGTCATAGCAGAGATGTAATGGAAATTCCACTGAATATACTGCACCAGTTTTCTGTTTAAATTATGCTACAATTTGTCTGGAGCAGAAACTGCGAGTTAGGCTAGAGCTTTCATTATAGGTTTTAGTTTCTATTTTCCAGTTTGCCCCAAATTGTTTGGCATTTCAGTGCAAAACAAATCTTTACTGTTTTTTATTAATTCATAGGACATCCAACCCTCTAAGGTGCACAGACAATGTGTGTGTGTGTGTTTGTAATACAAAGCTTTTGCTTTGTAAACTGCAAAATAAGGATTTAATGTATTCACTATATAACATCCTGTGCTTAACTATAGAAATGTACAAGGTAATTCAGTCTATTCTTAGAAGCCTCAAAACAAATTGAATTAATTTATGTCAACAGATTTCTGAAACCAATTAAAACATTTTAACAGCATGCAAACAAAAAATTAAAAAAAACCCCATTCCTAGGAATGCTATTGTAATTTACTTTGATATGTTCTTAAGACTAATCTGAACCATGACAGATTAGAAACCACAGGACAATACACATTATTAAGCTCTTGCTTACAGACCGGCTGCTGTGATTTTGCTGTCATGCAAGGCTGTTATTTGAGCAAGGACAGAGCAAGAACTGTCCTTTAAAAACCTAATAGCAGCATGCAGCTTGGGTTTTGTTATGTTTTGTTCAGAGAACAGTATAAACAGATGCTGTATATTTTTTTATTGTATTTAATTTGTTCTTATTTTTAATTTTTACAGAGATAATGTCGACAATAAATTTCATAAGTTTCATATATAAATATTTTTCTAGCAGTTAAAATACGGAAGAATGAGTTCTTACATAATGTTGAGAAGCATGGTAAATTGTCCTTATCACAAAGGGCCCAATACAGTATTCTGTGAAAGGATCCTTGGCTGTCCTCATGATAAATGGAAAAAAAGGAAGCAATAGAAGGTAACTGTGACAGCAGCAGTAATGTAGCTGTAACGTAACTGAATTTAAGTGAAAAATTAATTACTGCAATTTAGAAAGTGCTGTACTAGACACTACATTCATGACTACATGACAAGCTGTGTGTGCAGGTTCATCATACAGCAAGAAAGCAGCTAACATTTCTTAGATGCTTCAGTGCTAAAAAAGTAGTTTAAGAATCTACAACCAGAAAAATAACACCGACATTGAAACTGGAACTAAGCAATGCTGTCAGTCTTCCTAGCAGCCCTAATGACACAAAAAGCAAAAGTAAGAGGGATTTCCATACCTATGATATTCATTAGGAAAACATGTACCTGAGTTCTGAAGCATGGAACTGTAAACATTAGATAAAATCTTTTGCAAATGCAAAATTATACAGAGCATGAAAAGAAGAGATGCTGTACAGAGTTGTATTTTACAAAACAAAGTTTAAGCCCTTAAATTAAACTCTATTTTCTTTGAGGCTATTTTTCAAGATAATAAACTGTGTAAATCATAAAAAAGGAAGGAAAGTTGTTCAGAATTTATTAACACTGAAAATATTTAATAGGAATCATCTTCCATATTTCTGTACAGGAATCTGAGGGAAAATGAAAATGGTTATCTTTATAGGGATGTTCAAATTCAAGAGGGCTCACATACAGGATTTGGAGCTCTTTTCCCATGTTGAGTCAAATGAAACATTTAGAATTTACTAGAATGCTGCTTTTCTGTTCAGAATTTTCACTTTTGTGCTATCAAGATGTGACATTAATTATCTGTTGAATACTTAGGATTCTTGAATGAAAGATTCTATACTACCGCACACTTTATTACTGAACATATGATATCTTATAAATAGAAAAAAGATCAGCACAAACCTATACAGATTTCGAATTTCCGTAAGTAAAAAAGCATTTACTGACCCTTCTCTATACACAACCTGATTTTTAAATGTATCTCATCTCTTATTCACTAATCAGATACCTCTTATTAAGCCAAGTATCTACATATTTCAAATATTTATGTGGGTCCTTTGCAAATATAGTATTTGTCAAACTTAAGGGCAGTGCCTGACACAAAGCAGAATCCTAAATTAGTTGCAAACAATAGTGTATGCCCAACTGACTTTAAAAGCAGACCTGTTCTGTTATCAAGCAAGTGGAACTGCCCTTGAGGAAGGCTCAACTTCCAAATTCATTGTCTTTTTGTGGTTCAATGTTAGATTCAAGGTGTAACACAAGTTCTATATTTTTACACCAGTTTATTGGATTCAAAGGGAAAGGAAAAATATGTTTATTTTTAATTTTTCAGGAGAACATCTATTGTATTTCAGAGATTGTCTTTTATTGCTGTCCTCAAGATCTGCTGAAGCCAAGCATGTCATAACATGTTTATGCAAAATATATTTCAATATATTTTGCTATTAAAATTCATTGTTATGTCTTTTCAGTGGAGCAATACTCTGTAAAACTGAATTTTCAGAATTTCTACAAACCCCAAATATACAAGATATGAAAGTAAAAAATTCTTTTTCTGCCAGGCAAAAACCAAAACTAAAATCTTAAAAAGTAAGTTTCCTGGCAAGTAACTGGGCTGAGGTTTTAAGCAGCTCAGTGTCAGATTTTAATTCTCCAGACTTTCACTAAAGAGATTTCATCAAATCATCAAAATCTGATTAAACAGAAAACATCTGGATATTAAAGTAATAATGCATGTAACTGGCTTTGAACTTAGACAGGTCAGGGTTCCCCTCTTTTTAAATGGCAATATTTGCAGTATTTTTTTCAGGAAATAACACATAGTGTTTTGCTATTGTGTGCTTCTGTTCACTCATACAAGGTGTCTTTTGCTATTTGTTGCTTCTGAGGAAAAACTGCTAAGGCCCCACTCTTTTAAATGCCAAATCATTACAATGGGAATTTAATGTGAGTGCAGCAAGGAAACTTGATATTTTAGTTAAAAAGAAAAAGTGCTATAAGTGTTCTTGCATCACACTGTTTTAAAACTGGATGCACTGTCTTGATCTTGTGAAAACTGTTCCTGTCCTTCCATCTCTGCCTTTTACCATCCCAAACTCTTTCTCACCATCCTCCAACTACATCCACATCAGCTAGGGCAAAAACTCCACATTACCGTTTGTAACTTGCTTCTTCTGCAATTTTGGGTCTTCTTTATTACCTCTTGATTTAGGGTCAGCTTTTCAGAAGGGTGAGACAACCATACTCTGAAGAAGTCTCTTACTCAAATGCTCTGCTTCCTTTTAGCAAGCGTGCCATACCAACAAATTACTGGGGAAAGAGGAGGAGGAGAGGAAAAGATATCAAAGATTCACTTGGTTTTGAAATGCTAATGAATATAAAAGAATTAAAAGTGTTCCTCTTAGCGAGCAAACTGCTAATGTTTTGTACCTGCTACACATAGAATTAATGTCAAAATAATTAACTGGTTACTTCTGGGTTGTTTTGAAAAGGATTATGCAGACCTGCAGTTGAAAATTTGAAGAATAATATTAACACATTACATAAGAAAATTATGAGAGCTGTAAAACTAAGCTATTTTCAAAAAAAGTGAACACTGTAAGTGGTTGGATGTGGCTTATAAATAGGATGCAATCATGAGAAAATTAGATATATAGAAAGATTTTAGAGAGAAATTAAAGATTGTTCATGACATAATTGCAGAATAAAATTACAGACCTGAAAGTGCTGAATTATTTGCAAATACAATTTATATTTTAAAATCACTGTTTTTGCTTTTGAATTTAGATAAATAATTTCTTTAAATGAAAATAATTTCAATTTAAATTAAATGCTAAGTAAAGACTCTCTAAATTTTGGTAAGTCGTGTTAGCTGAAATGTGGGGTAAAAAAATCCCCTTTTGGTATAAAAAAGTATAAGGAACAATTTCCCTTTCTCCAGACAATGCTTTAATACATTGTTTCCCAACCACATTTGCAAAATGAATGCATGGTTTATTGTAGGAATCATTTAAGCACTTAGAAATTCATTAGTTGTACTAGAAAATAATACCTTAGACTAAAAAAAAAAAAAGAAAAAATAGATTACTGATTAAGCATTGGATAAGGCTTGGGAAAGAATGTTTCAGTCACTTGGTCTTTTGCAGATTCCCTCTGGGCATTTGCTAAATTTCATTGCTTTAATCATTGCCCTAGCACATAAGAACTGCAGCCAGGGAGCCACATTGCACTAAATGCTGTGCAGCTCATAAAGGAAACTGAACTGAGAAGAGTTTAGTTACTCTGTGTTCCCATTATCTACCAGTAAAATAAGAACTTATTTTTTTCTACAGGTTTATGCAGATAAAATAACCAGAGAAATAATATATATTTTTTAAAAAAGATGCATTTTTCTGATCTGGTTTTGTTATTCACTTCTGTTTTCTGTTATCTGCCATCTCTTAGATTTCCCTATTCTTCTCTGGTCCTCATATTATTACTCTTCTACTCTTTGCCTTTGCTATTGTTTTACAATGCAATCTCTTTCTTCCAGAAGGTTTTTCTCTCTCATTCAACTCCCCTTATTCTTTATACACTTAGTAGAAAGACTTTTTAAAATTTAAATCCCTCTGAAAAATCACTTTGAAATTGTATATTGGTGATATTGGTGATATTTTCTTGACTGTGTAAAGAAATGGAGTTTAATCTGCAGTGTTTCTTCCTGGTCCTAGGATACAAGTTACTCTCGACCTCAATAGTGCATATTGTGGTAGAACTGTGGAATTCAGATTATTTTCCTGGAGCTCCATAGATAGGTTGCTAAGGGCTTTGTAGTGTACACTGTACAAAACTCTGTGTACAGTGTTCACTAGATCTTTATCCAAAATAACTGTCTAGGGAGAGAGCTATTATTTATACCATGTAAGGAGTTAGAAAAGTCTGGAAAAGAAATAGAGAAATAGAATTCCAGGACTTCTTTCCTATAAAGGTCTCAAAACTATTTAAGACATTGGTACAATCACAATTATAAGAAATATTTCCTTCAAGATTTTATAATTTTTTTTACACTATGGTTTTCCCAATGTGTCCAGGTATTATGCTAAAGCAGCGAGTGTCAGCAAATTACTTTCTGTTAACTTTTTGAAGTTTAAATGATAATTTGATGAAGCTTTGTGATAAACATAGACTACTTTGAAACCTGTGAATAGATAATAATTTCCACTGTCTGTGCAAGGTTAGCAAACATTTCAGTGTTCCTTTTAGAATGAAGACCTAAATTTTTCAGATTGATTAATCTGTAAAAAGTTTTATTTAATAAAACATTCTACAGTGTCATTCCAGGGCCTCAGAAACCAGCCAGGTCCCCTGTGGAAGCCAGCCATTTTTACATCAACATTGAATGATTTATGAATATGATTTGGGGCAGAAGATAATTCAGAGAACCCAGAAAAGTATCTTGCCAAGATATGGGGGGGGGGTGTACATTAAAATGTTCACTTTCCATCAATCACATACTCATTTTCCTAATAGAAGAGGATCAGATATTCAAGTCTAATCATATGCTATGAAAAATTAATTTAAACCTAAGTCATATTAGTATTTTTCACCCTAATTTCCCCATTTATTCTAGCAGTGTTTTTTTTTTCTTTAGATCTGGATTACATAGTACAGTGGCCATTTTCACAGCAGTCTCAACATCTACAGTGGTTTTATTAGGGCTTTTTTTAAAGAACTATTTTTCTTGTAGAACCTGCAAAATTTTCTTGTGACTGCTGCTAAAACCAGAATTGCTATGTCAAATAGAAGCAGATGATATTCAAATGCACCCTGCTTTATCAGTACAGACTGTACAGTCTGTACAGTCTACAGACTGTAGTTAATGTAATTTTTTATTAGTTAGTATTTTTATTATTTTTTAAAATTATTATTTTAATTATAATGTATGTTTTATTATTGTAGAGCTATACAATAGTGGACTAGTGTGATCTTTACATTACTGAAATAATACTAAATTAATCTGAATGTGCTAAAAAGTGGAGCGAGACAAAGGTGTCAAGTGAAACGAAGTGCAGCTTATAAGCACCAGCAGGGGGATGGAGATACAGACAGCAGGTCACAGGTGTCCCACAGCTGTCCCCAGAGGGGAGAAGTCAGCCAGCAGCAGGAAAACAGGACGAGTCTTGAGCAGCACAAAGCCTTTCAGATGGACTGGTGCTTCCAGAAGCTGCCTCCATTCTTGCTGCTGAGAGAATATGGAGGCCTCACCTCAGCTTTAAGATGCAGGGATTCCTAAATTATTGTGGGAATGAAAACTTCCAGCTTGCAGCTTTTTTTCTTCTTTGTTATTTGAATTGCCAAAGACTTATGTTTCCAACAAAACATCTTTGCCATGTGATCAGTCTTTATATTCAGGCTTTAGAGCATTTAGTAACTAAACTCTGTTTAGGAGGGTTTCATACTGTTCTCGTTTAACTGCATTAAAATGATACTAAAAAGCATAACAATAGTACAGAAAGTACTATTTTAAACTAGTTTAAATTTGTTGCTATGGCTTTAATGTTATTTGTCTTTGTGCTGTTTCAGATTTTTTTCCTGCATTATGACATTACTTAAACTCATATTCATTTTTCTTCATACTAAACAATGTATTTAAAACCCCTTATCTAACCTTTTTCTGGAGCTTTCCTCCTGCTTTTTATTTTTACTTTGCATGCTTTATGTTTGTAATATTTTTCTTTTTCTTTAAATCACTCCTTTTCTTTCTATATTAGAAAGCAAAACCATTATATTTTTTGACATGAAACTTGCATTACAGAAACTTAAAGTCCTTACAGAGTCCTTAAAGACAAATATTGATTTAAGGCATCCTCATACAAATAAAGCAAAACAGGCTCTTAGAGCTTCATAAAATCCATAGCTTTAAGTGACCCAAGAACAAAAAAATTGATTAGTTTCTTTAGTCTGCTTACTAAAGAAACTCAAAATGTACTTTTCCAAATGTGCTGTTTCTGAGGACCTGATAACAATTTCCATCTCCGTTTGTCATGTACAACAAGTGGCTAAATGTTAAACTTCACAGTGAATTTAACATCTCACTAAGAATGCCTTGAGGAAATAGAAACGTGCTTCTGACAATGTAATGTGATTTTGAAATTTCAGTGTATTAGATTAACTCTTCCCCCAAGGGATTAAAAGGAAGAAAAATTGCAACAGCTATACGTTAGAAAGTTTTCTGAACAGCATCACCTCTGAAATTAAAACTTGGTATGGGCTATTGAGAGTGTTGCCAATTCTTAATTTCATTGTAGGAGCTAAAGCTCTTACAGTGAAGTGGCCATTTGAGGAAAAAACTTTGAAATTTAAATATGTGAAAAACAAGCCTAAAGTAATCCTATTTTAGGTGCTTTGTTTAAGAAGATAGACTCTAGGTTTCCTTAGTAGTCACTAGGTAGAAATAGACTTCTGAGCAAGATGGAGAACACTTTTACTAGCTTTCTCTTCACTTGCACTGTGGAGCCAGTCTTTCTCCTTTGGCCACAGTGGGACTGTAAACAAGTACCCCCTACTTTTAGGGCATGAGGATGTCATGGCTTTGAGAAAACATTCAAAGTTAAGTCTGAATACTATTGAGAAATGATAAAAAATGGACTTGGGTAAAACTTTCTATCTTCTTTGTTAAAAAATAATGTTCCTTCCTCAAAAATTAAAGGAGTAATAATCAAGAAGAAAAGTGAACTAGCATAGGTATATTTTGCCTTTCTGAATAACCTCAGTTTCTAGCTTGTACCATATTGGTAAGCTTGAGAACATTTTGCAACATTAAACTATTTGTTGACTGTATAATTTCATAATGTCATGTTATGGAAGTTAATGGTCTAAACCAACAATTCATCTAAGATAAGCTGTTTCTCTAATTACCATATTGATATTTTTGACTGCTCCATTGATGCACAGAAAATTGATACATTCAGCACAGTTGTGGAAGTTAGATGTAAATTACATATTGCACATAAAATGAACCCTAAACCTTAAAACACTTCTTTTATAATGCAGCAATAAGACCAAATGCAGTTATAATAGGAAAGAGATGACCAATATTTTCATCTTTTATTCCACTATCACTTTTCTTTCACTTAACCTTATGATGAAGAGTCCCATTTGCAAATGGTGTGACTTACTTGAAAATTTAATTTAGCACCTGATTGGATAAATAAGGTCAATTTAGGATGAAGCAAATGAATACTATTAGACCAAACATCTGTCACTCTCTTGCAGCACAATTCATCTGATAAAATGGTTGCCTCTTCATCAATTTCTTGACATTATAGGAATGAAGTCATCATAATAGAGCACTTTCATAAGATCAATGTTTTCAACTTTGAAAATAAATGTCTTGTCTCTGCCTCAGCATTAATGTGACAGCCTATTAGCCTAAGCCAATTGTTGTTTCTATTGACACCATTTCCTAGTTAAGAACTTACTTCTGATCACTTTTATGGGGGGTATAAAGTTTTTCAAATAAATTTTAGGAGTAGAAACCTCCTGTGTTGTATAGTAATTACAATACTTGAAGGAAGAAATTGCAAGTGGAAGGAAGATTTTAGGTACAAGCAGCTGTATCTGCAGAATTAAATTACAAGAAATCACAATATATAAATATGAAATGTTTATAATTAAATATATTGACGGATAAGTAGTGCCAAAACCAGTAATGTTTCACAACCATAATAATATAGACAATGTACCATGTTGTTCAAATTTTGTATGTAGAATGGATATTAATATGCCCATTTAAGATACCTCATTGACATTAATGATTTTACACATGTACATCACTGAAGTTAATGCAATTTTTATGTTCTGAATTTTATTCCTTATTTATTTCGGTTAAGCTTAATTTCTGAGATAATCACAAATAATGACAACAAGCTTGTCTATAGTTATGCAGTCCTGTTTTATGTTCCCTGATTCCAAGAAAGCTATATGACTTAACATAAACAGTGCCATATGACTTATGTAGGTAGCCAAAACACAGCAGATTGCCAATAGCACATGCTGAAATTAAGTTTTGGGAGATATTTCAGTGTTTTGTTTAAAATTTGCATGTAGAAAAATCTGAGCCCTGAAAACCAGTGGAAACAAATAAAAACCTAGCCCAAAGATAGTTGATTTCTTTTTTTCATATATTTATGCCATCTCTTCAAAGTAAGAAGCAAAAATTAATACACTCAGAAGCAATTATCTGCTTCAGGAGAAAAAAAAATATACTATCAGAATGTCTGGACAATTTATGATTTTCACAGGGGGTAAAATTCTTCAAACATTTATGTAAAAGACCAACCTGCCTCTGAGCTTAAGTGACCCAAGAGATCGTTGCTTAATTCTAAAAGATTAGGAATCTCCAAAATGTCTGGAAGTGTTGCTTTGTGTCATGAGGAAGGCAGTTCACAAGTTTTGGCACAGCAGGGTATTCACATCACCTTGATGGAAACAAAACTTATCCTAACTGAACATGCATATAGTTACATACTGCTTTTAGAGGCAACTCTTTCTCTGTATGGTCTGCACATGACAGCCCAGCCACCTAATCAGGGGTATTAATTCATATGCTTTATTTAACCTCTACATTACTGGAATGAGCACGTCTCTAACCTTTGACCAGATGGAGTAGTTGTCAGACTTCTCCCTTCCTCTGCACATCTTCCACAAAATGCCAGGACAATCACCCTCTCCAGGTATTCCATCGATTTTAAAAGACACACTCAAAAGTGACTACACAGGACATGAATTTTTGAAAAAGTCATGACTTTGGCAGCTTGTAGCTCTCTCATGACACTTCTACTGCAAATAACTTGGAGGGGAACTGTGCAAACACGTAGCTGTTGCTGGTCAAGGCTGGGTTGAATATAACTCTATGGTAGAAATACCATTAGAATTCATCTTAGTTCAAAACCATATTCAGCTATATGCTGCAGGTTGGATGCTTGAACTATTTCATAATGCTCAGAAAACCCATCATAACAATTTGAGGAGTATTTTAAAAAAACCGAAAATTTGGATCAACATATACATCAAAAATGAATTGTCTTCTTGTTATTTCTGCTAGAGGAATACGTTGAACTTATGTATCACAGAAGTCTTGGAAATAATTTATTATCAATAATTAAAGGGTTGCATAGAACTCCCATATTCAGAAAATTTTCTTCCATTACTAGAGATTAAATTCCTGCTTTCCTTTGATTAAACACTTTGGAAAATAAACAATGTAAGGAGAGATTTTGATCTCATAGGCTAGTTTAGAGAAGACAATAAGTAGGCAAGAATCTGAAATGATCTCTTATATATTTGCAAAAGTTAAAACAAATTTGTTTCATTATAGACCTAAATTAGCCAATGTAAGCCATGCCAGCTCTCTGTTTAGCTCTGTGAGATTTGTAAGGCTTAAGAGTATTTATTTTAACTGAGTGACAGCTGGCAAAGTCAACCTCTGTCTAAAATTAAAAACTAGAAATATATACTGTTCATAGTCATGTCTAATTCTTCATTGAGACCTCAATGCCTGAAAGTCTTAGAATTCATTACTCCGTTTTGCAAACAATTTTCATTGAAAAAAATCCTGTAGATAATGGTGCAAGGTCTGGTGATGCAATCCTGGGTCTACAAGGTTTTAGGACTGCATGGCTATGAGAATTTGTTTTTATGATGGTGTTTTTACTGTAAAATGAAAGAATATGAGCACCATATGTGTCCTTCTCATTTATTAGATCTTAATGTTACTAGAACACTCTAGTACTATGTCTGTGTTGGGATTGAGAAGTGCATGTTTTAAATATATTGCATCAAGCTTTCCAAATGAAAAAAGAATAATGGTTGCATAGCTTGAGGACAAAATTTGCCTCAGAGTGACATGTCTACTACTGAGTAAAAGGGGGCCCTAAGGTGGCCCTGGTGAAGCTGCCCCAGACCATGTGTTGTCCAATTGTTACCATAGCTCTTGGCTCAGCTCTGGGCTGTGCCTGAGTAAGAAGTCCCACAGAATACCAGTTGGCAGGGCAGGGAACGGCCTGTTCCACACATTCTTCCCACCACTGTACAAGGGAAGAAAAATTTAATTGTGTGAATGTGAGCTGTGCCACAACTTAAATTTTTAGGGCCACAGAATGGCTACAGCACATAATTTTTAATATCATAGATGCGGACAAAATCCTACAAAACGATGTTTGCATAAAACTTCTTCTAGAAATATGGCACCATATGCTTGTGGCATTAGTGGCTGCACACTTCCAAACAAAACTATCATTAACTCGCAAAACTTTTTCTCAGCTGTAAACTTTTTACAGAATTTAAAAAATATATTATTAGTCACTGGTTATTTGTACTTCTTCTTAATGTTAACTTGTTTCCACTACAAGGTTGACACAACCCTCTCCCCATAACTCAAATTAGATCTTTTTCCCCTTAAAACATGTCAATATTCCAACAGATAGTTTGTATTTCATAGCAGTTGAATTCAGGTGGAACAGTTGATACACTTTTTATTTTCAGAATAATTTTAAATCACCTAACAAGGTTGATGAAGACTGAGAAGAATTTTCAGAAATCTTGTTTCCAGGAATGCTTCAAGAACTTTGGTAGTGGATGCTTCTTCTTCAAGAGCAATAAGAAATATTATGGAAACACTGCTTTATTTCTGAGATTACTACTGCCAGAAATCTTGTCATATTCCAGTAAGAAATAAATTGTACAAATCACTACAATGGAACCACTAAAAAGAGCAATTCCCTTTGTGTATCTCTGTTACAAACACCTAAATCCAGAAGAAACAGGCATGACGGTTTTAAAGACAAAAAACATAGTGCAAATTGAGACTGACAATTCCTTTTGTCATAGGGAGATTTTTAACAGTAAAATGGGCTTTAACTAGAACAAACAAGGCTTTAATTTATTGAAACTTCAGTTTCTTCCTTTATTAGCTCTTTGTAAACCCTAAGAATTTACAGCAACATGGAAAAATGGATTTAGGCTAAGATTAGCACTATAAGGCTAGGATTTGCACAGCATCTTAGAACCCATTTTGACAACAAAGTGCAAAGTACATACATTAAAAACACTGTTCCAGCTCTAGCACTTAAATATGTACTAAGAAAACTCGCAAGCAGTCATATTTCTGGGGCTACAAGCCATACACATGGCTTGTTTCAATGTCTTTCATGCAAAATTGTCTGGCAATAGCCCCAGTGGAAATAGAGACTAGATGATATCTCACAAGAGTTTCTGAGTTGGATCATCCTTAAAACATGGCAAAAATCTATTTAACTATAAAATGTATGGCATTCTGAAAGAAAATTGGAAGTGTGCCAGCTTCTGCTGCCTCTTATCCCAATGGGTGTAGACCAACATAGATGTGGGTTGGTTTGGTTTGGGTCTTCTCCCTGCCTGGGCTAAGCAAACATTTGAGGAAACATATCCCAATTACTCGGCAAACATTCTATGTATAAAGGCTTGGGAGAGGAAGACAGCGTGACAATCCTTCTGATAGCACCATTCTGGAAGAAGAGTCAAAGGGATTTTCCAGTGTATAAATATCACTGGGTATTAGGAACAAGGTGTTCATTAATTTTTAAACCTGTCCAGCACCAGAAGTGAAGGTTCTGCAGAACTTTCTTTCACAGCAGATAAAGGAATAGAGGATCCAAATTTTTAATTTTTGTGCCTGTCATTTTTTTTTGTCCTAACCCCAAATGTATAGAAACCTAATAGTATAACAAGAATTAGGAAAAGACTGAAAAGCAATTTCTTACTTGTAATCATAATGTAGTTTTGTTTCTTCTGATATTTTTAGTTCTCAATATTATTTCATTAATACAGCCCTTAAGGTTCATTTATACTTCATGAAAATCAAATATAAATGAGCTGGAGATATTACCATGGGAAATGGAATAAAATTAATTAATATATTACTTGATTAGTTCTTATCATTAGTTATTAATAATTAGGGTTTTTTTCCTTCCTGTACAAGATGCCTGTACTACAGGAAACTGCCGTAAAAAGTTAGTGTGTTTTGTTAAACATCATTCTTGGTCTCCAGATACCCCAAATTATCAGCTATTCTAGAAGGATTCAGTCTGCAACAGCCATGAGTTGGTACTATTAGTCATGTTCCCTTGTCAGCTGTTATTTCTCAATGGTATATTGATTACTAGGGAGAATCAGTATGCTTATGAGAAAGTGTGGAGAATTTTGGGATGTTAAACAGGTGCAGTTTTTGCACAAACATAGCCTGGTAGTTAAACCACTGGTTCTGAGGACAATCTGTTATCTGCTGGAAGTATTCCTGTGGAATTTTCTTCTCTCGTCATTCATGCTTATTTGTCCCATTTATCTTCCTCCTCTCAGATAAGGTCTGACAACAAAAGTGGTAATACATGGTATGACAGCAGACATACAAAATCAATCTCTAGAAGGCTGTATACCCTGAATACTGTTATATTACACAGAACCAATACAAAACATCTTGAAGCCACCTGTGTATTTACTCCCTCCCTGCTTGGTGTGATTTCTGAAATGAAAAAATTCTTAATGATTATGCAGCAAGCTTTCGTACATCGGTGCATTTTCCCCACTAATGTTTTACTGTGAATACTCCAACAGTTAAGGAAAAAACTGATCAGTGAAAATATTTTGCAATTTACAAATTGGACCTGGTACCACATATGCATAGCCTATAAATTTATATTAATATTCACTTTAATTATACACAATGTGTGGTAGACATATATACTTTGACAGAGGCAAAGCAAAATACTGTAGATGTAGCCTATATAAACAAGTCCTTTTTTGTCTTTTTTTTTTCCAAAGGTAAAATACTAAATGTTTTAGAGACTATATTTAGACAATTTAGAAAACTAATGTCGGAAGGTTAGAGCTATGTATGTTAAATAGACTCCTAATGAAAGATTTTTTGAATCAGCATTTTAAAGACTTTTAAAATTATATTGGTAACAATATTCAATTGGTTAATTTCCTCTCATTAAAAGTTCGGTTTTATGGGGAGTGACATTTGCATTAGTCTCCAATCATTATAAGCACTGTAGAAAAATGGGAAATATATTTGAAAATAGCTCAACACTGCTATCACTGCATCAAGAAAAATTCACCATGAAATACTCTGTTCCCAATGGAAATCTAGTACAAGAAAAACTCTACTTCATCCTGCGAGTGTCATGTTTAATGAATGTATTTGACAAATACTGAGATCTTTAGTAATACATAATGACACAGAACGATTGAAGCAGACTATTAAATATATTCTTACAGTTCAGGTTCAACTTAAACTCCATACAGAACAGGTACATGTTTCATTTTAACCGGTGATATGAAAATCCCACAGCTGCATGTTTATCAATTTATGCACATGGCAGTTAGATGTGTCACACTGTCCTATCAAAGATGGAATTTTAAGAGAAAATTAAAGAAACTCCTTTTCTTGCTGTGTAAATTGAAATGAACACTATGCATACATGACCTGAACATGCAAACACTGTCTTAACTGTGTGACACAGTTTGTGAATAACAAAGAAGGAACAACTGTCTTTGGGAAGGACTCAGCTTTTTCCACTTTTGGTCATTGACTGAGAACAGGAATATTCCATTATGTATTTACATAAATAATGTTCCCTCAGACTTCTATATGAACTTAATTGTTTCATCTTTTTCTACGTTAACTGCTGACAACATGGATACTCAAGCTGTAAATTTAAATTGACTTAATGTAAGTTTAGTGTAGGTTAATAATTTAACAAATGGAAAATGCACTTTTTGATTAGCACAAAAATTTGAGTGGATGGCTTTTTAGGAGATACAAATACCAAAATAGCCAATTAAACTCTGTTGAGCTTTGGCTTTGTAATTTTTCCTCTTCATTTGCATCTTGGGCAAAGTTATGAGCAGAGCTGATATCACTGAAAATAAAGTTAGGCCAAAGAAAAATGTTTTTGACATACTGTCTAATACCATTGGGGTACAAAAGAACTAAATGAACCCTTGCTAATTGAATAATTTTCTTGCTTACCTCATTTGTGTTTACTACATTTAGGATTTGAAGTAATTTCTGTGTATTTTTCATACATAATAGACATGATGAAAAGCCTGTTGACGCCTCACACAATTGTAACAATATTAATGTAAAAAAAAATAACACAGAAGAGAAATTTGTTGCCAAATTGAAGAATTTTGTTTGAGTAAATCTTGAATAAAAAGGCATGTCCTTTATCTTCTGAATCTATTCTGAACCTTTGCTGTAAAATCCTTGACTATAATGTGCTTCAATATTTGCATTTTTGCAGACCAAAGCATTATTTTTATTATTATACCCCAATATATTAAAATGCATATTTAAAATAAGTCAGAAAAAATTCTACTGCAAGCAATCTACTTTCCATATGGATTATTAATAATAAAAGAATGATGCTTGTCAGTGATTAAATGTTTCAGTCTGCTATTTTTCAGTGTAGCAAGCAGAACATTTAATATACTGCACATTATTTTTCCTTTTCCTTATTTAAATCTTCTAGTAAGCACACACCATGACAGCAGGAGACACAACAATGACTGAATGTGCACAGCTACCACTAGATCATTCTCCCTCTATTAAAAACAGAATTGAATGTAGCAATGATGTCCTGGCAGCTCAGTGTTATTTCTGGGTCAACATCATATCACTCCAGGAAAGGTGTTTTGTTGCTGGCCTGACTCTCCCTCTTTCTGATTTAACCGACATAGTTGAAACCATGCCAGGATGCAAGAGCATTTCGAGTTCAGCAATGAGGAAAGCAGCTTGGGTAAGTGCCATGAACAAGCAGCGTTCTGAGAGACATGTGGAGTAGAGATTCAGTGCATGATATTTTTGAGAGGAGGAAGACACACACACACACACCTCCACAGTGAATACTGCTCTTCCTCTTTCCTCCTTTTTTCCTTCCAGAGAAAACAGAGATCAAAGACCATGTGTTATATTATATCTCATTTCCCCCAAAGCACTACACTAAATTTTGAATTAAAATCTGAAGATGGAAGTATTTAAGTAAAAAAATTTTTGTGGTAAATCCTGTCTATAGACAAACTTCTGAAGAAAAAGAATTCATTTGCTTCAAGGTAAAATGAAATTTTCTTCAAACAAATCCAGAAAAGAAAGAACTATCATAGCATTTAAGAAGGAAACTGTGTTGCAATAATATCTCCTGTTTCCCTTATTAGCAAGATAATCCAAGTATTAGGTACTTTATTATTGTTTTCATTGTAGGTATAAAACCTCAAAGCAGCACAGGCAGGGTTCCTGTGTGCACTGCACTAAGGACTGTGCAAAGAGAAGAACAGCAGCAGGCAATTTAGATTTAAGACAGCTCATCAGCAAGTGCAGGCAGACAGAGACTGCAAAGGCACACCGAGGTAGCATTAGTCAGTGTGAGTGACAACAGTTTTGTCAGGGGTTGTGTTAGCATTGCAGCAAAGGAAAAGAGAAATTTGTGATTTGAAGGAAAACAGCAAAGCAGGATGGCAGGTACTTATGGGATGTACCTTTATGTTATGGATGAAATCATGAAAGCGCATACTGGAAAAATGTGCTGAGAGCATGAAGGAACCAGCTGGGGGATAAAATTAGTCTGGGTGACTCTGTGCATCTGAACAGTCCTAAAGCCACAGGGATATTTGAATGTTTATGGGGGTTAAAATGTGGCTCAGCAACAAAATACACTATGATAAGGTGACTGTCCTTGTCAAGGCCATAGAAAAAGTATGGTTTGGCCACTGAGTCGCAAATTGAATCATTTAACTGGGGAGAATGTATATGTAGAGAAAAACACCTGCATGATTCATGTTTTCATTTGAAAAGAAGTTCCCCCAAACATTTTCCCAAGGTAAAACCAGTTAGTCTATGGTAATAGACCTTAACAGAGATCTGCACATGAATTATCTTACTGTATGCTTAGTAAATTAGTCAAATGGACGAAATAATACCTAAGACTCTCAAAGCTTTCAATGTGACACTAAAATCCCACAGTGATGTGACAGACAGCAGCAGCTTGTGATGCATGATTTTCCTAAGAATAAATAAATATTTTTTTTTGCCAGAGATTTTTGGCTAAAAAGGAAGGAGACAGTGTCCATTTGGCATGCTCTAGGACAGTGGCTGGCCAGCAAGAGCTTGAAGACATCTGGGAAAGGCAGTAGACAAAAAGGTGGGGAGGAGGAGGAGTGAAAAGGAAAGCAAGAAAACAGGATGTTTGCAGAAAACTAGGCTGCAGATTGGTTACAGGAATTTCCTTGAAAGCTTTTTGCTGCCACTATTTTTTTTTTTTAAACACCAGAACACCAGTCATCTTTGTGTAGCTGAGATTATTTCTGTGGTCTTCACTTCACCAGTTACAAAGGGTATGATCTCTTGTACATCTTGTTCACTGTTCACTGGCACAATTCCCAAAATAAACTCCCAATCAAGATCAAATAGAGTTGTGATTTGCAGTCTGTATTGACTGACGAGCCAGCTGACTGAGACAGCTGGTACATAATAGTCAGGCTTTAAGGCATTCCATAATTTCAATTTAATTTCAAAGGTTACACTATAAGTAGGCACAAAGTAAATAATTTGCATGAGGACAAAGATAATCTCCGGAAATAACTATGGTATTCAGAAATTATACAGTTATTGAACAGCTTCTTGTTATTTCTTTTGTCTGAACACAGTAGAGTTGTTGTCAATATAATACTGTAATATACATAAGTAGCATTACAAATGCATGTGCAGAAGGTTTGCTGGTACAAATGATCAGAAAAAACGATGATATCTACATAGTTGTATACATATATATACCACATCGACCAAATCCACAGAATTTAAGAATCCCATTTCACCCTTACCATTATCAAGTATCTTTAAATATGCCAACATTATGGGTCCACCTCATGGAAACCCAGCTGTTAAGAATTCATTATCTAAACATGAAATACAGAGTCTATTTTAATGGCCACTACTTTTGAATCACGTCACTTCTTTTAGTCACAAAGACACCTTAGTTCTATACAAATCCTGATTAAAAATTTCACAGCTAATTGTTCCTGTCTGTGATGTGTAATCATGAGCAGAGATCTTCTTTGTACTGAATGGTTAAGCCCAACATCAGCTCAGGCAAACATCTCCTTCTTTAATATTTGGTGAGGATTTGAGAGAGACCTCAGTTCTAAATAATCCTAGTACTGGTGGAGGATGCTTGGGCTGCTTAAGAAGTAGGTTTTTGGGACAAATACAAAAGGCAATTAGAGCAGCTAGAGCATAATTAAGAGAAATAGTAAGGAAAATTTAAAGTTTTCTTCTATAATCACTAATTCAGAATGGATAAACAGTTTATGAGTTTCCTACAAAGGAAGGGAAGGAACACAAACATTATTTTTCTGATATTCTAGATCTCACCTGCAAGTTTGGAATACAAAATCTTTTCAAAGTTTTCATTCAGTGAGATTTCACATTTGTGGCTTCTCCCGAGCTTGTATTTCAAAACCAATCAAAGCCTGATTATATTTCCTTGGCATGTGAGTGCAAGAGAAGAGAATGATGTGAAAAATTCCTCCCCTTTTCTGCAGGCATGACAAGCTGGGCACAATGACATCTCTTCCCTGTTTGCTATGTGACAGGACCTTTATGCTTGGCCCTGATGGGAGGAGCTCAGCCCTCCCTGATGGCTGCTGTCTCAGGACCTGAGCAAGAGTCTACCCAGAGCCCAGGGAGAGGAAGACCCACCACAGACCTCGGCTCTGGGGAAGTTGCATCCAGCTCCCTCAGCCTTTCTGGCTCAATTTTTTTCGTTCAGACAAGGCAACTTTATAAAATTAATCAATACAGAATATAAATCGAAAAGGCAAGAGAACAATTAAGAAGCCTGTTTTGTTCCTGTTCAATTTAATGACCCAGGTGGATTGGACTCCAGATTTGAATAGAAACCACTGAAGACAGAATTGTCCACTTAAATATCATCCTACTAAAAATAAATGCATATCCTTTTTACTGCTGCTATTTCAAAAATTCAGTCAAAAAAGTCAAATCACAAGCTGACATATGTAAGCTTTCTCATAAAATAAATAATATATGAATCCTTTTACAGATAAAGAGGCAAACCATTACTATTGAAAAAATATTTTTTCTCTATGCAAATATTATGATCTTTAATAATTATGTTAATTTTTCATTTCTATTCACAGCTCATCTTGTAAAATCATTATATGTCTTAACATTAACTTTGATTGCATAAATATTACATTAACTTTGATCATGTAAGTATTGCACAATCACCATTTAAATAGTTATGAAGGTGACTGAATAGGTTCCAATTGAGTTTAATTTAACTGGAGTAGGAAATATTTTTCCTTTGGTTTTTAAACAGTGCTTTTTGATTTATTTATTTTATATACAGACCATTGAAGATTTCATCCTTTTATTAACTCACATAAAAATGCTCACAAGGGCATTTCTACAGGTGAGAATTGAGGCTGACTACTACAAAATTATCAAAACAAAACCATATCTTCCCTTCTATGGGATAACCCAGATACTAACTCAGGTCCTAATACAGAAGCCCTTTTAACATATAAGCTTGTGATTAATTACCATGATTACATTCACTGGATTACTTTGCTGTTAAATATTTCTTCCATGCTTAAGGCAGTTTGTTTTATTGGGTAGATTTAAGTATGTCTTTCATATGTTGCTGGACCTCAGCTGCAGAAAGCTCTTGGTAGCATTTCCAGCCAATTCTTCTATGGCATGGAGGCCTTTGATGCCTCTGAGCAAATGGTAAGATATTGATTCTCAGAAGCTAGTACATGACTATCAAAGAAAGCTGTCAACAGCTGCCTTGAATGTGCATTAGCAGAGTCACAGGGTGTACAGGAACTTCCCCTAAAGTAATGCTGATGTTATAAATGGCAGTTTGTTCCCTCCCTACTTTGAAAAGAGGAAATACAGCTATCAGGGTGGGATTTACTCATCTACAGTACTTATCTGGCTCACTTACCCAGCCTTTTAGAACTATTTGGGTGACTGTATTCTTTGCTAAGGTAATTTTCAACCTTTGTGTGTGGTCTCTCAAGGGTATCCATGGTGGGATATTGCATGTCTGAAGAAAAGGCAGAAACTCATTCTGTTTCCTATTTCTGAAGGTGCTGTTCCTCACCTTAGTGGAAAAGGGACAAAGAACCCTCAGTGTTATGTCAGCTGCATTTAAGAGCATAACCCTTTTTGACATAGTTATATATCATCATAGCAAACCTCTCTCAGGACAGCAAACATCCAAAGCTAACACACTCTTCTACTGTAACTGTGAATTCTTTTCATAGATATGCACTATGTTTTACCCTGTCATGGTTTGACACTGGCGCAATGCCAGCGACTCCATGAAAATGCACCTTTCCAAATAATTGCTGTGAGATGTGATCAGGAACAGAGCAGAGTAGGCCTAAGCTTAATAACAAAGAAAAGAACTTTATTAATCTACTACTAGTGTAAAACTACAAACACTAAATCCTGGATGAAGACTTTCCAAAACACCCCGCCCCCTCCCACTTAATTTCCAAACAAACTCAACAGAGAGACACTACCCGGGATCCTGATTAAGTTGCCACCCTTCAGATAATCAAATACTCAGTCTATCAAGGGAGACAGGAGTCTCTCCTGTGCCACAGACCCCCCAGGAAACACAATTGCCACCCTTGTGTTTCCATGTCACAGTGCTCTCACCACCGTGCATGGACAGACTGCTCATAGGGCTCCTTTAAGGATGCTTTGCCAAGGACCAAAGAGACAACAGTTCAGCTTCTCATCTCGGGACTACAGTCCCCCCCATTTTCCCCTGGGGCCAAGGGTCCAAGAACAGAGGTCTTCTCCTCTTCTTCTTCCTCGAAGACAGAGGGCTTCTCCACACCTTTTCCAACTCTCTTCTGTTCTCTCCACTCCTCTGTTGGTAATCACTGAAACAGGTCTCTTGGCTCACCAACGCACCCCCCTAAGTGCAGCTTCTGTCAGGAGAATTTGGTTCAGTCTATGGCTAACAAGAAAAGTCCAGCCACAAGCCACTCCATCATCTCCTTCCAACTCAACAATTTCCTCTTCCATCATCTCGGATCCCAGACTGTCTCTCTCCTACTTCAAATCAAGGAGGAGTCATATTTTACAAAGCCTTCATTTCCCAGGAAAGGGTTAAAAGTTCAGATTCCCTAGATGGCTAAAATCTCTGCCCAGCAGCCGATTCCCAAGGCCAAGGCTGGGCACCTTCCCCCCGCTCCTTCTCCTCCGCGGCAAAGTTACAGGTGCCGTCCGAACTCTTTGTCTCTTCCCTCTGAGGGGGGGAATGACAAGGCATCTCCGCTTCTCTCCACCCTTCCGTCCACAGGAGCTGGCTCGGTTCCAGTCTTTCTACCCCTCGGCTCACCTCGACCAGGCCTCATGGCTTCCCCTCCCCCACCCAGCCCCATGGCTGGGCAGGGGAGATCTGCACAGCACCCTGACCGGAACCAAAGAGAGCGAGCTCTTGGGAGTTCCTGCTTTTAACCCCCTGTGTTCTCAGAGGCGTATCCACACCTTCAGTGGCCACTTTAGGTGCCAATATCCAAACTTGACCACTGATTGGTTTGACCCAACTTCCTGAAAGAATTCACTTCCATGTCAAACCACGACATACCCTTTTCAAGAAGGATACAATTAATGCCTCATC
The DNA here is from genome assembly GCF_031753505.1 of Anomalospiza imberbis. Classification (NCBI taxonomy): domain Eukaryota; kingdom Metazoa; phylum Chordata; class Aves; order Passeriformes; family Viduidae; genus Anomalospiza; species Anomalospiza imberbis. The sequence goes on from NC_089685.1 coordinate 22,766,187, forward strand.
TGTAGGACATTCTTATTAGCAAGTCCCAAACAGCTGTTATGAGGCTCAAATCTCTCAATATACCACAGTTCTGATCTGAGCACAGTGAAGATTGAATGAAAAGCACTAGTTCTAGATTTATTAAACACTGTCCTTGGTTTCTCCATAATCGGTATTTCTGCTCAGAGGTGTTCCATACCATTTCTGTACTGAAATCTTTTACTCCTGTCTCTGGCTTGGATACTTTCTCAATTTGCAAAGCTGCTTCCACACCTTTTTTTTTTTTTTTTTTTTCTCCCAGAATGAGAACTGGAATCCCCTCAGATTTCTGCCTCCTCCCCCTCCTCCCAACCCTTCTTTCTTCTATGTGGCGGCCTGAGTGTGGAAGTCACTCAACCACAAGAGGCTGGAAATATCAAACAGGGTTTCACTGCAACTAGCTAACAGGACTGGGATTTTGGCTGAAGCCATAGCAGCTCTTCTAGAGATGCAAAATGTGGCCCTTAGAGAGGATCTAATCAGTAGGGATAGGGGATTTCTGTGTATGTGTATTGGGATAAAGTCTACTGCAGGCTTTTTAAAGTAAAGAAGAGTTGGTGTAGTTTTTACATTTTAATTACATTCATTTTAGAGAGAAATGTGTGTTTTTAATTGTTTCATGGTAAATTCTGTTTCTGAGGCAAAAATAAAGATGGAACAATTAAAAATTACTTCAGTGATTTTCATTGGCAAACATTGACATGTAGTATTTCTGCCACTAACTTTTTTTTTTCTCTCCTCTTTCTTTGGGGTAATTATACCTTTTTTAAATTCAGACAGCATTTTCAAAACACAGGTTAAGATATCCAATAACTTGGCTTCATATTGTATTTTTGAAGCCTTTAGAATATTAACATAAAAAATTGGAATAATGCTACTTAACTGCATTCATGCATTAAAGTCTGTTTACAACATGCATTGTACTTTAGTTCTTATATTGCAGAGTTCCTTCAGGAAGCATGAATAACTCAAGTAGACAGAAAAGCAATTGAAAAATACAACTAAAGAGCATATGGGAACAGATTTCAATGTAGCAAGACAAAAGATTCCTTTCTTTGAGGATGTAGTATTGAAAAAGATATTGTATTAACAGCTTCTTTTACAATATTTAACTGTACAGATGTTTTAAATGTCTTTGCCTTGCTGCATTTCAACTAAAAACGCATTCATAGAGATGTAAATCATAACTGATCATAACAAGCATGCATTATCTATAAATAACCTAATCAACATTCAGCAAGGAGTTGCATAAATGAGCCCTTCTACATATTGCACCTTATAATGAGACACTACACAACTAATGACTTATTAGTGCCACGGGCAATGAATGATTAATTAGTCAATTCAAAAGTGACTTTTTAAGGATATAATTGCTACCTTTTCTAATTTCTGAAGGTTAGACAGAATTATGCCATGTTGGCATACTAGACCTGATAAAGTAACAGCTTTGTTTATCAACACTGCGCTAAGAGCAGGGGTGGTTTTTGAGGGCAGATTTCCCTAAGCTGAGAATGCACTCCTGTTATGGCTTCATCAGAATACCTTTGAGTACTTTACAGTGAATCTTGGGGAAATTTAGGACAGTGGCAAATGAGAGCTGGGAGTGCCTGAGAAGATAAAGCACTCAGATGCCAAACAACTCCTGCTGTGCCCAGAGTGTGCTACTAGCTTTGATTCTGGGACATAACTCATTCTCTCTTCCAGCTACTGCTGTCCTCTGCCTCTTCTAGCTTCTCATCCTCCCTTTAGCATTTATGTGTCAGCTTGGGAGGAATATAGACAGGACACTGCTCATGCCCCTGAGTGGACAGAACCACATTGCACAAATATTCATAGAAAACATGCATAAGACTAAAAGCAAGTAACAAAAGAACAATTTTCCTTAGAAAAAAACCATGCTTGGTGGAAATTCAATTCTAGGAAGGCTTTCAAGGTATCAACAGACAGTATTATCATTCCTGGTAACACACTGACTTCCATTTATGTGATCCAAAATCCACATACAACAATGGAAAGTGTTCTGCTGAATCCAGTGGCATTATGTAAAGTAATAAATAACAGAGACAGACAAAATCTTAACTTGATTACAGTGAGCTCTGTATGGGAACAGAAAGATGTAGTGATCAAAGGAGCGGATTGCTCTGCAACATTTCTGTTTTCATATCGGGGAGTCAATTGAAGGACCAAAAGAGGCAACATAAAATCTCTAACTGTATGATCACTTGGCCCTAATTCAAAGTTGTGAGGCAGGAGCTTGACTAGCAGGCAATCTGTTCTGCAATTCAGCAGTCTCACAGGGTTAATGAGCAGAGTGTCACTTCCAACACTCCTCTAACGCCCTTTTTCAAAAACCTCCAGGTACAATTGCCAACATGACATCAATTTATAAACTGATGTCTTCAGTAAAGCAAAGCTGTTTCATATATTAAAAGGAAAAAGTATACTTGGCAAAATAACAATAGTAATTAATAGAACTTTATTAGAATTTTTTGCCTGACCAAAATAAAGTTGGAACACTATTCCTACTATGAAATTATTCCTACTATTAGTGCAGAGAACAAAACAATTGTTTCTCAGAGTAACACATTTAACCAAAACCTGTTCCCTCAACTTATTCAAATTATTTGTCAATTAAAGTACTGAAGTTATCAGTGGATAAGAATGAAAAAGAAATACATCAGTGTCCCAGGTTGAAATGCAAGATGCTATTCATTTCCCATCTGTGAGCAGTTTCTTCTTATCTTTTCTACCTCCTCCTTATCTCTTATCTTCTTATCTTTTCCCCCGGGAAGATATCTGTGGTTAATGGCCCATTCAATGTCACTTGCATGCCTGTTGAAATTACATCACATCATCCCATTGTGGGATGCTCCGCCCAGGGGGAGGAGACATGCCTTTCCTGACTGAATATAATCTGGGTCCCTGAGACCCAAGGCAGTTTTCCCACTGGGAACTACTGGGGTTTCCCACTGCACCATCAGAGTAAGATTACATCCTTCTACAAGATCTGACAGAACCACATCTGCCACTTTAGGAAGACTGAGGCCATTCCAGTCTGGACTCCCACCACCACCAGAGTGTCAGGTTGTATTCTGACTCTGCCAGTGGTTGTTTATTTCCTTTTGTATTATTGCATGTATTTAGTTTTTTTTTTTTCCTTTTCCTAATAAATTGTATTTCTGACTTGAAGTCTCTCATTGGTTTTGCTTTTCAAACCAGAACAATCAATAAGCAACACAAAGGGATCACATCTAGGTATCACACATATGCTTTATTTAGGTCGTCAAAATCCCTTGTTTGTGGGGCACAGCCACTCACCTGACAGCATTTGGCTTCCTCATATCCCTGCATCTGCTGCACTGCTGGCTGCAGGAAGCTGGGAAGTAGCCACTGCACTGCTTGCTTCACTCAAAAGTCTAAGTGGAAAATTAATCCTAATTTCCCACTTCTTTCCTGTTCCTAAAATTAAGTATTACTCTCACTTTTCCCTTCCAGTTGTCAATCAGCTTCTTCTAAGTAAACAAAGATTAGTTATTAGACACTTCTAATTTTGAATACCTATTAAAAAAATCCCATTCTGCTATGAATGTCTTAAAGGAATAGGAACACTCCTCTTAAAAGGAAAACTTCAGTTTTTGCTTTAAAATATATAGAAATACACAATTAATTATAATGGAAGCCCAATATAAACTTTAAAGGAAGATTTGTTCATCATCCAAAAATTATGTCCTCTTTTCCATGCTTTATTCTTGCTAAAGTTTGGGTGATATATCAGTTCCCTCAATATTTTTTCTAATCTGTGAAGCCAATTCCTATGTCCATTCTTCTTATTTCTTAAAGTTTGCAAACATGTTTCCAAAGGGGTGAGGCACTCCTGGGGAAAACTTCCTTGCCTATGAAGCTATGTCAAATATTTTTGCCTTGTATATGTGTTTTTTAACTATGCCTCTGTCCCTTCATTCTTTTGACTGAAGATAACTTTTCAGTTATTTTCCCCACCTCCTGAATATCTGGTTGTGTCGGATGCCTTTGTAATATCCTTTTGCTATTTTTCACATACTGAACTTCACCATGAACAGTTTAGCTAGTAAGAATGCCAGCTCCTTCCTTACTCTATCTCTTGAATTGTTTCTGTAAATAAAGGATCTGCACCGGGAACACAATTACAATGAGAACATTTTATCTCATGCACATTACAATGTTATATCCCATGAATGTACAGAATAAAAGTGGTAAAGAATTATCTAAATGTCATCCATGGAAGTGTAACATCATTCAATAGCTGTGGTCCTTACTTGTAGCCACTGGGCATTCATTGCCTGAGAGGTTTATTACAATGCTGTTACATTCGCTGATGGAAATGGAAATGTAAATGTAAATTTTGCTACTAAGACCAACAAGGACATAAAAACTTCATGTTGTCCTCACAGTGTTGTGTCCTTTCTGTTGTTGCCCATGGGCTGGCAGAGGTTGTGACAATGGCTGTGGTCTAACTTGCCTTTTGAAAAATATTCAGTCCTTATAAACATAAAAACAACTAAGAGCAAAAACTCTGGAATAAGGCATATGCATTTTAAAAGTAATTAAAAAGGATTTGTTTTGCTGTTTGAAAATCATTAGAAACAATATTGTTCAAAATCTTAATTATGACCTAGGTTGCTTTTATGTTATTTTTTCTTCAATAAAACTCTAATTAGTAGCTAATACACATTTGCACCACACTTTGCATATAAGTGAATAGACAATAAAAACACAGAGGTTCATTAAAGTGATCAAAGAGAACTGCATACTCTCCACTCCTTTCAATAACTGTTCTACAGAGAGCTGGAAGGTTTTTAAAAAGCCTGAGCAGTCCTTGCCATTAACGTACTAAGTGAGTATAATTACCCAAATCAAGAGAACACAACTTATTTGCAATGAACTTTCCAAATTAAAATAATTTGACTGCTAACACAAATGAGTTTCTGTTCATGAAATGATCATTATAATTAAGCAAAAACTATTACTTTAAACTACCATGAACCCTTAGGACAATGACCTGAGTTTGTAGGAGCTGTTCTTTGTAATACTGAAACAACCAACTCAGATTAGATGGTTTTCAGTTTAGAAAGATGCTACTGAATAGCATGGATCTAAATCCACTGTGAAATTAATTGGGTGCAAAGACATCTTTATGGGTTGCCACTGAACTGAGTGAAAAAATGTGAACAGCTTTTTAACTACAGCTAAAAATTGCTGGGAAAACTGTCCTGAAAATTATGCATGAAGATTCAAAAACAGAGAAGCAGAAAATAGTATAGTCAAAAAGAGACAAATAAAGCAAAATCGTGAGGTGTTGTCACAATCAAGAGAGAAACCAATGAGGCACATTTCTAGATCACTAAAAAAGAAAGGACAGAATAACAGCAACTGAGAAACTATCCCTGTTTCTCAGGGGCTGTTTTTCTTGTAGGCTTCTTATTGTAAAACGCTGGTTTGGATTTTTTAAAAGAGAAAGGTAAACAGAGATACTCCATATGTATTTAATTCAGTAAAAATGGTTTAAGACCATGTCTAACTGCTTTTTAAATCCATACAAATTTCTAACAGGTGAAATTCCTAAGAATTAGGTAAGGCCTTAAATCTGAGATTTTTTCTGAAAACGGTTTAAAAAAGTAGAGCACTGAGGAAAGACTGTGAAAAAATACAGAAGTTCTAAAGGAACAAGCCAAGCATTTTTAACTCTTTAAATAATAATTTTTAAATAAATTTAACCATAAATTTGTTAAAAACCAATCATAAATAACAAAATGCCAAATCACAAAGAACATTGCTGGCTAAATTCACTCTCAAGATTGCCTGGTAAGGGCCAATTACAAAGAGAAGGTCTTTTGTTTTTGAAAGAAAAAATAGCACATACTTTGATAAGATTGTTTTCTGAACGTAAAAGAGCAATGGTAGACACTTTAAAATCTCAGACAAGGTTAGTGAGAAAGAAGAAAAAAAAGATTGTTAAAGCCCCAGAATTATGCAAAGAGAACCAGAATTGCTTGGATTAGGTTAATAACTTCGTAGTTTACTGAAATGGGACTTTATTAATTACAAAAAAACATCTTTGGTGTTTATATTAAAATATATTTCCGTGATAAAATTAGGTCAAATTGTCTTATTTTAATATATTGATTATGATGTGGTATAATGGAGTACCACAAGCATAAGAATAGTTTTGCTTTAACTAGTGGCTATGTTGAATGCATTTTAACATGAGCAAAAACAACATTAAAAGTATCAAATTATTTCCCATTACAGCACAAATTTGCACAAAGCTTGCAGTGGGAAAACTCAGGATACTAAAATTATTCGTTCAGCAAGTCTTTGTGGGATCAGTCTCTGAGTCAGTTTATCTTGTTCTATACATGACTGATTTTTCAAGTAATAAGATTTAAAAATACTTACAAAAACATAGTTGTAAAATTATAAAAGGTTCCCAAAAGGCTTAAATTAACTTATGTTATATCTGAGTGTATCTACCCAGACATTTATTGCGTTTGTACAAATTTGATAGCATCTGCAGACTGCCTCTAACACCAAATGTTAGAATGTAGCCATGGAAGCTGAACACAAGAAATTGTGGCTATCCAAGCATTTCAGCACAGTCCAGCAGCTCAGGAATTTGTCTAGCTTTACCACGAGTCCCTCACTGGTGTCACTGGCCTGTATAAGACCCTGTGCCAGTTTTACTTTCACCTCGACTGTTTAAATCACTCAGCTGAGAAGTAATGCTGTTCTGAGGACAAATCCTGCCTAACAGCTGCTTCCAAAGCAGTGGGGTAAGAATTTTTTTTACACCTACACATGAACTCAAAATAGATTGAGAAGATAAGAAACCATTGTGCGTTCTGTCAGCAAATGGAGCAACAGAACTGACACACTGCTGTTCTCGATGCTCTTAATTTTAAAGTGGTTAGGAATTACAGTAAAAGCCAAACCAAATTAATAGCACTCCATGGAATAATGTCAACCCTTTCTCTCCCATTATTTACAATCTAAATATGCACACTAATATTTTCCCAATTTTAATAATGATTGTTACACATGGTCTTGAGAATGGCTTAATGCCTGGAAACTGTTTCACCAAATTGTGTACCATAATGATTTGCTCTTTGGGTAGTCTCCAGGACAAAGGCCAAGAAGTATAATTAAAAGGAACTAATAATTAACACCTATTAAATGTAAGATCAAGGAAACTAATGATAAATTTAGTTAAATACTACAAGTAGCTTTAGCACTTTTCCTCTCCTGGGCTAAAATACCTGTTCTGATGACTACTGGTGTATGCAAATATGCCAAGATAAAACCTGAAAAACGTGGCTCATTTCTTATTTCACTACATCAAAACCATGAAATCAATACATCTTAATGAGCACTTAATCGTTCCATATTATTTTTCTACCTGTAACCTTTTGTCAGAACTGTAACACTGCGTTTTACATGGAGACATTTCAGTGGATGGATACTGGATACTTTGGATGGATACATGGATACTTTTCAGAATTGGCACCCCAGAAGCACAGAACAGTTGGGCTTGGATGGTTCAACCCTCCTGATCACATAGGGCCACCTGCAGTCAGCTGCCCAGCATAATGGGCAGACAGTTTTTGGATGGAAACTACACAATCATGCTGAACAACCTGCTTCATTGCTCAAAAAATTCAAAAATTTTCTTCAGTGTAAGACAAATTTTACATAATGCAACAGAAAGAGAAGCAATTTGAATCAACTAAACATGCTCCCATTTAATTGCTCATAAACCAAATGTACTACATGTACTCTATCAAGTTATTACCATTCTACTCACAATATATATGAACTTTTACTTAAATATATATATATATATATCTATATAGGGAGAGTTTGAGTGTGCATGTATGTCTTCAGTTACTACATACATGAGCAGACTGGCCAGGCAATTTTGCTTTCACTTGCACCTAAGTAAATTAAGAGTAATACTACTGAACTGCTCTCTTTAATAGAGATATGTGATGTGGTAAAGCCGAGAATAATGACAGCCCTTGTATTTAAATTACCACATTAATGACCATCTATTTTCAATGACTATAAATAGTTGAAATACTAGCATATCATTTGCTAAAGGTTACTTAGTCATTAATGTATCAACACAGCATGGTAAATAATGCAGTAGAAAACTCCAGTGTCTAAAAGTATGCCAGGGTCACAAATGACAAAATATGTATATTCTTTTAAAGTCTGTTTGTGATACAAACCTTGAGAAAACAATAAGCAGCAATCTTTTTAGTACATCTTTATGAATATGCTCCCTACCTAAAAACATATTCATAAGCAGGGATTTATAATTGCAGATATTAAACTTAACTGCTTTCAAAATATGTAAATGACATCATCTACACTATAAATTTTGAGGGGCCTACAAGCCATTTGGGAGGCATTTATAATAAATTTTTGTCTGTGAAACAAGAAAAACATGAACAAAATAATTAAAGGTGTTGCAGAGAACTGTAAGCTCTGATTCCATAGACATAGAAACTGTTGTTTCCTTGATATGCATTTATTCTTTCTTTCATGTCTTCCACTACCTTAAAGGACCTGCCATACAAATATTTCTAATGACCAGTCAATACTGACAATGTTGTCATCAATCACTACAGAATAAGTACTATTTTACACGGTAATCACGTAAATCCATCTTACAAGATAATGTAATTCTTCCAGACACACCTCTTGATCTTCAGCAAGGTCATCTAATTTCTTGAAGCCTTCATGGAAAGACAGTAGATGTCAAAACTCAAAGATGGATGGATGGAAGAAAAAAGTAGACTCAGTTTAAAAAATTGTCAAAGTAAGCAAACCTATCTCTTTAACAAGCAGTGAATAACAGGCATTTGTAATGAAGAGTCTGATATTTGCTGTTAATATCTAGTATTACTAATGCTTCCTCTACACAGAAATAAATCACAAATGCTAATTTGGAATATTGCTAGGAATTACTCAAAATTTGCCACAATGCTCTGGAATGATATTTTATCTTTTAAAGAGAATTCTCCTGAGAAATGTGTGTACCTGGTTTTCAAAAGTATCTGTGCATCATTTCTGACTACATGAAGGAAAAAAATATGTTCAAATTGTCTTAAACTTTTAGGTGCTAAAAATTCAGAGTCTAGGACATAATTAGAAGTATTACAGAATCAGAGAATGGGTAAGGTTGGAAGGGACCACAGTGGATCTTCTGTCCACACTCTCTGCTCAAGCAGAGTCATTCTAGAGTACATGTGTCATTCTAGAGTACAGGATTGTGTCCAGACAGTTCTGGTATATCTCCAGTAAGGGAGACTCCACAGCCTCACTGGGCAACCTGTTCCAGTGCTTGGTCACCAGCACAGTACAGAAGTTCTTCCTCATATTCAAGTGTAACTTCTCATGCATCAAGTTCTGCCTGTTGTCTCTTGTCCTATTGCTCGGCACCACCAAGCAGAGCCTGACTCCATCCTCTTGACACCCTCCCTTCAGGTACTGACAGACATTGATGAGGTCCCCTCTCATTGCCTGTTCCCAAGGCTGAACAGGCCTAGTTCTCATTGTCTAATACTAGTAACAGACAAAACTTAAGGGCATTTAGGGCAAATCGTTGTCTGCCTTTTCTTTTAAGAATTTATTTATCTTCTTTTTGAGCACAAGATACAGTCTTTACACTGCATTTTGCCTTTATGTTTCTATATTAGGACTCTAGGGTTATAGATGAAAAAACTACTAAAAGCAAAACAGAACATAAATCTTTCATTGATTGTTGTTTGTCTTTCTTAAAAGTCAAGAGAAAAAAGACAGTAAAGCATATGGAGAAATTATTTCTGTTTCAACATCATTACAGACCAATTGCTAAGAAATGTATTTATATATAACTGCTTTACAAGAGAAATTGTCCACCAATTAGACTTATTTCAGCTGATGAAAAACAAGGAATAATAAAAGGACATTGATTTATGAAATGATGCAGCATATAGAAGAACATTTTTTCTGCTAACACATTGTGCACTTTCTAGATTCACAGGTCACCTCAGTTTATCAATCAAGATCAAATCTATAGTGACATAAAGAGACATAGGTATAAGTAGGAATCTTGGAAAAAACAATTGCTACTTGAATAGAGTTTAATGGACAATATCCTGTACTGAGGAAGGAGCTGTTGGTTCCTTGAAATGATGTTAAAATTGCAGATAAGAGTCACTCAGAGGAGCAGAAGATGCCAGAAGACAGAAAAGGAGTGAATTTTCACATGATATCTAAGGGGGCAAGTGTCTGACTGGAGAGAAAAACTATTTTTTACCTTTAGCTATTGAAATGAAAGGCTTAAAATCATCACAAGTTCTAAAAAACAAATCATAAGAACTGCTTCCTTCACTCAGGGAATATAAGGTAGATTTAGATGAATGTTGGTGTAAAACACAGGAATGTAATAATCCTCATATTTGCCTATGACAAGCAAAAATTTGACAATATTTCACTAGAGATTTTTGCAGCAGAGGTGAAAAATATTACTGGTAATCAATACAACATGGTTATTGTCTGGAGAAATAACAACCAGTTAATAGTCTGCAAATAAAGCCCACATACTTAAAGTGTGTACTTGGAGATAACATAAAATAAAAACAAGTACATAAAGCATATATACAAGCTGAAGCTGTGATCCTGGTACATGAGAGGTGATCTGGAACATTTAAGTTCTGCAATATTTCCTTCATAATGTCATATCTTAGCTATAATGCAGTAGCAAAGAAGTATTCACTGCCAGCCAGCTTGATTCAAATTAGGAATGCAGTAAGGCAAACTCATCTGAATTCCAGATATTTTAAATTGATATATACAAGAGAAGGCAGGTTCTGTGTCTGTGTCACAAAACAGAAATCAAGAAAATAGATTCAGACTTTTCTCTACCACAATTTTCCTCTGTGACCTTGAGGAAAGAGTTACAATCAAACTGTTAAAGAGCTGAAGAATATCAAATATAGTTTCTAGACAGGTCAAAATAAACAAAGTCACATTTTTTTTTCCAGAAAAAATGTTATTAAATCCATTGCTGCATGACAGTGTTCACGCAAAATGTGACACTGGAGCAAAAACTGACCAGGTGAATTCCAGTAAACAATATGTTGCAAAAACGATGAAATTCTGGAACTAGAAGTCTGTGACACTCAGACCACTGCTATTTTGAATGGCATCCCCTGGAAGGTACTACAGCATACTGACCCTACTCTGACACTCTGCTCCAAGTCATGGATGCATGTAAGTTGTCAGACTACATGGATCTTTGGTGTGGTCATTTTTGGTTCTTGTACATGAATTTTTAACTTTCTGTCTCGGGAAGTGCTTTTACTGTACATACTACAAAATAAAATTCATCTTTTTGAGAAGCTGGGTAAATATTGATGTAGTTGCCTCACGGTGAATATGATGTTGCCACAGGTTAATTGTTGGTACTGCAGTTAATGTAAAGCTGGCTTATATATGCATTAGTTGTTATTCAAGATAGAAATAGCTTTAGATATCTGTTATGTACTTGCAAAAATTAATTATGGACTATAATGTTATAACACAAAATACATTTTGGTATGTTACAGAAGCTGTAACTCTTGGTGCAAACACAGCTGCCTCATGTGAGCATAAGTCACAAATAGTGAAGGGGATACTCTGCCACCTTGTGCCAAAGGGTTGGAGCAAAGACAGGGACTCTCAATGTCAAAAAGCTAATGCAGCATAAAATATATTGCCATAGAAACTCACTACTCTATCAAAGTTCCATATCCTGCTGATTTTCAAAAATAAAATTCATCCAGGAACATTGTGATATTACCATCATTTAACATGATATACTGAATTAGCTGGACAATTTTAAATGTTTGTGCATTTAGTCTTAGCCAGTGGCAAATATAAGTTAATGTTGTTTAGCCTAGCCTGAAATGATTGAAGCCCAAGCTAAACTGATGAATGGTTACATGTTGAACAGTAGTAACCTAATTGTGTATCTGAGTTCCCAGTTTCCTAAGTCTGCTTAAGTCACTTTGGAAAATTGGATTTTGATAGTCATTTATAACAAGATTTTGCAAGGTATTTAGACATTTTGTTCTCATCAAAATCAGTGGGAGATAGATGTCACAGTGCCTTTAGAAATCTCGTTCGTAACACCCTGTACTGCTGAGCAGAGAAAACAGAAAACTAGATCTGCACCTGTAAGTTGTTTTTGGACAATGACTGATTCCTGAGCACAAGACTAATTGAGGACAGAAAAACCCTAAATGAATCTCCATTTACTTGTATAGAACCTCAGAGCAGGATCAGGGCTCAAATATGTGTTAAGGTAAAGGTTGAGAAGGAGAGGCTGAATTGCAATAGTAAGATAATACTTAGCTTAGGCTGATTCTAAATAAAACTTTCATGGTTCTGAAGCTCTTGAAAGTTAAAACAGACCAATATTTATGTATGCCACAGTTTCTTTCAAGGCAATTGTAGCCAGTTGGTTTCTTGGCATCATAGCAGACATGAAAAAAAAAGATATTTCCTGTATTTTGCATTTCGGTGTTTAAGGAAAGTCCAAAGTCATGATAGATGATGCCATGATTAGATGGTGACTGGAGAATCTGACGGCATTTGGAAGTCCAAAGAAGTCTCTGTGTCATTCCTGGACCTTAGATGTCAAAGAGGAAGCCACAGCCCAGGGAAGAAAGGGGTGACAAGGCTAGCTGGTGTCTGCAGCAAATAAAAGTTAAAATGAACAAATAAAAGAAATGAAATAGTGATGAAGACATTTCCTTCTGAGTTGTATGAAGAAAAAAGACATGAATTTTTAATGTACTGACCTCTGCCATTGAAAATGATCCTTTACTTTTCTCAGTAGCTTAACTTAGAAATGAGTGGGAGTTATACACCTGTTCTATGTGAAAAAAGAGGGTGACCATAAAGCACCTTTCTTTAGAGACACTTGTGAAACATTATCTGAGATGCAAAGTGCAACCCCACTTGTTCAAATGCTTAGCACGCTTGCAGATGTCTACAGTGTAGTCTCTCTATTAACTACTTAACAGCAATTGCATTGTAACAACCCAATAAACCTAAATATAAAAAAATGGACTATTTAAGCCATAGGTAAAGATGAATGTGCCAGAATTTGTCTCTTCCTAAATTTGCTATCCTTCCCAGTCTTTCAGAACTGAAACACAAGTGGGGAGCACTGGTTGAGACTCGCTGCAAAAGTGACAACCCTAGCTAGGGTTACTCATCATTCCAATGTATAAAAGGGTAAAAGACATTGTCATTTTTTATCTCTAGTGTTGTAGTGTATGTGTTGCAGATTTGAAGAACTACACATAATAAAAATATAATTCCTGCATGGTGGAATTAATTTCTATCTAGGATAAATTGAAAGAATTGCATATCTCAAAGCACTCAACTAATGATACTAACAAAATTATGAAAAGGCAAATATTAAAAAGCATTCCGAAATGAAATTATGATCTACAGGAGGTGTGCTATTCTTTTTCTCCCACAGTATCTAACAGACCTTGCAACCTGTAATGAAACCTTACCCTTAATTATGCTATTCTTGAAGAGTGACTGATATAGAAATCATATTTAATCAGAAGAAAGACAATCTCAGAAACATTTAAAAGGAAATGAAAATATTAATGGTAAAGGACTTCCATTTTTACTCATCTATTTAATACCTAATGTAGTAAATGAGGATACAAACTCCCACTGATTTATAAATCTTTTATCTGTTAAAATGTTCCAAGGTTTAGAATAGCAATTTAGACATTGTAATAAAATAAATATTTTTCATCCTTTCTTATACCCTTGTAAATGAGAATTCTTAGGTAAAGTGAACATTATAATGATTATATGCATGTTAAGTATCAATTTCTTTGTGTGAATGGAATTTCTCGTATGTATTAGTATGATGCAGGGTATGGCATTGGATGCTTCTTATATAGAAATCACCATCTAATAGACACAGTGCAACATCTCATCAAGTCAGATATTAATGTTCAGCAGTCACAATTTGGAAAAGATTTTCAGATTTTACTTCCCCTTAAGATGCCTGGATGCACAATTCCTTGGAAAAATCTGATTGTTCCTAACAGACTGCCAAATATTAGACTTATAATTAGCATAAAGTGGAAGGAAACTCCTCAAAGTAGCCACAGATTTTCACAACTGTATCATTTCCTCGTGGTCCACTAACAATGATGCTAAGTGCTGCTATCACTTCAATCTTTATCACACAGCAAAAGTAACTAGTGAGATGGCAAATAAAAGTCTTCAACCCTTTTATGTATTTGTAGATTTTTTTTTTCTCTAAGGTCTTCAGTCTGGTTCTTGCAATTATAATGAAAAAATATTCTTAGAGATGTCTGCAAAGGACTAAAATGCTGCTTGTCTCTGGGGTTCAGCTGATGTTCTTAGCAAGCAGCTTGTGAAACTGCTGCCAGGCAGAATTCCTTGGAATTCAGGATCTTCTGATAGTCTTAATTTCTCCTGCTCTCCTGTTGTAGCACAGAATAACTGTGGCTTTCTACTTTTCATGCAACCAACAATATTAAAAATTTGTTAAGCATAATGGGACTATAGTTTTAGGGCTTCCATTAGGGAAATGAAGACATTTAGTCCTACTTTCCAATGCCCTGTGCTTTTACACAATTATCTATCTATCTATCTATCTATCTATCTATCTATCTATCTATCTATCTATCCATCCATCCATCCCTCCATCCATCCATCCATCCATCCATCCATCCATCCATCCATCCATCCATCCATCCGTCCATCTATCCATCCATCCATCCATTCTTCTATTTCATTAAGAGGCAGATTGTAATATAATACTATGTTGGGAGTTGTGAAAAAATAAGCAGGTGGAAGTGAATGTGAATTTTAATGTTGCTGCATATTTCTGTGTGAGAATTTCTGTGTAGGTATTTTTGCCTGTTTTAGAGGCAGTTGGGAGAAGTCTTCTCATTTCATGCTTCTAGAAATTGATGGACTTTACATGGCAAGAAGTGCACTTAGCTTGCTCTCCTGCTGCAATCTGCAATACAGGCACAGTTTTGAGCTATGATGTAAAATAAATATAATGTAATTTTAATTAAAAATATAATGTAATTTTAAGAAACTAACACATTGCAGTATTTTAGCTATCACTGAGTGTATGTTACATGATTTATGTAAAGTTTCAAGGAATCCAAAACATTCTTATGATAATTGTGTCTATTTACACTAATTATGTAATTATACCAATTGCACAAATAGAAGGCAATACATATTGACTGAAGTCAACAGCTAATTTGCAAAATAAAAACATGAACCCAAGCTGTGACTAAAGCTGAAAAGAAGTTAGGTGTTTATTCTTCAAATATGTACAACAAACAAATACAATCTCTCTAGCCCTTTTCCCTTTCTGTCTTCTACCCAAAATGGGACTCCCCACCTCAGACACAATCTCAGGAAAATTTCCTTATAAGTTTCCCTAAGGCTTATTCCACATAACAAAGCTGAACTTCAAAAGATGCCTAAGTGTTGACCAAAATAAGAGTTGAATTACATTCAGGAATAACACTTAGTGAAATTACATGTCTGCAGTTTTGTTTTGCAAATATCTTAGTGCAAAAATCCTTCCAGAGAAGCCTAGATATCTGTTACTGGGGTATGGATCAGTGTAAGGCCACATCCTACAATTGTGAAGATTTATCAGTTCAGCAGGGCCTGGAAGCTACTCCTTCCAGGGTTTTTTTTAGATGCCATCTGCACCATGAATACATAAAGAGTGTTGTCCATCAGTGAAGTCTTATCCAATTTGTTGTTTTTCGTACATCTCTTTTTAGTGTGTGTGGGATGTTGTGTTTCAAGAATTCCATGTAAACATGCAGGTAAACATTTAAATAAGAAAAATGACTAATCAAATACTTCAGTTATACCATAATTCACCATTCAACTAAGGGTCATATTTCCCACACAAAATCAACCTCAGAAACACTTCACTTTATGTAGGTAATGTAAGCAAATTTACAATCCTTTCCAACATGTTTTCCTCCTGGTAGAACCCCTACCCACACTTTTTGTGCCTGATGGATTTAGAACTTCTGCTTCTGTAAGAAAAGAAAACCAGTTTGTGTTAAGAAAGTAAGTCAGTGTTGTTGTGATGTATATTTTTCAGTCTCATTACAACTAAGATCTTGGCTTAATGTGACCTATTTGAGGAATTATTTGTAGTGAGTTAAAAATTAATTTTCTTCCTATTTTCCAGAACAAAGACTACTACTGAATTTGGGTTGATGTAGGGAAATGAAAATTACTCTCTTCACTAAGTCATCCCTCTGCTTTGACAGCTTACAAATTAGTCTAATAAAAATTGGTGATACTTGTTCAGGAACATGTCAGACAGAATCCCTGACGTCTGTGGACCCCTCATGCAGAACACTGTTTCCCATGCCACTCTAAGACAGTGACTCTCTTTCCATGTTTTCTTGGCTGTATATGCAACACAGGGGACAAACAGACCACTTGTAAGCTGTATTGTCCATAACAGTTTAAAGGAAAAAACTACAATTCATGGTGAAATATGATTTATCTATTCCAAATTTCTTATAGTTTCATATTTCATTTCCTAAGGAATTTCATGCATAGATGTGTTGTGACAGTTAGTCCTTAAAATACAGATTCATACTTCTATTTTTTTTTCTGTACTAAGAAAAGATAGCATACTCTTAAGGACACATATTGTTAAATTTTAAAAGAGTTGTGGTAGTTTTAATTAGGGCACTTAATGGCATTTGCTAGCAACATTTAACTATAATCAACAACTTGTCAACATGATCTACCATTTTCTATTTTCAAATGATTATGGGAGAAAGAAGTGAAAACACAACTAAATGAAACTGCTAAAGGACTTGCCATTAGTTCATGCAGGTAAAGAAACCACTCTAATGAACAACCAGATTTTCAGGTTTCCTTTGAATTCATTTTTGCAAATTGTATTTTTAAGTAGGGAGAATTGATTTCAAAATGTCAGGGTTTGCATGAGGGTCTTATTCTGTCTTTACTGCAAAACATTGAAAAAAATTTAGATCGTGAAAGCAGTGCAATTTTGGCTAATGATTTGTATTTGACTAAAGATTTAATTTTTGCAGTATAAAAAACAATTGCAATATAGACTAACACCTTTTAAAAATTGTCATCATTATTATTTGATTATTACTGGAAAACATGGAGATATAAACTAACCCGAGTGATTGATTTTTTGTCTTTTTTTTTTCTTTTTTGACAGCTATTCATTTAAGAGATGTTTATTCATTTAAGAGATGTTCTCTCCTCTGCTTTCTGTAAAGTCCACTGAGGGGAAACAGATTATCAAAAGTAGGAAATTCAAAAGAGAGGGAGTGGAACTATAAATCCAGCAATTAAGGAAAGATCATTATCAAGTGTTTATTACAATAGCTGAAGATGAATTAAATTGTCTAGCAATTTTAAAGAGTTATAAACCAATGGTGGCATCCTCATATGACAGAAAACTATCCAAGTCAAGACAGAAGACTATACTAAGGTAGGTAAAATAAACATAATAAAAAATGGGAAATAGTTGAGTTCAAACCATCAGAGACAGACAAACTGGATAATATCTTAGGTATCTTCTGCAGAATAAAAAATGAAGCTTGATGTTTATTATAAAAAATAATTAAATTTACTAGTTTGAAGCATATAGCTTTGGAATAAACAAAACACTTTATGCACAAAGAGATGAACTCCATTTCACAGTATGAAGAACTTTTATTGGGATTTTAAGTGGGTGCTAAATGTCAAGGAATATATTTTCAATGACAAGAAGAATGGATGTCATAGTATAGTCCCTAAAGAAAGAACCTTCTTAATTTATGCTATAACACTAAGGCTCAGATTCACCCTATTTGCACTAAATGAAAAACATATCTTGAATGTACTTTCTTTTTCTAGCCAAGGAAAGAAGTAGGAATCCCTGACTATGACTATGCTATCTAGGCTCCATTGTGTCTCAATGGAGCTAAATGGGAAAAAAATCTAGATCCATGGACTTTTCTGCTTTGAAATATAATTTGACATAGCTATGCTTCAGTTGCCTGTCTAGTTATAAAACCACAAGATGTTCTTATCGCTCATTTACAAGGAATAACCACACACTTTAGAAGTGGATTAAGGTAAAGCATGTTAAGAGCTTGATGTCAAGTTTTTAAGCAATAAAGAGCCTCAAGAGACAAATTTACTCTAATGCAAAGATTTTATGAAGACCAAAAGTGATCTGATTGTGCAAATTAACATGCATCAGCTGATTTTGGATAGCTGTCAATTCATATGGTCTTACCTCAGGACACAGTTCAGCAAATTTCTTGACGTAAGTAATCACAAGCAGAATTTTAAGCACATGCTTGAATCCTTCTGAGACTCAATACAATTTGAAGTTCAAAGTTAAGCATTTGCTTAAAAATTTTCTTGAATATGCATGAGCTGCTCAGCTGGGCCATTCAGGAAACATGCCTCCTCTTAAAATTGTTTGCTAGAATATTTGCAGAAAGTGAATCCACTGGGGACACAGACATAGCTAAGGTTTTTTGGTGGTTTTTTTCTTTTTCTTTTTTTTTCAAATAAATGCTCATGAATAAGTTTTGCAGTATTTGCTTAGCATTTCTTAAGGGAATAGTATCTGCCAACTGGCCTTGCCATCAATAAGGAAGTAAGTAGATGCTAAATGTCAATATATATCGCTCTCTCCAGACTACACATGTCAATGAACTTAAAAATTAAATTACTGAACATCTGGCTAGAACGATATTTTTAAGAAGCCTGTTCTAGTTCAAATCAGAATACCAGAGAATGTCTCCCTTCTACTCATACATCTGCTGTATTTAGCAGCTGCCTATTCCCAAAAACTTTGATTGAGCCAGGAACTTAAGAGGGCATTTAAAGATTAAGCTCCTGTGAAAAGAGTGGTTGCAGGACTACAAGTCACAGACAGAATGAGGGTTTCCATGATTCAGCAGCTGCACACGCTGATTGCAGTGACCTGGGCCTGTGCTACGGAGATCAAGTGACCTATGGAAGAGAAAGGAACCACAGTGTGGCTTCACACCTCAAACATAGGGCTGTCAAAAATCCCAACAGGTTATTCTTATGAATTCCAAAGTCAAAATATAATTTAGTCCTTTGCTAACTATTTCTTTCTTGTTCATACACTGTAAGGAAAGAGTATACATAACAGAAGACTTAGTATATTGATGTCTTTTAAATCAGAAATTAGGTTGGGCTGGTGTTCAAGAAGTCTTTACTATGAAGTACCTACACAGTGTTAGTATGGTAAAATGTCAGATAACATGTACCATAATACTTAGGAAAATAAGATTTTAATTATTTATATAACTTAATAAACATAGCTTTTTAAAAGTAGTATTTCCATTAAAAGAGTGAGCTCTTAATTTCTGGTACATTTAAACTCCTGGGTTTTCCCAGAGTACCAAATCCCATAATGGACAAACCTATACTGGGAGAAAATAGGATCGATTTGTACTGAAGTGTGGTTGTGCAATTTATTGCACATTCACTATTACTGATTACTGTACATGAATCTGGTTATTCTTTATCTTATTATTCTGCCTTGAATATACTGATTAATTATCCAAAACTCATTAAGGAACACTGTTCATCATGATACTTGAAATCATATGAAGGCTATGATAAGGATTAAACTTCTTATTCTTGTGGTGGGTCTTGAATGTTAGTGTAAATGACATTGAGTATAAAGGTAAAAGATTTATGACACTTACTGATATGCACTGTCAGTCATGTGAGTTATGATCTACCTGGAAAGTATATTTGTGAGTAAACAGATCTGCTAATTAGAGCTAATTGTGTCAGAGGACTGCCCAACAAGCACACTTAATCTAAACTCTGATTCCATTGGGGAAGGTATTTCTGAGCACAGAAGATGAATATTTTGAATAAACCTCAGGGTGGGAGGCAAATAAGTGGTAAAGTATAACATGCATTCAACTTCTACATGGCTGAAAGCACAGAACATATTGGAGATTGACAGAAATTTAGGTGATAGAGAAAAGATAAGACAGATAAATGCAGTGCTGGAAAAAGTGTGCTGGTTGATTTGTGGTGCATATAGGCAGAAATGAGTGAGTTATAGTTTTCACATAAATAAAAACTGTTACATGGTTAATAATATTAATTTGCAACCCTCTGACTTTAGAACATAGGAACTGATGTTCCAAACGTCTACATTTAGATGGGAATAAGTAAACTCAGTACATACATCACTCTTTTTGCGGATGAAGAAATAGAAAATGTTCTGAAAATCCTGCTGTCTGCTGTCATTGCAGGTAGGGAGAGATCACTGTTGTAAAGCAGTGTGGTTGCCATCAGTGAGCAAACACCCATCCAGTTAATATAAGGGGCTTCCAAACCCTGCTTGCCTATTGATGTCCAGGTTCTGAATTGCAACAAAGAGCCGGGAACGCTGTTAAAAAATTGAAAGGAATGTTTACAGCCCTATGATTCAGACTCCTTTTCCTGAGAATAAACAAGCCATTCTGTGGAGAGGAAAGGCATCAGAAAACACTTGAAATTTATTAAATACTTTTATACAGCTTATTCCTCCACCTCACTAATTTCTGCAGCTGCTGCTACAAAAGCATTTCAGTTACAGCTGAAAGGAGACGTGGCCTATGCAAATCTTACAGGGAGAACGATCCCTGTGATATTCATCTCTGGTGTGATCCAACACATGAATGTTTGTGTGACTTCTTTCCACAGCCATTGCTGATTGACATTCTGGCTATGGCACAAATGGAAGAACCCCCATTATCTTTAAGGAATATCTTTTGATTTTTACATATATAACTGCAGAGCTTCATTGTAGGAGTGAGAGTTGTGAATCTTTTTCTTCTCTGTTACAATAAATTAAAACTCAAAGATAACCATAGCCTTAATTCCAAGTGTCTCTTGAAAACAGAAACCAAAACTGAATGTGGACAGGTTTGATCAATTTCATTTGAAGGGGATAAGATAGGTATTTGCACCACAAGACCATGGTTATCCAAGAGTTGTCAAAAGATCAATTTTTTCACAATTATTACTGAAAGAAAAAATATTGGGACCTTTCATCTACCTTTTCAGCCACAAAAAGCAAGAATCTGTGGCTTGCTGCTCCCAGATGAGTACCCTGGCAGCTGCCTTTTCTGCATTTTGTTCTGCAACAGAATTTTTGCATTTCACACCCTTCCGCAGGATAACCTCTGCGATGGAGGTATCAAATGATTGAGATCCATCTTAGCCCTCTTTAAACCTAGTTCACACGCATAAGATGGAGAAGTATATATCTTATATTTTAAAGCCACATGGTATTATTCTCTTTTTAACATACAGATAAAATCTTGTTACTTTTTTTTACAGATTTTTTTATACAAATATCTGAAAATGGTCTCTCATGTTTCACTAAAATGTTTTCAGACTTTTAAAAAACTTTCTATGCATTCTGCGAAGAGGATAGAATTTTTTATAGACTTCTAGGAAATGTTGTCTTGATTCTAAACATTATTGCCATTTCACATCAAAATATTTCTCCTCTCCTCTCCTCTCCTCTCCTCTCCTCTCCTCTCCTCTCCTCTCCTCTCCTCTCCTCTCCTCTCCTCTCCTCTCCTCTCCTCTCCTCTCCTCTCCTCTCCTCTCCTCTCCTCTCTCCTTGTCTTTGGTGCCTTCTTCTCCTTCTTAAAAACCACATCCCCCAAAAACCCAAAAGCAACACTTTTCTACACTTTTAATATGTCGTAATTTATATTCCAGTCAAGAAAAAATAGCAATTATTTGTCCATCTGCCAAGAACAAACACCATTATCTCATTTTAAATCAGATTGTCACAGGAAAATAAAGATGTCTTTTTTCAGGAGTATGGCAGGCAGATTGTGGAGCACTGACATGCTGTATTGATCCTTCAACAGTACTAAGTAGAGAGAGAGAATTTTGCTTGTTTTGAGATGAAATAGCAGAGCAAAGTTAGTAAAGGAGTCTGGTTTTTGATCTGGAATAACATAATTTAAACTTATTACATAGCTATTTTTATTAGTCTGCTTTTCCTTCTTTCTATTTGTCATTTTACCACTTGGGAAATAAGTTTAGGGATATGTTAAAAACTTACATATAACTCAGAACTCACATAAAATCAGGTAGTTATCAGCTGTCTCTGGACAGTTGCAGTACTCAACAAATTGATTTTGTCTGAATAAATGTCAAACCCAAAGCACCTTAGGGTGAATGGAAAGTCAATGACCTCTGTAGTACATGGGAATAGAATTTAGTTTTCTAACATTTCCAAAGCAGTGCCATACTGTTGTTTGCCTGCTTTTTGTTCTACCATCCAGTTTCTTTTTTTTATTAATTAGAATACAATAAATAAATTTAAAAAAACCCCCACAGATATGTATGTTTATGGAGATTAATATAAAAAACTGTACTTGTGAAATTCCAATAGCAGCAAAAAAAGTTCTAAAATAGAATTGAATCTAGATATTGAGCTATGATTTATAAACATAATTAAACATTAAACCTTTGCCACATATATGTTCATTAAATAAGACATTTTTGCATGCTGTGCACTTATTTGTAAGGGGTTCACCTTATTTTTGTACCATTTTATTTTATCCTTTGGCTATTTATATAATATCTAGTGCTGTGTTATTTAATTTATTTTATTTTAAATCCATTAAGAACTTTGCTAATATGTGTTCCCTATATAAATTAAATCCTGTGTAAATAATGCCTGAGGTGGTGAGATCCATTCCTCATATCAGACAACTAATGAGACACCCGGAATGAAAGACTGCCATTATCTTTCAGAAGAGTTTGTATTGGGCTCTTTTTCTTTTACAAATAATGTACTTTAAAAAGGGAGAAATTATGATGTCTGATTTTACAGGAGCTGTTAACAGAACTGAAATAAAACATCTCCTACTGGTGCAATAATGAAACCACAATGTGATTATACAGCAGTTAAATGTATTTTAGTATGTAACACACATCTGATAAATTATTTGAAGATTAATAACCACGTCTTCTTTGTAACAGTGGTATGACAGAGACGAAACACTGAGCTCCACAAATGAAAGGTTATAATACATTTACTTCTATGCTCTATACCTGCTCAACATCTAAAGAATTTACAGACTGAAGTGCAGAATGGTTCAAAGCCAAATAAAACTGTGAAGTATTCTTTAAACAAAGTGATATATAATCTCCTAAAATTTGTACACAGATAATTACAGAAGGTACAATACAATACTTCAGATTTGGTACAGACTGAGTTCTGAATCTTGTGTGATCTGCAGCTGGGTCAAAGTACAATGACTATCTTTGGAAAAGGACTGCAGAATTATTGCACTCTAAAATAAAAGTAGTGCAAATGATACCATTATATAGTATATTTTATTATAAGTAAAGCTCATTGTTTCATCCCAAATGTAGTGATCACATTTCTTTGTTCTCTTTTCCCTTCTTTTAAGTAATTAGTGGAACTTAAATGATGCAAATATGTTTAAAATATTGAATCATAGAACCACAGAATATCAGGTTGGAAGAGACCTCAAGAAACATCTTCAACCTCTCCTGGCAAAAGCATGGCCTAGAAAAGATGTCCCAGCATTCTGTAAAGCTGAATCTTGAAAATGTCCAATATCGGGTAATCCACCACATCCAGCTATGACCATGTTCATGCCAGCTAAAGAAATTCTTGTATAAAAGTATTCAGTGACACACAATAATGTACCTAGCCATCTTTCAAAGCTAATTCATTATTATTATTATTCATCTTTCCTGATGCAATTACCGAATACACTGAACCTTTCTGCAAGAGCAAACTCCCACTCCTTTGCTGAGGTGTTACTGCTTCACATTGGAGATCTGACAATAAACTCGAGCATCTGGGTCTGTAACAGATACCTTGTGCTATATATCTGTACTATAAAATTTCTAGCATGTTTCTCAGGTATCAAAACCTAAAGTCAATATCAGATGTTAAAAAAGAACTATTAAAAATACGATTAGAAATTGTGTTTGGTAAAGTTTAAAAGAGGATAAACAGCAAATTATTACCATTAAGTAGACTCTGAAAATATAACATTTTGCCAGTATACAAGCTTGCACAGCAAGTAGTCAATGAGTTGCTATGTCTCAAACACTGGTAGCTATTCAAGTGGTCAAATTAAAACAGGATGTGATAGGATGTGACAGGAAAGGTAGGATAGGATCTTTTTGGGGCCAATTTCCCATTCTGGTCCATGGTAACCACCCAACATAAAGGACAGCACAGGCATGGTGTCAAGAGGCATGAACTGTGGACTGAGGATCAATCCAGTAGTGGGGGATCAAGAATACCAAAGACCCACAAGGCCCTCTGATCCATTTCTAGAAGGATCCAGGGAAATGAACTTTGCATGCTAAGTCATTTGCATGAGAAATGAGAAAACTTGCTCCAGAGCAGGGAAAACTTCTTTTATTTCTCTCACTATTAGAAGATAGGGGCAAAACACATATTAATTTCCACGCCAAGTGTGTTGCTTTGAGACCTGGTTTGGATCCTTCTGGCTTTTGACATTCTTTTTGGGCCAAAAATCTTGGGTGTTCCCTTCTGTTTAGGAGTGGGATGCAACACCTGTACTGGTGTCATGAACAGGATGCTACTGTGGTTGAGAGGGTGCGAGTGGGATGTGGTCACTGTACCCATGAATAATGAGTGCGAAATGGTGGGAAGTATCCCTTAACTGTTAAGGTTAACAGTAGGGAGGGATCTGAGCAGTGGTAAGTCATGGTGACCCAAGAAAATCAGTGCTTGACTGCTACCCCATTTTGAAGCATTTTAGAGAATATGATGTCTGTACAACATCACTGCACATGTAATGGACAAATGGAAGTTCAGTAGCAAAATGGGATCTTTATTTCTGTCTTTGCTTCTTTTTGCTTTACTTGTAGAAGAATACATTTGTCTATGACTGCTAAGATGAATTCCTATTTTAAACACACTATTGAAATAGACCTTTCTCTGAAGTTTCCTATTGGTAAGGGAGGTTGCAGTTAAGGACAAATTTCAGAGTCACTGTTTCACTGACTGTGACATCTTTATCTCCAAGGTGATACCTTTACAGAAGGTCAATTTCCAGCTAAGATTTCGTTATACTTTTTAAGAACTCTGTGGTCTTTTCTGTATTAAATCAGCCTTTAAGGGACATGTGGGTTCCTTCTCTTCCTAATGGGATTCAAAAGACTTTTTGCAACCTATTTTCCTAGTTGTTTTTTCTAGTTTCATTATTGAGTATTAATGTTTTCAGGCTCAGCTTGTAGTATTCAAGTACAGTCACAGAGAATGTGAAATGTTTCTTTGTAGAATTCCACTTTGGATGTCAAGTATTCGACTATTTGCGACTTTTGGTCACTAAAGTTAAGCTTTTTCTCCTTGATACCTGCAGAAGTACTAGAAACTGGATCAGCAACAAAGAAGGAATAAATTATTTCAGCAGCTAGTAAAGAAACGAGAGCAGTGTCAGCAATATAATATATATAATATATATATATAATATATTATATAAAATAGTGCAATCTTCTTTGTTGCAATATCATTATGAGATTTGACTTAATAGCAGGATAATTTGTGAGCAATATAAGATTTCTGAGCCAAACAAAGAAGAACACTAAAGATCTTTAAAAACTCATAAAATATTACCTTATTCAGAATTAAATTCTGTGCTGAGTTTCTAATTGTGCACCTTGATAATAACCACTGGGATTATACAATTGAAAAGCCACACAGGAAGTAAACCCTAATTTCTGATTTAATCTGATTTTTACAATAGCGCCTTGTTTTTTTCAGTCACACAGTGCTATGCTAAGATTACAAAAAAATTGCTGCATGTTCATGAGTTTAAAAGGCAAAGAGAAACTATGAACATTTAGTCCTACATCCTGCCTAATATAATGACACAACTAATATAGATTATGTCTTGTTATTTTTACTAGCATTTACAGCAGCCATGGTGGAAATAGATGCATTTTAAAAAATAAGAAGCTCATTTCATTATTTCAAATTTTATCACGTCAACTACATACTTTGCTAAGTCATTCTAAAGTTACTTTCTGGACTATTTGAATAAATGTCTGTAAAAAATCATCTAGAAAACACCAACTTAAAATAATAACCAGACTGGCTGCATATGAACTCAACTCGTGGCTGCATTTACAATTTGGTACCTTATAGTCTTGATTGAAGTTAGATCTCCTGTGGCTTTACACCTTCACTAGCACAGTGAGAATCAAAAGACCTCTTAGGAGTTGTCTTGATTAAGCATTTGCAAATTTTCAGATGAACTTCCAAGCAACTCCCATAACTCATATCCCAAAAGAAGACAAACAAACAAAAAATCCAAACCTCAGACAGTCTTATTTGGCTTTTAAATTTGTGATTCTTCTCAGATCTAAGTAATCTCTTTTAGAATTTTCTTCTGTACTGAAATACTCCCTGCAATCAATTTTCTTCAAATTTCTATGATCAAAGTATAAATTAATGGACTAAAACCCTTAATTCTCTTTCTGTGCATATTATCCATTAATTTAATTGCTCCTTTATCATTTCAGTGAAGCTCATTAATTTTGAAATCCTTTGTGGAATTTTGGTGACAGATGAACATAGCCCAATAGAAATGGTCTCAGTACCAAGTACAAACATGCATTGTCAGTGTATTTTCTCAAAAAAAAAAAATTGCATATACATATGTCATCTTTGTGTCTTCATCCTCATTTTCAGTAAAAAATAGCATGAACACTCTTTGTAGAAAAGTTATATGGAAAACACAGACCCTAAATGGTGAGCTAGCATCTGTCTATTCTGGGGAATCCTATTGAGAAAAATTTGTACTCTTACAGCATCATCCAAATCATAACACTGATTAAAGGTGTGGGACCTTAAGTAAACAAACAAATCCACAGTGCCCAAATTCAATTTTGTAACAATGAAAACTTTCATATTACCAGCATAAATGAATCTTCCCCATTTTAGGCATGTTATGAAGGATTATATGTATGTCTACTGCAGGCAAAATATCCCATATTGCATCTGTAAAATCTAACTGTTCACTTAAATGACTTCTTTCTGTTTCCCAGACCCAAAATAATTAAATAATTTAATGGGAAGGGTGAGATCCTTCCCACTTTAATCTATACATTTATCAAATGGATGATCTAAAACAGATCAAGCTATCTAAACTCCTTCTAGATGGTGAGGGGAATGCTATCCAGAGGTACAGTTGTGAATAATCCAGGACAGAGAGACTGGCAAAGAAATCCATGCTAAGTACTATTTTATCTTGACCACAAGTAACATCTAAGCTAGACGTAAACATGCATGTTATGGATGCCAAAATTGGTGAGATGCATTGTATCTATACTAAGAGTCATTATTAAATTTGTGGGAGAAATTAATCGAATCTCCTGGGGCTGGGCTGGGGGAGATGAGGGGCACAGGTGTGGTGGGAAAGTGTATTAAGGAGTTATGATGAAAGATGAAATACTTATCAGTCTTCTATATGCTTGATAATGAAAATTCCCCTCAAAACATCTCCAACACCCTAACTACCTGAGCTAGACACACAATGAAGATAAAGTAGACAGATGTTGAAGTAACTTCAGGAGAAAAAATTGCAGATGGTGAATTCTTTTTCCTCTTTGATGGCTGGGTAATTTCCAAGAGGGTGAAAGGAAATAGGTAAATATAAAGTATAATGGTAACCTCTCCTCAAGGCATAATAGATCATTATTTTAGTCAAGAATTCACAGCTGTGTAAGTGTGTGCAGAAGATGTGCAAGCTGAGCTGAAGATGGAAGGTTAAACCCAGTTTAATGAAGTAAGGCTATTATCTTGTCCATAAGAGTGCCCAGTTTATGCTCCTCTTGGTGACAACAGGATGTGATTTGACTCACTTGGGAACAGCATTTCCCTGCATCAGAACAAATGCTCGCAAACTCCATTTTCTGTCAAAGTATGGTATATCAGTAATGGTTTGGTTTGGAAACAAAGTGTCAACACTTCTTGGCCCAATATGATTGCCCATTTTCTCATCTGCCCAGGGAGCAGGGCAAGGGCTAGGGATTCTTGGTTGCCAGACTTGTGGCTGCAGCAAGGGCAGGATGCCTAGCATGCAAATATGTGAAGATTATCAATAAAACTCTGGATTATCAACCCCTTATAGTTGCTTAATGTTTCTGTTTGTGTTGGAAATGGAGCTAAAATCTTCCTAACAAGCATGATGGTTGACAAAAAACATTGCTGCTAATTGTAAGAAGGCTAAAAGCACAAACATCCTGGTAATTAGAGGCTGATCAGCTGGGATGGCTAAGACCCTGATATTCTGAATTAGCAAGGGATTGAATGGAGTTTGACTAACTAGAATGTAAACACTTTACTCAGGGAACACATGTCCGCTAAAGTGGACATGGTTGAGATGTAGGTTTCAAAATTATAGAGATAAGAAGACAAAAGGCTTGTTCTGATAAAACTGCAAGGGATATTTTCACTGAATCAAGACAAGGTTAAGAGGCAACTACTTCCATGTATGAACATAAGTATCGTTTACTTAACTTAAAATGCATTAGAGTGCAGCTTTTTATGCTACATCTGGATATGTACATGACATCCAGACTGGTGGCCAATGGGTTCTTTGGAAAACCAAGTTTTTTTCTTCTGTAAGAGTAAACTAAATTTTTTTCATCTTTAACAACCCTGCAGCAAGTCATGTGTTGCAACTATAAAACAGTTCCTTAATTTATTGTCTGTGTATCTGTTCTTTTACTATGCTAGAATTTGGAAACCTAGAGTATTAAACATAAATTAACAGTTGCACCTTTCAAGTTCTTTGAAACAAGCTGCTGTAAGGAGACCTGATCTAAAATGAGCATACAAATTGTCATGAAGTCCCTCTTAGCCTATTAGCCTGTCTCTGATAACTGCCAAGAATACAGGCTTAAGAAAAAGAACAGATACACAGTAAGAACAGCTTAGTGTTGAACATGAATAGTATGCTCCTTCTGGTGTATTCTTTCAGATTCCTGCAGTAAGTAGCCTGAGCCACAAATTGCATCTAAAGCATTAATATCCAACGTAAGACATATTCTTTATTAATTTAATTCTTGTTTCACCTTATGCATATGAACAATCTCCTAATCACACATACCAGATGAAAGCAATGCTTTTTCTTTGATCAATAAAGATCTGTTGCCTGATATTTTAACATTTTTTCCCTGATTCCTCTAATGCAAGATGCTTTGAGAAATCTTTCTACCTCACCATCATGCCATTCGCAATTTTCAAGATTACTACTGTGTCCCTTTTCCAAGATGAATAGCCACAATCTTTTCTCTTTGCCCATTCAAAATATTTTCCTAGTCTCTGATAAAACTTGTTGATCTTCCAGGTAGTTTTGTACTGCCCTCTTTATAGCAGGTCCCAGAACTTCTCCAAAACTTTTCAGTGTCCAGCTCAAAAAACCATGCAAAGTTAATGATATCTTTTATGAACTGCTCTAATGATTTCAAGTTAAATTATGTGTCAATTTTTATGTGACAGTCTTTTGGAAATATAGAGGTACTTGCAGTATTCATAATAAAGATGCACTACAGGTATGTTATGAATTTCTTCTCAAATGCTACGTAAATGCACAGCATTACATCTACATGAATGCAGGTTGATACTTTGATTTCATTGACTTCTAATCAATAAGTTACATTTTTAGAAATTTTTTCATTATGACTCTTTTCAGAATGGGAAAAGTTAATTTAAAGCACTTCACCATATAATTGTTCTTAGATGTTTAGGGACAGTTCTGTTTACATCACCTGGCACTTATCATCACTTAAATGAATCTTTGTTTTTATTGTCTAGTCACTCAGTGTTTTGGAATTCCTCTGCTATTCTTCAGTTGCAATTTTAGCTACCTTGGGTAGTTGAAAATTTAAACACCTCCCTATTACTCTGTCGTGCTTTGACATGGAAGTGAATTCTTTCAGGAAGTTAGGTCACACCAATCAGTGGTCAAGTTTGGATATTGGCACCTAAAGTGGCCACTAAAGATAGGGATACGTCTCTGAGAACACAGGGGGTTAAAAGCAGGAACTCCCAAGAGCTCGCTCTCTTTGGTTCCGGTCAGGGTGCTGTGCAGACCTCCCATGCCCAGCCATGGGGCTGGGTGGGGGAGGGGAAGCCATGTGGCCTGGTGGAGGTGAGCTGAGGGGTAGAAAGACTGGAACCGAGCCAGCTCCTGTGGACGGAAGGGTGGAGAGAAGCGGAGATGCCTTGTCATTCCCCCCCTCAGAGGGAAGAGACAAAGAGTTCGGACGGCACCTGTAACTTTGCCGCGGAGGAGAAGGAGCGGGGGGAAGGTGCCCAGCCTTGGCCTTGGGAATCGGCTGCTGGGCAGAGATTTTAGCCATCTAGGGAATCTGAACTTTTAACCCTTTTCTGGGAAATGAAGGCTTTGTAAAATATGACTCCTCCTTGATTTGAAGTAGAAGAGAGACAGTCTGGGATCCGAGATGATGGAAGAGGAAATTGTTGAGTTGGAAGGAGATGATGGAGTGGCTTGTGGCTGGACTTTTCTTGTTAGCCATAGACTGAACCAAATTCTCCTGACAGAAGCTGCACTTAGGGGGGTGCGTTGGTGAGCCAAGAGACTTGTTTCAGTGATTACCAACAGAGGAGTGGAGAGAACAGAAGAGAGTTGGAAAAGGTGTGGAGAAGCCCTCTGTCTTCAAGGAAGAAGAAGAGGAGAAGAAGACCTCTGTTCTTGGACCCTTGGCCCCAGGGGAAAATGGGGGGGACTGTAGTTCCGAGATGAGAAGCTGAACTGTTGTCTCTTTTGGTCCTTGGCAAAGCATCCTTAAAGGAGCCCTATGAGCAGTCTGTCCATGCACGGTGGTGAGAGCACTGTGACATGGAAAGGAGAGTGTCACACTGGCAGATTTTCTCCGGGTGGTTGCCATGTGTTACATGGAAACACAAGGGTGGCAATTGTGTTTCCTGGGGGGTCTGTGGCACAGGAGAGACTCCTGTCTCCCTTGATAGACTGAGTATTTGATTATCTGAAGGGTGGCAACTTGATCAGGATCCCAGGTAGTGTCTCACTGTTGAGTATGTTTGGAAATTATGTGAGAGGAGGAGGGGTGTTTTGGAAGGTCTTCATCCAGGATTTAGTGTTTGTAGTTTTTATAGTAGTAGTAGTTTAATAAAGTTCTTTGTTATTAAGCTTGGGCCTGCTCTGCTCTGTTCCTGATCACATCTCACAGCAATTATTTAGAAAAGTACATTTTCATGGGGGCGCTGGCATCGCGCCAGTGTCAAACCGTGACATACTCTTTTGCCTTCTCAGTTTTTTCTGCTCATTTATTACTGTGTCAAAAGTCATGTTCCTGGCAGATATCCCTATGGTACATATAGAAGAAAATGTATTTAAACAAGCCCAATTGTTGAAATCAAACAATAACCTGACAATCAAAAAATAATAATGATTATTATTCATATTGCTATAGTATGTTTTATTTTTGTGTACATTTTCATTAAGAAAATTAGGAAAGCATTTCAGATTTTTTTTTCTGTTCTAAACATTTTCTGTTAATACTGCATATGACTTAAATGGCTGTTTTCAGATGCTGCTGTCATATGCTTTCTACAAAAAAGCATATTCAGTATTACAAACTGAATTTCCTGGAGATTAAAGTCAAATCAACTACATGAAAGAAGCAAGAGCTGTAGCTCTTTAAATTTTCCTAATATTCATAACATAATATTTAATATCCATTTATATGTTTGACAATCAAATGATTTTTTTTCATTTTTATTAAGGATGAACACTTTCATCTCACAGTATTGCCTATGTTCCGATATATAAACATTGAATGAGTATGACAGGGATTATCAATCAGATATCACATCTATGAAAGGATACAATATGGTTAATAAAATTTGTACTTGATTTTTTTTTCAGTTTTCTCTTTCTGTTTCCACTTGTCCTTGACAAAGATTTCCCTTGCACAAAGGTGCTTCTGTGCTTACCAAAAAAGTGAATCGAACTGTATGTTCGACTCTTGCTATCAAGATCTCCTGAGCTTGACAGCAAATACCTAAAGGAACTGGAGTGCTCATGATTTTTTCACAATCATTTGTTTAGTGGAAACTGCCAACTCCTTGTCTATCAGCATGACTTCCTTGTCACCTGACAGAACTGAGGAATTATCTTCCTTGCAGCTTTAGATTTCCATACCCCATAGCCAGTATGGTGAAATGTCAGGAGTAACTACCATCCAAATACAATGCTTTTATTTCAAAACAACCCTTTTCAGCCATCTTTTACAAACACATTTTCCTGTCTTTCCTTATCCTGCCCGGAAAAAGCAGTTCTAGCAGTTACTTTATGTAAGTAACTGACCACATAAAGAAGAGTAATTACCCAGACCATTGAGGGAATGAGATGTCCTCTGTTTAAATGTGATTTTAGCTGTTTAAATACTGTTTGAAAGTGTAAGCAGCAGCAACAACAAAAGAGACACAGTTTATTACCTTTTTTTTTACTATTTTTTAACTGTTGCAAATCCAAAGACACACTGCAGGATCTGGCTAAGTATGTATCACCTCTAATCATTTCCTGGATAATTATTTCCTAATTCCTTTAGATTTCAACACTGATCATCATTTGTCTTAGCCTAATGTTTAACTGCTTACAAAATATACAGAGACAGCTGTAATTACACCATTCAGTCTAACTTTCAGTTTGTATGTGAAATAGGCATGGGGTCTAAACTTCTACTAATTCATACTTCCATTTTGAAAGGGGAGATTATGCTTTCTAAATGTAAAACATGTAGAGAATATTGGGAAGAGTCAGAAGGGAGAGAGGTGATTTTGCTACTTTTAGAAACCACTATTTTAAGATACAATCTGGGATTTTTAGTTGGACATTTTCTTCATTCAGGGTATTGATAAGCTTCCTAAAAACATCACAAATTGACAGATTGGGCAAGAAATGATAGTCACACTGTAAATTTAGGAGGGCCTGTGTTAGTAGAAGAGTGCAATATTATAACAGATATTGTTAGCATTCTGGGACACCCAGTTTGTGCCCTAATTCAATGGATATGTTACTTAAAGGACAGAATTTTATAACATAATTTCTTTGCCTATCAAAGACTATCTTAGACTATTCACCAGTGGGATGTAAGCTTAGACTTTAAGTATCCTTTTCCAATATCTCCTTGAATCATAATTTGGAGGTTTCCCAGAGTCAAAACTCATTTGCTTTAAATGAAGACTTATTGAGTTAATAAAAATGCTTTTCACTTTTGTATAGACTACCTAGCTCCTGAGTGCTCTGTAAGCTTTATAATATATACCTGTCTATGGGGATGGTACTTGAATATGCTGCTGTACATCCAAATAAGATTCTAGGTTTTAGTCACACCCTGAATTGGGAGCAGCTGAAGATCATTAGGAGACCAAATGTCAAACAAAGGTAAGAATTATCCTTAATGTGTGAGAAGAAAGACAGGAGGCTACCATGTCTGCTCCAAGTAGAGATTCAATGAGGGTCCTAAGGGGAATGTGCAGAATGTCTTCTTCCTTCCCACATTCATTCAATCCAGTGAGCCTCATGCTCTCAAAAGATATAATAAATATATGTCTGCACAGTCCTTCCTTAAGAAGAGAGGCATGCCCCATTTGTTCCTCATCTTTGTTTCCAGCTAAGAACATCACAGCCTTCTCCAGGTTCCTCTTAATCTTTGCAGAAATGCATTCATCATAACATTTTTAACCTTTTCCTGCCTTTTGGGAGGATGACTCTCCTATCTCTACATCCATCTGTGGATACCCAGAAACAATGGTATGTATGAAACACAGACATCACCTTGAAACAACCTACCTCATGGAGGTTCCAGCTCTTTTTCTTTCTACCTTAGACAGGTAGAAAATCCTACTCTCCTTCATTGATGACAAAAATAAAAACCTAGTTCCGTCCTTCAGAGGTCAACCTATGTGATAGATTGAGCAGAGTTTAAAAATCAGTCCCATGACAAAAGGAGGCTGGAGCTGCTCATCTGCTAGTGATGATTCTGGGTATATTAGGCTGTAAAATCTCATCTAGTTGTGTGGGTGCCTATTGCTTAGTCAAGCCACATTGCCCATAAATTCACTCAGGTAGTCTTCAGCTTTGTTCAACTGATAACTCTCCATTTTCATTCTTCATATGTATCAGAATTAAAAAGTATGTGTTTTGTTGGGTTTTGTTTACTTTCTGGTGGGCTTTCTCTTTTGAGATCATTAGATCATCAGACTGATGAACTGAAAACAAAAACAGATTTCTCAGTGCATGGTGGATTTTGTCCCCTCCATGCAGTGTGACATTGTAGCCCATGTGGAGGGCTGCATAATCTGACACAGAACATTTTGCTAAAATTAGCACATCTGCTGGGCATCAACCACACAGAGTAAATTCAATTGTACTACATGGGCACAAAACACAACAGACTTTGGTCTAGGAATCTTATGGTGTTTATATATGTGTGAAATATTGTATTGCATTTTTCAACTTCCAAAACCCAGTTTGAAATCTGATATCATAATATATGATACAGAGGTTTGGACAACAGTAGGGCTGCACTTTCATCTGACCAGCCAATTCTATTTCTCCTCTTCTGGATGTTCCTGGTTTTATAAGGTAATGTATCACAATGAGAGTGTCAACTGCATCATGTTACAGCTGTGCTAAATCCTTCTTTACACAAAGATGTCCATTATGGTTCCTGATACTAGCAAGCTGAGTTATGAGCTGGACATGGAGTGTTGTGGAGTGCTGAAGCAGCTTGGCAGCCAGCCAGGGACACGGTATAGCAGAGTGTGCTTGGTGGAGTGCAGCAGATGACAGCCCATTGCTGGAAATTGCAGTTCTCCCGTGCTGTGCCATTATGATAGGGTGAAATGACTTGGCAAGTGGTGGCTATGATTTTATGGTACAATTGAACTGCAGTATGAAGCAGGATAAAATTGCTTAACAGCTTTAGTTTGTCAGGATTTGACTTAAACTATTTTTTTTAAGTAATGAACTAGGTCAGAGTTGTGTGGTTCAGTACTCCAGGAATGTGGCCATTTTCTTCTTCAGTTATGAGTGCCTAGGTATTTTTAGTTTACTTTTGCTTGTTTTTAGTTTGAAGAAATAGCATGAATTTAGAGCAGATATTATCATGGGACTGTCTAGCATATTATATTTTAGTTCAGGAGAAAGAATATTACTGTTAACAAAATTTCCATCTGTAAGTGTTTTCAGTGGGCTTTCTACATTTAATACTGACTCCTCCCTAGGTTATCGCCATACATATGGACATGTCCTAATGAAGTAGCTAGGCTTCACTGATCATTTCATACAAATACATCTTACAATTCGTTTGATGAATTCCTGGAATTTCTATTTGGGGTTAAACCATGACAACAGGGGGGAAAATCTCACATGAATCCTAAGAGCTGTGGAAGAACAAGACCTTGATATGGTTCAGAACCTCTTGCTCTTTTCTTTATTATACTATTTTGCAATTAAAAACTATCAATCCTGCTTATATGGAAGAAATATTTTCCTGAATGTAGATGAAGTTTAAGGTGTTTAAACCCTGTTTTGCAGGGTTTATGGTTTACTTTTTTTTAGATTGTTTCTCTGTATGTTTGTTTCATTGAAAAGGATTTAAAGAAAGCCATTATAATAGAAAATTATTTACATATTAGAGAATTCCCTAAACTGTGGAACCTTTCTGTATCCTTTAATGCAGAAAGAAAAAAGAAATTAAATATGAGAGAGCAATTGTAGAAAGAAGAAAGTTGTTTTCCAAGTAGGAGAGATTTAGTTGTTTAGTCAATAAAAGCAACATTATAATTCAATATGTAGATTTTGGAGTTTTTCTGTCTAATATTCTCAATAGCAAGTTGTCACTGGGTTCTTTGCCAAATATCTCTTCATTCTAACCCACAATAAAATATTTAACTACTCTTGTCTAAAGATAGCAAAAGCATGGGCTATGCTACTAAGTTTCACATCTGAAAAGATATGAAAAGAGCATAATATTTCACAAGAAGAACTTCAGACTTTATCTTTTTTATTTGGGAAAGTTCCCATTAGATTTTCTCAAAACACCTGAAAATGCAGGAAAGTATAATGTATTTTTTTTTTTACTTTCCAAGTGTCTGGCAAATGTACTAGATTAGGAAGACTGCCAAAATACCCACATGCCATCATTATCTTCTCACTTTTTATCTCCTTCAGATATGAAAAAGCAATTTTCTTTCATCAGTGTCCTGACTGATGTCAGTAGAATATTTAATATAACAGAATGATGCAAAACTGTGCATCATCAAGATGCTACTCATATTTCAACTGACATCTCCACACCAAATCCTAGCAATCTAATATACCTTTAGATTTAAAAAAGATTAAAGAAGTTTGAATCTTCTTTAGTGTAAAGAAATAGCCCAGCACTAATTTCACTCAGTCTGAGGAGACAGAATGAAGTAAACAGAGAATAGCCCTGTCCATGCTCACATGTATGACCAGTTTTATGGTCCAAACTATCAAAAGTACATAGTGGATCCATAACAGCATAAACATTAATATTTATGTGACATCAAGAAATCACCTGGCAAAGAGTACTAATGTACTGCAGGTGGAAACCAATAATAATATTGAGAAAGTTTGTGCTACCATTTTCTGTTCTAACTTTCCCAGAACCCTGAAGAAAAATCCAAGTGAGGTGGTTAAAAGTAGACCAACATAGTAAGACCAACTGATGTCATCTACCTGGAGTTCAGCTTTCAACATGGTTCCACATGACATCCTTATCTCCAGATTGGAGAGACTTGGATTTGAAGGATGGACTACTCAGTGGATAAGGAATGTGCTGGATGGATGCAGCCAGAGATTTGTGGTCAACAGCTCTATATCCAGATGGAGGCCAGTCATAAGTGGTGTCCCTCGAGGTCTTTCTTGGGAATGGTGCTCTTTAATACCTTTATCAATCACATTAAGATTGAGTGCAACATCAGCAAGTTTGCAGATGACATGAAGCTGAGCAGTGCAGTTGACAAAACAGAAGGATAGGATACCATCCAGAGGAACACAGACACACTTGAGAAGAGGGCCTAAAAGAGCCTGATGACAAGTGATGTACTCAAGTCAATCCCAGACATGAGTACAGATGGAGAGCAGCCCTGCAGAGAAGGACTTTGGGGTTTTTGTGGACAAAAAGCTGGACAAGAAGAGGAGTTGTAGTGGCTCCCTCCATTGAAGGGTTCAAGGCCAGAGTGAATGAGGTTCTGAGTAACCTGGTCTAGTGGGAGTCATCCCTGCCCATGATGCTGGTGGTGGTGGAGGGAGTAGGAGCTAACTGATCTTTAAGGTCCCCTCTGAGCCAAGCCTTCATATGATTCTATAAAAAGCCAACATTAAAAGTTCAATATTTTTATTGGCGACATGGATGAGGGGATTGAGTCTTCCATTAGTAAATTTGCAGATGACACTAAGCTGGGAGCTTGTGTTGATCTGTTGGAAGGTAGGAGGACTTTTCAGGGAGAACTGGAACGATTGCATGGATGGGCAGAGTCTAACAAGATGAAGTTTAATAAGTCCAAGTGCCAAGTCCTGCATTTTGGCCACAATAACCCCCTGCAGTGTTATAGGCTGGGGATGGTGTGACTGGACAGTGCCCAGGCAGAAAGGGACTGGGGCGTACTGACTGACAGCTGACTGAACATGAGCCAGCAGTGTGCCCTGGTGGCCAAGAAAGCCCATGCCATCCTGGCCTGTATCAGGAATAGTGTGGTCAGCAGGAGCAGGGAGGTCATTCTCCCCCTGTACTCAGCACTGGTGAGGCCACATCTTGACTCCTGTGTCCAGGCCCCTCAGTTTGGGAAGGACATTGAGACGCTTGAGCGTGTCCAGAGGAGGCAACGAGGCTGGTGAGGGGCTTGGAACACAAGCCCTGTGAGGAACAGCTGAGGGAGCTGGGGTTGTTTAGCCTGCAGAAAAGGAGATTCAGAGGTGACTTTATCACTCTCTACAACTTCCTGAAAGGTGGTTGTAGTCAGGTGGGGGTTGGTCTCTTTCTCCAGGCAGCAACTGACAGAACGAGAGGATGCACTCTTAAGCAGTGCCAAGGGAAATATAGGTTGGATATTAGGAAGAAGTTTTTTATGGAAAGAGTGATAAAGTACTGGAGTGGTCTGCCTGGGGAGGTGGTGGAATCACCATCCCTGGATGTGTTTCAGAAAAGACTGGATGTGACACTGGGTGCCATGGTTTAGTTGAGGTGTTGATGTTTAGTTGAGAGCATGTGTTTAACTCAATGACCTTGAAAGTCTCTTCCAACCTAGTCATTCTGATTCTGTGACTCTGCTCCACAAAAAATTTAAAAAAAAACCAACAAAATTTTTTCTTTTTACAGCAGTTATCTTCCAGATCTTTTCACACAAGAACTTGACCACACAAAATAAAATGTATATTTGTTTTCTAAAACTACCATGTGTATCACTTGCTTAAACTGTTTTCTTATTAATAGCTGTTATTTACTTTTCTGGGTACTAAACGGTACCAAATGGGATGAAATTTAAAGCTACTTTTCAACTTTTTCCCATTAAAGATAATGTTTATTGTTAACTATTTGTGTTTAGCTTTTAGTCAATCAAGACATGTAGTTTTAATTTTCTTCCACTTAGATGTGTGTTGATTTCTACTTTTATGAATTTACTGAATACTGTGATGTGCTAATGTTCTCCTTTGTCTTATAGTCCCATTTCATAATATTATACTATTACAGGATCCACCTTCTATGATGTAATTTCTGTGCATTTTTGTGTAATAGCTGCTCTGAATTTAGTTGGTAAAGTTTAGACTTTAAAAAAAAAAAAAAAAAATATATATATATATATATATATATATATATATATATACACACACACACACTTTAATTCTTTAATTTTAGTCATTATTTTTACATTTTGTACCTTCCAAGACAGTCAAGAGCCCACAAGTTCTTGATACCAGTACAGTGGTATCATTTAAAAGTCCATGGAAAATACTGAGCCTCTATTCTGAATATGACACTACAGTACAAACAGGAATGAAACTGGACTTATAGCTGTCATTTCAGCAATTACACCACAGTGCAGCTTTTGCTTCTTTCAAGTTTTCTTGCCAGATCCAAAAAAATGTTTGGACTTTTACTGCAGAAGACCTTGAATTTTCCATGGTTTTGGAAAGTTCATCCTACAACTGTAACATGGAATCCAAGTACACCACTATGTATTATGCTTACACAGTATCACAGAACACTAAGCTTTGGAAGGGACCTTTAAGATCGCCTTGTCCCAACCCTTCTGCCATGGACAGGGATACCCTCCACTAGACCAGATGAATACATAATGATAAATAATTATATACATATAAAATATACCCTCATATACAAATAGATTAGCCAAATTACTGTGTGGTCAGCCAGAATATGTAAGATGTGCCATCTTTAGGCATCAGTGTATATTTATGGTTATCAGAATAAATAATAGTGTCAGACTAACAGTAAAAAGACACAAAAAGTAACATGGAACAGTTTTTTCAATATACACTGCTATCCTGGTAGTAATGGTTGGTAGAAATGTTTTTTTTTTCCTTTTAAATGAAAACATGAAATTTTAAATCAAACTATACACATCTTCTGTCTTAAAATAGTTGAAGCCAGTGAGGAGTTCTGAGTTTACTGTATTGAAGAATGTATCCTGTAATATATTGTTGCTTAACTAAAAGAGTAAACTTAAAGCTCTAGTAAATTTTGTTCATGTCAGGAAACCAAAAAAAAAAGCAGCATGTGTAGCTTATGAATTGGCTAATATTCAATGTAAAAATACATAGGCATCATAAACAGCCTTTTCTTAATTTTAATTTGCTTTATTCTATTTGAAATTGTGCACATAGTTCCTATTAAAATACATAGCACAGGATGAAAGCAAATGTTGTCACAAATATAATGCAGCATTTTATGATTTAATTCATGTATCACACCTCATTCATAGATCCATCAAAGAACTCTTTGCTCATGTGAAACATTTTTCTGGAGAGGAACCTATTACAGCAACACAGTCATTTTGAATTTAAATTTTTTGACTATACAAAGCTAGGAATAATAAAATATTTTGCCTAAATGCTTAATTAATTTAATAAAACATTGTGATATTAGTCCTCTAAAGTGCTTTCCAGTATTTTTCTTATTTTTATTCCTGCATAAAGGTTGAGGAGTTTATCTAAAAAACCCTTTTTATTTTAAAGTTTTGTTCCTCCTGGAACTAAAGGAGAGTGATAGCCTTAATATTAGGTTTAGTGCACAGAAAAAGAAACAGAGCTTGAGACTAGTAGATTAACATACTCTTTATTCAGAAAAAGGAAATTGCCTTAGGAAGGATTTGAAACTTAATAAATCAGTATCAAGAATAAAGAAGAACCCTTTATTGTTGTGCCACAAAGCTTCTTAAGGACATACTGATGTATTTCTACTGTCTACATGCAAAAATGTAAACTGAAATGGTGATTATTGTAAACTGAAATGGTGATCATAATAACAGAGAAACACTTTTCCTTGAATATTCAAATAGATAGTTTTAACCAGGAATCGGTCAACATCTATTTCCAGTCATCTCATGGAAACCTAACTGTGACAGATGGCATCCAGCCTGCCTGATGTGAATTTTACCTGCTGTATATTCACTGATGATTTAAATCTCTGATTCTTATCTCTATGTGCTTCTACATACCTATCATAGACTATCTATCCTTATCTTGAATTACACTGCATGTAAAAAACTTACTCTTCTGGCGTGATAATGATGGTATAGTAAAAATATTTTATACTAGGACCTATTTTTTTTTTTTAATTTAAATTTTAGGCAGTATCTATGACCTCTCTGAACATTTCAGTTCTTCTAGGTGAACACCTCTCATCCCTCTGGACCTTCTGAGAAGAATCCTTGGCACAGTTACAGCATTCAGTCCATTTCTTTCTGACCTATTCCATTTTTCCACTTTCTCATTTTCTTGATGGAATTTGAATTCCTTTTCTTTCATCTTTGGATA
This sequence comes from Anomalospiza imberbis, assembly GCF_031753505.1. Lineage (NCBI taxonomy): Eukaryota > Metazoa > Chordata > Aves > Passeriformes > Viduidae > Anomalospiza > Anomalospiza imberbis. The sequence continues at coordinate 22,807,472 of NC_089685.1, forward strand.
GACTATTTTCATTTGCCTCTCACTTGATATTCTGCTACAGCAACTAAGTCTTTCCTTTCTCCATCTACACATTCTCCTACTCATTACCATGTTGTCGGTGTTCAGCATTCCTCCCTCACCTCACACACGTGGAGGTGTTATCTCTTATTCGCCTCCTTTGATTGCAACAGCCATGAAAGTGCTAGAACAGGAAGGATGCCAGCATTTTAACTACTGTGTTGTCTAAACTTGAGCAGATGGTCTTCTAATCTCCTAGGAAGGATAGGCTCAAATGTGAGATAGTTAAATTCTTTGAGGTGAATTTGTAGAAAAATAGAGGGTTCTGAAATACATGGTGCACTGTGTGCACTGAGAGGAAGCTGAGAGGTACTTTAACTTTCATTCCTCCCTTTCTTTGGAGCTTCACTCTAAAATTTAGCCATTGCAAGGTGAGGCTTTGGCCATTTTAATTTCACATAAACCTGACTATTGTATGTCCAGGATGAACAGAAATTCATCCTTCTTACTTAAACTCACAGAAGCTTTCTTCAGTAAACAGTGTCCATATCCCAATGTCACTGGTGCATAACCTCTCTCCTAGGGTTCTTCTCATCAAGGACTGCTTTTGACATAACATGGTTGTTATAATCTTGCCTCAAACTTCTGAGAAAAATGCTAAGTTGTGAGAAAGAGCTGTGAAAAAGTACTGAGCTAGAAAAGAAGGGTAAAATGACAGGCAAGTTTGCTGAGACAGGGTTCATTGGCGTCTCTATCGTTCCAAGACAATAACACTGACATGAGAAGGCACAAAGATGGTGTATCAGCAGCACTGAGGACTATCAATGGAGGCTGTCTGGCCAGCACTTGCTGCAGACTTCCTGCATGATTTTCAGGGGGTTGTAAGCATATTAATACTTATTCTCCTTTCCTTTTTATTTGGTAATCTTTTTTGGTCCACATTTTCTTTTGTGCGTAATAGCAAAACAGAACTGTTTTATACTCTTCCAATGAGTACATCCTTCCTGCAGTGTCTTTGTTCATGATAAAAGTTGTCCAAACACAGTGACACTGAGAAGGCAAGTTACAGACATCAGCTGAGCAAAGGCATCAGCCCATCAGTCAAGCCAAAATGTCAGGTGATGATTAACCACAAAGATTTACATAATAGCTACTGAGTAGGAAGCTTCTCCCTAGAAATAAACATCACTGAGAAAAATTTGGGCCATAAAAATTCTTAACATATGTAAATGTAGAGCTGAACACTTCACTATCATTCTTCTCTCAGTGATCACTGGACCACTATGTCATTCGTACAGAAGAGAGAATGTTGCACTAAGGAAGCCAAGAAAAAAATATTAATTTACTTTATCAATTCCATTAAATAACTGCTATGGGCCCTCCTTGCCCCAGCCTAACAAAAAATAATGATGCAATATAGAAAGGAAAATGCAATATAGAAAGGAAAAATTTTCCCATTGCAAGTATATTGTACCTTAATTATAAGACTCTGCATTCAGAAATTTCTAGGCAGACGTTTCTCCCTCCTATATTTGATATCACGTCATCCATGATGATTCAGGTAGGCACTTTCATCCACAAGTCCACAAATGAAATCCTCTGTTAGTAGCAAGGACAGAACTCTATTTCATTCAAATTTTAAAAGTCAAGTGACCACATAGATCTATGAACTACTAAGTATTTGATCCATCCTTATTTAAGTATATTTTAAATAATGAAGATTTGTGAAAGGCAGCATTGTACAATGACAGGGACAGATTTCTGTAGGATACACTTATTTTAGCATTTTTCTTTTAGCATTCTTCTTTTTATCATTTAGGAATGCTCTTTTTGGTTAGCCAGATGTGACAAAACCTTTTGCATTTTAGAAGACAAATGTACCCAAATGAACATAAATTAAAAAGCAAATACATGGGCCCTTTTTGAATCTCAAGACAATATATAAAAAAACTGGAAAATAACCAGTTAAGACTGAATTAAAATTTTATTCCTTGCATCAAATAGCATTTCCCATGAGGTTGTTTCTTGAAATTTAAAATTTCACCATACTGCATATTCTATTTCCAGTTGCTATTTTGATATATGTCATGATCTGACTCTAGAAAGAGACTATATCCATAAAATGGCAAATAATTTTTGTAACTGTCTGATGGAATTCAGATGATTTTAAGTTGTTCTCTGCATTTGTGACTTATGTTTGTCCTGATACCCTGAATATTTTAAAATTTATTATATCATAGTATAGATTTTAAATATGAAATTTATATGGCTACATGCAGAAATACATGTTTCTAGTACAATGATAATAGGGAGTTTTCTAACATTCTAGCATTTTTTAACAAAATTTGAGGCCAAAGTACTGGTCAACAGTTTTCATGCTGCATGTTTGTTTCATAATGACTGTTATTGAAAGAACAAGAGGGAAGGAACATGGAACATGAGAGGGAGAAGTTGTTTGAGAGGTTTTATTGTAAGCAGTGTTGACTGGAAAGGGGAACTCAAGCAGCTCCTTGGGATGTAAGGTGGAGAGCAGATATGTGGAAAGATGACAGTGGAGGCAGGGTCTGATTGCTTGCATCAATAGGATTAGCTTGAGAGGCAAAATACAGAGCTGGTGTAAGCAGCTGAAGCAGTGCAGGACAGGAACATAAAGGAGGAGCAGTGGTTGTAGGGCTTTTAGCATAAGGGAATAGATAAAACAGAGATCCATAGTGAGGCAGGATTACTTTTTGGTTTTCTTAAGACAAACAAGAAATCCTAATGACATATTTCCCATGTTCTTAGACACCTTCAAAACTGCCTGAATAAATTATGGGTGTGCCAATGTTATTCTGCATCACAGGATTTTTTTTAAACTCTACTTTTTAAACATGCAAAATCTGAGACCAAAGAAATTTATGATACTTTAAAGGAATGTTATTCTCTTCTGAAAGTCAAGTACACAAGGCTTATGAAACAACATAATTAAGATTGAATTTACTGCATTAGTTCAGACTGTTTCTGTGTTTATTTTGTTTTCCAGTCATTGGGGTACTGGATATCTTCTTCACAGTCTTTCAGATTCATATCTTCACAGCATTCTTGTGAACTGCTACTCAGCACTGGCAGGGCCACACCAGTGGCTGTGTCCACTTCTGAGCTCCCCAAGACAGGAGAGGTGGAACTACTAGAGAAAGTCCTCTAGAGGGCCACAAGGATGGCTGGAGCACCTCTCATATTAGGAAAGGCTGAGGGACCTGGAACTGCTTAGCCTGGAGAAAAGTCTTGGTGGAGGTCTCATAAATATGTATAAATATCCAAGGAAAGGAAGTAAAGAAGATAGAGCCAGGCTCTTTCCAGTGGTGTCCAGTGAGAGGACAAAAGACAATGGGCACAAACTAAAACACAGAAAGCTCCCTTTGAAAATCAGCAAAGAGTTTTTATCTGTGAGGGTGCGCAAGCATCAGCAGAGTTTGCCCAGAGAAATTAGAAAGCCATTTGGACATGGTTCTGGGCAACTGGCCTTTTCTTAAAGAGTGGCTTGCACCAAGTGACTTCCAGAGGTCCCTTCTCACTTCAACCATCTGTCTCTGTGTGAGAATAGTACATCATAGTGTTTCTCATTTCTGCATTTAAAAATCTCAGTAGTAAAGATGTGATCCAGACCACTGAAATTCACCAGATCTCTTCCAGTCTGACCTGGAATTTCCCTTTGTTACTACAGCTTACCTATACGTGACCCTCTTCTGTTCATATAAGAAGGCTGAAATCACAGTAAGAAGAACTTTTGACCTTAATATTTATATAATAGGCTTTATATTCCAAGCTTATAGGAATTAGAAAAAATCAGGGTGGGGGTGTTTGCTTTCTTTGGGTTGGGTTTTTGTTTGGTTGGTTTGCCTGTTTGTTTTAATTTCTTGTAAATTACCTTTCCCATTTGGCCTCTGAATTCCCTCTCATTCCTCATGCCCCCAGCTGCTGTTCCCCAGAGTCTCCCCAGCCCCTTGCTGCCACTTGTCACCTGAAGACAGAAGAAGTAGGTAGACCCCAGGGCTCTGTTTATCTGCTGTTGAGGACAAACCCATGTCCTAATTCTGTCATGCATGCCATGAGCTCACTATCACTGCTTATTATAAACTGTAGATCTGCATGTAGATTTGTAATGGGAAACCCCATAACCTAAAGGTTTGCATAAAGGTGGACCGATTTTAGAGATGCTGCGCTTCAGCAGCTTTCATTGACCTCAGTGATGGCTCTTTTGTTAAAAGTCAAACACACAAGAGAGCATTTAAAAAGATGAATAGACTTAAAATACACAGCAAAATAACAAAAAAGAATTACAATATTACCAACTGATTTAAACTTCATTTTCTGAAAAAAAAATTATGCTTAGAAGCTCAGCAGTTAAGCAGTGAGTAAAACCTTAATTATCACAGACATAACACATATAAATAAACATGTATTTACACATATACAATTCCATCAATCTACCTTTAGCAAAACAAGATGTCTCCAGTATTTGACAACTGCTATTTATAATTTTATACCTTGATTAAAATGTGTATGTTCATCCAGGTATGGTATCTTGATATAAACTCTGCTACAATAACAAAGACTGTTTACTACAATTTACTCTAGCTGCTTGCCACCTTATTGAAATAGCAGATACTTAGGGCTGACTAGCTCTGAATTGCCTGTTGAAGCAACACTAAGTATGGAGCCCACAATCTTAATTTAGGTCCCCAAGTAAGATGCCAGAAGTTAGATGGTGTGAATACCCCCTTCAGAGAACAAGCCATAAAAGGGAACAGCAGCTATGTATAGAATGCAGAGAAGACTAATATAAATGTCCTGAACAAAAATGCTCTTTGTCTATATTTGGCAAGTGAAAGCTTGTTCCAGGGAGTTGCTCACGCACTACAACTCCAGTGAGAGCTTCAAGAGAAGCTCTGAACCTCCCAGCACTGGGCCTTAATAGACTGAGCATTTCTATCTGTGCTGTGCTGCACCTTGCCTGATCTCAAGCAGAGCTATTACAAGAACAGGGATTACACATCATTTCCCTCTACAGTACTTTGAATTATTTAATCAATGTGCTTTATTCGACAAGCTGTTCCAGCCATGCTTGTGAGGGTTTAAATCAGAAGATTGCACTGTTACATGAGCAATCCTTGGAGGAACAAAGCACCCTGGTGTATTCTCAGTCAGAAAAATGTCATATTCTGCTTAGAGCCGTTGCACAAATTATAGTTCCTTGTCTGACATCTGACATATTATTCTAATATTCTCCCCAGTTTCATTATGATGTCACGTTGATCATACTGCTATTAGTAAATTTTGGAACAGCTCACTTCCTGCTGGCAGGTACAGTAAGAGAAGATCCAGCTACAGCTGATACTAGGCATCTGTCTTTACAACTGTCAGGAAGATAAAGACAATGGAGTTTTACTGGCCAGACAAAATTTCCCAGAATTTTTAACTTTATGCTAAAAATCTCGACATTATTATTAATGTTAAAATGGATACTTCAATTATGAACATGAAATGAGATTTTTAAAGTAAAATAATTGCAAAAAAGGATGTACACCTTATTCTGACAGTATCATTACAGTCCTTCTCTTTCACCATCAACATTAGTGACCATTTTCAATTTTTAATTCTACAGCCCATACTACTATTTCTAAAAGTCAAAGAGTATTTCAATAGTAAAAGTAACATATTTTTATCTTTAAAAAATATTCTTAATTCCACTGTATGATTTACTCTACTTAAAATTATTTATTTTAAAACTGACACATTTACCCTTTCTGATGTTCAGCAATTTCTATTGCTTAACAAACAAACCTTGCCATATCTTTCAACATACATTTTCAAGGCAAGAACTCAGCCTAAAGTGGAGACACAGACACTACAAACAAGCTTGTAATGGTGATTTAAAGCCAATTTATTTCAACATTAGTCCTAGAATTTCAGGACAGGACCCTATTATTTGGGTTCAGTTGAGATTATCAATGTTAAAGTGGCTCTTAATTCAATATTTCGGGACTGATGCCAAAGGACCTCTTCAACTAAATCAGAGGTCGTATATAAAGCCATTTGATTTGGAAGACTTATCTAAAAAGAGTGTAACCTTTGAATTGGGCCAAATCCTCTTGAAAGAGAAAATAATAAATGCAATAAGGCACAGATCTGTAAATGGTGTGTGCAATTTTGTACTGAGTTAAGAAACAAATGACTTGTAATTCTGACTAATCAGAGGAAATCAAGGAAACAACCAGATCTGTGAGGAGGATGAGCCATAGTTTCCTTGTTATGCTGCCAAGATACATAGGATTTTCAGCCAGCAGCAGCAGTTCACATCAGTATCACTGGGACTGTTATTTAGTCACATATTTGTCATTGCCTTCCTCCAAGATATTAAGAAAACTACTTAATTTCTCTCACTCTTGGCATCCCTTCATGTAAAATTACTTGATATTTATACATATCTCTCTAACGTCAGGAGAACATTTTTGTAAAATATTCTGAGATCCATTTAGATAAAGTTCTAAAAATGTTTTATTGTATATCAGTACACAGAGAGAAGAAGTTTCAGACAGCTGCAGAGTTTGATAAAGGTTTAACCTAAGACAAGGTTGTGTCTGGTTTCTGTGTTTTGTACTGTTATGTTTATAAGAAATGCCAGTTTGAATACTTCCAGGAAAGTATCACCCTCTGGACCAAGTTAATCTCTCACCATTCACCCTGAGAAGAGGATGTCCACTCTGTGTCTCCTATTTCTCAGAAAAAAACATTTCTTTTAAAATTAAATGAGATTTTTTTATCTTGTAAATAAAATATTTAAGATGTACAGGATTTCTCAAAACACGATGAGATTTCAGCAACAAGGAATTAAACTACATGGAATATTGTTTCCTTTCCTTAATGATGTCCAACAAAATGAAAAGTTAAACCCTACCCTTCAACACTATCTTCTAGATTTTTCAGGTATTAGCTTTAGAAATTGTTTTCTGTGATGGTATCTTGGCCAAAATACAGGTTTTCATAAATTCCTAGTTCATAAACCCAAAACAATGTCAGCAATCATTATTTCTTACATAAAACAGATTTCAGGGCTTCCCTAGTTCATGTGCAAATGTGGTTCAGAACAAATGATTGTTACCCACAACCTCAGTACTGTTGCAAACAATTTTACTTTGGGTTCTATTTTATAAAGAGAATACATAGAGCTTCCTCAGTCGTTTAACATATATTTTGCTTTTCACTTGCTTAAAAACTTTATGAAATTTCTCTGTACTCTTTCTGTATTAATATTCTTCATGTAGTTTTCAAATGGGTACAAGATCACTGGGGAATTTTATCAACACTAAAGACTTAAGCAATGGAAGGACTTTACCTATGGATTGATACAGGTCTGTGCATGAAGCCTGAGGAACTTATTTGGATTTTGCCACTTTACTTCCTATAAGTTGTAAAATTTATTTCAACTTTTACCAGTATTCTAATTTCTGTGTCAAATGAAAACTTTTTTCATATATATATTTTTGTATATATATTCACAAAATACTAAATAAAAGGAGACTGACCTCCTCAGAATAGCAGAAGATTCCTTCTACAGTTTTGTCTGAGATATAGATGATGATTTTGTTGTCTAGCTAGTACTTAGCACTTTTGATTTATTACTAAATTTTTATTTCCCTCTTGTTCATATAAAAATGAATAACAATGCTAAATCTTTGTCTTACATTATTTTCAATATAAAATATGAAAAATGTTCATCAAAGTAATTTTCTTCATATTAAAATGAAACTATGTTTGAAGGGAATAGTTTTTCTTTTCTCTTTCTGATTGTCATTTATTATACTAATCTTGGTTAATATTTTCTTAATTGATGTCCATTTATTGTTGTATCACTTTTCCAGTAAGTTTATACTTCTCAGGTTGGCTTATTTACTCTCCTTTGATAATGATACAACAGCAATTATATTTCATGCCTATAGAATTTCTCTAGTTGTTCCAAGGACAATAAAAAATCACTAACAATAACCCAGAGAGATCCTTGATTTTCACGCTCTTAGATGCAAGGTAACTACGGATAGTAACTTGAAATTGTTTAACTTCAGTAGCTTCTGTTTAACCTCTACTTACAATTGAAGCAGAAAATGCTTTTCCTTATCCTCTGCTGTCACAAGAGCATTTGGCTTTTCCCCAAAACAGAAATACTTATTGAACTGCTTTTTTTCTTCTTGAGACTTATTACTATGCTAACCAATTTCTATTTTGAGTGATGTGTACTCTAAAATCATACCTGTAACATAATTAAACTACAGTCCTGAGTTATTTATGTTAATTCACGAAGTTATGCAAACCAGTTTCAGATATTTTGAGTCAAACCCATGAAGCTCTGTGCATCTTTGTGAAGTAATGAATATTCTCTGCATGACAGACGATCCTAATTGATAATCAGTACCTCAGCAATCAATATTGCTGGGAAATTAAGAAGCCTTAAATAAGTTTGTTTACGGATGTACATGCATACACACGACACATGCACAGTCACTTTCCTTTTATACCTGTGACTGACAGAAACTGAGCCCTCACCTAAAAATTTCTTTCAAAAGACTTCAAAGCTTAGAAGTTTTTACAAGAAGTACAGAGATGTCCCCGTTTTCCTTCCATATGCGGGAGAGATGTGAATAATTAAAGCTCAATTCTTAGTTGTATAGCACCTAATGCAAACATTCATAGTTATTATTTTAACTTTATAGTAGTATTGCATTTGCAATAGATACATGTAAAGGATTACATGAAGTGCAGGGCTCTAGAGATATTGGAATATGAAAAACAAATTATTCTAATCAGGATATGTAGGAAGCATCAATAGATTTATAATACAAAAGAAATTCCTGAAATTAACTTGAAATAAGAATGAAATAAGAAACAGACAACATTCAAATGTCTGTAGGAAACCCAATGCCATACAATTTAGAAGAAAACCGGGATAGATAACAATAGCTAGAAGCCAGAATGGTTTAGGATGCACCTGTGCAAAGAGTTTTTTTCAGGTTGCCAAATATAGGAGATACATTCATGCTTGATATAATAAAAGATCAGACCTTTTACTTCAAAGAATCTAAGAGGTATAAATAGGAAGAGAGGAAAAAAATAGTGTGTATGTGTGTGCGCATGTGGTTTCAGTTTATGAAGATGCAAGTCCTTCTGACGCACAAGGGGATAAACCTCTAACAGGCTGCAGTGCTCAGAGGAAGGAGCTCTGGAACTCTCTGTGTCTAATGCTGAATGCCATGTATATCTACTTTCTTTAATGGCATGGCTGTATATATATAACCTGTGTGCTGTCTAGATGAACAGATAGTCTACACTTAGGGCAGTTATGACTTCACAGTTTTATTCTTTTATATTGTTTTGATAGAATCCTTTTTAATGAGGAAATAAGAGCGTTACAGGAAAATTCTTAAAATTCCATTTATCCTAATAAAACTGATATCAGACATCTACATCTGGACTGTCTTATAGTTTTGTGAAAAGCACTGCTAGATGTTTTGATGAACTGTGAGCAGTGATGAGATCAGCACAAGATCTTAAATAAAACTTGAAGTTCGAGCCCTTACCCTGTGTCTTTTTTCTCAAATTTGCTTTTAATGGTGTATTTATTCCTTAGCAGAAATTCAGAATAGGACACAGTCAGATATAAATGATCTTCATAAACCAGTAAAACATGCTCTATTTTCAAAACACTTTATTTCCTTTCATTATTTTAAACAACATTTAAGATGTCCAAAAGAAGGAGTATTTTGCAGAAAATCACTCAGGAGGACGCTTCCCTGAAGGAGGCCGTTGCTGCAGATCCTATCTAGGTGACTGAAAGCAGCTAGCCTGTGGATTAGACAAAGTCAGCAGGGAACAGGCATTGGCAGTGCCTGAGTGGCGGGTGACCTTTGGCTGCCCCTATGATCCCAAAGCTGCAGTTCAATTTTCTATTTCAGCTTTACCCAGTGAACAAGGTCAGCCTATACTGCCTGTGACAGATTGATATCTTAGATGCACGGACATTTTAGGGGGTGCACAGGGTTCCCTTATATAACCCTCCCCTCTCTTTGTGGGAGCTCTCTACTACATCTTTATTTCTTTATTAACCTACTGTTCATTCCTTTTTACATGATGCATTTTCCAAATAGAAAATAAAAGCAATATTTTAGCAATGATTTTGTGACAGCTTTAATGATGTGATATAGCATATTTTTAGTTTATTTTAAAGCTTAAAATCCTCACTGTTGCAGCGAAAGGATGGTGTAAATTAAAGTTAAAATGTTGACTGATGAGGTCGTTATATATCACTTTTGTGTGATGTAAAATCGTTGTGTCTGTTTTCTCAAGGGCTGTTTTTTTATGAGACTGAATTACATCATTGCTTCACAGAAAGCATTTTTCTGCCTGATCAGGAGGCACACAGGGTGAGAAAGAGATGACTGGCAGCAGCCAATGGGAGATGCTGCTTCTTAGCATTACTCCATGAGGACATGCTCCTAAGGGCATGTTTAATTTTGAGCATCAGTGGTCCCACTAAAATCTTGAAGACTAGTCACGAGATTAGAGTTCTTTTAGGATGTCCTTGTACATTTGGGCATTCGAGGGACAATGGCATTTACAAGCAGGTTTCTCCCCCCTTCCTTCTCTCAACCTTCTCTTTTACAGGTTTATAACACACCAAAACCAATATCCTCTATTCAGTTATCTCTGCTCCAAGCAACATAAGCACATCAAGGACAGCAGTTCTGACTCTGCTCCCTTACTGCAGATGTCAGTTATCTTAGAGTGCACATCCATGTGCATTTAGAGGGACACTGTGCTCACCCCAGAATCACTCTATTAATGCCTCTAAGAAGGGCAAAGACAGCTTTGTACATCAGAGTGATGTTTCTGATCATATATATCCTTTCCTTCCAAAACTCAGGTTAACTGGTTAAACAGAAATAAAATCTGTCATTGACAGTGTAGCACAGTGTTTTTTAACAACAACAAAAATAATATTTAAAAGTAAAGGAATTTCATGGTGGAAATGACTGAAGGTTATTTAGTAAAGGTTTGATTGTATCCACAAGGTGCAGTCATTTCTTGGATTAGTACAGAGTTCTGGCCTTAAGAAAGAAAAAGGCCATAGCAAAAGATTTCAGAGAGAAGAGCTCTGCACCTTCTATGGAGCTCTACAGCTTCTACTGCTCTAAAGCCTTTTGTACCTTTATCTACAATTAGTTTTTTCATCTGTCACTGCTACACAGGGTACAAGAAAAAAGACAAAACCACAGCTCCCCCTTCACAGACCAGCAGATCTTGAGAGAGAAGGGGAGAAGAGGGTTGCAAAGTGCACATGAGGTCTGTGTGCAAAGCCAAATTTTCTGTCAGACAGAAGAGGCGAAGGCAGGGATAGAAAGGTTGTTTGCGTATGCCAGCTGTGCCTTTAGAGCTCCAGAACAGCACATGAGCTAATTGCAAACTGTCCTGTGTGGCTAAACTGCACTGACAGACAAAAAACCCTATTTGGTGGTGTGATATTTATATAAAAATCAAATTAAAGCTGTTTAAATTGGACATAATACTGAAATGATCTGCTAGAGCTTAAACACTCAGGTATCCCTTCTGTCTTAATCAATACACAAGACTCACCAAGGTCATGCTTCAGAAGCAGCATACAAATTAGAGCCTGTTTCCTTACAGGAAAACCACAAAAGCTGAAGAACATTCATATAGAAGAAAAAACCTGATGAATTCTACTACTATCAAAGCACTACTTAAAGCTTTGAAAATTCTTGACTATGCTGTTAAACTGAGAACGTGGCAACATTAACATTTACATTGGTGAGGTGCATTTGGTGCACCCATTCTCAGCCCATTTATTCTCCTTACAAAGGGTTCTGGGTAAAGGGTTGTGAGAGATAGTGGGTACAAGAAAATTACTTTGATTAGGGTGGTGTCTAAGCAGGATCCTACATGAAGAAAATGCAAGAGCTAAGCTTATCCCCTGTTACAAATTAATTACTTTCCTTCAGATCTGAATCAGTCAGCTTGTTCTCAGACACTGTCTCCCCAACACTTCTCTTTTATAAACCTTGTAGCTGATGAGTTCTTTTTTTCTCACTGTCTAACCCTGCAACTGCCTTTGTGAAATCTTTATTCCCTGTCAACTTTCTAATTCTGGGTGCTGTTGCTTCCTGCAGGTCTGCTTTTTTCTGCTTCTGACCACCCAGCAGCAGAAGAAAGCAGAGTCCTAAAGGAGGTGGAGTAAAAATCCCCAGCAAACCATGAGACAACAATACAGGGAGTATCAGTTTAAGTAGTGGTGTCTTGGAAAGGATAATGCCTTCCTGTTTTCATAATCATTTTAGTTCCCTCTGTGCTGTAGCATGGACTCCAAGATAAGAAACCAGGCCGATCTTGTACTCCAGGACTTTTCTATGATGCAGATAAGATTGGTATCTGCTGCTCTAGATGCATGTAACAGGAACCAAGTACAAGTTTGCTCCCTTGAACAAAGGCAGTTGGTTTTCTGCAGTGTTTGCCTGTACTTCACTGGATAAATGAGTGGAGGGGTTCCTCAAATCCTTGCATACTCTGGGGACTGCCCAGGTTCTGTCTGAAGGACAATATTCAGACAGTCAGTCTAGTCATGTCCACTTGCACACACACTATTCAGTGTGCTTGGATTTGAAAATGTCAGAAGAGATCAGTTCAAGATGCAGCATAGAAATTGTTCCCAGACAGAATTTACAGAATGCTGAGAAACACACACCTACTGCCTCCCTTTCCATGCCATCCCAGGCAGAAACCAGCGCCACAGAGCTGTGGGGTATCACTGATCCCATTAATGCTGCTTGGCTCCTTATCTGCCTCTGACAGAATGCATAGAGAAATCTTTTGCTTAGTGACTGGTCGAGCTCTGACCACTTTGAGTAAGTCTTTGAGACTGACAGCCTTCTGTGCCTGAAGGGATCAGCAATATGTCTTGGAAACAATTTGAATCCTAGCTCTGACACTGCTTGCCTGTATGACATTAGACATATCAGCATCTTACCTCAGGGTAGTGTGTAGGTGACTGTGGAAAATAATAATGCATCATCCTAAATCCCCCAGAGACTGGTTCATACATCCTAAGCCCATTTGCCTCAGAGAGAAGACTTAAATCATATTCTAGGGGGTATTAAGCTTTCAGAGATATCAGAGTGTTTATGAGGTCTAAGCTGAGGACTCTTGCCAATTCTATTTTGAGAATAAGCTCTGCTACCTTTCAAGAAAAAGGTTTGGAATGACACAAAAAGCAGCTCTGAGGAGGCCCCTTTTCTTTCCACTCTTTGCTACTGTTTTTCTGACAAATTGTGTGACTCAACCCCAAAAGACTGTACTAGATTGAAGCTTCATAGGAGAGCTATATTGATCAAGGGTGACACGCCTGCCTAACAGCTCCCAATCATAGTTTGATTTATGCTCCTATGTGCTACTATACATACTATATTCCTATACTCTCTGGCCCACATTCAATTATACTCCTATATGTTTTGTTCCTATATGCCATGAAGGAGCTCTACCTGGTTTAGAAGGATTAGGAAAAAGTAACAGCTGTTCTTCCAGCTAAAAATATTTCATCTTTTTTGAAAACATTCAGCAAGCAAAAATATATTCTTATCCTTTAACAAAGTGCTTTGTCTGTGCTTCTTTCAAAAAGCCCACGGATAACAGATCTGCTTCTCAGTAGATGAGAAGGATGAAAATTCAAGGAGAATTCTGCTCCATTGAGCATCAGAGGAAGGAAAGTAAGAATCTGAGATGTCAAGGATGAGAAAAATATAGAGAGAAAAAGTTGAGAGATTAGAGAAGCACAAGACCAGTGGAGAACAGGGCAATGCTTGGAGTGACAACAGTGATAGGAAGACAGTGGGAAACAAAACAACTTTCATGTCCTTCAACCTAACTTTGTGCTCAGAATAGCTGCAAATGGAGATTAAGTTGCTGTGCTTCACTGAGACTGATTGCTATTTATAGACCCATATTTGTCCTAGTTCTGCAGCATTTATGCATTTTTTTCTTACATTAGAACAAACATTAAAACCTAAAAACATTTGCTCTCAATGCACAACACACCATAGAGAACATATCTGAATTTTAAAAATGGTATTTTGATACTAAGCTACTTTCAGTGATTTTTAATGATTTCTAGATAGGTAGAGAAGATAAAGTTTTAGATTACATAGTGTAAGAATTATAATTTGCAAAGTGTTTTAAAAAGTTGAATTAATTATATCTCATATTTAGGAAGTAAGTTTTTGACATTAAAGATTGTGCAGTTTATTTTCACAGAGAAAGCAAGAACTTTATTTTTATTCCTTTTTCAGGTCCTGCATCTAGAAATGACCCTCACTATTGAAAAAGTTGAAAATTTCAAGGTATTCCTGACACTCCTTAGTTAAATAACTTGACAAATATAACATCTATCAATTTATTCAGTATCCTAGCTTTCATGTTTTTTTCTTTTTTAAATTCAAGATCATTGATGAAATTATTTAACCATATCACATATCAGTTTTTAGTCAGAAATTTTCATTGTTGTAAAAAATGAATGATGACCTGGTATAGTTTGTTTCAAGAATCAAAAATAGAAGATTGTGCATTCATAAGACAATAATTTAGTATTTTACTGGAAACCTTCCAGTAAGAAATGGATGAGTTCAGTTTATCAGTAACCTGAAATAAAATCAAGCAATCATCTTGAAACCTTATAAATGAAAATCTTCAGTTATCTACACAATCAGATTTTAAATTATTTATTTAAGTAAATTTTAACATAGTGAAAAAGAAAAGAAAAAGATATTTATCGACGAAAACAAAGCTACACAGAACAGATATGAATAATTCAAACTGTGACAGGCAATATGCATCAATTATTAAGAATGTAATATTGACTTAAATGTTAGGTAAGACAAGAAAGGCTGAATTTTGCTGAGAAATGCATGCCAGCACAACAATTTTAGTATCTGAAAGTATTCTAAGGCATTTTTTGACTAGAATATGGAGGTGGGACTGGCAGAAAGGAAACACTGCAGCTGTAGACGGGAGGTGAGAGGGGGTAGTGGGAGTGACAAAGCTGGGGAAGTAGATGTGAGAATAGCCATGAGTAAATGCAGAAATGTAAGATGCATAGCAGCAATCGAGACAGCTGCTTTAAGATGAACAAGATATAGTGCTAGGAGAGTTTAGATGAAGGGATATCTATAATAAATGACAATATGATAAATTAGGAAAAACATGGGTCTTGTTTCCTATTTAGAAGATTTATAATCTCAGAAGCCCAAAGGCTCATGTTGTTATTGTTCCAATAAGGGGACAGGGGTGGAAAAGACTTATGCCTTATTATTTGTTCTGCTGTGAGGGAAAATAGCTTTAATTACCAATTTATACCCTCTATTTACAGCAGAAGGTTGTGCTGATTACTTTTGAGGGGAAAAAAAAAAGACATGGTCATCTGGAATAATGCCTAATGATTAAATAATGTAATAAACTATTGACACATCTTTTCTCATGTAAAGAAGAGGAAAATGAAGTGTTACAATAGCTCATATCAGACATGAGACACAGCCAGCTCTTTGTACCCTATTCAAGAAGCACTCGGCTCTCCTGGCTGTGAATGCAGAGCCTTGGCATGCTCCCCACCCTGACTCACCCTTCTAGTTCATCTCAGGTATTATGAGGAAAAAGACATGGTGGGCACAGGAAGAGATAGGAGGACAAGGAATTGTGTGAGACTAGAAGGAAAAATAGAAGAGAGACTGAAAAAAAAAAAAAAGCATGGCATACAGCTAAAGAAAAAAATATTTAAGCCAATTTAAACAGCATGTCTCACCATGATAAGAAAAATGTACCCTTGGAAAAGCATCTCAAAATCCATCACTACTTTTTTGCATGAGCTTGCAAGACTGTTAAATAAGCCATGTGGTAAATTGTGATGCCTTATTATAATCCTTAATTTCCTCTATGATGTAGGGATATTTATCCCTCTCATCTGTTGTGGTCTTTTTATTTTGAGAGTATGAATTCCCTAAGGACTAAAATCGAGGGCCAGATTTTCAGATAGCATAAAATGATGGAAATGCCTTGACTCCAGCAGCACTTCTGTTTTGATGGCACCACTGATAACTGGTCATGTTTTTTATATACTGCCTAACACTCTGAAGGGTACAACAACAATGACTGTCATTAAGAGTTCAGGAGAAAAAAAAATCTACACTGTGGAGATACACTATTTTTCCACTCAATATAAAAAAAAGTATTTTTATATTCTTGAAAAACAGTGAGAAACATACAGTAATTTAGACTTGATCTTTATCAATGTTCAGATGTGTGTCTTGAGTAATTTTCCTAGAAGACTTCCATTTAAAAGGCTACTGTCAAAACATTTGATGGTGTTCTGGACTCTCTGTTCTCTGTGAAAAATCCACAGAGATATATAAAAAAATTCTAGAAAATTTGCATGAAAAGTATGGTTTAAAATTGCTTTTGTCCTTCCCATGTTATTACAGCATTTTGAAGAACATCTGTGCTTATGTAGTCACATCAACAAAATAATCTTGAGGGGAAAAATAAGCTCCCCAATGATTCCTTATGAAACAGTTATACTTTCATGCTGGTTTTATAACTGGCTCCATAATAAAACCCCATAGAAATACTACCGCAAAGATTTCATGTCTTTTCAAAACAGTTCATAGGAATGGATGCATTATGCCCACTTGGCATTATATGGTATAACAATCAGGCAGGGAATAGTATATTTTTCCTTAAAAATATGTTTACTCCAAAAACAAATGCAGAAATTCCATTTTTTTAACCTGATTGTACTATAAAAAGCAATCTCATGAAGAAAATATTCTGTAAGACATTTTACAAGTAAGACATGTTTTCTAGTGAGTCTATGGTATACAACATGTGGTAATCTCCCCAAACCCTTAAATAATAAAATAAAAGGATTGAAGATGACCTTTTTCTGCTCTCATATATTAATGGATTTTTAGTTATAATGCCAACACAAATAAAGGTCATAGAATGCTAAGATCCATAAAATGCCTTACTGTAACAATCATATTTGAGGAATTCGTATGATTAACATTACATAAAAATGACCTTCCCTTTAATTTACTGGTATTATCATTCCCAGTGTGAATGACCTCACTTTGAGATATCTTATTAAATCACAGCATTTGAGAAGACACTCCCTCGTTTGCTTCTTAATGTAATTTTTGAGATATTGTAACCCAATGACTGCTATAATAGCTGTAAAGCTTCCATTATGCATCTATGGGTGACCTATTCACATTGCTTACTCTTGAGAGCAAAATGAACTGACCCTCCTATAGCAATTTTTACTGTAACAAGAATTTTCTATTTCTTTGCCACAGCACAGCTATTTTAAATAGCTTTAGCACTACATTAGAACACTCCATACCTGAAGGATATAAAGTGAAAGACTCCGTATAGTAGAATAAACATGCAGCTATGTAAGTGAATTTGTAATTTTATTTATCAAGGTCAAAAACTGAGTAGAAGCAATGTCTGAACTTTCTAAATTGTTAGGTCTTGAAAATGAGTTCTAATATTTACCAACCTATAATTTTATACTGTTTCTCAGCCAATTTAAATGATAAGTAGACCCCCACAAAAAACCAAACAAAAAACCAACCAACCAAAATCTCAAAAATACAACTGTATGTAGAGAGACTCACAGCTGTTCTTACTTGTACTTTAAATACCTCTTGTTCCCCCCACAAAATTTTACTTTCATTAACCTATTTCTCTACAGAGCAGAGAAGCAATAATTCTGCAGCACAATGTACCTTCCTGAGTAACCTAAAAGGGTATATGGACAGAAGGGAAGACAACTGTGTAGCTGCCTGGAATATAACACAGATTGCCTCTAGCAAAGGAACATAAGGAGCTAATTACCTTGAAGGTGCAAACTAATCAAGTTAGGGTGATAGCCTCTCACATTATTCACATGAATAGCCCAGGTGAGGTTACTGAAAATAGTGAGAAGTTGCTGATGAAATGGACAGTAACATTTCACAGCACATGCCCAAAGGGGCCAGACCTCAGTCCTAAAACCCATTCTGTCTTACTGGTCCTAAAGTTCAGATGTCCCACCTAGCATTACACCTGAGCTCAACCCTGTATGTAAAAAAAAAATAAAAATAAAAATAAGGAAATTGCTCTTTCCTCACGTCTGTGACATCCTGCTGCTTTTCCAGCTGTTCAGCTATTACAAAATGTAGCAACTGTACATAAAGCATGAATAAACAAATCTGTATAGCATGGGTATTGGTTCAGCTGGATTAATCTGTTTACATGAGGTAGTCTTTTGCACATACATGTTAAATATTTAGGACAGAAAAGGATCTTGAACACCTCTCTAATAGGGCTATCTCAGAGTCAAAGGGCTTGAGCCATAACTCCTTACAAAAAAGGATTGTTAGTGGACAGCACCTGCTTTGGATATGCAGGTCTGCATCAGTTTCTTTAGATTAGTACTGTATTGCTGGTTTTTTGTTTGTTTTATTTTATTTCTGGGTTTTTTGGGTTTTTGAAAATTACATTTACAATGATATCGAAAGATGAGACTTACAGAAGTTTGGATATTTTTATATTTATATTAGTTTATTTTATATTTGTTTATATTTTAATAGAAAAAATCAGTAAAGCTGAACTTTTTTTTGTTCATTTTACAGTTTTGGTAATAAACTAAAAGGAATTAATTTTTTGCCAAGCACTTCTTGTGATGATAAACTTCATTAGTATGAAAAGTCAGAAATCCAAGTGTAGAATGTTATTTTTAACTGAACCCAATATATATTAATTGTCCGAAAATAAGGAGTAAGGGTTTTTTATGTAACCTGATGTTTATCCAACTCTAAATTTTCAAGTAGATTTGAGAGTTTATGTCAGAGATTTAGACACTTTATTAGAGATGAGGTTGACTGGAGATAACCTCCAGCCATGACATAGATCCTTTAAATTTTGATTTATCATTAATAGCCAGATTTAAAACCTGTTGTATTTCTGAATACTTCAGTCTTTGGTACTCATTAAGGAAATGTGTACATGCTTTGGAAAAAAAACAAGTTGACACTGGAAATTTTGTGGTTTATAAAAAACTAGTATTTTTTAAACAAACATGGAAATAATCGAAAAAATAAATTTTATTTCTATTTGGTTTTATTCACAGTTCTTTTCTATATATTTTGCAAAAATATTAAATGTAAGAAGCATGGGAATAATAACTTCATCTTTTTCTTTACTTTAAAACAAGCCAGACTCAGATTATTCTTCAAATGTTAATCACATTTTCAGCTCTGCTTTCATATATCGACAGTTTTAAATTTTGGTGAGACACCATGCACTTTTAAATACCTATAATATTTTCTTGATTGCCTGAAAACCCCTACATCCTGACAGAGAAAAAAGTAGAAGTGACACAGAAAAATCCTCATCTGTAATTTGGAACAACCCTGAAACTGTCACAGCTGGGAGATATTGTCTGCAGCACTCTCACTGATTTCAGTGCATATTGAGGGCCATCTTGAGACCACCAGAAAGAGCAGATTTGCAATGTCAATAATTATGTTGTGATTGTGGTGGCAGGCATAGCCAGAGCCTGGTGGGATGCCTGGTGGGATGCCACATGCCTGGACCTATTGGCTTCAGCAAGCAGTTGGAGGCAGCTTGAAGGTGAAGCAGGTGAAGCCCAAGGCAGGTCTGAGGCTGGAAAGCCAGTGACTCCCCACAGTGAGGTTTTTAGGTCAGCTAGACTTTGGGGCTGTCAAGATAACATGTCTCCACAGGCCAGCTATTGATGAAGCACTGATTGTTCAGTTTGAAGAACCATACCCAATTCATGGTTAGCTAACCACATCGATTTTCTGTAATTATATGTATAAAAATGGCTATAGAAATTGAAAACAACAGCACTGCACATATAAATTCACATTTCATTATTAACTTTGTTGAGTTGCTACTTCTTTAAGGGAAAATGTATTTCTTCAAGATGCAATTTCAATCTGAGACACATTGCTTCATATTCAAAAATGATGCCCATAAAAAGCACAAGTATGTTTAAAATGAGAGCACAATTTTATATATCTTCTGCTATTTAGATCACTAGACCAAATGTTTGACATGAGTGTGCATTTATAGCTTAGTGCTTTTACTAATAAGAAAGTTACGGCTTCAATGTATTTTTTGTGGTACTAGTAAACTAAATATTTGTTAACTTCAGTTTATCATTTATTTGATTCACACCGTATTGTTAGATTCTAGAGTGTGGGAGAACACGGAAACATCCAGCAGATGGTTTTATTCTACAGTGCAACTCTGTATTCCTTTCACATGCTACAACATGGCTCTGCATGTGTCTCAGCACAAAATTCTGATCCACAAACAACAGTGTTTTGCTTCAGAGTCTGATAGGACCATACTTTCCAGGAATTTACACTTGATTAATGATTGCAGTAAGACAGAACAAGGAATAAATTTGATGACCTGTGGGAGAGGGGAAAAAAAAAAAGAAAAGAAATAATAGCAGATTTGTGATATACAGGACTATACACCTGGCTACTCATTTTTACAGAACTATTTAACACCTTTATTTGCACACAGAGATGAATATTTATTAATACCTAGGACTGCTGCTGTTGTGTAGCTTTCACATGA
Source organism: Anomalospiza imberbis (assembly GCF_031753505.1). NCBI lineage: Eukaryota > Metazoa > Chordata > Aves > Passeriformes > Viduidae > Anomalospiza > Anomalospiza imberbis. Next base: position 22,828,211 of record NC_089685.1, read on the forward strand.
GAGTTTTCAGAACAACACTTTAATTTAGAGCCCCAAGTGTCAATTTTCTGAACATCAGCCAGATTTCACTGTAAGTCATCTTCAGAACCATTTTGAGTCCATGTTTATATAATCAGAACAATAGTTTTGGCTGTATTCTTCTGTTAAGGTTCTCCAAAACTCAGCACGACCTCAAGAAAAACTCTTTAACCAGAAATAATAGTTAGAAAATGCTCAAATCTACATTTTGTGTTATGCATCTCAATTACTCTACCAATGATCCAGTTTACAATGAAACAGAGTTGTCTTGATTGTTTTAGCTCCTGGTAAAGCAGTTAACCTTATGGTGCTGGACCTTCTGAATACTTTTGGAACTAAATATTTTCCATTGAGAAAAGTCTGTCTTACTTTCTATAAGTGACTATTACAATTTACTAGCCATTTATTTCAGCTTTACTTTACTTTCAATTACAAATGAGCTGTTCACTTAAACTGGCATAAATTTTCTGCACAGACTAAAGTGGAAGACATAAACCATTTACTTCAGAGAAATGTGATATTACAACTACGATTATATTACCCCTTCAGTCTCTAAAAAGTCTTTTATTGTGCCAAAATTATTAATTTTACATGTTTATCAAAATAACAATCAGCTAACACCAGTCTGAGAGGGGAAAATATGCATTGTCCAGAAAGAAGAACATTTGGTTTGAATTTCACTTGACAACAGAAGATATATGATAATGTCTCAAAAGATGGACATTCCTGTAATTCACTCTTTTTTTAGCTTTAGAAACACTCTAATCTGCTGTGCCAGGCCAGTTATAAAGGATGAGAAAGTTCTCAAATCCGGGAGTCCAAGCCTTATTCCTTGGATGATGAAATTCAGAGCATTAGTCAAAAGCACACAGACTGTCTCCATTCTTTTTGTGCTCCAATGCTTTAAAAGGAAAAAGTGATTTAATTATCCATGCTCAAAATGGATCACAGACTTTTCTACGTCCATGTGATTGTTACCAGGATATGGATTTCAATCCCAAGCAGATGCCTAGATTAGGATGGAAGTTAAGTTTTCTAGAAATTTTAAATGTACTTGCATATCTTAAAAAATACTGCCATTTTAGGTGTATTTGGCTGAATGCTGCTCAAGAATGTAGTTGAACACAGCCTGGAACCATGGTGGTAAGCAGGGATGGTGTCTTTCTGCACCATGAAGAGGTATCGAGCTAGCTGGCCTTGAACTGCAGATCAGATTAGCTATTTGCTTGTAGTTTTACATTGAAGTAATTTTGCTGCTATCAATATGGAAACCTTTAGCAACACCAACACATGGGTTCATATGTGCTGAGTTTTACTGAGCATAAGAAATATGACATAAAAGCTAAACAAGATTTGTCCAAAGTCAGGTCATCAAACTCCTTGAGGTGTGAAGCTACAGAAAGGATTATGACAGAGATTTTTTTCTGTTTTTAGAAGAACTTTTATGTTGCAATACAAAGCAGTCAATATCAGTAATAATTCTGCAAGAGTCAGTAATAATTTTACAAGAGTCTGAGAAAAATCTTAAAAGGACCTGTACCGTACAATATACCCTTCTTGCTGGATTTAAATGTTTTGAAATAGAAAGGCCTGCACTGATGTTTTCACATCAATCATAAATGTAGCTGTTTCCATGCTAGAGGAAAATCAGGATAGTATGTACATTAAAAACCAAGTGAACAAATAAAGAACTTTTGCCACACTGGTCTCTGATTCCTGCATTCTTGACTTTTTTTTCCTCAGAGCACTGAAATAAAATTAAAACAATCTAGATTTAAATTGACTGTCTGTCCATGTCAGTTTCTCCTACTGTCTTGACAGCTTTTATTTCTTCAGTGTGTTTTCCTAAGTTCAACATGCAGTAATTCACAAAGGCCAGGGTGCTGGTTGGTAAACAGAAAAGAAGATGATGTGAGACAGCTTTTATTGTCCTTCTTGGGACTGAATGCAATGTAAGCCTACTGGTCCTTAGTGCAAAAGGCTATCAGACCCTAAGGGCTGGATCCATTTCACACCATTTTAATCATCCTAAAGTTAGTTACTTCATAAACTTCAGTTATCTTTATAATCAATGGAGAGAAATAGAAACTCCCAGAGGGTAATGAAAAACAATATGCACCCTCATAAGACGCCTTTTCCCTTCTGCAGTGATTGAAAATTTTCATGATTTATGTAAAATATCTACAACTGCATCTATAATCTTAATTGAGATTAACCTCAAGCTAAAACCTGAAGCTAAATACTTAAGTATGCCATGAAATTTTACATTACCAAGCTTATTTACATTTCTTTTTATAGATTTCTGACGTATGAACTGAAAAGCCAAACTTCAAATGGGTTACAGGCATAAATCATGTACCGATTCATGTACAGTGAATCACGTGTGGTTGTATTGACAAACCTGTGCCTGTTTGTATGGATGTGGCTTTGATAGAAACTTCTATCACGATTTCTATTTTGAGAGAAGTGAAAATTTACTTCAAGATTGCTAGGGATATTAAAGTCTGAAACTTGATTTGATCTTGAGAATGACAGAGAGATACTGACTCATTAATCTGTTTAGGAGCCTCTTGTGTTCCTTGTTTTGTTATGAACAGGAAAGTTATGAAAAGAAAAAGAAATCTGATTTTACAGCTGCTAAAGAGTTTTAAATAACAACCAGTGGTTAGTTTAATTGATTTTAAGTTATGGTCTTCCTATGACATTGACTTTGGATTTTTTCTGGCACTCTGTTTAGATGCTAGGTCACTGGATTATTTCAGTACTGTTGCACTGAATTTTCAAATTGTATTTTGAGCTCTAAATGGTTTTTTATGTTTTATCTGAATCAAATGCTACTTTCTGTGTACCATAAATACCAAATATCTGATTTTGAAAGCAATGTAAAATTGATATGCAAAATGTAATAGCCCCTAATATGAACTCAGAAATATCATAAGTAGTTAGGAAAGCTGGTCTTTTTGTGATAAAATGTTCAAGTTCATAGAAAAAATTATTCTAAGTAAAGCATGCAGATTCACAATTTCAGTCATTTTATAGTTGGCCCTGGGATTCTGCTTGTTTCAAAACTCAGTGCTGAATATTAATAATAACAGAAATATAATTTTTTAAATTATTTAATGGCTAAAATTAATTTTAAAACACAGTTATACTTTTATAAAGGTAAAAGTTATAGAAACATGATGAAAATTTTGTTGACATTTTTCTGTAACCAATCCAGTCCCATGCTAGCCAATTTCATAGTCTTTCAACTTTGCTTTATCTAGACCTATGAAGACCTCCCAGTAACTTGGAGAACATATTGGATAAAAGTATAAATAGTTACTCAGGCATACAGATTTTATTTTTCTGCAGTTTCTATTTTTATGTAATCTTTCTTGTTTCATTTCAGCTGTTATAGTAGAACCGGCTAAATCTCTCCAACTCTTTCCATTTCTATGATCTCTCTGTGACCTCATATGCATCCAGATTTCAGAGACAAAATTAACTCCCAGTTTTGTCAAGAGAAGCTGTGGGACCTCCACAGCTGTGGACTGTGGATCTGTGGACTTTCACCAGCCACTTACAGCCTAAGACCTCAGTAACTCACACTTACCCAGCCCACATCCAGTACACTATGGTTCTAGTCTTACCTTAGACATTTTTTTAAAAAAGTTTCATTGCAGTGTAAGTACCTATATTATGTATATGTAAACTATGGCCTATGTCTACATTACTCAACAGTTTGTGGCTGTAGCAGATTGCTTTGTTCCACAGGCAAAACACATCTTTAAAAAAAGGTAAAGAAAGAAAAATTGTAGAAAAAGTAAGAAGAAAAAGGGTAAAGCTTCATGCTATCTGCATGAAGGCAAATGTTTTAGAGCTAATCTGAAGATGTGGACTCACATGAAGACCATGGTCAACCATACAGATCAACATAGAGACATGGAATGACAAAAAACAATTGCCTCTCTTGACAGAGTATTTGAAAATCAATGACCTACATTTATAGTATAAATGGTGGATAGCTCAGTTAAACTACTCTTGGATTGCTTAAATACTATACAACGTACATAGTACAAATTACAGAAAAAAAATCATAGGCCATTCTCCATCTTATTGAGCAAAGATAAATCAGTGAAAACTGTGTAACCACTGCCTGAAAAATCTTTTTTCAAAACCCAGTAGCATATAACTGATACAAAAATATTTAATATGAAAGGTTATTATGAGAAAATGTTCCTCCCACAAGTATAGCATTACTTGCCTCAGACTTTTCATCTAAAGTGAACTCATCTAAGTGAATAACCACCTCTTTTTACATACTAATCTCTGAACATGATACATTGACTCTAATATGGCAAAATGTTTGTCTAATATATAGAATTAATTCCAGTATATGGACAATACAAAAGAAAGAATTAAAAAAAAAAGGAAAAGATATAATGATTTAATTAACTATCTTCTGATGGGAAAAACTTCTTAACTGGATTTTCAAATGTTAGCTCAATTCATTATGTTTGTTTTAACTACCCATGTCATACAGGGAGTAATCTTAGCCTACACAAAATATTGTTCTGGCATCTTTTGGGTCGATAAAAACCTCACCTCCTTTCATTAATTCAGTTCTGATATTTTAAAGAAAGTCTTACGGACATTCTTTATTAATAATGCTTTAAACCAAAATTACCAACTGAAAGATATATTTAATCATTCTTTGATGCTTAAAGACTTACAGGTCATATAATTATAACAGCTAAACTGTTGATAATGGTAATTTCAAAGAAAGGAGGTGGGAACATAGAATTTAGGAAGTTTTAAGATTATTTCAAATAATAGCCAACACTTTGATGATCTAGCTAAAATAAAAAGTGTTAGGAAAAAAAAAATCTATATTTTCTGCGAGAAATTGTGACGGCCTTTTAGTCTTTGAGTGCAAGAATCCAAATATTTAATAATTACTATAACTAAATGCAATTTACTTGTAATCATTGATCCTGGAAAGAATTGTATGAGTTTTTTGTTTTGTTGCTCCTTCCTAAAAATAACCTTTGAGAAGTTTTGACTTTTTTTAATTAATAATCATATAACACTGATAAAAAGATGAAAGCAAACTAGATTAACAACGTTTTGACAAAGCCATCCTGGCTTTAGCTGGAATAGTAGTTAAAGCCTGAATTCTCTAAGAAAACCAATTACCTTAAATGAAAGGACATCAAGAGGAGCTTCTCGTGTCTTTGTAGATCAGTGTCATTAAAACCTCAGTCCCACTGGCCTTTACTGAAATCTGCTCTTAAGGACTGGATTCAGGAATGTACCCAGCTGGTCCACTCTCTTGTCCAACTAGCCCCAGTGTGTGTATTCATCTGGGCAGCAGCATGTTCTGTGCAGGAGGGGCAGCTACACAGGCTGCCTGCTCAGTGATGCCTCGTGGCTCAGCTTCGGCACAGTCACCTTGAATCCCAGCTTTGCTGCAGTCTTAAACTCCCATTTCCTGCCCTTCTCTTTTTATTCTCTCCCCTCTTATTTTCTGTTCTTTAAGGAAATACTTATATTTATCTTCCTGGAACAGCTCTGTTTTGTCTAAGTAATTATCTAACAATTGACACAGAGTTTTGAACTTGGGCTGCCACTCCCTGGGGAAATTCTATACAGATGAGCCATAAGCCTGCCCTTCACTCTTTAATATTTACAGAAAAAGGGACAGTTCCACCAAGCAAGAAACCACAGCTTGTGGAGTCCAAGGCATCTGCATTCGGCAGGGAAGAGCTCATGCCTCTTACATTCCTTTAGATATTCCTCCCACTGTGGCTTTTTAAATAGAGGAAGGGCACATTCCGCCAGATGCTAGGATGATGCCTGTGAGGAACACAAGTCATGGCTAAAGCTGCTGAAAGGCTGGAAGCATTACTGACCTGACTTAGCTACATGTTTCCTCTCCACCATTATAATTTTCATTTAATTACAGCCAGCTGAAGCTGTTTGGCATGCTGTGGATATTCAGCATGCCTAGGTCCTTGACTCTCAACTTGTGATATTTGCTGGGCTCAGCCCTTCCTGTCCCAGCAAGACAATAGTAAAGCCACATGGTCCTGAGCAGGGCACACCAAATAGGATCCTGAAGAAACACACTGACGTGAGAAGCTCACTTGAAAGGGGCTTGTGCAGTGGATGAAGCAACAGGTAAGCCATCAGATCAGCCATGGATGAAAATGTCCTAACTTCATGATCTTGATAATTTATATAACACAGAATGTAAATTTTCTACTATGGGAGGGAAAGCTGCATCCAACCCTCTCAAGTTTTCTCACCTTTATTAACAGCTAATTAAAATACAAAGGATCCCCATGGATCCAAGCAAGAATTCCCAAAACAGTGAACATTTCCTGTCTGGAATTCCTGGATAGTTTATCTCCAAGCCCTAATTTACTCATACTCAGCTTACCTTTAATAACAAGTTAGTATAGACTTTGTAAAATAACCTCGTCCTTAGAATTAGCCTTCTGTGATCAAATATGAGACAGATTGTTGCAAAAGAAACTATGAAAATCCAAGCAGGCACATAAAGCAGAACTGTACTCCTGAGTGCAAATTCAATTTTTGAATTGAAGAGCAATGTTAGCTTAAAGTACACCACTCTTGTTTGTTCTAGGTCTGATGGACATTTTGTTTTCCCATCTGGCCTCTTTCCAACATTTTTGTTCTGAGCATTTATGCAGCACTCCAAGGAGTCAAGGAGAAAACACTTTTATAAATAAAAGATGTGCTTGTATAATTACTAGGTAGAGAAAATAACTATTTCTGGGTTTAGTTTATTTCTTTTTGAATGCACTTATAAGGTTTACATTTTTCTTTTCCACTTTTGGTCAATGGCCAAAGCTCTCTTTACATTCTTGATATATGAACAGTATTTCAAAATACTACATGGTGTGATAGTACACATTGAAATAGTGTTACCTCTCTATGTTTCTCTTTGTGTGGCCAGCTGGAAAGCCTTCTGGATTCTGTGGCATTCTGTAGATTGCTTGTTAAATTGAAAAAAAATTTAAAATTTAAGGGTTGGATATTTTAGCTATAAAAATAAAGCCTTACAGCATTGGGTAAAAGTGATTTACTCATTTTAGGGTTATAGTTTAAACAGCCTATTTTCTTATTTCTCTCTTAAATTTCAGCTGCAAATGAAAGACTGAATAAGCATGACAGAACTTCTATACCTAGCATTAAAGAAAAAATTAAAGAATTAACTTTGAATACATTTTATGAATTATTTTTTAAATTATTTTATTGCTATTGAAATAATTTTCTTCAAGCAGTATTTTTATTTAGTAAAAGCAAGTAAGATGTGGTGATACTCTTCACCTTAAGATACAGCTGATGAAATACTACAAGACTCACACATCACAGTGAAGAGCACAGCCAGGTTCAAAGTTTATCTTCACTTGATCTTTTGTAAAATATTCATACTTTTTCTTTCCTGTAAAAATACATGCTTCTACTAGACATTCAAAACTGAGGTGCTGTGGAAGGGAATGGGTTATGCAGACTAAGCAACACTGTCTTGACTACTAAAAAATTTAGCCAGGTATTACCTCAGAAGAATGTAATTCAACATTGACAAATTAAGACTTTTATGGATCAATACAATTTTCTCACACTTGAAAATTTCTTCTAATGTGTAATGTACTTGTTCCTCACATTTCCAGTTGGCACTGATTTTATAGTAAGAACAGCTATGGTTAGAAGGCTTAAGCATCTCCTTTTGATCCCTGTGTCTCTCATCTTACTCTGTGTTCTTGATGTTGTCCCCCTTCATAGAAAATACTCAGCTATCACCCTGGACAATAACAAGTTCAAGCTAATTTCCGAAGTTTATGGTAAGTGCAAGGAAAGAGGGGGAGAGGGAACAAAGAGAAAGTAACAAAGTGTACCAGAAAGGTTGGGAAAAGGTACAAGAAACTGGGTTGGGATTTTGCTTTAAGAGAGTTAAAGTATGCAGGGGGACAGAATGGATACTGAGGCACAAGAATGGGTTCCTAGTTTGGAAGGTGGGGAATTCAGAAGCAAGAAAACTTTTTTTTGCTTTTACAGTGAAATCCGAGCCCATCTCTAAATCTTTACACTGATATAGAGGAGGGAATGAAGCAGTTAGTGAAAAAGGAAAAAAGGATTTAAGGTTACTGAAACAGGACAGTAAAAAGATGCAAAGTGAGTACAAAAAAGGACCTTCAAGTACCTTGGGCTTTCTTCTAGAGTCTTGCCTTCCAATCTATAGCTAAATTAAAGGATCTACCTTTAATCTACTTGTTGGATGTCAAAGGTATGTGATTAGACATTTATTTTTAGAATTAGATAAGAAACAGGATACTATGTGTGAGGCCAAAAGCCTATTTGATGTTACACTTGATTAATTGGTAGGCTGGCCTGAATTAATTTTAAGATTAACTTTGTTTTATTTCCTTCCTGTGGCATTATGTCAAGGTGAAAATGTATCGACTTATATTAATTCATTTGGTCCTTGGACACGCTGTGTACTCAAGTTAATTTATAAATGGCTTGCTATAGTCTGGTTTGGCACATCACCTCGATAGTGACTTTTGAAAGGTACTGGTTAGTTCAAATGCTAGTGAAATTCTTAATGCAACTGATATTTCTTTTTTTCTTCTTTTTAAATACTTCAATCTGATGTATAAATTGATTATTATGCTGCCAGCCAGTCAGAAGGACGACCGTTACTTTAGCTTACCTTCGACTAAGGAGGATTTGTAATGATTTACACCAGCTCGCAAGCCAGTCCTAACTTCTTAGCCTTGTAACTGCAATCTCAGTCATTCTAGGAAAGATGAAATAATTCTTTCTATTCCGAACAGTCTGTCATCTTCTGAGAACAAATAATCTGGACACAGAGCTTCATCTTATTTCTTGCTTTTTGTGCAGAAAATAACTTCTGTGCAAAATGAATTGCAAACTATGTGCAATAGAAAACACTAACAATCAGCATAGTTGTATGAGGCACAACAAGGAGTATAAGAAGGCAGGGGAGAAAATATTATCCTATTTCATTAAACTGTAGCAGTATGTGACTCAAGTATTTCAGTAGTTTAGTCAACCACAGAGAAAAGTTTTCCCCATTAAAAGAAAAAAAAAAAAAAAAGAAAAAAATGTGGTGTGCTTGTTTCATAAACAACTTCATCACTGAAAGTCCTGAAAAGACAGAAGCCCCCATTTGCCAGTGAAACTGCTCTCAATAAGGACAAATTTCCAGCTGAAATTGCATTTGAATTGACACCATTACACTTCAATGAAAAATTCTCTCTATATATGCAGAGCAAACTGTAGGAAATGATAACATAAAAGAGCCCTCCAACAGCCTCTTTCCCTTCATTTCAAGGGAAGTGTAAGAAAGTAAAATATCACTGGATCTTATGGAAATCAGACTACTGATGACTGTGCACATTAAACATTGGGTAATAAAGCTGCTTTAACTTTATGGAAATGTAAACATTTCTGTTGAGATCCTATGTTCATCTCTCTAGCTACATTTCTATAGGGAAAGAATTTCTATTTGAGTTGAGATGTTATCTCTGAAAATGAAGGGTTAACACAGAAAAAGAACAGGAAAAAGGTGGAGATGAAAAAAGAGAGAGACTGTACTGAGTGGGAAATATGGGTAAAAGATGGGAATGGATAAATGGTGTACAGAGTGTTGGGGATGTGAAAAGTAAATTGATGAGAGTGGAATGTGGCACTGACTGTGAAAGCTGTGTCTGAGATAAAATTCATAATGTTTCTAACAAGACCCTTACAGTTCTGAGTGGAGATACCAAAATGTGTGATTTGCTTGCTGAAATTATATCATCCAAGCACACAACATGTTATACTACAGTTAGTAAAGCTCTTATTTTGTTTAAAAAAGCTATGTGAGACTCTGTATCTGGGATTCAGGATGCTAGTAAGTCAAATTATGTGCTTACAGTACAACAATACAATGCTTTTATTTGCACTAATGTAAAAAATAATTGGGTTGTGTAGTATAACAACTTAAAAATAATTTCAGGAACCCCAGAATTCTCCCTACATCTATATGAAGACTTTGCAAGAAGTGCTAAATTATAGCAGGATAAAGAATTACATTTTAACAAATATTAGGGATTATCCACAGTAAAGCCAGTGCATTAATATTATATGATACATAAACAAGCTAATATGTGGTTCACTACAGCATTTTGTATTTTATTTAATACCTACAACTTATTTTTTCTTCCCCTTTTTTTTTCCTTTTAAATTTCTTTCCTGTTTTGGGATTTTTAGGTAAGGAAATTCAGAAATGTAAAAGTGAAAATTAAGCAAGCATCACGTGGCATCTACAAGTACACTACAAGCAAATAAAAAAAACTAGAGAAAACATAGGAGCTGCTGGAAGATTCAGGCTGACAAAGGTCATGGAAAAGTCCAACATATCAAGACCTTATTTTCTTCAGTGTCTACTGAAGCAAAGGTAAGACTTCAAGAGTTCCATGTGCCTAAGAACACAGGGGAAGTCTGCAGCAGACTTACCCACAGTGGAAGGGAAAATGCTCAGGAAATATTTAAAGAAAGTAAAATCCACAGAAGCTGATAGGATGCGCCCAGGAAGGGTGAGAGGGATACTTGGTGTCATTGCATGACCACTTGCACTAATTTTTGAAAGGTCATGGCTAATGTTGGAGACTTCTGAGGACTGGAAGACAGCAAATGCCACTCCTGTCTTTAGGAAGGGCAGAAATGCAATTTGCAGAGCCACAGGTCAGTTGGCCTCATCTGGATCCCTGCAAAAGTAATGGAGTAAATAATCCAGGAAGCCATTTCCAAACATAGGAAGGACAAGACCGTGAGTGCAAATTGCCAGTATGGACCCAAAATATTTCTGCAATGAGATGACTGGCTTGGTGCATAAAGGGAGAGGGAGCTGATTTGTTAGCCTCAGAAGGGCTTACAGCAGTATATCCCACAAAATTCTCCTAAACAAACTGATGAAATATAGGTTAAATAAGCTTTGAAAACTGGCTAAACTGTTAGGCTCAAAGAGTTGTGTTCAGGAGCATTAAGTCCAGAGGAAGCCCAGGCACTAATGGTGTACTCAAGAGGCAGATACTAGGGCCAATATGTTTCATTATCTTCCCTCATGACCTGGATCACAGGACAGAGAGAACCTCCAGCAAGTTTGTAGATGCTACAAAACTGAGGGGAATGGCTGATGAACCATATGCTTGTACTGACATTCAGAAGGATGGCAGTAACCTGAAGAAACACAACTGCTGACTGGTTGGGAAGCAGCTTTGCAGAGAAGGCTCTGGTGGTCTGAATGGCCTGCAACATGCCCTTGTGCCAAGGAGGGCAAACAGCCTCTCCAGGGCTGTATCAGGAACAGCATCACATTGCCTGGAGGTTGAGACTATGACCCTTTGCCTCTCCTCAGTGCTAGAGAAGTCACATAGGGAATGCTGAGTCCAATCCTGAGCTTCCTGGTATAAGCAGTACTTGGACATAATGGAACAAATCCAGTGACGAGCACAAAGATGATGAAGATATTGGAGCCTGTGAGCGATGTAGAAAGGCTGAGAGATGGCATTGTTCAGCCTGGACAGATAACAGATCACAGGCATCTTATGCATGTGTATAAACACCTGGTAGGGGTAGAAGTTAAGAACGTGGACACAGACTCTTCTGAATGGTGCCCAATGACAGAGCAAGAAGCAACAAGCAGAAATTGTAACAGTGAGAGCATCTACCTATAGTGAAGAAAAGGAAATCTTCCCTATACATAAATACTAAAACAATGAATGCATATAATGATTAAACATTTTCCTTTATCCTTTACACACCTAGTATCCTTTATGCTTCAGCTATACATTCTGTTAATTTTGACAGGACTACAGACACCTTTTAAGACAACCTACAGACACCATTGAAACATGCACTTCTCTGCTAGCAAATTTTCACTTGAATTGGATATTTGAAAGGCTGAAAAGTCTTCTGTTTGTTGAGAAGAAATTGTTCTTGGTCAGTTGACTTCAGCGAGACTCAGACTGAATAATCATGAAAAAATTCTAGCACTATGGAGTAATTAAAAGAATTGTGCCATTTTAAATGCCCTTGAAACCAATCCAGGAGGTGATGTCATTCATATTAAAATTCTTCTGTATATGTGCAGACAATAATCTTGGATCTTTACAAAACAGGTCATTTTTGAAATGCAAAATTCCTGTTTATTCTTTTTTTGACAGCCTCTTTTTTCCTTACTTCACATTTTTAGTAAGAAACCTGGACAAGAATGCATTTCTTTCCCCCACCCCTGCTGCTTTCAGCACAGCTGTTGCTTTCTTCATGATCATTTAATGAACCAGGGAAATAAGGACAAATGAGAAAATTAATAATACCATGAAAAGAAGGAGAAATCTTTATACAGATAAATAAAATTTAATCTGTGAGGAAAATAATTGATGAGGCAGGAAGAGCTGTGAGCATTCCTGTAAATCCCTCAAGAAATACTGGCAAATAACAGTACAGTTCCTAAGGGACTTTCCTGTGTATGGTTAAAAGATAAGATACGCAATCCAAATCTAGAAAAGTCAAGGGATTTTTTGAATGATTAAAAGTGTTTTTTTCTCAAGATTGAAAATAAACATTTTATCCTGAAAGGAAACTTCATAATGAAAGATTTAATGCCCACTAGACTAATCAACTTTTAAAAGCAAACAGAGAAGAACCCCAAGTTTCCCCTTGAATCTTTTCACGTTGTTAAGAAGTTAGTCAGAAAATCTTTGACAGCAGTTCCAGGTCCAGACTACAACACATAGCTCTGATCTTTTACTGTCTGACAGTGCTAAGTTTAGCACTTACATTGTTTGAAACTTTTTTTTTGGTCTGTTTTCTAGAACACTGGAGAAAAAAAATAGAAGGCCTGTCAAAGGATTAGGAAACAAACTTTCTGGTGCAGTGCTTTCTCTATTTTTCTGCCAACCTACTTTGCAGTATTAAGATGCAAGGAAGAGGGTCTTCTTGAGTGAAACCCAACAAAAAATTTTTAATCTTTTAAAAGTTATGCATTATGTTTCCACTTTCACATCTCAGAATGAATAAAGTTTAGGATGGACTTTCAGTGAAGCATGTTTTTAAATGCCATGATACTTTTATAAGTAAATAATTAATAAAGAAATTAAACATTTAAAGAGTAGGTTGTGAGCCCTGCAGTGTGCCTGGGTAGCATTTGCAGTGGGTGGAACACACCCTGACTGTGTCCATGGGGTAGGGGTAGGTAGAGACCTGCTCTTTCTGCCACCACTGCTGGTGTTTTCCTGAGTAGAAAGGGGCAAAGAGTGAAGAGAGACCACATCCAGCCTCAAGTAAAAATCTCAAATGCAGCAGCTCAAAGAGTTCTGGCTAGGAAATGCTTGCTTGCTTGACTTCTTTTATTCCTTCCTTTTCTTTCCATTAAGTTTGCATTTTAGGAAGAACTCGAACAAATTTAAACACCTCTCCAGCACCTGGATCAGACACAGGATCATGTGGGACAGATATTAGCAGCAGGCAGTGTTGCAAGATGTCTAGGTTCTTGGTGGATGAGCACTGGGCAACCTTATATGGAGCAGAAATGGAGCCAGCAACTCCAGCAAAAGGAGCAGCGCCAACTGCTTCCCAGATTGAGGGAGAAGCACAGATCAGACTCAAGCTTTGCTGGTCTCTTTTTAAAGGACACTAAACCTAAGGCCACATAAAAATCTCTATTTTCTTGGTGAATTGTTTACTGCTTTGTCAACTTTCCTTATGGCATAATCTAGCCCTCGCTAGCTCTGTGTTAATGAGACTTTGCTAAAGATACATGAGAATTACTGCTCTGTTTGAATAGCAATTTCAACAGGCTGCATTGATACCTTTATATAGTGGTCATTGAAATAATATTAAAAAGACAGCCATGTAAAACACTTAAAAATTGAAATTACTTACTAGTGTGATACTGACTATGCAATATCGCAGACTTTTATATAAATCTGCTCTAATTTCTTTTTGTGAGAAGGATCATCTCCCAAGTTCTGCAGTTTTATCTGCCTGGTCATTTTCCCAGGCAACTAGTTTTGACCCAAGGAAATGAGACACTGGTTTATTACTTCAGACCAGGATTTGGGCGGGCTTTTCATTTGTATAATTTGGGTGGCCTTTCCTTACTTTATATGAAAGAAAAGCATTACTTTTATTTGGCGAATGGACTTTAATGAAAGTAGGGTTGTGACTTGGCAAAGAAGTGCAAGCTGGAAGGTACAGGCATGGAAAAAAGCCTGGAGAGAGTGACTGGGGATAAATGAAGACAGGTGTTGGTGGCACAAAGAAGAGAAATGCTACAGGGAATAGGGTTAGAGACATAGCTTGGGGCAAAACTTTGAGGGTCTTTCAAGGCAAGGACACAGAGTCTGAATTCAAGGTGAGGTATATGAGTAAAATTAAATAGGATTAACTTCCTCTGTGAACTCTCCAAATACACATTATAACTAATTTTGCACTTCCATTTTTTAAAATGAAATTTAAATAGACAGAAGCTCAGTATTTTCAACAGATTCTGATCTGCTCTCTGAGAACAATTAATGTATCTTGAGTGTCTTAACATAAATCAAAGTAGAAAAAATATAAACAGATGCACTCCAGAAGCTAAAACAAGCTGAGGAGAAGAGATTCCAGGTACAATGACAATATTGCAATTTCCATTGTGCAGTTTCCAACTGATCATTTGCTCAAGGGGCAGAGACTTTGGAGCAATGTACTCAGAAACAGCCATGTGCTCTAACACTCAGAACTTGCTCCCCTCTTCCACCAGAAGCTATGTCTTCTGCAAAATCTAAGAAAAGAGGATGAGGGTAGGAGTAAAGCAAGAAGCAGAATGAATGTTGAAATAAATGTTTGCCAAAGCACAAAGATAGCAGTTGCCATGAACCTGCAACTAAAACTAGTATTAATGGAAAAAAAGTTTGTTTCTCTCTCTTTGAACTACACAAAGCACTGATGGAAGTGCTGCAAGTCTCAGCATGTCTTGAAACAATGGATTATGGCTTTACTGTCACTTCATAGGGTCACTTAGTAATGTGCAGGACAGCTTTCTTATGTGACTAACAGATTTTGGCAGGTGGTGTATGGTTCTAAATTTGCCTTAACAGAAATAGCCAGATAAAAATATCTGAAGATTTAAAAGGAGGTTAGCCTTCACTTAAAAGCTGGTATCATTACCTGAACAAGGTTCAAACCCATAAGAATATGTTTGAAATATATATAGAGTAAGCTACCAAAGACTTGTAACACAAAGTCAAAATTATGTCAACAACTGGGGAATAAAAGGTAGATAAAAGTTAAAAGAAGATACCCTGGTGGACAGCAAGCTCAATATGAGTGAACAGTGTGATGCTGTAACAAAGAAGCCAACAGGATGCTGGGCTGCAAGGGCAACACCAACAAGGGCATCACCAGCTGAGAGAGGAAAAGCCATTATCCCTCCCTGCACAGCAGTTATTAGGCCACACTTCAAATACTCTGTTAAGTTTTGGTCCCCACTATAAAAAAAAAAAAAAATGTTGATAGGCTGGAGAGGGTCCAGAGAAGGGCGACAGAGGAAAACAAAGAACCAGGAAGCCTGCCAGAATAGGAAATGGTGAGAGAGCTGGGTTTGTTCAGCCTTGAAAAAAGACTTCAGGGAGGCCCTAGCACCATGTTTCTGCATTTAAGGGGTAGCTACTAAGAAGATGGAGATTCCCTTTTTACAAGGAGTCACATAGTAAAGAAGATTGGTAATGGGTATAAGTTATTCCTGAAGAGATTCTCAATGCACACACAATGAAGATTTTTCACAGTAAAAACAATGAGCCACTGGAATAATCTCCCTACAGAAGCTGGATTCTCCAACATTGGACATTTTAAGATCCAGCTGGACACGGTGCTGGGCCATCTTGTCTAGACTGTGCTTTTGCCAATACAGGTTCTATGATTCTCTGGTTCTATGATTCTTCTGGGGAGGCTTTCCACATTAACATTTGAGAATGCTAAAATGGTCGTTTATGTTCACCATTGTTACTTCTCAGCAGAATATCACCTGATATGTAAATGCCTGTTGTCAAAACTGGAACTTTCTGCATTAATTGACTGGATTAGATTTGGGTTTCTTTGGACTGATTCCTTGTATCTAGACCTGAGTACGTACCAAAGAGCAGAAATAAGTCCAGAACACATAACTGTGCTGGTCATCAGCGCAGCCACCTTACATACAGAACAACGGGATTTCAAGTCATTGACTTACAGGAGGTCATTTGTCAGAACTCTTCTACATCAAATGACTCACCAGAGAAGGAGAATCTACATCCCTACAAGCCAATTCTTGATGTCAGAGACACATGTTGAAGCTCCTGCTGTCTCTACAGGAGAGGTCACTGACTTAAGGTCAGGACAATGACATCCCCTGTTTCCATTGAGGACTTCTGCTGTTAGGCTGCTGTATGGAAGGAGATGTAGCAGCAGCAGATATAAATAATTTTGATCAGTCCCTTCAGATGCCACTTTCTGTATTGTATGACTAATTACATAAGAATCTGTTTTCTCTAAGGTGGCTGGGATCTAGGTATCAAAAATGGGTTTGAAATATTAACTCTGACCTGAAGAAACAAAGATCCTGACTTGTTTTTATTTTCTACTTTTCTCCCTTCCTGTGGCTACCTTTCAAAACACTATAGTGAAGTGCTTTTTTTTTGTGTGTAAAAAGATGCTTTTTTTCATATTTTTAATTTGGTCTGGAATATACTTGAGATTTATATGTGTAGAAAATCCACAACAATATTTAGAATGAAGCCTTTAAATTGACCAAAAACAAAAACAAACCACATAGTATATGGAAAAAAATTAGACATTTTTATAATTTTCTTGTAAGCTGGGATAAAAGTATTATTTCACATAAAGTATGTTTGCCATTATATAAGAATAACTTACTTGTCTAAAGTTATCTATCTTGTGAAAGAGTAATGATTCAACCTGTAATCTCTGATCGCACAGAACATAATCTTTCCCACCAGAGCACTCTTTCTTTCCTAATCACATGTTTCAAAGTCTCTGTTTTTCAGCAACACTTCTTCCACTATGAAATGCTGCCAGGGATACAAAACAATGCAAATTCATGCTAGCATATTTTGATAGTAACAGAGCAGTTTTCTCAGACTAGTCAGACAAAGATAAACACATATTGTTTGCTTAGAGAGCTGTAGATATTTTTAAGTGTTTATGTACACATGTTTATGTACACAGACTTATGCATACACACATGCAGACGCTACATTTAAGGTAAATATAATGGACACTACTGCTTTAGATCCTAGCAGTTGCACCACCTTGTCTCCTTTCAACTCTAAATGCTTTTCATATCTGCTTTTTCTGATCAGCAAACCTGCAGTGTCTCTTCTGGTTTAGATGATATCAGCATGATACTTTGAGAAGGCATCTGCAATTGGGTATTGCTTCAGAAAAGCCATAATCTGTAATTAGTGACGTCAGTCAACTTATTAAAATGTAATTACAGAAAGCACTTTAATAATAAAACACTAGAATGACTATTACAGGCCTTTTTCCGTACCATAAGCAGAGTGAAAAAAACCTTCTTACCATCTTTCCCTTTTGGTTTTGTGCCTGATTGATACGGTTTGAGGATTTCATTCATTTATCTATGAATGTAGGTAATCACAGTTTTATTTCTCAATAAATTCAACTGGCTTAGAAGGTAGTAAAGTCATTAGGGAAAAAAAAAGCTTTTACCATATTATTTGGTGTCATAGCAGAGGAAAGCATCCTGAAAACTGTGTGCTTACTTAAAATGTAGAAAACTATGGACTCAATCTGAAGCGCACCCACAAAGACCTTCATGACAACTGAGGATGGACACATAAATAAATAAATAAATAAATGCAAGGAGATAAAATACTGAGACAGGATGAGTCATTTTGTAACAGTCAGTGCCAGCTCTACATTTGCATAGTGGAAGGTCAATTATCTCACACTGAAATATAGCTGAAACTATGAACTCAGTAGCTTTGGGCACTTAACACTGTTTAGATCTGTACTTTAACACTTAATTTAATATTTTTCCTGATGGGAAATGATTAATAATTGCATTCAGCGAAGCATACACTTTAAAAGATTGACCCTTACAAGCTGGTGGTTTTTTTAGGATTAGAAAAAAGTAGCTGTTTCTCCAGACAGTATCCATTTATTTTACATTTTTTACACTTCACAAAACTGCCAAATGTAATATGCTAAAGGCAAAATTTTAAAGATAACTAATTAGAAGAGTACTTTGCAATTATGTTTTAGACCATTCAGCAACAAATAAGATGCTATTTGATGTTGAGTCTGATATTGATGAAAGTTCAGACTTTCCCCCTATTGAATTCAGTCCCATGTCTCCTCTACAGCTTAACAGGAGCCAAGGATCAGACAGGAAATTACATCCATTAATTCTTCATTTTGCATATTGAGACATACACTCTGGATCCTTTAGAAATCCTTGAAAACTCTTTGAAAGGTTCATCCTACATAGGAAAGGATTTTGGCTTCAGCAATACCTTGCCAAACCTGAGATATATCCCAAGCGTATTCTGAGAAACAAGAAAATTTAAGCAATAAGAAATCCTTATTTGTGTCTTCAACCCAACATTCATAGTTAATGAACTTGCCTAGAGATAATGCTGACTGAACAGAGAATGGTGCACAAAATGGACTGAGATAATGGTTAGAAACTCTCTTTGAGAATCTAGCTGCTCCTGCATAGAATAACACGAGTTTCCTTGTGATGTTCAAGAAAAATGTTGTCATGTTTTCATCATATCTCCAGTGTGTATCTCCTGTCCTGCCAAGACTGCTCACAGTCATGTTCACTGTGTTTGTATTTTCATATATGGATCCAATGCATGACAACGTGCACTGAAAGCTTAGCCATTAGCCTCAAATATTTCCAAAGAGCCATTGCTGGGCAATAACTGTTAGTCCACATCTGCAACAGCTAATCTTGACATAGTGTTAAGTGCAGGAGGCTCTGTGCCCCATGCCAGTGCTTTCAGAATACAATGGAAATAATAGACTGTTCAATCTACTATTAAAGCAAATCATGTTAAGCAAATGACCTTTACTCTCTCAAAAAATATTCTTTCTCACAAATCTATAGAGAAGTATATAATGCAATTATTAACATGCGATCTACTCTGTAATCTGAGTATGTGGTTTGCATATTATTTTTCAGTATAACTGAACAGCATTTCCATCAGCACAGTGGTAAACTAAAAGCTGAAACTTGCAGCTGGGCAATGCCTAGTACCATGCTTTTCACTAGAAGGGGAAGGTTATGGTCAGCCAATATAATTTAAAAAACTCTATTTATTTTATTGCTAGTGAATTAAATGTGATGTGTGTAGACAGATGTTGCAGAGCATACTGCATGTCATTTCACACATTCTCTGCAGTAAATGAGGCTTCATTGTTTGAAGTATTTACAATGGAAATGAAATGAAAAAAAAAGCTTGAGAAATACAATTTACATTTCCAGTCTATAATTATCACCAGATTTAATGACACACTCCTTTCACACAGTATTCCTTTATTTCCTTAAAATAAAGCCCATTCTCTGATGCTTTGCACATGTTTGAAATGAGAACAACGTTTTACGGTTTTGCAGTTAGGTGTCTGGCTTCTCATCTACTTCTCTCTGTCTGAACCTACCAGGAGGCACAGAGGAGTGAAAAAAGTTTCACCAGCAGGTGATACTCATAGTGTCATAGATTCCCTGGATTACAGGTAAAATTGTTTCCCACCCCTTCTCTCCCACATATTCCTACTTTCTCTAGGGTTAAGAGGACAAGATGAGCCAGAAGAACAAGCGCATGCTTTTCTACACATCCTGCTTAACTCAGCAAGTAAACAGGTCAATTTCCTAGCAAATAAGAGATTAATGTCCCTTGCTGTCACTGAATACATATTTATTTTCACAATTCAGAGCCTGAAGAAACTTAAATGGGACTTTAGAAATGAGGTACAGAAGAAGACTTTGGTCTCTGCTTAACTCACATGAAGATACATTCAATTAATGAGGTGGCCTTCATTAGCATTCTGATGCTTGAGGGTAACAGCAGGTACCAAGATGACTATTTCCAGCACCATTAATTTTCAGGAATATTTTTACAGAGATCCTGCAAGGATTCTCCATGGCTTTTTTCATCATGGCTATTTCTGATTCAGTGCTCCAGCTATGCAGTGCCAAAACTATTCAAAACCTGTGCCAAGAGGATTTCTGCTACTCTGTAAGTATTACAACTTCTGAACTGAACTGTCAGTGCCCTACCTTGGTTATTTCCCAAGTTTCAAGCTCCTTCTCATATCAATAGCATCCAGAATTTTTCCTGTTGTTGCTGTTTTGTATTGATTTTGAACAGTTTCTATGACTAAATTTTGAATGCTAACAGACTATTCCGTCACAAAGAAGTGGTGGATGACACTTGCTTCTCTGAAGACCTTAATTTCTTGCAGTTAAGAAAAGGAAATACCATCCAAAATACCTTACAGAAGTCCAAATCATCATTCTCACCAAATACTAACTCCCACTAACTCCTTTTAGCAGAACTGATCAAGAGAATAGAACAATGAATTTCTTTTTGCATGATTACATGAGATGCATACTTATTAAACAAAGGAGAAGTTCAAGGTGATAAGGTGATAAGTCCATAGTAAGACAATTTCCTTTAAAATTATCATCTATCAAAGGTTTATTCCTGAAAAAATTCCAATTGAAGAACACTTCAAAATCAACACACAGAATAACCAAATAGTCTCTGAATGCCAAATAGTCCTGAAATACAGTTTTTGCAGCCATTTTATCCTCCTCCTAACAAACCTGTCAAACAACATTTCATCCCAGCTATCTTTTTTAAGAGGCTAATATTGATTGTTCCCAGTATGCCAATTAATCTTTCAAAAAAGTTTAGAAGAAATGTAGCTATATTTATCTCTAAATCAATACTCAGTTTTCTAGTTACAGTAATCATTTGTACTTTATGCAAGTTTATATGGTTCAAACTTTCACAGAAGAGAATTTGCGACAGCAAATGATGAATAAAATACTTATGTGGTGTGTCAAAAGGAAGATGGACATAATGTGTTTTGTAATAGGTGATATTAATCTCACTAGGATAAAATAAAATGTAAGAAACAGCTTGTTACCTGTAAACAAAATAAAGCTTTCAAGTGGTACCAAACAAAAAAAAAATTAGGATACCTATATAAACATCCACTATAAACAAGATATTTTCTAGAGAAAAGTAATATCATTCCTTTATGTTTTAAATATGCTCAGAACTCATGCATATTTTCATTTGCCAAACCTTAACATTCAAAATACAAAGATATGATATATCTTGTAAAAAATTTAAATGCAGTGGTGTTACTGAATATGAACTGAATGAGCTGATATTTTACAACAGAATACTAAAATTGCTTATCAAGCTTTTAAATTGTTTTATTTAATGGTATGTTATCAACTATCACCTTTCAAGTTGATATTCTTCTTCCAAAATACCCCCATAGATTTGAATGTGACAGGAAAAATACACAAACTGCTTCACCACTTGTATTCCTCTGACTTTGAAAGCAGCACATGTTGGTTGCAAACTGACAGAGCTTTGACTAGACACTTTGAGCTAATTGCTACTTCCATTTTCTTGGAATTTCAGATTGTATTTTCTACTTTGGTTAAGAAAAGAAGTCAGCAGACTCAGTCTGCTTCCTACCTGTAGCAGACTCAGAAGTCAGCAGACTCAGTCTGCTTCCTACCTGTAGCAGAGCTCTCCAAGCACAAGCAGCAGGGATCACTTAAACAAGAGCAGTCACTACCTGCTTTCCAGTCAGGCTTCCCTTGTGGTGGCTGTCTTTCAAACAGCAATAGAACAGGAAAAATATATTTAAACTTCCTACTGTAAAACTTCAAAAGAATTGTCAGGAATTGTCGGAAGCATCATATGTAATTTCTGCAGCTGGTTTTACTTTTTTTCTCCTTAGCAAGGCAAAGAGTTATGAATTGGTTTTTTAGTCAAGTGTCTGTTCAGCTGGTAGAGTAGGAACAAAACAGGTAAGTTTCATGTATTTTAATTTTGCAAGGGTGTATCCCTCTGAATTACCTCAAAATAACCCAGATTAATTGACTTAAAGCCTCATTATGATCTCTGATGAACCTGAAATGTATGCATACTACTTTATTCTGCACAGGGTTTGTGATAGCATCCATGCTGCTATTGTTCTTTTATACACCTGAAACAGAATATCAGATCAGGATGTCCCCAGTTCTTCCTGGGCTCTTGGTATTTGCACGTTACCACCTTGAAATGAGCACACAATGGTCTTAAAGCTTATTTTAATTTTTTTCCTTTTGTTTTTCCTCCCAGAAATGCCCTTTGATATGGAAACAATCTACAGAGAATTTGGAATGAGATGCAGCAGATAGTTTCTTCTTAGCCACGTAAGGCATTATCATCTCTTGTTTAATTCCATTACACAATAATCTGTGGTTTTAATCAGAGTTTCAGCACAATTAAAAGTGCCTGTCTGAGGGATAATTTATGGGAAGTACCAAACTGGCACTAAAAAACCTCCTCCTACATGTCTCTCCTAATTGCAGATTTGTGAAAATCACATTTTGGATTAGGTGAATGGACACATACAGCTATTGCAAGAGAAGTACATACTCAGACCACGTGTGGTGGTAGCAAAGAGCCTGGGCATGTTGCCTAACAGTGTTAAGAGGAAGGAAGAGGAGGAGTAGAGGGAAGGAAATTTCTAGTGGAATTCATAGGAGTAAAGGTTCTGTATCTTTTGATTTTATCTAGCATTTCTCATCCAAGAACATCAGAGCCTTCAGTCTTGGATGAAAAGAGAAAAAAACCTTCAAGATCTTACCGCTACAAGCCTTTATCTAAAGGAGAATTAAACCCATGAGCGTTACCAGTAACAGGGCTTAAATTTGCAGATGATCAAAGGCAAATGATCAAAGCAAATGAGCAATATCTCAAGCAGGTTGGCATAGTACCTTCCCACACATCTCTCTAAATTATTACTAAACAATGTCTTTGCAATCTGGAAGAGATGTTTCCCATGGAAAATATATACTCTAGGCAAAGCACATTTTGACAAAATATGGCAAAAACCTCTGTTGGGTTTATTGAACAGGATGGATATGGTAGTGTATTTAAAAGGCAGTCCTTAAAATATGATGTACAAAAGAAGTATAAATGAGTAATGTCTCTCTGAATATTTTAAATTCATTAGCTGAGCCTTGTTATAGTCCCAGTGAGATGGGTAATTGACAGATTGTCCTTTTTCTTGTGATTTCTGAAAGTCATAGGCCATAGCCACTTATGCCCTAATCTGAGTAGTACTCTCTTGCAGTGCATGACATAAGCAGGACATGGCTAAATTTTGCTAGTATAAAGTTGATTTGACATACTATTGACAGTGCAAATAAATGCTGACTTGACAACAAACTATCTCCTGACAAAAGAAACAAAACAAATGAAAACATCTGACCATATAACAAGGCAAAAATGAGAGAGAAACATAAAGCCCTCACAAAATGTGTTAATTGTATTAATATATAAACAAACCATTCTTTTGAAATGTTACACATTTACAAAAGGATCTCCTGAGCCTACTTATAAATTATAGCGAGATTATTATTTAAGCATAAAAATGTTGACTTAAAAATACAAAGTAGTAATCTAAATCAAATGTGTGAAGGAGCTGATTAATGCACACCTTCAGTATGTTAGGGGCTCTCTGCACAGACAGAACCTTGCATATTCATCTAAGGTATATTTTAATCAGAACAGTTTATAATCTATTCTCTTAATCATGTTCCCTCCTGAGAATTATGGCTGTTTGCTCATCATTATTGTCATTAAAACATGTGCTTACTTATTAGTAATGCCAAGTTATCAGTAAAAATTACAGTAAAATGTTTTCTGTGCAGTTTCAATTGACAGATAAATAACCTTTGTGGCAATATAGTAAAATTTTAGTCTCTTCCACTCTATAATATGAATACAAAGCTTCACTAGAGTCTCTGGCCATAAGATAATGCCTCTGCTTTAATAATGTGCCTTACAACTTTTGTCAGTCTTGCAAATCTGTTTTGATCTGAGCTGTTATGACAGAGACCTAAGCATCCAAGTGATAAATAAAGAAAAAGTGCTAAATCCCCACTTCCCTTGACTAAGAGAGTAGCCTGATTCTCAACAAGGACTTTGATTTATGGAGATTGAAAATATTTCTCATCAGATTTAGGTTAACTAGTAAGGACACGGAAGATATTTTGACACTTGATAACAATTCAGATACACTAGAAAAAGAAGAAAATAACTTCCAGAATTTGTAAATGCATTCATACCTTTAAAATTTGAACCTGAAGATATATTCTCATTGTTAAATCAAGTATTAGAATTCTGTTATAAAGACATCCATATATCTATTGAACACATTCTTTCTGAACTACAACATTTTCATCTCTATGATTCTAATCTTCTGATTGTCTTCTTGCTGTGTAAACTCAGTGGACTTTGTGATGAAAACATTTATCAGCATGATGAGTATGGCAGCACAAAGTGAAAATCATGTTAACTAATGAATATTAATTTCAGATATAAATATAAGCAATTTTTTTTTATGTGTATACGTTTTGACACACAAGGAAACAGGGAATGGATATGCACATGTACATTCTTTGAAAATCAAATTACTTGAATATTGCAGAATAGGCAAAGAAGAATGCTAGCCTAAATGCTCACAAAAATAATTTAATTTTACTTTTATCTCTTTTGTTTTTTTGGAAGAAGAGGATTGAATGTGAACCACTAGCAAATATGACAATACAATATGTTTAATTTTGTTACTATATAAAATAGTAGTATAAGAAATATAATAATGAAGAATTATAATAATAAGAAATTAAGAACTCCCTAGTAAATTCAGTAACATATTTTAAATGAGAAATATTCTAATCTAGACTATACTTTCTGTTATATAGATGTATATGAACATGCTGTGATATATTTAAATATGGGTTTTTTTGGTAATGCATTGCCTGTGAATCTTGTATCTTACCAGAGTTTCCTGAAGTATATAGCATAATAGTTCTTGATCATTCTAAATTCGTACTTTTGTGTTTCAAAAAACCTTAACTTTCTAGAATACTAAGTTTTTAAATCATGTAAATTAAATACGTTTATGGATGACAAATCACCCATAATAATTTGACTCTTGTGCTAGGAAAAAAAAAATCAAAGGATAAATTAATTTAGCTTTAAAAGAATATTTGTGGCAGTGAAGCTACAGGTAGAATTTTTAAAAGCAAGGAATGGATCCAGTATATAACTTGACAGACAGTTATGGCAGTTAATAACTAACAAATATTGGTTCAGAAAGCAAAGATAATAAAATGTTAATGGACCAAATGATGGACAGTCAAGCTTTTTTTTAAGCCTTGTAAATGTTAATGCTATCTTAGTAATAGGCAATGCAGCATGATGCCTGCAGGTGATCTGTTAACTACAGAACTCCAAATGAATGGTATCTTAACAGAGAGAAATATAATTCCTCACATCCTATTTATACCCTAAAACAAGCAAAAATGTTTTCTTATGTTAACCTAACTCCATTTAATTTTTACACTTAGTCCTAAAAAGGTTCTTTTTGCCTTCAGTGTATACAAAGATCACTATTTTTCTATACTCAGAATCTGCTCAGATCTTTCAGCTCTGGACTCAGTTGCACAATTTTGTAACTTCAATAGGTCTGGCTTTCCAGTGCCTTGATTTGGGATTAGGATTTTCCTTACAGATTTTAGTATTGGGTTCCCAATCCATGTAGCTGTTGTTTTATAGCATACATGGATCAAGACAGGTAGAGTGTAGATTAAAACTGGTGATAGTTTAATTTAACCCTGTTTTTAAAAAGGGTAAAATAAAGCACGGTAAATCACATTAGCAAAAGGTGTCTTAAGCTGCGCTGGTGATTTGCATGAGCACAGGTGGAGTCAGCAGCTGCAGTCTCCAGGACAAAGATCATTACAGAATAAAAAATAGAACAAAGGGGCGATGATTACATCTGGAGAATGGCAGATGAGAAAATAAGTTTAAAAAGGCAAAACAGTTTCACTAATGAAGCAGTAATAACATTCTGAGTTTGAAGTGTTTCAGTAGGGATACCTCAGAGATACCAGAGATATCTCAGATTGGACTTTTTTTTTCTTTTTCTTTTCTTTTTATTTTCTCTTTTGTCTATTCCAAAGATAGATAGTCAGGTGATTTATGCCTCAATTTCTGTTAGAAGCTCCTTGGGCCAAGGATTCTTTTGGAAGACTTAGAGCCCTTAGAAGACACCTATGAAAAATAGCTAGTGCCTCCAGAGAACATCTTCAGACTCTCAGGACCCTGCAAAACACTACAGTTTCAGGCAAATATTTTCTGATAAATTGTCATTCCTAGCAGTGATGCCCTGGGGAATGTAGTTCTTGCTAGACATGCCCCATTGGGTGTTTCTGAGAGAGAAATCTTACACTTCAGAAAATTTGGATATGCAGACATACTACAAAAGAAGGGACTCATCAAAAAAACTGGAATGATTGTTTTTCCATATCATTCCAGTTCATAAAAGAAAGAAAGCATATATTCAAGATTCAAGAGAATTATTTTAATCACTTTGGAACAGCCAGAATATCTTTACTGAAAACAATGACCTTCAGTTTTATGCCCTGGTACACTTCACAAAAAGTGCAATTATCTTCCTCAAATGCATCTTATATCATATCTTATTGCATAAATGAACAGCTTTCTTTCAAGTAAAGATAAGTGGGCATGGGAATTTTAAAGACAACATGAAAACAAGATGTGCATTTCAAAACAAACCATGAAAAACAGACAGCACCTCCTACTCAAAGCTGCAACAAACATGATAAAATGGGAAAAATCGGATATTCTTACAGAGAGGAGAAAGATATTCAAGGCTTAGAAGAGACAAGACAGATATTGAAGCTAATCTAAAAACAACAGACATTAAAAAATACATAATTATGCCTCTGAGAGATATCTGTCATTATTGTTTAGAAATACTTTTAGAGACGTTCTGGACATATTTTGTTGATAAGATATGCAAAAGTTTTGACAAAATAATTCATTTACTTGTTCTTTATGAACAGCCTTGTAGAATGAAATTTATTCCAAATCTTTCATATTTTTCTTAGCCTCAATCAGTGCAGTTATCACTGAAACTTTGGTATCATCAGCAGTTAACACTTGAAAACATAAACCTCATGTGTGCATACAGAAAGAGGAAGCATTTCTTTACTCGCTTGCACAGAAATAGTGTAAAAACAGCAGTCAAAGCAATTTTCTTCATATAAATGTCTTATTTGCAGTGTTTGATTGTGTGGAGTGTCCCTTAAATGACTTGCTCCAGAAGCACTGATGTTATCCATACAGCTGCATGGAAAATTGATACTTAAGCTTTGCAGAAAATAAGAGTTGTGTTTATGAGTTGGAGAAAACAAGTTCAAGAGCCTATTTCATAAATAAAACTGAAGAAAAATCCCACTTCCATGTTCTACATCATTAAAATTTACACACATGAAAAAAGATCACTGTTGTAAAAACCTGTTTTCTCAGGAATGTTTTCCTTCATTTCTTCTGGCTGAAATGGGTTCACTGAGATTATGTATATTACAAAGTATTCATGTAGGGTGGTATCTCTTGAATCAGTAATTCAAACTGCTGACTAACACTGATGTCTACCGGAGTCAACAAGAGTAAAAGCTATTTTTTTTACAGTTTTCTCAAGTGTGGGGTTTTTTTCTAACTAAAAAATGAAGGTTTTAGTCTGATGTAAAAATGTAAAAGAGTATTAACTTTACATTCCTATTTTTATAAAATCATAGAATCATTAAGATTGGGAAACACCTATAAGATCATTAGGTCCAATCATCAAACTAATGCTGCCAAGTCCAACACATATCCCTCAGTGCCACCTCTACATGTCTTACAAATACCTCCAGGTATTTGAAAGGTCACCAGGGAAGGTGACCCAACCACTTCCCTGGGCAGCCTGTTCCAACATTTAGTAACTCTAAGAAAATAAATATTTCCTAATAGCAATCCAAACCTCCCCCGGCACAACTTGAGGCAGTTTCCTCTTGTCCTATCACTTGCTGCCTGGGAGATGAGACCAAAACCCCAGCTTGGTGTAACCTTCTTGCAGGCAGTTACAGAGAGCAACAAGATCAGTTGAGAAGAGCAGACCACATGGAAACCAGAGCTGCACCTGTGTGCAGCCAGACAAGAAGACAGTAACTTTCACAGAACATTACCAGAGCACCGTATTCAGTTTCCAGACCTGGCACAAATTCTGCAAATTCCAGTAAACAACATACCCTCCAGGTCCCAGACTTTTCTCCACAAAACAGGAGGGAGATATTGCACCTTTCCCCCTACTGTCTACCTCTTTTGCATAGTGTGGTGGCAAGATTTTCAAAGAAGAGGCTGTGAAATTGAATGGTTCTTAATCAAATGATTAGTCTGTACGTAAGAAAAGTTCGCTCACAATAGGAAAAAACATTGCATAGAAAACCCACGTCCCAACCACACTTTTACTAAATTTATGGCGCTAATTTACTATGAACATACATTATTGATTGCAACTATAGTATTGGTTTGGAGGCCAAAGCCAGAGGGTTATTGTTTGTGTTTTAGGCAGCTTGATGGAAAAGGCTAGGAGAAATATTATATTATATGCTAATAGGATTTAATCCTAGCCCAACTGAAGCAGAACTCCCACTGACTTCCGTGCTGCTAAGATTTTAACCAGTGTGAAAATTTCTTCTCTGAATATTTCTATTTTAATTCAAGGTTACAAAACTGCTTTGAAAAACAAATGCAAATACCTTCATATGCAAGAATTAACATCTGCATAAAAATCGATTCATACCACTCTCCACATAACAAAATTGTTGTATGAGTATGTACTTATTTTCTAATGCTGATCAACTAGAATAAAATGCAAATTTCTAGTTAGCCAAAGGGAAGAAATGTACTGTCATTACTGTCAGTACAGAAATCCCGCTACAAACAAGCAATAAATAATGTCAGGAAATGCCAGTTTCAGAGGGGATGTCACCATGGAAAATAAGCTTATGAAATGCTGAAATACAAGTGGTATTGTTTCTAATTTTGAACTTTGATAGTAGAAATCAAGCCAGTTTAAAGGCATATTCCACTGGAGACAGAGTGAATATACCTTAAGATAGGAAATTCAAATACAATCACTACTTCAAAATAAAATATTGAATACGAAATTGATTTCTGAGGACTTAAAGACTTGAAAATTATAAGCATTGACTATATAAAAACAAATACAGCACACACAAGCTCACTGATAATTCACAAGCTCATTTCAATTCTCCTTATGTTAAAGTCATTGTACTATTTCTTCCTGAGTCTGGTGCACTGGTTCATCTGAAGTAAAAGCTAACATTTTACTTGTTCTCTAAGAAAGAATACAAGCCCATTTCAGAAAAGCAGACTTAATTCTCTGGCTATTAACAAGGATGCTGCTAGCAGAGTCCCTTTCAGGCCCCAAACAATGC
This sequence comes from Anomalospiza imberbis, assembly GCF_031753505.1. NCBI lineage: Eukaryota > Metazoa > Chordata > Aves > Passeriformes > Viduidae > Anomalospiza > Anomalospiza imberbis. The sequence continues at coordinate 22,857,927 of NC_089685.1, forward strand.
CTGGTCAAGTCAGTGAGAATACTTCTGGTGTGTTGCATATTAGACCCTTACAGGGCATTGCAAATGATACTCTTTCTTGTCAGAACTTTCATTTAGAAAGTTTTAAACAGAATGCTTACAGTTCTGTACACTGCAGGGAGACCTCAGAACAGGTAGATTTATGGGAGATCATGGTGACGGCTAGATAAATTTGGTGAGCTCAGCATGTGGAAAGATTATTTTTTCAAAGAAAGCTTCTATAAGGGTATAAAAGAAATCCTTTTTGCAAAGAGATACTCATCATTTAATAATCACATGACAAAAAATTATTCTATAGTTCCTCCTACAAAAATGTAATTTTATTAAGGGAGTTATACAAACAAGCTACAAAAAAGATCTTGTCCATATTTTCAGTCATTGCTACCATTAATGGGAATTTCATTTTTTAAAATTCTTTATTCCATAGTTTTGTTTTCCTGTGTTTTGCTTACTATCTTGGATTCAGATGGTGGGGGTTTTTTATTTGTAATAAATCATGAAGACTCATTTAATTTTCTCCAGCACACCTATTAGTGTAACTAGCTTTTTTGTTATTGCTTTTGGAAAATTATGAATTCTCAGCTAAGCTTTTTTAGGTTAACACTACTTCCTTCTAAAGTTGACAGTTCACTAGTTTATTTTTTAATATATAGAATACTTGGGGATTATTGATTTATTTTCAAAATATAAATATTTAGTTTCTAGGAAGGACTGAGTACCTGAGAAGTTTGAAGTGTTAAAACAGAGGTTTTTCTGAATTGGGACTTAACAAAGCTAGATAATTATCATGAAGGACAGTAGGCCATTAGAAGTCACTTCTATGTCTAAGAAACAGTGACTCTGTTGAATATGCAAGGTTTAAGTTTTCATTTCTAAAATATACCTTTTTACAGTTATGGTAGTTTAACAGATTTGTAATAGTGACTTCAAGTGAGCTAAAAAGAAAAAACAGGTGTTTTTACAGCTAATTCAATGAATCCACTAGTGAACCGTTAAGTTATCCATGTGTTTTGTTGTTGGATGTGCACTTGTAACAGTGTAAAAACATTCGTTTTCCAGAACTGTTTATTGAAAGTGAACAAAACACGACGAATGTAACATTACAGGTTAAATACCTTACTCACAGAAGAAATAATATTTTTATTTACATCTTCCAGAAACTTCATCTTCCAATAATCGTGGCAGAATTTCAAGAGCAATTTTTTCAAGAAAGGATTCACAAAAGCTATAGAAGAACATTTATGCGTAGGCTTTTTCTAATCAAATTGAGGACGGCAACTTAAAAAAAATCTGCAAAAGAAGATACAGTAAATCTCCAGTTTTAATAATTACTAGTTTTCATAATTTACAGGCAATGATATACAATGTTTTACAGCACTATGTTAACACACTCTCACGGCTGAATGTAGTTTAAGTTAAACTTAAATTGCTCTTTATTAACTAGGCATTATGTAATATACTATGGAGGAGGCTGATATACTTAAATTTGACTTTGAAACACAAGGTTAAGGAACACATACAGCATGTCAAATTAAAAAAGCATTATTTGTACTTGTATCAAGTACTAACAGCTTTACATGGAAACTGCATTTCCAGTTTGAACTCTCATATTTTCAATACAGACTTAAAGCACCTCTCTTAACATTAGCCTTGGTGTGAATTTCACACACTCTGCATTTTCTGCTGGGGTTATTCCTCAGTTCAGCTGGTGCTGCAGTTTACTTTATGGACTCTCTGAAGGTGATTCACTTGTCTAAACCCAGGCAAGTAGTTCTGTGTAGGATGGTCTAGGGCATCTGACCTGTCCATGTGCTCTTCCAAACCAGGACTCCTGTAGGTCTGTTAGCCCTGTGTGGAAATCCTGGAAATTCTAGGGTGTCGCACACAGCAGTCATTACACACCTGTATTCAGAGAACTGAAATGACATCTCTGTCTTCTCTCATGTCTTGTTGATTATGACAAAAAAATGATTTTGTCTGTGCACACAAATGGGGTGGTTTTTTAATATCATATTTGATGCAAAACAGGAAGGGGATAAAGGTACACCTCTCAGTTTATCTTGGTGCAGAGTTGGGATCTGGGAGATTCTGTAGCAGGATCTGATGACACATAAATGTTCCAGAGTGCTGTAGTAAAACAGCAGTACTTCCAACCTTTTAAACAGAATTTAAAGAATACAGAAAGGCAACTTAAAGGAGTCCTGAATCCTTACTGTTTATCCCAAGTTTGACAGATCCTTTCACCAAAAATATTATAAACCATAAAATATCTGCAATTAATGGTTTATTTTGTGCTAAATTTTTTACTGTTCCTCAGGCATTTTAGTAAATCCATCTATCTATCTATCTATCTATCTATCTATCTATCACTTTTGCAAGCTTATCTAGATAAGCACATATTGGGAGAGAGCTGCCTGACAAATTTTAAAATATTTGATTCAACATATAATTACTATTGTTCACTGTATGGTACAAGGACAGCCTCATGAGATTTTAAACAGCTACTGATTGTATTGTAAATTATATTTTCCCCTAGAATTACTGCTTGAAAGATCACTCACAATCAGCTTCTCTCAAGAAAAGGGAAATCTAGCACTGGTATATTTATATGGATAACTATGTTTGCAGTCAAATAAGACTCATTATTTAGTGATATTCAGCAATCTGTGTTATCCCTGAGTCAAATGTGATGTCTACATTCAGTATTCAATGAGGTAAACACATAGATAAGTTTAAAGAAGGGGCTATGATTCTGGGGCTTTTATTCAATGAACATGAATAGAGTTTCTGTTATGTCTAGAGGGCAGGCATTGCAGGGTAGGATTTGAACAAACGTTTTCCTCCAAGTTCTTTGTTGCCCTAGAAGTGAATTTTCATGGTTTGCCTCTATAAACAATATCAGTAAAGCATTTGACCTTCTGTAGCAGTAGCAGAAAAAGAATTCTGGCAAGGCTTCTAAACCCATAATTTACTATATTTGCAGAACTAAAGGACAGGTAAGTGTGAGAAATGCAGCAGGAAAGGCATGGTTTGTCAGCAGAGGTTCCTTTTATGTGCCCTGCTGTTTGGGCCTTAGCAGAGCAGTAATGTGGTGTATGACCAAAGCAGGGAAGAGACAGCACTGTAAATCCTGCTCATGAGCAAGGTGACAATGTATGAATGACACAGCCTCCATCTTACATCAGAGCAAGATAGGGGATCTTTACAGGCTCTGAATGTGAAGCAAATCCTGTATGTACCATTCACTGTTAATACGGAGCATATAGCACTGCAGTTATTTTACCCAGTTCTGTACCTGGTACAAGGTAAATAGAAAATCTGATTTAGTTCATCTGCTGCAGACAGAAAAAATATGAGTTGACAATCTGGATTATACAGAGGATTTAAATTATTCTAAAATTATATCAACACTATTTGCATTTTTTGTCATTACAGACATTAACAGTGTCCAAGAATTTTAATTTTATAGGGACTAGTTTATGAAAGGACTTAACAAATATAATTGCATTGTCATGCTGTTTTCTTAATATTTGATTTTGTTTTTTCATTATGATACAAAAGCTCAATGTTTATTAATTAGTGGACATATTGACAGATAAAATGAATATTTAATTAAATTACATATACTCAAATATTTAATTTTCTGTTGAAATTACTGTGATATAAATTTACCAGCTCTGTGACGAAAATAACATGTAACGAAAAAGACTATTGAATTTTCATGCTCAAACATACCAATTATAACACTATTAAAAGTATTTAAGGAAACACTCAAATTTGTAAAACCATTGAAAATTAATTTAGGGAAGTGCAGTATTCCAGCTGTATAAGTAGTGCATGGCCAAAGATGGGGAGGGAGGATTATTCTTCCCAGTGTGCAAGACCAAAACCTACTGTCTTGCTTCCTGTTACATATGTTTCACTAAGATGAGAATATAAAACCTCAGTGAAAATTATCAGAGTTCCTTATATATGTTGACTTTACTGGCAGCACAAAACTCTTTTCCTGATCAGAAACTGTTTTCATTATTTGCAAATTATTATTCAATTTAGTCAAATTTTTATTCAGTATGACAGATTTTTAAAACACAGGTTTTCAATTTGCTATGTTTTTTTATGGTTTAATGACTCACATATTTGCGTGCTTTATTCCTCCACTATCATATATAATGACATTTAAAGTCTACAAGAAATATTCCACTACAAATAGCTTTTTATATCTTAAATTTGGTTTATTCTAATTAGTAGGATTAGTACTAGTGCTAGATGTTTAACTGCTTAAAATACATTCATGCTTTTTGAGTTTTCAGAATATGTAATCAACAGTAAGCATACAATGCTGTTTTGCATAATGCAATGTATGCAAGTGTCTCTGTATGTGAGAAGGAGATAGCTTAGCTCAAGCATTAACTTGAGCTAAGCCTGTGTCCTTGACCTTGTCCAGTTTCTTGGATGAGCCTGCCAGCAGAGAAGGTTGCAATACCTAAATAATTAGGCAGAAACTAGAGTGTAAGGGAAAGCAGAAGCTCCTACAAAGAACAGACTAGTTGAGGTAAAACACATCTCAGTCTCATGCTATATACTATGCAGCAATCAGAGGGTTTCCATACTCATAAGAAAAACAACATACAGAAGAAAATTAAGAATTTCCGCTGTTCATCTGAAAGGCACAGACTCATTTGTGGTTGAGCTGCAGTAGGTGGTGGAGGTAACTGGATTTTCATGTAAATAAATGATCACTTACTGTGGTTGAGTTCATAGCATTGATTTAGTCAGTGGCCAAAGGAACAATTCAGTAAGGCAAGATCAGCTTACTCCACAAAAGCTTCAGAAATCATGTAAACATAAGCAAATGCATTATAGTTGGCTCATGCATACTCTAACTACAGCTTGTTTCTAAAGATAAAAAATAACAAGCCCAAACTATATTGTTTTGCACCAAACCGGAACAGAACAGTTACAGAAATACATGAAGGAGGCTTTTGTAAAGAACAGCTTTCCTTTCAGATCTTTCCATTGATAATGTCAGAAGGTTCCACTTAGCTTTGTTTAACCAGATGTCAGTGAACAAAAACCTTTCCCTGATCTGTTCTCCAGTGTAAAGCAATTAAAAATTAATGCTACATTCAAATGACTATTCAATTTAGAATAGTTCATTTTTTAAAGGCAGAAAAAAAGTAATTGACATCTATGAGCAGGTTTTCTCCACGCCAAAAAATGTGTCACTTTCACTTATTAAAAAAGTGGGAAATGCACATTTGTTTGGGAAAGCCATTTATCCAGTGAAATCTTTAATTACATGCACCATAAAACAGGCACAAAATGCTCTCTCCTCAGACCTGTAACTTTAAGCCATTGCAAAGCATGAACTGCCTAATTTCACCAAAGAGTAACAGTCACTACTTTGCTCTGCTGTTGCATGACAGCTGGATATGAACAGCTACTATGAAGTGGAGGGGTGCCACATGACTAGAGGCAAAGCTCTGCATTGTGTCAATGTCACTTCTGTTAAAGATCTTCTTGTAGCCTGACATTCAGAATGGAGTTGCACATTATGTACAGTGGATAATATTTCTGACAATATACTCTGGATGGCCTTGAGCTGATTACCACTACTTCTTCAGAAAACAGTTGTTACTGAATTGTTTCCTTTCAATAGAGTCCGCCTGAGGAAAAATAGCAAGCGAGACTGGATCGTTAGTGCTGGATATATCATAACTTTGTCATTGCCCTAGTTTGGTACTTGAAAACAATTCTTTGTCAAGGACAGGAAACAGCTTGCCTATAGGTGCAATAATAGAAAAAGAAGAGCTGATCTAGATGAGCAACTTTAAGATTATCTCATGCTATGATGTTAAAACTTTAGTTAATAACAAACTCAGGTTAAAGGCAAATGGTATCTTCAAGACTGATACTCAGTCTTTCAAGCAGGGTTCTTCACACACCCTTTCAGTATATTCAGAAAGAATATTTCTGATGATTCAGGAAGATGTTTGACTACAATGCCCTACCTGAAAGGTGAGATACCCAATCAGTATTGGTGTCCCACAATAAATCTATTGTCTGGTATCGATCACAGATCTTGCTTTGCAAGCAGCTCATGGATAGTCTTTGAAACAAGAGTTGAGTCTCAGAACTGACAGTGGAATTGTGTAGTGTGGGTATTTGAGACCATTTAAACCCTGTGAAGATGTGAGGCAATAGGGTGATGAGGTGACATGATATTTTGCTGTGGAGCTCAATGACAAATTTAGCTCAAATTTCTAGAAGAGGAGGGTATGTAAAGACCAAATTCCATCTCTTGCCTATGAACCAAATCTAAAGCATTCCCTTCCTTCCACTTTCTGAGGTGTGTAGCTATTACTCCTTGCATTTCTCAGTACCTGATCAGTAAGGTCAGCCAAGACAGTCATCCTGTCATACCGTTCTACAGAAGCAGCCATATGTATACCTACATACCTGTTATTATTATTTTTACAATTATCACAATAGTAGAGATGAAATTTCATCTAACATTTGTTCCTCTAGGAGAGATTTTTCATAACAATTTATTTCATAGACAAGAAAGCTCATCTGGAGACAAGACAGCTCATCCAGAATAAAAATACCTGCTAGGAACTAATGAGTTTAGGAGCTTCAGCTGAGGTGATTTCAGAGGGGTCTCTACAAGTGACAGAGTTATAAATAACTCCAGCTCATCATAACAAGCACTTAAATGAAAAACAGCATCCTAAGCATGAAATCCACAGCAAAACCTGAAATTCCTTAACTAGGAAAAGAGCATTAGAATCTCTATGTAGCTTAGAACAGCCTCGCACAGCTTACAAGAGTCAATGAACACTGAAAGCAAAAGCTGAAATGAAAGCTGCATAGAATTGCTCAGAAAGGCAGGAAGTAAAGAATATGAGATGGGTGAAACACCTATCTCATGCCTAACTCCTATCCTGAGCTCCATGTTGCCTAAAAGAAAGTTGAGAGTCTGGCAGGAGAAGCTATATTCACTGGTACAGAATATGGCATAACTCCATTTGTTATGATCTTGGAGGGCCAAAAATGTATTAACTGCAAATAGCCTGAGTATCCTTTTGTGATTCTAGTGTATGTGCCTCAAATTATCAATTATTTATATAATTATTTGCTTTAATTATGCAAAAGCTTTTCCTTGCAAACAGAATTTTTATACATATATATAAATATATATATACATAATTACCATTATTTTAACTGATACTCATTTCCACATTGTTATGCTGAAATGTTTAAGTTGACCTAATAAGTCTCTTTCCCATTAACAACTTTCCATTAGATCAGATATTGACCATAATCCTCCTTCCAGTAAGTTCTAAGGACATTTGGCATCAATTTCAACAGGCACAGGAATAAGAAATTTCTTGTGTTTATTTGTATAAATGCAAATAGAAATCAGTATCTTTAATGTAACAACATTTTCCTTCTCTGTTTTATTCTGTATCTGACTAAATACCCCAACACATACCTCTATCCATGCAATTCCAAAACAGATCTGGTAATAATTTTTTTCTATTAATAAAATAATATAATGCTTCTTAATTCTTTTTGTGTAATAGTAAGTATAATCTTACTGTGATCACTGAAATTAGAAATGAGAGTTCTATCAACTCATTAAGACATCCTGTAACAGATATCTGACCTGTTAAAATAAATAGAAGAAAGTGTACATTCATCTTTGAAGTTGCTAACTACATTCTGCATTTTTTACTCAAGAAAATTCCCACTGTAAAAAACCTGACAGTCATGGAATCATAGTATTATAGAATCACTACAATTGGAAAGAATCTTAAGGGCCATCTAGTTTCAACTTCCCTGCCATGGGCAAGGACACATTCCACTAGATCAGGTTACTCAAAGCTCCACCTGGCCTACTTTTGAACACCTCCAGGGATGGGGCATCCAAACTTCTCTGGGCAATCTGTTTTATAATTACCATCCTCAAAGTAAAGAATTTCTTCCTGATATCTAACAAAAACCTATCCTTCTTCATTGAAAGGCCATTGCCTGTTGTATTGTGGTTTTATATCTCTGTAACAGTTCTGTAATGTTTTGCCCCTTCACCCCCCATTTTCTCCCAGTGGTTCCACCCCGAGCTTTCCCGCCTTCCCCTCAAGGCCAATCTCCCTGAAAATGCTCAGTCATTCCCCTGTCCCCTCCCTGGTACCCTGTCCATCACTCAGCTCCCCATCCCACTCTCCCAGAATCTTCCACCTTGGGCATCGAGTGAGTGGACGAGGGCCAGGGGTGCCTCCTTGAACTTCCCCCATTTGTTTGTGTGTCTGTCTGTCCTTCTGCCTTCCACCTCCCAATTCCACCCCAATGGTTAATGGGTGTCCCTTCCCCCTGGTTACCACCCCAGTATTTGAGCTGTTGGGAAAGCCTCGGGGGCACTTTCGGCTGTCAGATACAATGGCATTTGGAGCTCCTCGGAGCTCAGATTAAACCTGAGACTTTTTCCCTGGCCTTGAGTCGGCTCCCTGATTACCTCCTCGGATGACGCCTCTCCTCCATACAAGGCAGACAGTGAAGTGCTCTGTCTTAGCCGCTCCCCGAATGTTCTCGAGAAACAGGGGAGTGTCCCCTGCAGCTGACCGTGCCTCCGCCCGGCAAGCAAAGCCAGGGAGCTTCAGAGTAGGCACGGCGGCAATTGCCCCTTGTCCTTGTGAAGAGTCTCTCTCCAGTTTTCTTGTAAGGCCACTTTAGGTACTGAAAGGCTGCTCTAAGGACTCTCCAAAGCCTCCTCTTACCCAGGCTGAACAGCAATTTTCTTAGTCTTTCTTCATAGGTGAGGTGCCCCATCCCTGTGACCTTGGTGGCCTCCCCTGGACTTGCTCCAACAGGTCAATGTCCTCCCTGTGCTGGGCACCCAAGAGCTGAATGAAGTACTCCAAGTAAGTAGAAGAGCACAACCAGGCTGGAGCAGAGGGGCAGAATCCCTTCCCTTGACCTGCTGTCCACACTGCTTTGGATGCAGCTCAGGGTATGGTTGGCTTCCTGGGCTGTGAGATCACACTGCCAGGTATTGTTGCGCTTTCTGACCACAAATACCTGAAGTTCTTCCTCTCAGGGCTGTTGCAGGTCCATTCTCTGCCAAGTCTGTATTTGCCCTTGTGACTGTCCCAGCTCAGGGGCAGAACCTTGAACTTGGCCTTCTTGAACTTCATGAGGTTCACAGAGGCCCACCTCTCAAGTTTGTCAAGCCCTTCCTACAGAGTGGAAGCCCTACACCCTTACTAAGCCCTTCCTCCAGGGTGTATCAGATTAAGACTTACGTAAAGATTGTCTGGTTCGCTCACTCTTGTGCACAATATGCAATGTACACAATCTGTTGGATTAACAGGACAACATTTCTCAGTGAACACAATATTCCTTTCTTTCATTTATCTCAAACTAGACAGCTTTGTCTACAGAATATAGAAGTTTTCCAAGAATCTTGAAATTTATGTAAAGCTCAGGTAAACCTACAGTAGATATTTGTAAGGCACAATGCAAAGGTTCAATGCCACTGACAGCATGCTTCCATAGTCTTTATGTCTCATAAAACTTGCCTTGACTCTGCACATCTCTATCATAATACTTTTTTCACATTTTTTCAGGTAAATGAACTGTGCTCCAAAGGGCCTATCACTCTCCACTGGAAAACTTGCTCAGTTGTAGATAGACATCTAAAATAAAGTTAGGTGAGAACAGCTCCTTCATTCATATTAGAAATGTCACACACCTTACAACTGATATTAAAAGACTGTGACAGACTCTTCACGGATGGCTCTTTAAATAGAATAGGAAGCACTTATTATACTGTGCTCCCAAATTTAAACCAGAATTAATTCAGAATACTCCTTTACCTTTTGTCACATATGAGGTCTGATGCAATGGTCACAATGGTCTTATCTGACCTTAAAAAATTATTGCAGTTAATTTAATCCAAAAAGGAATTTGCAGAAACATTTCCTCATTAGCTCAAATTTGCTATTTTAAAATCGTGCCATGAAACAAGTCTCATGATATGCATAACCAAACCTAGATATTTTATTTCTGCTTCAGCTCTTCAAATTCAATTTTGAACTCTAACTGAAATAAAATTAGTTAATAATTAATTCCTTACAAAGACTGCATGAATGGACTTTAAAAAAAGGAGACCTAAAAATAACTTTATTTCATCAAACCTCTAATACTATGGTCTTGATATTCATACTGAATTGTGATTGCATTTCACAGATGTGTCACTCTTTTATCCTTTCTTGATTGCAATGTTTCTCCTTATGGGTTGGACAATACCATTTCTTCATCCATCCAAAACACAAGTATTCACTTGTGTCTTAGAAATCAAACTGTAGAAGATAAAATAGGTGTCACATGTAATCAAATCCGACAACTTTGTTGCCTGATTTTCATATCACCTTTATTTCAAAAACTAATTTGTCAGTATGTTCTTCTGTTTCACAATCTTTACTACATGCCTCCAGAAGTTGCTACTCAGTGCTGAAAGAATTCACTATATGTATACTTCAGTACAAGCTGTGCCCATGCCAAAGGAGTTCTAACACAGAACATAAAAATGCTCTCTCCTGTCTAAAAATTAAAATGTGAACAAGTTTTCAGGCTTGCAACCATACTAAATTATAAATGTGACACAGTGCATCATGTATTTAACATCAAAGCCCTTAATTCGTTTATTAGTTGAGAATATTTTTGGCTCAGGTTTGAATCTTCAGCATTCATAAATCTCTTCTTCCTTAGTTTTTTAATTGAGCTTGCAGTTTAAAGATGTATTGTAAACTCTTAAATATACTGTAGGTGCAACCTTTTATGTCTTAAATCCACCATTTTAAATTGCACATGATAAAACTGAAGGTTCAACTTACTTTTTTTCTTTCTTCTTTTTGGTAGTTATGTGAGAGTATTTTATTTAAACTCAGAAGCATGAAGCAAGTCCAGAGGTGCTTTAGATACTCATATTCTCAACTTCAAAGTAGTAATATAAGTTTTGCTTACAACTATGTGGGACATGTTTAGCTCTGGGCATATATAATTTTGTAACCTATATATGGCCAATGAAAAAGTTCTACTTCTTTCCATAACCTATTTTCCCCTTACAGAAAGAGTTTAATTTCCTATGAGTAATGAGAATCATATAAAATAGTTTCAAAACCAATTTTAAAATGGAAGTAGTTTGATGGAAAGTATTACTTTGCTTATGTCTTAGCCTCTTGTTTTTGTATTGGGAATCAGTCTTTCTGAGCATTAAATAATTTCCTAAGTTTTGAAGACAGGAAGGAGGTGTTCAGTGTTTTCACCACTCTCCTGTATAGTTGGCTTCTTTAACATTTGTACATGATGACCTTTGATTGTGACCATGAAGACAGAGAATTCAAATAATTCTGGAGCACCTGAAGGGGCAGACCAACCACTGGTTAGTGTGAAACAGTTTCTCAGTATAATGGCAGTGATATGGCTGCTCAGGAATTCAAATGTATCCAGCTGGTAGTACAGGACCTAGTGAGTTGTACTGTTCCAGCTATATAATATTCCATAAATAAGAATTAAATTTGTCTCCAGAAGGTAACTCCTATAATATTTTGTATATGTTTATACAGAGCATTGAACAACTTGGTTTTTTTCCATTTTTGTATGGTTTTTTTTGTTTGTTTTAGGAAAAATACAAAATCTGGGCAACAAATTACTTTGGCTTCCAACTGTCATAATTAGACATTATAATTAGACATTATAACTCATTGATATAACAATGAGTTATATCATGGGAGACGTCAAAGTGAAAATAAACATCACTCTGTTGACTTATGTGTGTTCAAACTCAATTCAAGATGTTACCAAACCAAATTTATCTGGTTTATGGTTTGGGTTTTTTTTACAAACCAAGTATTTGGGATTTGCAAATGTGTGAGTTCACAAAGATTAGCAACATTGTTTTGCCAACAATTACATTTAAAATTTATTTCAAATTCTCTCCACACCAACCAAAGTTATTAGTTTTTAGTAAAACTATCCAATCACCGCATTGCTTGAAGAAATGTGTTTTTCCTAATGTGAATTTCATCTTTCCAGTTCAAGGTGTGATTGAAGAAATCAGTAAATAAAAATAAAATAGATGGTTTCATTTTTCTGTACTGTTTTCTCCTGCAGTTATTTAACTTTGAGCCTTAATTTTTATCAGTCACTAAAATGTTTATTCACAGCTGTCATTACTGTTTCACATATTCCTTAAGACTTTTTCCTTCTAATATTTTACTCAAACCAAGACTGATATGTACTGGTGTCATGTTCTGACTTTTATTTCACAAAAATTATGTATTCAGTTTCTTCTAAAATCAGGTAATTACTTCCTAAGCTTTTTCTATATGCTCAGCCTTGCAATGACTTTTGCACGTCTTTATCTTTATGCGCTGGATAAAACCAAGGTTCAGTGAAGTTATGACATTAAGTTCAATGTGACTAGGACAGGATAAAAAGGAAATTTTTACCATTTGATGCCAAATTTCTCAATTCCCTTGCTTGGTTTGAAAGCAGTTCTGTGACTACTGTGCAATACTGGATTTTTAAGGTAGAGATTTTTTTCAAAAATATCTCTACCTCTTTCTCAAGATGATGACAAATTAAATTTAAAAGAAGAAAACAAATAAGTGGGGTGAATAGTCCTCTTTAACCTCTGTTTTTAAAAATATGGAGGTGATGTCATTAAGTTGTGTCATTCTCTGAAATAACATTATTTAGAAAATATTCTGAAGGTTCTAGGGCTTTTTTCAATAAGTAACCAAGATCAGACATTCTTTTGAAGGAGAATTGCCTTTGTTCTAGAGCTATTTTATATAAAGAATTAAGGATTTTTTTTTTGTTAACCTTTTTGTTCCAAAGCACAACAAATACAGTATAGCTACTGCAAACAACCAAGTGATACTGTATAGCTTGCACTTAATAAGGGCAAACAAATTTTTAGAAGTTATTTTTGTGGCAAATAGAAAATGACTAAAGGAAATAAAACAATCAGCTGAGAAGTTTTAGTTAGGTCCAATCTCATGGAATAATAGAATGCTTTGGTTTGGAAGGGACTAAAGACCATCTAGTTCCAACCCTCTTGCTATTGGCAGTGATACCTCCCACTAGACCATGTTGAGCAGGGCCACATCCAGCCTGGCCTTGAACATTTCCTGAGATGGGGCATCCACAGCTTCTCTGGGCAACCTGTTCTAATACCTCATCACCCTCTGAGCAACAAATTTCTTCCAAATGTCTACTCTAAACTTACTCTGTTTCAGTTTAAAGCCATTCCTTTTTGTCCTATCACCACATGCCCTTGTAAAAATGCCTCTCTCCAGTTCTCTTTGTAGCCATCTTTAGATAATCCAAGACATTCCCAGAGCTTTCTCTTCTCCAGGCTGAACAATCCCAACTTGCTTGGCTCGTCTTCACAGGAGGTGTGCTCCAGCCTTCAGATCGTCTTTGTAGTCCTCTTCTGTACTCACTCCAGCAGGTCCCTGTTCCTCTTTGCTTGGGGGTCCCAAAGCTGAATGCAGCACTCCAGGCGAGTGGAGGGCCACAGCCATCTTCCTCAACCTACTGCCCATGATTCTTTTGAGGCAGCCTAGGGTACAGCTGGCCTTCTGGGCAGGAAGTACACATTGCTGGCTCATGTTGAGCTTCTTGTCCACAAACATCCCCAAGTCACAGAATCACAGAATCAAATAATTAATTAGGTTGGGAAAGACCTCTGAGATCCTCAAGTCTAACCTTTGACTGAACACCACCATGACAACTAGACCATGGCACTAAGTGTCACACCAAGTCTTTCCTTAAAAACATGCAGGGATGGTGACTCCATCACCTCACTGGGCAGCCCATTTTAGAGTCCTCCTAAGGTCTGGTCTCAAAAGATATCAAATTATCAACAAATAATTAGTAATTATAGTATTGTTCCTATCTACACTGGACAAAAGTGATTTTTTTTCTGTTATGAACTCATTAATTAAACAAGATTTTTTACTTTTAAATTTGGTCTATTGGCATCCACCTGATCTGATGCACTTTAGTGAAAGCATTTTATTGAAGATACACAGCAACTCAAAGCTCTCTTATTCACATATACTATATCATTTCATGGAGTCAGGGCCAAGGGAATGGCTTTTTAAAATTGGCACACAAAGATATTTTGCTGGACTTCCTCAGTACATGAAAAATGACAATGCAGCTGGAAGAAGCACCGCTATGAGGCCCAAAAATGGCCAAGAAAACTTGAAGCTTTTTTACTAGAAGTGCTGTCTTCATAGAAACGTCTCAAAACATGTATCTTTTAAAATTTAAATGGCATTTCATGATGTTTGAATATTATCACTCCCAAAGAATCTTGAGTCTCTGCAGCAAAGTTAATTAGTCCAACACCCACTCACAGTTGAGTGTTCTAAACTGTTTTACTTGTTTCAAAAAAGTCCAAAGTAGCATAAATATACATTCTGATTTTATATTGTGTTTGTATATAACAATTATATTTGTATATTAAAATGAACTTTCTAGATAATGTATTTATCTTTTGAATAATAGAGTTTCATCTGAGAGCTGCAAGAAGGATCCAGGTGACTACAAACCAATCAGCCTAACCTCTGGGAAGGTGGTGGAGAAAACCATCCTGAAAGCCTTTTCCAAACGCATGATGGACAATGTGTGAGTGATCAGCATCAATTTATGAAGAGAAAATCATGCCATAAGAATCTGAAAACATTCTACGGTGAAATGACTACAGTACTCAGTGGATGAGGAGCTGTCGCTTATCTTGAATTTAGCAAGGCTATCAGTGATGCCTCCTGTAATACCACCATCCCTGGAAGAGCTTAAAAAGCAGATAGATATGACACTTCATGACATGGTTTAGTGGGCATGGTGATACTCCAGCAAATTTTTGACTTGGAGATCTTTTCCACCCTTAGTGATTATATGACTCTATACTGTCCTCAACAAACTGATGAAGCACAGGTTACATCTGCAGATGCTGAGGTGAGCTGAAAGGTGGCTGAGCTGTTGGGCTCAAAAGTTACAGTTAGAAGCATGAAGCCCAGATGAAGGTCATTGCTGGGGCTAGTACAGTTTAATGTCTTCAGTAATTACCTTGATGATGGGACAGAATGAAAACTTGCAGATGATTTGCAAACTTGGGAAGAAGTTTTGACACAGATACTTATGGTGTCAAAGGAACCTTAACAGGCTAAAAAATGGGCAAACTAATAGCCTCAGAACATTCAAGGGAATATTAAATCCTGCACCAGAGGAGGAATAACTACATGCACCAGTACTGGCTGGGGACTGAATGTCTGGGAAGCAGTTTTGCAATCCTGATGGAAGAGCCAGCAATGTGCCTTTGCAGCAAGGAAGGCAAATAACTTTTTCTGGATTGACTTAGGAATGGGATCTCACCACCTGCAGGTTGACTGTGTGATCCTTCCTCAGCTGGTGGGGCCACAGCTGGAGTGCTGGGTCCAGTCCTGAGTTCCCTGGTACACATGGTAATGAAAATATGGAATTGAGTTGAACTCAGCACCATGAGGATGAACAAGTGTTTGGAGCATGTGACCTACACTGAGAGGCTGAGAAGGTTGCCTTGTCCATCCTGGTGAAGATATGCAGGGGCATCTTATTCATGTACACAAACAACTGATGAATGTGAAAGTTAAGAATATGGAGCCAGGCTGTTTCTCTGGAGAAAGGTCAAATGGTGGTAAGCCACTACTGAGATAGGAAACTTCTTTAAACATAAGAAAAAAAAATCATCATGAGAGTATTCTAATACTGGAGCAGGTTTCCCAGAGCAGCTATGTAATCTCCAACCTTGGAGATATTCAGTAGCTGGCTGGAAATGACCTGACCAGCCTCCATTTGGTGACCCTCCTAAGAGAAGGAGAGGTTGGATAAGACAAAATTCCAGAGGTACCTTTTAACCTTAACTCAATCCCACAATTCTGCTTTTTTAAACATAATATGCTGTGCTGTAAGACTATATCCCCTACAATGTAGTGCTACCTGTGGGCTTAATGATAAACTAGATTTTCCCCAACTTGTGATTGATTAAAGAGACAGTCAGGGGACTTAAAAAGAATCTGAAGGCTTACTTACATGTCTGGTAATTCATGACGGTCTTTAAAACAAACTTCTTTCAGTATCCATATGATGTATTGTTCTAACTAGAAAATTATGATAGTAAAAACAAGATCCTGCAATGAAATGTTATTTATTTTATTAATTACCTGGTCTAACAAGTGTTCTAAAATGTTAGAGGTAAGTTTTATAAGAAGTTGATGGCTTCTAATTCTTAAAAGTGTTTTGAACAGATATTAAAAATTGCTGGATTTATAATTGCAAGCGTTAAGACAGCTCTTATAGCCTTGTAAACAAAAAAAAGTTACATACACATTGCTGATATCCTATTGAAGCTATTTAATTTTAAAGACATTATTTGCAACTTTCTTCAGAAGTAAGATATTCAAAGAAATCACTGGAAATATGGGTTGAGAACAGAGAAACATTTTTCATAGTAACATCCATCTAACCTGTTTTTTGTCCAATACACCTTTTACTTCTTGCTAAAAATAGAAATGCCACAGATAATAATTTATAATTAAAGTAAAAATAATTCCTTAGACTATATACGCATTAAACAACATATATATTGCTAACTGGAAACTTCATGGAAAAACTTCTGTGTTGGTATGAAATTTATGATGAGACAATGTGATGACTGTGTGTTGAACTCAAAATATTATATTAGAAAATCTTGAGACTTCTGGTGACTCATAGAAAGTAAAACTAGGGACATTTTTTAATTTTGGATCTCCATTCCTATAGCATATAGGCTTGGTGCACCTACACAAAACATAGCAATTTCATGATCCATTGCTTTTGATGTGACATAAAAACTTAAGAATTCACACATTATGTCAGATCAAAGATATATCTAGGCCAGGATGTTGTGGCCATTACTGACTGCATAAAAAAGAGTAAAAACAGAGCAAATATATTTGATGCTTTTCCTTAATAGTGTCTCATCTCCCATCAATTTTCAGTTCAGGGATTTTATGAAGTAGATTGCTTTTCTGTGTACTTATAAACATGAGTGAATTTTTGTTCAATGAATTTGCCTAGGTATGCCCTTGAGAAAAACTAAGTTTTAAACATCTATTATGTGAGATTCTGCAGAGCTCAGTGAGTTTCTATTTGTCAAAAATCTTAAGAAAAAGGTTGAGTTCCTAAGAACTATAAACCCTCTTAATCTTAAGAAAATGGTTGAGTTCCTAAGAACTATAAACTCTCTCAAGACAGGGTGAAAGTAAGGGTTAGTGAAATCCTAAAGCATTCATAATCAAAAAATCTAACACTCTCAGAACATTTCTTTTGGATGCAAGTTTTTTTTCCATAGATTTTACAATAGCAAAGCTGAAAATTTTAAAACCATGCAAAATGTTCAAAGTTGCTACATTTAAATAAAGTCATAAAAAATCATTCTTAGATTTTTAAACTCAGATATTGTAGCTTGGCCTACCATTTAGCTGACATGTAATTTGATATATAATCATATTATATATGTTCTTGCTCTTCTGTATTTTAGTAAATAAATTTTAGTAAATATATTCTTCATCATATTTATTCCCTCTATTTCATTTCTAGGATCTTCCTAGTCATGACTATGTCTGATGTATACTGTTGTTGTTATGTGATTGATGAGTAAGTTGACATTAAAAAATTTCATGGACTAATTCTCCATGGTTCTTGCAGAACATTCTATATAGAAGGCATTGGGGTTTTTTTTCATACCTTATTTACAGTGTTTTGAAAGACAGAGCATTGAAACAGCCCTTGCAAATATTTATTGGCATCAGTCTGCTAAAATCAGACAGATACTTTAGGCTCCACTGGTTTCTTCTACCCAAATCACTGTTACTTTTTATCTTTCTCCTCTCACTTAACTGAGTATAAATACATGATCCTTTTTGTCCCCTGAATCTCAACCACGTTGAGTGACTACTGGAAAGCAAATTCTTTTCAGGACTGTTCACTGATTAGAAACCAAATGAAAATGGGAACTTTCTTCATGCATATCCCCAAACTAAAATAGCTCTTCATGTCTTCCAAAGACAAAACATTCACTCACACCAAAGCAACAGGAACTTGACCCACAGTGGACAAGTGCACCACCTGCTGACACCTGCCCTTTTGCTGACTTCCTTACTGCCTTGCACTGAGTCTGATATCCTCTGTTCATTGGAAGAGAGCCAGCAACTTTCAAAATCCCTTTGGATATTCCATGTTCTTACAACAAACGCTTCTTAAGTTACCTCAACTTTCAGCTACACTTTTGGGTCCTGGATTCTTGGTCTGAAATTACTCAGTTATTTTTCCTTCCCATTACACCATTTGGCAATGGTTTTTTCTCTTCAGTTTTCCAGAACTGATTTTCCCTGACCAGCTTCCTTTTGATTTTACACAGAATTCCAGAAAGCAATAATCTGGATATAAA
Organism: Anomalospiza imberbis; assembly: GCF_031753505.1. Classification (NCBI taxonomy): domain Eukaryota; kingdom Metazoa; phylum Chordata; class Aves; order Passeriformes; family Viduidae; genus Anomalospiza; species Anomalospiza imberbis. The sequence continues at coordinate 22,876,489 of NC_089685.1, forward strand.
AGGAGGAAGCCACTACATGCTTACCTGTGAAAAAAAGCATTTCTGGAAATGCATGTTTTAGACTACAAAGTTCAGAAGGAAAACTTTAAAGAGAAATGTAGATCATAAAATACTCCTTTGTCAAGCATTTTCAATTTTTTTTTCCCACAAATTTTGCCCAATTCTGTTAATTGCTGTTGCTGAAGATTGGACTGTGATGCAATTTATACTTCTAAGAATATCTACTTTTCCCCTCTTTTTTAAAGTCTTTTTCTAGTAAAATTCTTCATGGAGACAACAGGATCGTTAATGGTTTTTGAATCTGCCACTAATTCACTTAGCATTTGCCTAAAGGACACAGCTTTAACTGTAGCTATTTTTCCATCATTAACAGTCAATTCAATTTATATTCAAAATGCTATAAAATTATTTTGTAATAATGTTATCTTTAGTTTTAAACAATAGAAAAGGTTTTGATTAATTTTAGGATTACTAGAACAAATTGGCATGAAAGCAGGTTAAAAAATCATGAAATGCTTTTGATCAAGAAAACTTCTGGGCTCCCTGCCAATTTCAAAAGAAAAGAGAGATGTTCAAGGTAAAGACGTTGGTGTTAAGCTAGTGTCTCAGTCAGAATCTGGAAACAGAGACTCTTACATTTTGAGTCCTTACATATACAAAAAGCCTTGCTGAAACTAATTGGGGAAAAATAAAGCAGAAAAAAAATATTTCTGTAGCAGCTGAAAGTAAGATGCATATACACAAAAATGAGTAGCAGCACTTTTCAGGACTAGAATACTCTTGTACATAGAGAAGTACATATAAGCATTAATGCTAAAATATATAGTACAATCTCATATAACTCTTGTAGCATGTGTAAAGAAAAAAATTCTAATAGGCACTAAATTAGCTTTGAGTCACCTCAAACATGGCTTGTTTGTTTCTTTGGGGTTTTCCATTTTTTGTGTTTTTTAAGCAAGAGCCAGGAAAATAACAGTATAATCTTCTGAAAATAGTTGCGTGAAGAACCACAAACTTTTCAGGAAAAAGAATGGGATGAGTCTTAGTTCTTTGGAAGGAGTAAGCTTCTATTACAGATAGGAAGATATTTCACCACTTGGGAACATAAACTGAGAACATTCTTTAGATTAAGATCCTGTGAATCCTTGTAATCTATGTTCTCCTCCGATCAGAGCAGAGTGTGTCAGGCTCTTCTGACAGAACAATTCTGCACTAGAAAGGGAAGGAGGAAGTCTTTTTAATTAGGGTCCTTTTCTATTAAATATTTATGGAATTGGAAAATGTTGCAGTAGGCAAAAAAGGGACTCAGAAGGATGCATTTCCTGATAATCAGATCTCTTTCTGGGACTGGAAACATACCAGAACGAACCCACCAGTCAGCTGAACAGCTTAACAACAATCTTAGACACCATTTTCTCAAATAGTGTTTTATACATAACTGAGAAAATATTAAAGCAACAGGTTTTTTATTGACTTTCAAAATTAACATATGTATTTTAAAATTTTCCTGACAAAATGGTCCATGGATAAGTGTTTACTGCATATTTACTACACAATATATATTGAAAAAACCAAAAACTCCTCTAATGCACTTTAAGAAGAAATGCTTGAGCTGTGCTTTGTACTTCACGTCATTTAAGCAACAGCAAAATCTGCCATACAAAATGTTTTTATTCTCTTTTTTTGTAAGCACTTTTTTCAAAACTTATAACTGCTCAGAGGAAATTAGATTAACACAACATTATGAATATGGGCTATATCTGTGCTCATAACTACAACCTCAGTAGAAAGAAAAGGCAAAATGTATATTAAAATATACCTAATACTTCATATGATTAATGAATATCTACTATGTTTGATGAACAGAACTGTTTCACAGCATTTTAATGTATATTCAGTATTATTCTCAATAAAAATTGATCTAGAATTTATGAAACTATGTTAAGTGCATTCTTTCTGAAACACAAAGATATTTGCCAAAATACCTTGTAATATTATTAAACGTGGAATGTAATGAATGCAAAATTATTCTACCACAAGCCACTTGTGGTAAAATATGACAGTGACCCAATCTATTGCCTCTCTTGCTTGAAACTCCAGGCAAGGTTCTCCATTTATTATTCTTGATTGTCCATGTGTGGCTACTTAGATAAATGGATTAGGGATAGAAATAATCTGTTAAAATCTCTGTGTCTGAGAGACCTCCCGAACAGTAGAAAAAAGATGACATACAATGATATACAGTATCAAAATTAGACCCCCAAGCTCAGAAACCCAGTAATTTGAGGATATTTTTCTCTGATGAATGATCCAAAATGTGCAAACAAGGCAAGGTTAGTTATAAGACTAGTCCCTATGAAACAGCTAGCAGAAATGGACAGTTATGAGCACAACATGAGCGTCATCTCCTTTACTTCAAGATCAAGTATTCTGTAGTTTCCTAAAATTTATGAGGAAGACTGGCCCCAACTTGTTTTTGCAGAACTCAATGATATTTTGTCCAGTGCTTTCTCAGTTACTTGAACTGTTGCAGATGAAACTCTACTTTTCCCAAGTTACCACTACACTGCTCAATGAAAATTTTCTTATGGCACTGCTGGCTTCAAGAAGAAATTTTAAATTACATTAATAATCATCAAATAGTAGTTAGAATAGTTGATGGAAATTGTTTCCAACCTTTAAGTTTTATTGACTTGATGCTACAGAATTGCTTCTCTGTTTCCTACTTCCTACTTGAAATGAATAAAATTGTATTTTGCTGGCAGTGCAAAGGCTGAGCACTGCAGATCAGGCCTCACTCTATTTTCACATTACTGCAAACTAGGAGACACTTGTGAAACAATAGATTTACACTGCTATAAAATTTTGTAAGTGGGCTAAACAAGCAAAAATAATAAGCCCCAGCACCCCTTCTAAAAATGCTTGGAACTCCTCCAATAAAAAGATCATGTTTTGGAAGATGAGCTTAGTCTTTAGATGAGGTGGTAATGGACACTACAAATCATAAAATGCTCATGGCTAGCATCCACATATTTGTGACCTCGACATTTGCCTGCTGCAACAATTTCTAAACTATCAACCCAGAATAAACGGTTATTGCTCCAGGAAAAATAACTTGTTCAAATTTTAGAAGGATGTTCATGATATAAGTGGTTGGCACCATAAAGGTGTACAGGATATAGGAACCTAAATAAAACTTGCTGCATCATTGTGAAGCTCTGTCTTCTTTAGTAGCTTCATGCTAAATATAGAGGCAAACCTGAGGTGAAGAATTGTGGGGTCATGATACTCAGAAATAATCCCAAGACTATCCAATGAGATTGCTACTTCTTTGGTCACCACAGTCTATGACGAAATTCTCAATATATTGCATGATAAATCTCTTAGTGAAAAGAACAGCAATGAAGACAGAAGAGGACAGTGCTGCCTAAATCTGGATCTCAGTGCTATGTCTGCATTTCAGAATAAAACACATTTTCCTCTCTTTAATTCAGATACAAACACACACACATAAACACAGGGGGAAAAAAGGTAGCTGTTATTTTAATCAAGAGTGCAAAGTACTGAGAAGACACAGTGGACCTTGCATGTAATTTTTTGTGCAGTATCAGGACAAGACTACCAACAATGTATGCAAAGAGTGAATGTCAGAAATGTTCACACTTGCGGAACCAATATTTCACACTGGAAATTTAGAAACAGAAAAAGACTATCTCTGTTAAAAAAAAAGTAGGAAAAATACCTGAAGGGCAAAAAAAAGAGAAGGAAGATTTATTCCTTAGCAACTTCTGTATGTTACTGCAAAATAGCAAAACTGAGATACTGTTTATGATTTAAGACACCCACTTGTCAGTAGCTAGCACACTAAATTGGTAATTGTTCACAAAACCAGCTAAAACATATCTATTGGTTTTACATGTACTGGTAAAGGAGAGCTGGGACCATAAAATACCAAACCCCACAAGTTTTTAGTTTCTCTGTCACATCTCAGTGCATTTAATATCCTTCTGTCATATTATTTATGACTTCACAAAGAAACCAGTTATTTCCCATTATCTCTTCAATAAATAAGTAAAGCAGAGCATGCTGCAGCACTGCAATTCGTTAATGAGATGCCTACAAAATCGTCACGGTGTCTGGTCTCAGAAGCTTGCACAGCATCTAACTATTAGAGTTCACCTCATCCCCAAAGAGTAATTGCATTTTTTACACATTGATATGTTCCAACCTGACAGCTGAGACACACATTTCAAAGTGGATTCCAGAAAGTAAGTAAACCTTTCCATGACACATTTAATATTAAAAAAAAAAAAATAAATTCTACAAGTGTTTTCCATTTTCATTAACATTTCCACCCATCTATCAGAAGAGAGTTGCCTTCTTTTCTTACAAGGAAAACAGGTCACAACTTTTATCTTGAATTTCATGTGAGAAAAATCTGACACTCCAGGTCCCATTGGAATGAACTAATGGTATAGAAATGCTACATTATATACCATAACACATAACTAAAATCCTGATGTAAAACCTGCTGAAGAAAAAGAAAACCTTTCCATTAGCTCCTGTGGGCTTTGTCTTCAACCCTAAATGCTGATAGAAATCATTACATTTTCCACCCATTTATCTATATTATTGCTTAATAAAAAAATGCACAGGTAAAAAGTGTTCCTATTTTTTTATTAGATCAATAAGACTGTCACAAATTAAAAGAAACAACCATGAAATGACTTCTACATTTAAAAAGACAAAATATTTAGCAATATTTTTCAAATACAACAAGTACAGTGTTTTCTGTAATTTCTACTGGCCTTTTTATCACAAGACATAGTGTTCATAATGCATATTTCTTTAGTTTTTATTCACTGTAAGTTCTCTCATTTCATTTCACTAGTTTGTAGTAGGGTTTCATAACAGTCATGTACATTCTTTTCTTCCAGCAATATTTTATATATTGGAACAAAAATTTCAGTTGTTTTTTCAATTGTTTATTAAATGCATTACCAAGGACAGAAGATGTAAGAGTTGTGAGTTTTTAATGGTTTTCTTCTTTTATTCAACTAGGAGAAAAATATTTATCTGAGACTCTTTAAATACATGTACAGAGGCTACTGCAATATAACCATAATGCCTCAAGAGAACATTTCTTTTTTCTGAAGTGACCCGTTCAATATATCCTGAATACCTTTCTCCTGAGAAAGCTGCTGTCACTCTGTTTGAGTGGACAATGTCATTAGGGAAAAGCACCTTGGACAAAGAAGCTTGAAAATGGAATGAGGAACAGTTAAATTGCATGAGTTCATTAAACAGAGCAGGACCCCCAAATCTGAATAGGGGAATAAAAAGGAATAAAGAGAAATAATTCTTGGCTCTGTCACCATAATAATTTCATTTTGTTCTCCTGGAATAGGATTCAAGTAGAAAGTGAAGACACTTTTGGTGTATGTATGTAGGTTTTTGTACATGAGTTAGTATTAAAGCTTGGGTTGCAGTCATTGAGTCTAAAGAGTGATTTACCTGACATGAAAGTAGAGACATATATTTGAGCATCTCACCTGGGGAAGTACTTAGACACTCCTAAATTAATTTGGTTTTTTTCAAGTATGTGATTGAAGGTAAAGTGAGAAAAATAACCTTTATTTACAATAAGATAAGGAAAAAGAAATTTCTCAGGCAGAAAAGGAAATCAAACATAAGATGATTGGTAAAATTTCTGGAAGAGTAAATGTCAGCAAAAAAACTTTTTTAGTCAACAGCCAATCTCAGGCAATAAGGATAAAGATACACAAAACTCATTTACACAAAACTCATTTACACATGCTATATGGTTACTGCTTAATAAACCATTTCCTTCCAGGAAACAGTTGTGAATATGTATAAAGTCATTCATGCACTGCATTCATGTCAACAAAGCTGCAATGTTCTCTGAAATGGAATAACACCCAAGAATAAAATCTATTCTCTCTCAGTCCTTACAGGAGTCCTTACAGGATTTTCAGAGTATTGGCATTCATGTCTCACATCAGAAAAATATTAACTGCAAGTTTATTTGTTTATTTGTTTTTCATTAAACAAATTATTTGTCTAATGTTTATCATGCATTGGAGGAACCTAAGGAAGTGTGATGATCACTAGGAGTGATGGATTTTAATTTGGAAAGGCAAGCAAGCACAAAAGTCCATATAATAAACATTGTGCTGTTAGTCTTAGCCAGTAATTTATTTTAACTGTTTGACAGATTCTTGTTAGAGAAATGAGGTTTTTTTCTTTATACTTATTTTATATACAGGACTAAAGAATCATCTAGGTTAGAAAAGACCACTAAGGCATTGAGTCGAACTGTTAACCCAGCACTTCTGTGTTCACCACTAAACCATGTCCCCAAGTACCACATCTACAAGCCTCTACCAACTCAGGGATGGTGACTCAACCACTTCCCTGGGCAGTCCATTCCAATGCTTGAGCCCTTCCAGTAAATAATTTTTTCTACATCCAATCTAAACCTCTCCTGGAACAACTTGAAGTTCCTGTGCTATCGTTTGTTACTTAGGATAAGAGAACAACCCCCACCTGGCTACAACCTTCTTTTATGTAGTTGTAGAGAGAGATAAGGTCTCCCCTGCCTCCTTTTCCCCATGCTAAAGAGCCCCAGCTCCCTCAGCATCTCCTCATACAACTCAGTCTCTAGACCCTTCACCACCTCCATTGCCCTTCTCTGGACACTCTCCAGCCCCTCAATGTCTTTCTTGTAGTGGATGCCTTAAGTTTTAGCTTTCATATTTTCCAGAGTCTGTACTGCATTAGTATATAACTCTGAACTTCATATAAAGTGTTAGCAAGTTCTCCTCACAGTTTAGTTAGACAAAACAATCATTTTCCAGCCCAAGAACCAAGGACACCATTGCACCTTGAGGCCCAAAAAGTGTAAATGACAGCAAATTGAGGAGAGCAGTCTGAGAGGATGGGACTCCATAACCTGAAGCTGTAATTGGACAATTAACCCCAATATGGAAATGGATCAAAACTTGTAAAAGTGTGAAAACGTGTGACCTGTTTTCCATCTTGGGTGGAGCCTCAGCCAGGCTCTGGTACTTCCCAAGGTGTATCCTTTGAAGGCTTTTTAATAAACACCAACTTTATTCCTTTAACACTGTCTAGCCTCTGCTCTAGGTAGCCTCTCAATGCATCATAGTGATGGGCCCAGAACTGGACACAGTGCTGCTTTGCCAATGCTGACTACAGTATATGACATTATCCTAACACAGTTAGCAAGACAATCCCAAAATGTAGGCAGAACTATCCATTCAGATGTCCTTTATGCCAGAAGAATAACGAGGAGATGTAATATATGACACATTTTTACTGACTATTTCAGTAAACAGATCAACCAAGAGATAAAACCTTTATTGCTCTAAATAGCACTGTTCTACCAGTCCAAAATTAGATACATCAGGCTCTGTCTGTCATGTTCTCTTATGATATTAGTGCGTGATATACTTTCAAGGTTGCCTGAAAGCTTTTGTGAGTTAGCAAGACTTTTGATAAGATAATGAAGAAAATACCAAGTTGTTCCCCTTTTAGCTGTAAGAGACTGAGCAAATTATCTACTCCAGTGTTGATTATGACCATTTCTGTGAAATACTCAAGGTGGGATCTCATCTACGACTCAACATCTATATTAGCCCCATAATTCCCATAATTTCCATCCATATTACAGAGGAGATGCTGTATCATTTACTTCCCATTAAGATTTTCCTGACAAAAAACAGATAAACCTGGTACGTCAGAAGTTGGAATGTAGTACCTTACTGTTTTCCTGCTGATTAAACTATGCTTCAAGTACATTTAATTAAATTCTAGAATTTGTTTTTCTCACCCTGTGTCTGCATAAGGTACTGAAAGCAATACATATATTGGCCTGTTAACACTCCCATGGATCTGGGATAAAATCCTTAGAGTTTGACATAATTCAAGAAAGTAATTGTTGTCCTGGTCAATATCTTTCTAGAGGTTTTTATACAAAAGCTTGATGCAAAGCCCTCTCAGGTCAAACCAAAGACTATTTGATTTCCATGGGCTTTGGATCAAGTGAATAGCACTAAATCCTGCAAGGCATTCAGGGACTCACAGACACTGCAGCATTTATGCACCTTACATTGAATTTTTATGAAGTTTTTGTATTGTGCAGCTGACAAATTTCTCATCATCTTGTAGAGTATGACCTTTGATTATATAAATAGTTGAAGAAAGTAAGAGTAGTAAGAACTACTTGTGAGTTTAAAGCATCTCTTTTCCAGTTTGCACAGTATTCAAGCTCTATGATATTCTTGGAGACTCTGAACCTTTAATTAAGGTGCTTAACAATAGCTATAATGTACCCATTGCCCACAATTCTTTAAAAAGTATATAGCAAAAAAACTATCTTCCTAATCTAAGCTTGATCTGACCCACAGTTAAGTTATTTCCATTAACTGAAAACATGAGAGGCAGAGGTGAAGGAGATGAATTAGTGTAAAACTAAAGCCCTGTCTGTGGCTGGAAATAAATGACATGGTTAGGACATAAGCAAAGGCAAGAACACCATGATACTACACCAGTTATACTGTCAGCAATCTGTAACTTCTACCCAAGGCAGAAGTTGTATCCTTTTTCCTTGATGTGCACTGGTGGATATCTTGCCATTAATTTGTCTAATTGTTTTTCGAAGTCAAAAAAAGAATGGACCAGTCATGTCTGGTTTATAGCCTTTCACCATTTGATGAAATTGTTCTTTCATAGAATTTTTTCTGAAAGTATTCCCATTCCACAAATGGATGAAAAGTCAAAATTGCTTTGAACTGAAATCCCAAAAGAAATTCAAATCAAACAAGCTAAATGTTTTAGGCTTTTGTTCTACATTTCTAAAAGAAAATTAATAAAAAGTAAGTGGGCTTCACTCATGTATTTTTGGAAACAGGAAATTCATAAATTATATTTTCCAACTACATTTTACATTTATCAAAGTCTCACATAGGAAAAAAAGTTCAAAAACTCCTGAAGAGATTTTCTATTACCTTACATTGCAAGATTTCATGATGCGTCATTGTGAAATTTTGAGAAGAAATATGAGGTTTATTTGGGAAAAAGTTTTAGATACTTATTTGAACATATTCAACTTATTCTGATACTATCTTAGAACCATAGAACATTATGAGTTGGCAAAGGACTTTAAAGATCATCTAAATCCAACCCCCCAGCCTTGGGCAGGTCACCTTCCACTAGACCAGCCCCATCCAACTTTGCCTTGAACACTTCCAGGGATGGGGCATCCACAACCTCTTTGGGCTACCTGTTCTCATGCCTCACTGTCCTCCTAGTAAACAATTTTCTCCTGCCATCTAACCTAAATATCACCTCTTTTATTTTAAAACCATTCCTCTTTGTCCTATCACTATCTGTCCATGTAAAAATTAGCTTTCCCTCATTTTTATAAGGTATTTTAGGTACTGAAAGGCCACAAAAAGGTCTCCCTGGAGTCTTCTCTTCTCCAGGCTGAACAACCCCAAGTCTTCCTGTGCTGTCTTCATAGGGGATGTTCTCCAGCCCTCTGATCATCTTTGTGAACCTCCTCTGGACCTCCTCCAACAGGTCCATGTCATTCTTGTGCTGAGGACTCCAGAGCTGGATGCAGCACTCCAGGTGGAGTCTCACCAGAGTGGAGAAGTGGGGCAGAATCCCCTCCCTTGCCCTCCTGGCCAAGCTGCTTTTGATGCAGCCCAGAATTCAGTTGGCTTTTCAGGCTGTGAGTGAACAGTGCTGGCTCATCTCCAGCTTTCATCCTTGAGGACCCCAGAGTCGACCCTTCAAGTTCATGTCTGACCAACTTGGAGATAAGGCTGTTGTATGAGACCATGTGGAAGGCCTTACAGAAGTCTAGGTAGATGACATTGGTCTGTCTCCCCTTGTTGACTGTCAAAGTCACTCCATCGTAGTGGGCCATCAGATTGTTCAGGCACAATTTGCCTTAAGAAAGCCATGTTGGCTGTCCTAAAATACCACCTTATGTTGTATGTGCCTTAAACCTACTTCTATGAGGATTTGCTCCGTGATCTTCCCAGGCACAGAGGTAAAGCTCACTGGTATGTGGTTCTCTACATCCTTCTTTCTTTCCTTTTTGAAAATAGAAGTGATGCTTCCTTTTGTCTGACTGCCAAAGTTCTTAGCTTTTTTTATATTTCTCTGATCAAAGTCAGTAACCATAATCATTAAAAGTTACCAGTTTTTATACTACAGTAAAGAAATCATGTGAACAGGTGTATTTTTCTTTACCTCACACCACACATCTGTTATAGTGAACCTGCCTGAAAGACCACAGTGCACTGGAGAGTTAGTGATTCACATAACAGTGAAACCCAGCAAGTATAGGAGACCATGCTAAATGTCCACCCCAGCCTTCAGGCTGTGCTCTATTGTACAAACACATTTGTCTGCAGGATAAACCTGCCCAGATCACTGTAAGATAGGAACCTGCATGTAACTCAGTACTGGTGATTACTCCACCTGTGTGACCTTGCCTTCATCTAAAAGTGCAGCAAGAAGGTATCATGAAATTATCCTTTATTAATAGGGTTGTTTTATTGCAGTAAATAAATTAAAATCATGCAATACTACAAAGAACCAAAAGAGAGATCTTTGCATGCACAGGCTCTATGCAGCATGCTATGGAAAAATCCCCCCAACCCATCCAATGCTAAGCGAATGCATAGCTCCCAGCATCTAAAGGAGTATCAGATTGACTAGATAACTATATTCCTCTTTATGTTATTAAAACATCAATTTTATTATGTCATTTGTTGTTGTACTTTCTTGTCAAGATTCAGAAAAAATCCTGCATCTTCACTCTCTCACCTCACATCCCACCACTCCATCCTGGTGCAGAACACTAGCCACTATCAGGCTGCTTTATTGAAGGACTAACTCAGCTTTTGACACTGTCTAGATCTTTTTCTCTCTAGCAAACTAGTTAAGTAAGTAATTTCTCTGCAGACTGGATTCATAGGTCTCTGCTCTCAATTTGTTTTGAAAGGCAGTGGAAAAGGGGTTGGCATAATAAAAATATAACTTCAAATCTCAGAAGAATGTAAAAAACATGTCTTCATAGCAGGATTTGTTCCAAGGACAACTTAGAAGTAAGCAAGAAGCTTAAGAAAGAGTTTCTTTTCCATCATTATCACCACTCTTCTAGCTTTTCAAAAGCATTAGCTTGAACTGCAAATGGGCAGAGAAGTATTTTTAAAAAGTATTAAATCAAAATTTTTACCACAAATTATGAAATAACCACTGTTTCCCCTCAAAAGAGAAGCAATGTTTCCACAGTTATGTAGGATAGCACTTTTTATTTAAAACTTATTTGGATGATAAAGCTGGCCAGTGAAGGGAAGATAAAAGAGGAATTATTGATTCTTCTGTAGTTCATTCATCTCTTTTCACAGACACAAAAAAATTTAATATGCCACTTAATGCATAAAACAGCAAAATTTCATGAACTCTTGCACACATACACAAAAAAGGAACATACTGAAGGATATGTTATTTCACACTTGTATAGAACGGTACTAGCTGGCAAAATTGAGATTTGCTGTTCTGGAAAAGCAGATCATGAAGACAAACTAAAATGAGTTAAACTAAAGCTTTGTTGATAACAGGATTTCATACCAAATTACAGAATTCCCTTACCAGAGAGATTGGTATGATTTGCAGAGAAGTGAAGAAAGTTCAGAAGGAAAATGAGAAAGACATAAACTCTGAAGCAGTTTTGACCATAATACCCTGTCATGGCCTTTAAGGTTCTGTAGTACTTCAGTCTGGAGGCAGTTTTAGAGAAAATTATATATATTTTAATTTAATTAAATATGAAAATTGCTGCAATGAGTAGAGTGTCCCTGCTGAAATTTATTGTAGTGTGTCTCCAAAATTTTCAGTCTGCTTCAGAGGTATGCATTGGCAACACCTAGCTGCAGTATAGAGCTCTGAGACCTCCTGGAAGAACAGTGGCATGGGGGCATATGTCTGATATGACTCCTTTGGTTCACTTTAGAAATGTACAGTAGTGAAACAGCTAACAAGACCACCATGTGGCTTGGTCTTTTGGTTTCCCATACAAAAGAACAGAAATAGTTTACAACCCTTTGAAGGGTAATCAAGGTATTCAAGCTCTCTATATCCTAACTCATAAGCATTGCTATTTAAAGAATGATTTATTTCCTGCAGAAAATTACAGTAGATACTTAATTTTTTTTTCAAATTTCTAGAGACTTCTTCTAAACCAGCACAAACATTAAATCTCCCTTTTTCTTCAAATTTAAAATTTTTGTTGTGTTGTTTGGAAATGGACAAAAGATTGACAAAAGCACTGAAGTGGCCTTCAGGGTTACACAAAGCAAAAATATTTTGAGTTTAAATGTAGCAGATATGTTGCCTTTTTGATGAAGTGAGAATTGCATGAAATGCCAACCATGTACCCTGCTATGATCTTTGAAAGGAATATGCTGTGGGCCTTTCACAGTTATGTAACTTGGGAACAAGGAGAGTTGATCAAACCAACTACCCACAGAGCTTAGGGATTTATTTCATCCATTTCCACTTGGTATTTAAAGTCTACACTAATTATAATAAATTTCATTTATACTCAGTTCAGAGGAATGAGCACATCCAGATGCCTGCTTCTCTTCATTATCTCCTAAGTGAGAAAAGGATGACTACTTCAGAACCATTTAACTTTTGGAGGAGTAAGTTAAGACCTATAAATATCTCCCAGAGTTAGTAAGCAACTGGCAGAGAAATAAGTTGGAATTCCACCTCCAGAGTCTTCCATAATAATTCTATTGTACAGCATGTCCTAGTTGTCTCCTTTAAAATAGTTTTATGTCTTGATTGTCTTCTTTAAAAACCACACACCTAAGATATGATCTCTAAATTCTACAGCTATATCCTTCCACACAAACATAGCGACTGGGAAATTAACGATGTACAGGCAATATGAAAGGTTTATTTAAGGAAACCTTTCTGTTGCATTTGGATTCATTTGCTTTGAAAACAAGGGAACCTTTGAGAATAGCTAGTGAGCTAGAAAATAGGTATCAGAAAGTATATTAAAGCAGAAGATACACCACTGAGAGAGACTAAAAAGATGAACCAATCTGTTTTCAGCCTTCTGATATAAGTATATTTCAAAACCATTTATGTGGATCTAAATCCATACTTCCATCCATTTTTCTGTTCAGTATTCCAAATCATCTGTCACTTTTCTCTGTATTTACTTAATTTGTTTGCAAAGCATAGCAAGCAGTGCATACTAAACGTGACTACGTAGAGTAATAGGGAAAGCTCACATGCAGTCTGGAAAAGTATAGCAAGACCCCAAAACTCTTTGCTATTGCATGGCCAAGCACACTGTAAATTCACTCTGTGGATGACTGCCTGACAGACATCATGCTGTACTCATGGTGTGAAGAGGGCTCAGGGCAGCCAGTTGCCAGAAGGCAGCAGCAGCCAAAGGGATTTGGGCAGTCCACTCCAGGCACTCTTCTCTATCTTCTAAAGAAGATAGAGAAACAAAACTGGTTCCTATCTCCCCCTCCCACAAGCAGGATTTTTTTCTTGCATGTGCACTGTTGCACAAAGATGCCTATATTTTAAAATCATTGGTCATCTGTGCCAGACATAACGAGTCAGCACCATCTCTGTTGTGCAGCTGTGCCTGTCCCCAGAGGAGGAGAGAGACTGTCACAGCTCTGCCAGTGCGGCAAGAGGCTGAACTGTGCTGAAGGGCTCACCAGCACGACTAAGAACATTGCTTCTCCCATGAATTATTTAATGCAATAAACTTCAAAAATTTGGGCCTTTGCAGGAAAGAAACTGTAGGCTAAAGGAATGATGACAGTTGCAGCCTTTCAGCAGCTGCAACTTCTGTGGTGATTTGACTGTTATGGGATGAAGGGAGAGAAGTGTCAGAAGTAGCACGTGGTCTGAGAAGGACAGCACACATACATATCACATATTACCTGGGACTTTTTTTGTAAGGAAATTCATTTATAGTATTTACCTCTAAAACTTGGCACCTTTTGGTACATACTGTAGGTTGATTACTGTGTTCACAAGCAAATCAGATAAAACTTGAGCTTCCCTTTCACTTGGAAAATAACTAATACTGAGCATGTCAAATCATTAAGCCAGTCTGTGGACAGATTTACTCTATCTCTCTGTGGGAAAGCTTCAATTTGTACTCTATCAAGCTTCCATTCAGATGCTAAAATAGCAATTCCACCTAAATTCTCAAACAGTCTAGAGTTTACAATATTGAAAGTTTCATTTTATATACATACATATCAAATAAACAGAAGAGCCAGGTGTGTGAGAATAGGTGTATATACTCTGTTTTCTCAGTTCTCCTGTTTCTAATCCATGACATCCATGTTTCAACTTGGATTTCACCAACTGATGTAAACAAATGCATCAATAACAAACCAAACCAAAAAGTTTAGAAAAACTAAAAATTCTCAACTCTACAAGTAGTACAAGATATAATGGTATTTATATTACAAAGAGTTAAAAAGAGTTGTCACTAAAGATTGTTTGATAGTGCTGTGTCTTCAATAGAAAGGCCACAAATCTTAACCTGTTGCATACCAACAATGAAGTGATTAGATACTCTAAATCAAAAAAGTATATAGGCTCTTCACAATCAGATTTGGAAAACATCTTCAACCTCTCTGCTTTTTATTTCTCTGTAGGAAGAAGGAGAGTTGGGGACCAGTGTGTTCCAGCTGTCATCCACCACGTCAAAGAGCATCTGTTCCTAAGCAGCTCTGCACAGTGCAGTAGCTGCTGCCCCTAGCTGATAAGGATGCTCAGGGAATTGTTAAGTGGCTGCAAGTGGAAGAGATAAAAGTTGTAGAAAATGAAAGTAAGACCACTAACACAAAAATAAAACTCCTCTTTTGGTCTATAAAAAGGGTGATATGAATAGTAACAACAATGAAAACTTAAGGATCCCACTCACAATACATATGCTCTCATACAGAAACCTCTCTTGATTCATGTTACTGAAAGAAGTGGTGAGTTAGGATGCAAAAGACACATTCAGACTGTAAGCTATTACACAATCCTAAATTAATTCCTTCACAGCCTTATAGTCTAACTCTCAGCCATTTACAGGGAATGCCTGGATGGCCAAGCCTTCAAGTGATAATTTGAGAGACTGTTCCCTGTGTACCAGCCAAAATATTTTGAGAATCTGCCATTATAATTCATATAAAAAAATTTGGTATCTCTGGATGCACATTTGAAAAATTAGGGTTTGGCCTCAAAATATTTTTATTCAAAATAATAATTAATTAAAGCATGTTAATGTATTATCATAAAATTAGGCTATTACAGATACCATTAAGGAGGTTCACAGTTACTTCTTAATCCAAAATGAATTCTCTTAATCCAAGAGATTTAAACTGTAGTGAAACATACTTACTTTATTTTAATTTACCAAAGTACTTAAATAAAATCCTAGAAGTTTATACTGCCTTTTATACTATAAGAAGTCTTAGCTAAGGACACCGAGTCTTTGATAATCAAACAGCTAAATTTATTTCTACAGATACATATTTTATAACATTTCTGTTTTAATGCTGATATTATAACAGATCATATTTTTTAAAAATATACAAGTGTTCTCAATACTGGGATTTTTTTCATATGTTATTTTTTGATAAAAAGACTTAGTGCAAGTGGTAGTAAGTACAAAACTGAGCTAGACGCCATCCAGTTAAACACCAGCTCACAAATCACAATGCTTCCTCAAAGAGAAAGAACTATGATATAAGATGCTTACCTCAGGAAATAATTTTTTTTACAAAGAAGTAGGAAAATAACAAGAAAATGTGTTTTAAATATGCTTCATTTAGGAAGAGAAATTAAGGTAAAAATTAACTAGCAGAACTGTGGACTCTGCTTACAAAGTTCATATTACGGCACAAAAAGAAAACCCAAAGGCAGGCAAAATACTTCACAAACCTCCTACATAAATCTACAAACACTGTCCATTAAAAAATCAAATAGACACAAAATAAGAATGTTTGCCACCATACTAGAGAAGGGGATGAATTTACTGTGGTCAGAATTACCTTTTACCTTTTCTTACCACAAGTCAGCATCTTAACAAATTTACTGTGTATAAGCTAAATATGATACCTATTGAAACTAATAAATCCCAGATTGCATGTTTATTTGAAAAATGGAATCACCTACCTGACATTGTTTCATAATTTTTCACACTGTTTCTAAAAATATTTCCATTAATAATATCTATGTGTCATAGCTTCCATTTCTTACATATCTTTTCATGCTGAACTCTTGGTTCGAAAACCACAGAGACAGAAAATTATGATCAAAAACTATACTTCTTGGATAATTTACATTACTCTTTCAGTTACCTTTCTTTTTTTCTTGAATTACTCATTCCTCTTTCCTAAGCATACCGTACACACAAAACTCTTACCTCCTTTCTACAATATTATGTAAAAATAGGGCATATTCTCTTTTAACAAGATCTGAACCCTAGCAGGATCCATTTGATACTGATAGGGGCATTTGATCCTGCCTCTGGGACAAACCCAAAGTACAGTGCTCTGTACTTATCCTAGAAGTTACTCCTCTGCACATAAGACTGTTTCCTAAGGTGACCAGGTTGCTAGCTTCAGCTGCTCTCCTTTGTGTTTCTAACACCCAAGCCTCTTCTGAGAATTCAAGTTGAGTGCCTATCTTCTTCTTCAGACACATAAATGCCTTTAAATTCTTCCTTGTATTGTTTGGGCCCTATAAATAAATAAACCCAGGAGATCTCTATGTCTGTGAAACTTGATTTCTCAGTTAAACCAATCAGATCAAAGAAACCAGTAATACAGATGAAACTGAAAAAACAGGGATGAAATACAAACTACTTTTCCCAAATATTTTAAATATGCAAAATTTTACTTTGTTCGTGCGAAAAACATTTTTCTAGGTTTTTTAGCAACCTCACATTTTCTCTAACCGAAGAATCATGCTCTAATTAAGTACATTTATACAGTAGCCTTCAGGATGGAGATCTGCAGATAAGGAACAATACTGCACAGCGGAATATAAGAAATGAAACTGCTTTTCTAAACACACAAAAAATACAATTCTTTATATGACTGATATCTTTTTATCTTTAATAATCAGAAAGATAGCAGTCTTTTATTGTATTATTAGCTTTTGTCAATGCACTTAACTGCAAGAATTTGAACTCATGGTAGTAGGAATGGTGTACTGATAACTAGGTACATTAAGATGTATTTCCTAATAATGCATAAATTGTGTCTATGCTGCTATGAGAAAAGGAGTGCAGTCTCATTTGAATTATAATAGAGATGAATCCTCTTACATTTTATTCTTTTTATGCATTGATCACATGATCTTCACAGGTACTCATGTTTAAACCTGAGCCTTCATACGCCAGATACCTAAGTAAATTTTTGTCTCCGGGATTTTTCTACAGGGCACTCATACCTGTTACACATCAGATGCCCTAGTCAAAAGCATTATTTTTTATTTCATCTCAAATCACATGTATTCAGTTCTATGCTGTGAAAATAATGCAAATTTCATTGTGTACTTTGGTGAAAATTGATTTTTTTTGTCAAAACAAACCCCACAGCTTTTTTACTTAACAGGATGTTTATAAAACATTACCAGAGACAGAGGAAGATCAAAATCATGTGCTTCATAAAGAAAGATATTAAGAAATAGTGGTAGAAATTAGGGCTCCTAAATGTGTTAGGAGTTGAAGTCAAAGCATGGTGACTATTATTATGCCAGGAAGTGTAGCGTAGAGCTGTCATTTTAAAGCACTGTCAATATATTCAAAACCTTTTTCCCACTGCATAATCAATTCAGAAAAAAAAATAAAATATGCCTTAAAGACTATGTCTTCCAGAAAAGCCTGTGCTCCTATCTATTGCCCAATAAATGATTGGTACAGAAATATACAGAATCTTTCCCATCACTCTGTCAGCTCTGTTGTCATGTAACTGATGAAACCTGTTAAGGCTGACTCTAAACAATTTCTGTATTTCTAAATCATACTCCCTCTTTGGAACAATCTATAATCTTAACCCCGGATGAACCAGATTCTTCTCTCATTAGCTTGCCATGACGAATATTATGAACTTCTGCCAATGGATTATAATGTCATAAAAATCAAGTAAAAGGAGTAATTCACTAGACCCTCTTTCAAATGTCTGAAAACTTAATTGTCACCCTGAAGTTGCAAGATGTTCTGAACTTATTTTGAATAGTCACTTTATTTCTGCGGTATTTATGTTCCCCTCTTCAGAAATACAGTTTCCATTTCCAGATTTTTTTTTTTGCATGGCAGGCATTCTTTCTAATATTATATTCATAGATTTATATGGCTTTTATATTGCAAATTTTTCATTTTAGACACAGGCACAATGATGTGAGTCACAGATTGTCATCACTCAGTTTGAACTTCTTGGGTTTGATCCCTTAAAGATTTTAGTAAAATGACAGTATTCACTGATGATTACTTGAATGATAGGCCCTAGTTAATAGATCAGGCACTAGTCATAATTACTCTCCAACATAATTAGTTCTGCTGTACTAAGAATATTTCTATGCTACATCCAAGTCCACAGTAATCTGATTGTTCTTATTTTTGTCTCAAAGTAACAACAAGGAAACAAAATTCCATCTGTTTCTACCAAAGGAGCAAATATATTAGATCCTGAGCAGAAAGACCTTTTTGTTAAGCATCACATTCATGTTCTTCATAACTGAACTAAGGAAGTTCATGCTCATGACAAATGAGTGAAACAAGCTAAGTCCTTTTCCTCTAAGAGATTTTCAGGATTTTTTGAAGACAAAAGCTGGTCCCCAGTGCAACTAAATAAGAACAGAATTACTCTACTCTCCATCAAGCAAAAACAGCCCAATATAGTTTCAGTAATCTTTTTGTTACAGATCAAAGAATTTTTTTTTTACTGCTATCAAAATGACCCTTAGCATAACAGATTCTCCCTGGAGCCCTTTTTGAATATCTAGTAATGTACTTTGAAGGTGATCACAACTACACTTTGTCCCTCCTCTGTTGTATAGGCTAAATGTCTCTGCTGTGAAGAGAAAATAGATTGAGACATCAAACACATTTGTAAAATACAAAATCCACTAGGTTGTATATAAGAAGACAAAAATAGAGGAATTCTATTTGAAACAGGGTTGATAATATCAAACAAAAAATGAATGAGCAATATGTACGTACAAGATACAAAAAAAAAATCTCTAACTTTATGAATCTTTACATTTGTAAAATTAATCATAAGAATATATCCAAACTTTTAATGAAATTTTTCATAAAACAAAGATTTTGAATTTTGTTCTCTCCTGTCAGATTTTATTAAACTCAATTTTTTAATAAAATTTCTAAAGAGATGGATAATTTCAAACTAAAATGTAGAGACTATATGTAACTAAACACACTGAAAATAGCACAGTGGTGAGAAAAGGGAATATGTGTGGCATTTGAGAAAAAAAGTGATGATGTGGAAATTTTATGATGCTCATAAGGAAAAATATATCTAACAAAGGTCAGAACAAAAAATCTGTTCTGAGGAAAGTTCAGGTCAAATGAATGACAATGATGACAAATGAAAGATTTGATCTTGTAGTGAAGGATGAATTAGGAATCTGGAAAAAAGGAGCAGAAAAAAAACAAAAAACAAAGCCAGCAGAGTCTTACTACAAATGTTAACCTCATCTTGAAGAAGGGGGGAAAGGTGTCAACCAGTAGACAAACCCCAACCATTAAAACTATGGGAAGTGGTATTTGGAATAAATAATGGAAAAAGGAAATTGATAGAATATACCCATAGTAATGAAAGAAGAGTGGAAAAACGACTGAAGATGGCAAAGAACATGAATGCGCAGGAAAAGGAAATCCTTTGCTCTCTTCCCTTGTTCACTGTTTGAGGCTTTCTTTTATTACATCTAATCATCTGTTTATTATAAAGTCTTCTGAGAATATGATATATCTTAAGTGGGTTTCCTTACACATTATGGGCTAAATTAACAAATAGTGAAAATAAATAGTTGCTTTATCTTTGCTGAAAGACACACCTCTAGTTTATACAATGAAAGCAAATAAATGACTAGTCGAGTTTAAGCTTCCTTTCATAAAGTACTCTGCTCATCTACTGAAGCATTTTGTGACTTGATAAAGCTACCCAATGTAAAGGCTATAAAATGGAATTTTAATATAGCAGTGAGATTGCTTTAAAACTACTCACAGAAGAGCACTACGTTCCTTATTTTAAGTATAATATCTTCATAAAACACAAACTACACTATAGTTCTGACTGACTTGGGAACAAACAATATCCTTACACCATCAAAACCTTACCAGCTATTCCAGCTCATTTGCTGGCTCCTGACAGGGCAGATGGAAATTTATTAGATTGTCATGTTATAAAATGACAGCAGAAAGTGACAGAACTGTCATTATGAGTGTAGATGTTCACAAGCCCCTGTGGAGGTCTGCCAGTCCCAGTTCAGTAGACTGGAGCTCTTCTCTCTGTCATCTTCACACTAACCTCATTCTTGACCTCTATGCTTTCCACTATCATCTTGTATCTCCATAAAATATTTTGTGACCTCTTTCAATTTTATTTCCTGTTCTTTTTTCTACTTTACTTTTGCCAGAATTAATTCTGATAAAACACTAATTTGAAGTTCAAAATCAGACAGTTCAGTTTCTGGAAGTGTGCATGCTGTTTTTCTAGAGGCATCTTCCTCTCCTCTTTCTCCACCTTTATTTTTCTCATGTTCTCTTTTTTTCTTTGCTCTTTTCTTCCCTTCTTTTCATTTTTTTTCAGCTCTTTCATGTAACATTTCCATGTACATGTACTACTTGAGCTGAGCAGTCAAGAGCAGTTAATAGCTGGGATATCCTTGGAGGCAAAAATATAGTAGTATTTGAAGTCACTAGCACTCTGCAAAGGAAAATGTAATCTATGTTTTTAAAAGACACTTTAATTGCTCAGCAATCATGCAGAACTGAGAAATATAGCTCTGCTTCCAAGGTAATAACTCCCCAAATTACAAAGGTCGCTTACTCAATACCCTTGCTATCTAGAAAAATATGACAATGACACTAAGACTCAAAAACTCATTTTTATGTTAATCTATTATTCACTATTAGCTTTCATGAATTTTTGTAGTATTTCACATAACCTGCTGTGTGCTACTGTCATCTAAAACATAAAGACTTCATCAAGCTTTGTTTCTAAATGAGAGAACTTGTTTCTATCAAGTCCATTTATACACCCCTGATTCAGCTAAAACTAAAGTTAAAATGAACAGGAATTCTATATTAGTAGAGGTGGTAAGCTTTAGCACACAGAAAAGGTATCAGTACTAATTACAATCAGCTTTGACTGACCCTTGATGCTTTTCCCTATAACTTCCCTCTCCTTTTGTGTAATTATTCTATCAACTAAAAAGATTTCAAAGGTTTTATTATGCTAATTTTATTTAAATTATTTACATATTTAACATTTAAACATAATCTTTACAAAATTATCATTATGTTATTAAAAGGACATAATCTAGCTAATGCACTGATTAAAGATTTCATAAAAATTGGAGATGTCTGTCATATTTGAACCTGTGTCATACATGAACTCCTGAGGGTGAAACTTTGGATCTCTGTTCAACACGCTCAAAACTTTCTCTGTTCAAACTACCTTAAAAAAGGAGTCAAGCATGAGAAGATTCTCTTTAACCCTTTTTGTTCCACTTGGGACCAAAATATTATGTCGTTGTATACTTAAAAACAGGTTCTTAGGTTCCATTCAAAGAGATTTGAAATTATGTTCAAATTACAGCAGTACTTTTGAAGATTTTACTCAGAGTAATACTTCAAAACTTGGAATTACAGAATAATACTCATGTACATGTGTGTGTGTGTGTGTGTGTGTGTGTGTGCGCATCAAAGAAACAAAAACATCATATCAACACCAGCTGTGATACCATACCTGAGTAATAATCAGTCGCAATTTGGGCATAAAACAAGAAAAGTTTCTGTTCAGTACCATGGACAAGTACTCTCCACATTGTGCATTAACATGGAAACAACTTACTCAGAAAGTACCTTTTGTTACCAAAAGAACAATATACCAGCTTCTGTTTTTTTTATATTAAAGTATCAGTCCATTCTTTCTTGAAAACATCACTGTTCTAATTAAAAATAAATGGTAAAAAAATCAGCATCAGAAAATACAGGAATGAGGATCTAGTTACCGTGCCTAACTTGTTTCTTCTTCTAACTGGTCCCTTCCATTTGTCACCAGCAACAGAAAATGAAAACCAAAAAGCCACCCAGGAACCTGAAATGCACGTTAAAATCCCCAAAGCTCTTGTCACTCCTTTTTAGCATAACTTGCCCTTACAAGAAGTATGAAATATTTACTATGCACTATATTTATCTTCATTTGTTATATCACACTGAAGATAAAAGCCTTGTATAAAAAATGGTGGCATAAGACATTCCTTTTATCTTTTTCAATATTTTGTATGCGCGTTTCCCAAGTAAATTACTATTGCACATAATAAATCAAGTTTTCATAATAGTTTAATAATGCATTTTCATTTTGTTAAATTTAAAAGTTATACATGTTTCATAAATCTAACAGTCCCAACAAGACATGGCAAAATGCTAATAAAATGATGGGCTTGGCCTTAATGAAAGTGCTAAGTTTGTCATTTAGTATCTGTAATTATTAAATAACTAGTCAGTTTGTAATGAATCAACAAATTTTCAATTTCATAGATGCTACTATACAAATCAAAATTAAGAATAGGGAAAATCTGTCATCTCAAATTAGTCAACTTTCTAAATCCCTGTTGTAACTACAGACAAATGCATTTCATAACTTGGTGCAGAGAATCAGCTGATACAATCAGACACTGGTATCAGAGACTTCATAAAATAATACTTTCTCTCATCTTTCCACTAAAATGCATTACTTTCTAATGTCAACAGTGACACTTTTTAACCTTTATTCTCTGAAAGAGATTGTATTGCCATTAGAATTGTTTAAAGACAAATGCTCGATGTGCCATATGTCTTACACTTCCTCAGATCATTTTCCAGGGTGTGTCACCAGTTGGTGTAGCTTGACACTCATAATTTAAAAGTTATAGGTCCATGAAAATCAAAGGCAATGTGTTCAGTGTCTTAAATAAAATCACAAATACATTTTTTTTGTAAAGACAAGGTATGATTTTCATGAAAATAAATCACTTTGAATTAACAAATTCAATATCCAGGTCCACATCAATACACGACTTAAAACAAAATGGGAGATCCACATACTGATCAAATTAAAAGCTTGCACTTTGGTTCTCCTTATAAACATTAATAATTTAGCAACACTGTAACAGGGCCTGCCAGCAAAGACAGTACTCCATTAAAAATCCACTGATAACTCACACATACTCATAAAATATTCCAATTTCACTGTCCAAAACCAAACAGTTTCAAAACTTTTTTGCTTTGTTTTGTTGTTTGCTTTTTCAGGTTTTTTGCAGTTTTTGGATTTGGGTTATTTTAATTTCAGCAATGCCGTTAACTTAAACATGTAAAACATCTAGAAGGAAGTCACAAGTTGTATTCTTAAAGTTTTGTAACAAAAAATTATCCTCACATTTTTTTCTATCACCATTTTTTTAAATTGAGTATTTTTCAGTTTGTGCCAATCCACTTGTTGAAATGTTGGCTGTAACCAAACACCAGCTGCACTTACCCCAGTGTTGTCATGGTGACGATGGTGTACCAGAAGGCTGCAGGGATGCTGGTGAACTTGCTGGCTGATGAACCTTTCTCTGCATAGTACATGACTGTGGCAAAGATGATGATGGCCATAGTGAGTGAGAAGAGGAGGAAGCCTAACTCCGAGGCACAGCTTTTCAGCGTATAGCCCAGGATGCGCAGACCCTGTGAGTGGCGGGAAAACTTAAAGATTCTGAAGACACGAAAGACTCTTAATGTCACAAAAGCCCCACTGACATCCTCGTTATCTGTCATCACCAGGCCAATGTAATATGGCATAATGGCCACCACATCAATGATACTCATGACACTGCGCACGAATTTGTAGCGACTAGGAGCTGCCAGCAGACGTAGGAGATATTCAACTGTGAAGATCATGACACAGGCAGTATCCAGACAGAAGAAAGCCACCGCATACCGCTCTCCACAGGGCAGCTCTTTGATGCGACCCGGGCTTACCCCACAGGGCACTGTCTCCACCACATTGGCAATAACAGAGACGGCAATGAAGAAACCAGTGACATAGTAGAAGACAAGAGCCAGGGTACTGGTGTGTGGGTTTTCAAAGGCCCGCCACATCCTCTGACGAGCTGTCATTGAGGGTAGGGAGCTCTCAGCTACATGATCCGTATCAGCATCATCCTGCAGGCGCTCAGCATTCTCCCGCCGGCGATCCTTGTACTCCTCATAACAGCAGTCACCAATGATCTCGGGGATGATGCCGAAAAAGGCCAGCTCCTCATCATAAGCTGAGATGCACTCCTGACGGGGATAATGAAGCTTCCCAGTACGGTAGAAGTTGAGAATGTGTCGGAAAATGTCAGGGTCCCGATCAAAAAAGTACTGCTGTGTCTCAGGGTGGTAGAAGAAGTCCCGCTCTGAACTGCCCAGCAGAGTGTCAGGGTAGCGTTCTAATGTGTCCAGCCATGTCTGGAACTGGATGCCACTCACATTCAGCACAATCAGAGAGTCCTGGCTTCGCTTTCTCTCCTGCCGTGGAGCAGCTGGCATGGGACCAGTAGCCACTGGCATCCATCCTATGGCTGCTGCCCTGGCAAAGGGTAACCAAGCTGCTACACCTGCCGCCATGGTTCCAAACACCTATTACAGCTAGGGGAGTCAATCTAGACACAGTTCTGGTCCAGCCACTAAAATAGAGAGGGAAAAGAAAAATACAAATTCTCACATATTCTTGAGGCAGCAGAATTTCTGAACATTTTTGTGATATTCAGTATTAACTGAAAACCTTTCTGCTTCCTTTTTCCACCTTTTCACCCCAGAATATGCTTTCCAGGTGATGGTCAGACTGTTAGGACAATAAATGAGGGCACTTGGAAATCCCTGTATTCAAAACAGCTTCTCTACCAGCCAGATCCTTTGGATACAAGGTCTCCATTCGAGGCCCCTGGATGGAAGCAACAGTCCTCAAATCACTAGTCCCTGGAGCCGGCTAGTAGCTCTAGTGCAGCTGTGCGGCCACCTGGAAGGAGATTTTCCTCCACGCGCGATGCAGCCGGTCCCCCCGCCCCTCCTCCGCTTGCTCCCCGCCCGCCGCTGGAGCCGGGCCGCGGCAGCCAGCGGAGCCCTTCCCGGGCGGCTGCAGCGGGGCCGCCGACGCCGTCGCCGCTCGCCGTGGAGGGGCGGAGGGGATGGGCCGGGCGGGCCACCCCCCTTCCCGGCGGCAGCCCTGGAGCAGCGGCGGGAAGAATCCTCTCCCTGACCTTTAATTGCCGTCCGGGGACTCCTCCAGATCCCGGCTAGGGGCCAGGGGAGCCGGCGGGGCAGGGGGAGGAGCTCCGGGCGGCAGCATTAAACTTTAAGGCAAGTTTTCCGTGCAGGAAATGCTTTGAAGGGCAGAGGGATGTCGGGGATGGGGCGCCGGGAGCGGGGAGCACCCCACAGAGCAGGAGCGGGCAGAGCGGGGCTCTTCCCCGGACGGAGCATCCGGGCATGGACAGAGGCTGATCTGCGGCGAGGAGACCGGGGTCGGGGAGAGCCCCCGCGGTCCTGGCGGGGGCAGGGGCGGGGGCTTTGGAGACACATGCAGTAGGTGGGCTGCACGGGGCATCCCCGGGAGCGCCCGAGCGGGCGGCGAAAGGCGAAGCCGAGGGAGGCTGGCTGAGGAGCGGGAGAGGGGCAGGAGCTCCCGGGCGCCGGGGGAGGCCGGGGACCGGGGCGGGCGGGGGTGCGCGGGGCAGGGATGCGGGGTGCCGTAGGTCTCGGCGGTCGGTGGTGGATCATACCCCCCCCCCCACTCCCCCCGTACCCCCGCCTCCTTCTTCTCGCCCCTTCCCCTCGGCTCAGTTCTCCAATCGCTCCAGACGTGCCCAGTCTGCGGCACCTACCTGTGAAAGTCTGGCGAGAGCGCTCAGTTGCATAGACTTTTGGAAATACGGGCTCTCCCGCTAGATCTCCGCGCCCCGCCGGGAACGGCGGGGAAGTAGTTGCTCCTGAGAAAGCTTGATCGCATCCAAAGGGACATCGATAATAAGGCTTTCCCCCACCCCCACCCCCCTCCGCCACCGCCGAGCGCCAAGCAACAAGTTCAAGGGGTGGGTGGGGGGAAAAAAACAACGTAATCGCGCCTGGCAGCTCTTGGAGCACGTCCTTGCGGGGCGCGGATCCTGCGGCGCGGGGCCGCTGTCAGGCGAGGCTGCGGCTGCGGCCGCTGCCCCTGCCCTGCCGCGGGCTGCGGGCGGCAGCGGCGAGGCCCTGGCGCGGCCGGGGGCGGGGAAGGGGGCTTCCCGCTGCCTCCCCCAAGGCGGGCGGGCCATGCCACCCCGCCGCGCCGCCGCCGCCCGCGGGCGAGGGGCGCATGGGCGGGCGGCGGTGCGGGCGCGGGGAAGCGCGGGGCGGGTGGGCAGGACATCGCTCCGCGGGCGAAACAAAAGGGCTGCGGGCAGCCGCGCCGGCGGCGGCAGGGCAGGCAGGGAGAGCGGCTGTGCCGGTGTGTGTGCCGGTGTGTGTGCCGGTGTGTGTGCCGGTGTGTGTGCCGGTGTGTGTCTCTGCGGGGCCGGGATCGTGCGGTCCAACCCCTCCGCCGGCAGCGCCGCACAGACCCTCTGGAGTTCGCGGTGCTTTGGGTAGGGATCGGGCGGCGGCGGTAGCTTAGGTGAGGTACCGAGGGGATTCCTGGGGAACGCGAGCTGCTTTCAAGGGAAAGGGAACCGTTCACTGCAGAAAAGGTGGAATGAAATGCCTGGGAGTGAAGTGTAGGATGCTCCTCACGACCCGCCCCGAGCCACTCCGGAGTTCTGGCTGCGATATCCAAATGGCTCTTACCAGCTTTAGGAAGGGCGAGAGCTGGGACGGGTGTGGGAGCCTTTTCCTCCTCCTCTCCGTTCCGCTCCCGTGCCGAGCCGCGTCCCTTTTCCCGACGCTAGATGGCGCGTGGATGACGGGAAGTGAGCTCCCGCCGGGGCGCCGCTGCGGGGCCGGGCGAGCCCCGCTCCGCGCACCCCCAGCGCTCCGCGCACCCCCAGCGCTCCGCGCACCCCCAGCGCTCTGCCCGCGCCGCCGCTCGCCCGCCCCGGCCCCGCCGCCGCCTCCAGCCGAGGCTGCCGAGCTCGCGGCACCACCAGATCTCCGGGCTACACGAGCACGTATTTTCCCGAGCTCTGCGTGCCGCTCTTATAGTGCCGATAAATAGAGGGAACGGTCTATATTTTTCAATCAAGATTCTGAAACCGCTCTATGTCTTCTTCATAGACCTTGCAAGAAGATACCAGAATGTGTTCCTCCTTCTAATTTGCCTGTGTTTCCGTTTGGTAGTAAGAGATTTTGAAAAGAATCACAGAATAAATGGGTTCCTTTACATGTGAAGTTTTTACAACCAAACCTTCCACTCTAAGCTATTTGAGATATATGCCAAAGAAACCCAAAGCAATAATAAACCAAATACACACTGAACTTTGGGAGTTAACTCTTTTCTGTATTTTAATAATATGCTCAGCTTCAGTATATATTCACATCTAAGTTCCCATGAAAAAGATAAGCTATTTGAGATATATGCCAAAGAAACCCAAAGCAATAATAAACCAAATACACACTGAACTTTGGGAGTTAACTCTTTTCTGTATTTTAATAATATGCTCAGCTTCAGTATATATTCACATCTAAGTTCCCATGAAAAAGATGACCACTTTCAGTATTGTAGCCTAAGCTACAGCCTAAGCTGTTCGTACAAGTAATACTTGAAAGCACAGAGATAAAAGGCTTAAAAATGTTTGAGTACAAACTCTAATATAGGAAAACTTGTGATGATGACTGATTGCATGTGTCAAGTGACTTGAAATAAAATATCACATTAAATAAAAGATACTTTCTGTATATTTGCTGAACTTGTTTTTTGATTTGTTGTTTTCCTTTCCTGCAAATCAAAAGGTTTCCTTGTCAGCTATAGATTCTTTTTGTAATCAGTAACTGCTCTTATTTTTTTAACATGCATAGCTTTACAAAAATCAGTTTCTGGCTTAAGTTGATTTTTTTCTTTGGAGTTTTTCCTGAATAGAAGTCTCGCAATAAAGAATTTTCTATCCATAGAGAGAACCCATGAGAACGGGTGCCATTAGAGAAACACCTGGATTCCTGCTGCAATCTTAAAGTTGTTTCAGAACTTTACAAGTTTCATTTTAAAAAATGGGAAAAAAACCCCAAACAAACCCTATATTTTTGGACAATTTTGGGTACCACATAGCATTATAGCATTTAGTGTGTTTGAAAACCACTAGAGGTTGAAACCAGTTCAGGTTTAGAGACTTTTCTGACACCATTGCCTGGAAAAATGATCGCCTCACCTTAAAGTTTTGTGGACAGCCTGTATATCAGAGAGGCATCTTTCCAAAGCAATGTCTTAGAAGGAAAAGATACTCTATTGACCCCTTAATTAATATGTTACTGAGAAGCGATAGCCAGGAACTCAAACTTTCACAGCTAGTACCTTATGTTTAGTTCATTAAAACTGCCTGGCTGAAGTATTCCTTACTTCATATGTTTCAGAAGGACTAAATCCTGGTACATAAGGTGTACCTAAATAATCAGGTCTTCTAAGTCAAAATCCTGCCCGTGAAATGAGAATTGGCTACAAAGAGATTGGTGTGATGTGACAGGGAGGATTATGACTTCAAGTAGGAATTAAATAGCAGTGACTCAAATGAGACAAAAATCCTATTTTCAAGGGAAGAAAATAAATCCTAGTAATTGTAGGAAAAGAAGAAAATGATGCTAAGGGGAATGCACAATAGGCTCTAAGATGAGCATTTTCTTAATTCATTCCAAAGTCATGAGACACAAAGAACTCTCTGAGGATTAAATAAGGTACCAGCTATGATGCAGAAGTTTATGTTAATGAACTTATTTTTAAACTTTTTAAAAAATATGTTAAATGTTTGAAACTGCAAGTTTTCTTTACAGACTGAGAGCACATGTGTATCTCCTCTTTTTAATTCTTCCAGTATTAAGACAGTTTTCTTTCCTTTTGAGAAAAAAACACTGCCGATGGTGTTTTGTTTTGATGTTTGTTAGGTTTTGGTTTTTTGTTTTGTTTTGTTTGTTTGTTTGTTTGTTTGTTTTTAATGAAGGGAACATTCCTGAAGCCATCTAAGTAGCAAAAGTCCAATATAAGAATTTTTAGAATGCAGCCCCATTGAAGAACTAGGTTGTGAGATTAAGAATGTGTCTCACAAAAGAAATAGTCATAGACTGCAGTTTTCTTGCCTTCATAGTGTTTTTTTTTTTTTTTTTGTTTTTTTTTTTTTTTTTTTTTTTTTTTTTCTTGTCTAAATCTAGCTGCTTTTTGTGCTTTGGGCCAGACAGAATAAGTGGAAGGCTTTTGATAAATTTTCCAAGACAAAAAGCCATCTTTCCGGGAGTTTGCTAAAATAGGCTCAGGTCACTCTGCTGTGCAAGTGCAAGAAGCTTGGTGTCCTTCTTTCAATGTGGAGAAATGGATGGCTCTGGACATTAAAAAATGGCCTCTCACTGGTCAGTGATTAAGACATACTGTGGGGGGAAGTGCACCATATGCACCGTTTCTTTTAGATTCTGAAGTCAAACTGAAAGGTAGTATAGCCACCGTTAACCTAAAAACCCCCCTTACTTCTGTGGGAAAAAAAATTATGTATTTATTACAGATTTAAAGTCTAGAACATGAAGGCAGAGCTGTCAACATAGTAGTTTCTTTTTTTCTTAATGTGAGGCTAAGTCAATATTTGGAATCATCTCAAGAAAACCCTACACTCTTCCAAAGAAGGGACTAATTTGATCTCAAAATATACTTGCTTTAACTTCTCTAAACCAACAAATACTGATTTAGTCATTATATATGTTTTTCTTGATGTATAGGATATTATATGAAACATTAATTCTGTTAAACTATCTATTAGTCTTTTTAAGTTCTGGGAATTCCTCTTCAGATTAGTGATATTGTACCCATCAATGAAATGGTAAGTAACTTTTAAATTTTCCATTAGATAAATACATATTTCTCATTTTGAAATCATGTTTTGTTTCATATAGTATCTTAAACAAATAACTGTTTTGTCTGTGTAATTAGACCAAATTTCAACCAATTTAGCTTTAAACACCTGTGTTACCTAATTAGGAGCCTTCTCTCCCTGAGTTCTTGGAGTCAACAGAGGGAGAAACAACTCCAGAAAGCAATCTATCCTACCTGCAATCTCAGTATATGTAGGCAGGTGTCAATTGACTATAAAAGACAGTCTGGGATGGCTGTGGTCCTTAAGTTATGAATCCTTGCATTAGGATACTTTGCATTTAGGCAAAATGGTCCTGAGACTTAGAGCCTGAGCCAGTCTGCTACATCAAAAGGAAACTACCCTGAAGTGTCTTTAAGGTCACATCCTTAGAAAGAGAAACTAAGAGTGAATTCATGCAGAAAACTAATTAATGAATACAGTTCATACTCCTGGTTGCACTGAAGCACTTTGGGAAGCCTATGACAAAGATGCTACTTGCCAGACTTACTCAGCATTGCCATTCCCACATTCCTAAGCACATGCAGAATCTTCAGTGACCTCAAACACTCCTGTTTCTCTCCACGGACAAAATTTAAAAGATACATTTTTTTTACTTCACAGGTTTTTTTTTGTTTGTTTGTTTGGTTTTTTTTTTTTTTTTTTTTTTTTTGTTCTATATAACATACAGCATGGCAATCTTTCAATCTGCATCCAAACACTACCATTTTAGATACTGCTTTTTTCTTTGTATTCCAGGAAATGTAGGGTTTGGATGCTAGCCACCTTCCTCTGCTCCTGCAAAAACCTCACAACGATCAATGGCTCCTTGCCTAATTAGTCACATCTCTCTTATGCTGTGAATACTTTCTAAACTGTTTTGTTATTAGATTGGCTCTGCTCTTCAATACCTGATGTGGAGGGTACCCAGAGAGGGGTATTGCAGCTCTGACTGAGAGTGACTGCAATTGTATCCTTCCCATTTTTAATAACTGGTTCCTGTTCCAGCAAAACTTCTATCATTTCAAGTTTCAGCAGCTTTATAAGACTCCGATGTGAAAGAGATGAATATGTGTAAAAATCTAGTTAATAGAAACAATGTGTCATTCACAGGCACAGATGAATATAGAACATTTTTCAGAAGTTAGTAGATTGAATAAAGTTATTATCTTGCATTGAAAATCGCTTCCTTAGTCCATCCAGCTCTTAGCAAAGAAAGAAGCCTGAGGTCAGGCAGGCTGGCATGAAGCTGGTAACTCTTCAAAACTGAGAACATCTGGAGAGCTGCCTGTAGGGGCACCTTTCATGCCAGTAATTGCTAATAGCCCCTGTACCACAGTTCAGAACAGGAAATAGAAACGTTCTTTCATGTTAATGATTGCTTTCTAATTGCATAAACAGCAATGAGATAGCAGTCATTTATAGAAGCTACTCCTCTAGCTCAGGGAGGAAATAATTTTTTGTGGTGTTTCTGGTAGCATTGCTGTGGTGAATGTTGAGTCCAAGCTTCCAAAAGGGAGAAAGGATATAATAAAATATCTTTTCAACAAAAGGGAAGCATTACTTATGGGTTTTTTGCATGAAATTAATTTTAAAATAAAATTGAAAAGGTAATAAAAAATAAAAATCAAAAAAGCTAGCATTTTTTTCACATTGGTTTTATTAGCCTGGAGCAGAGTAAGCAGTTTACAAATCCTGAGAAACATTTAGTTAGACTTGATATCATGGCATTACTGGATGTCATCTGATCCTAGAAGTTGTAAAATCAAAATATTACAATCGAAAACTGTCCTAAACTTAGTGTCATTGTGCTCTATATAGTCCCAAAAAGATACATGCCACAGAGAGATGTTGGATTTATCAATTATTTAGCTTCATTACAAAATTAAACAAATATGTTATTGTATGATTAGCAATGCTTCACCTCAGTTTTCAGCACAGGTTATTCAGTTATAAGTGATGCTGCTAAGACAGTCTGACAGCTTGCACAATATTGTTGCTGTCCAAGTTAAAAGAAGTATGTTTCAATGAAATCATATTTGCTTCATAGGAGGCCATAACTTTGTTTAGCAATTAAAGACATTATCTTACTGTAGTTTCATCTCTCATAAATCAAATAGCAATAAAATATCTAATTTGTGTTATAACATTTTTAAAGCAAGATCATAAGAAACCAAATCACCACAATGTCAGATCTTTAGTTTCCTTCCATATTTGTGTGTAGCATTGCCCAGTCATTTAAAAAGAATTGCTATAAAACAGCCTCAAGAATACAGTAGTTAGAATGTAGGTGCTTTATATACAATGTGTGAATCAAAAAAAAAAATCAAAACAAAAGCCTGTTCAATTGTTTTAAAGTTAAATCAATAGAAAGCAGAAGTGTGAAACACTAGACAATAGATACATTTCTATAAATACAGCTCTGTAAGAAGAAACAAAACCACTTGTTTAGTAAAGATCCCAAAAGCAGTTAGTGTTTGAAAACGGTTGGAGTCCATTTGCAGCTTCTGCTCTGCTTTCATCATCCTCTGCAAACCGGTCATATAATTCACTATGAGTTTGGTCATTTAATTTTATCTGTTATACTGAATGGAAATGTTGTGTAGATGGGACAGCAGTCCTTCCAAACCCCTTACTGTACTCTTCTATTTCATCCTCCAGTTATAGCAATTAGGGCAGAAGATAATGTAACATAGAAGGCTTTAAAAAAAAAAGAGTAGCACTGTGCAGCATAGCTATTGATGTCTGATTCCCCACCCATCTTATGTCTAAGGAAGGGTGATCTCATTATCTTCCTTCACGGTGAATAATAATGGGGTGTTTAGTCTCCAGCCACTTGCTAGTTTTCATGAAATTATAAAAACTGCTTATCTTTAGTCTTTTTACCCCTCTAAAATGACACTCAAGAATTAGTGTGAGTTTGACAGACAGAGTGACATTGGAAATTACTGTATTCACTCTATTTTGAAATTTACTCAATTATCTAGAGAACCATTCTACAAATTGCTATTTTTCTTTATTTTGATGGTTCATCCTGAGAATTTCTGGCCTACTCAAGAAAAGAGAGACCTGAACACATTGTTGTTTTCCATTCTCTTTATAGTGGACTTTCACATTTCACCCCCTTTAGGTGAAACTCTGGTTACATAAGGCAGTTACAATTAAGAGCACAAAGGTTGCCCTTGTCTGGTTGCCAAAACCCTGAACTACATCAAAGGATTAGAACTGGGAAGTGTGAATCCCTCTGCAGCTTTTCCACAGCTGCTAGCTTAAATAATTGCAACTACTAGCCAGAGGTGTGTGCAGACCTGCTGTTCTTGAACACCAGCTCTTTAGTGGCCTATCCCCTCTGAGACCCTAGTCCAGAGAGCTCAAGCACTTTGTAGCTTTTGGGGATCTCAGGGAAGCATTCTGTAACAGACTTGTGTGCATGTGGGTGGGCATGTGTGCACATGTTTAAGAGAACATCATAAAAACCAAGCACAGTATAGGTTGTTCATTATCACCATGATTTATTATTAAAAATGCTTATTTCAAAGGTAGAATTAGTTGTTAATATTATTCACATTGCTGACGAAATCTTTCTGTTATAAAAGAAACACTTTTTCTATCATAAATATTCTCCTGATCTCTTTTCTTTGACTGACAGAAACAAAGTGCAATAAAGAATTCATGTTTCTTTTTTTCTGTTTTAATGTCATCATGAGTGTGCCTGCCTTTCTTCTGAATTCATGATCTCCTATTGTGTTTCATTGCATATGGAAAGCTGAAATACATATCTGGTTAAATTTACTCAACCTTTTAGGAAATTACAGAATCCAATATTATATTTGAATAATAGATATTTTGCCATTTGGTTTGTTGAAATGTAAATACCATGACTCTATGTAAAACAGAAATGACAGATGGAGAAATCTGTACATGCATACACTCTCATAGAAAAGTAAGAAATGTGTGTTTGTGTCCTTTAAAACTTGATCTAGAGAAGTTTTGCATACAGAAATGTATTTTTCATGGTAAAATTGGAAAGGTAGATAGACTACTGTTACTGTTTTCTGGTTTTTCTGTTTTGTATTGGACATGTAGTTGCCAAGATGGTAGTTTTCAAAGAAAAGATTCTATGGTTGGCAGTAGAGTAGTAGAATTGCAAATAACTGCTTTTATTTAATTTATTCCCCCTGTTCAGTGCCTGAACAAAAGAATTATAAACCCCCAAAACACTGCTGTATATTGACCCAGAGCTAAAGTTCATTGATCACACCACTGAAAGAAAAAAATGAAATAAAATTAACAAATTCACAAAATTTTGTTAGAAATATTTCATTTGGATTTTTTTACTTTATTTTTAATTTTTCCCCAATTTTGGCATTAATAAAGCAAAAAGTCATTTCAAAACAATGAAAAAGAAATATTAAAAAAACAGGTTTTCAGATTTCCCCTTTCATACGAATCTGTTAAAAGTTATTTTTAACCAAAGTTTTTTTTCAGAGAAAAATAAAAATCATAAACAGAGATTTCCTATTTGCTGTAGACTTTTCAAAACTTATAAATTAATTGAGTCTTTAATAAAGGTTTTGCCTTTGGTTCTGGTCTGTAGTAACAGCTAATACAAAGTTTGCTGTCCTTGTAAGTGCCACAAGCTTTAGCAGGGCTTGGTGTGAACACAGGGAGATCCAGTGCAGAAATCTTACTGGAGGAACATGGCCAATTTTAAAATATGAGATTCCTTGTATAAGGACCTATCTGTAAGCAAGAACTTACCCACAGTGAATGTTGTCTTAGGAAAGAAAAATGCATGTTATGGTAGCCACTTGGAAAATCCTTTATTATTTGATGAAAAATGTGCGCGCTTCCTTTACAGCTTTGTGCTATGCTGTTCAGTTAAGACTATAATTATGAAAGCAAACATTTTTTAGGCTTTGATTCTCCCAGTAATTGCAAATATGATTAATGCTACACTAATTAATAGGTAACTTTACCCAGAAGAGCTATTCAGGATATCTGCATTCGTTTCAGAATAGTTGTATGAAAACTTGCTTGTGTCTTGAACACTCTTTACCTCTATTTTTATGCTGGCTGATTGTTTCATGTTTTACAGTGCAGCTAATACATGTAATAAGCCAATAAGGGTTCTGATTATACTTCTGTAACTCTTACTCCTTGACATGAAATCTTTCTCCTACTGTGTAAGTAAGATTAATTTGTAATTTTATATGCTTACTGACATCTCCCACAGCGTTCAAAGTAGGCTAAATGTGTGAAGTCTTGAGTACAACTTACGCCTAAATTATAAAAATTAAACTGTCTTGTCCACACTATTTCATATGACTGTATCTAAGAGAAAAAAATTGAAAGATCACCTCGTTTATTGTTCAGGAAAATACAAATAAACAAAAAACCCCAAACTCATAACTTGGTAGGTTTACAAATGTCAGCTGTAAAGAACAGCTTTTTTTTGCTAGTGACAATGGGAAATCCTAATATTTAGTACTGTGTATTGTGCATGAACTACTGATTTATTGTCCAATAAATCTTTGGATATTTGATAGGTGCAAATACTAACAATTTCATGAGGTAAGGGTACAAAAGGTAATTTTGGGATGACATCTGAGTATTTGATGGCATTGCAAGGTTATAATGAAGATTGTTAGCAACATGAAGTGTTACTCAGTGTTAATAAAGAATCAGTTCCAGGGAGGAAGCTGAAGATGCAGAGGCTCTCTAAAAGCACATTACAAGGTGGGATGCATCTCATCTAAGTTTTATCACCTTAAAATGAAGAATTGAATTCAAGACAGTATTCTGAGCTTCTTGTATTCTTGATAAAGGCAAGTAATTGCATCTCACCTTTTCTTGTAGTATCATTCAGTAGATCCTCTTTTACTCCTATTATTTGTTATACTACTGCATAAAAGAAAAATAGTAAAATGGATTCCAGGAGGTTTTAATGAGCTATCGGTAAAGCCCTTTTGCATAAAATGTTATTTTGTGAGAGCAAGACGACAGCCTTAAAATTCTTGTTACTCATTAAAACATACAAAAGGTTGTGTACTGAAAAGTGAATCATGGCCTCAAACAGAAAAATCTGCTGATGTGCTGCAAAGCTGTTTATATCATATGTCCTAAGTCACCATTCCTTCTGTGTCATGTAAGCACTGTCAGATAGTCCTATGCTATTGCATGAACCTTCCATGCATTTAACACAGTGTAGAAAAGGGAAACTACAACTGACTTTGATAGGATTAAATTATACGACTAATCCTTTTTGTTCCAGATGTCAATACATAAAAGTAATATCAGAGATTCAAATGCAGAACCTCATACATAATTTTAATCCCTCTTCCAGTGCTGCAGGTTACAGATTGGAAATTATAGCATGTAAAAGCTTCTAAAACTGGACTTCTTTCTCATTGCTTTAATATCCAGTACTGATAATAGTAAATATTTTACTGAGTTATTTTGGAATTCAATGTGTCAGTACTAAATGAATTGCAAATTGGTTATACAAAATGATGGAGGGAGCTCAGCATTTTATGGCAGGTGAAAAGCATGTCACACATACTGACTCTCCATCTGTGACGGCATACCTAGACAGTGCCAAACTGAAAACTAGGCAGCATGCAACAGCTGAAAAGACAAAGTGCAATGTGCATTTAATTTCACCAAGAGAAGTAGCACATGCCACAGACTACATCAACAATTATTGCAAAATCACTATTTTATGTGAATGAATATAGGTATACCTATGTGTATACACACATACATATGTATGAATTCTGTGTGCGCATGTATTATTTGCTTGGGTGTTGTATTGCTTTATTGTAGATACAATCTTGTGTGACTGCAACAGCCTACACATTAGGTATATGCTGTAGTGCACTTTTTGTAGATGCCAAATCACAAATATATATATATACATTCTATAAAATCTATACAGTCTGATAATTTTCTAGTGCAGAGAAGTTCCTCATTGTGTAAAGAGTGCCAAAAAAGGAAAAAAAAAGGAATATATTGAAATCTATGTATCTATTTTCTCTTTAAACCGCCAGTCTCTCGATAAGAAATAATAAAAAGACTGTTTTTGTGGAGCCTAAAATGCTTTATGCATTGCTGCTGCAAATTTAGTCAGCAAAAGATGCTCAACTCATCTAAAACTCATTTATAAGTTGTGCTGACATGAATGAAACCATCAATGGTAAAAAAACAATGACAGAAAGAAAAAAAGGGTTTTTTTTATTTTAAGCTTCATTGAAAATAAGACAGAGCACTTGTAAAATAGGAATAGTTGGTAATTAGTAGAATTTAAAATGCCATGAAAATCTAAAATAGTCATACTTCAAGTGTTTGTGGATCAAAGGTAGGCTAAATTTATTGCAACGAGAAATAAAAAAATATTTTAATTTATTACAGCAAGAAATAAAAAACTCCTAATGATTATATAGTGCAGTTGCCCCTAGACTTTTGGCCAAAATTGGTACAGTTTGGCCATGATTTATTTTATACTCAGCTTTCAGATCCTATGACTATCTAGTGATTTGCAGTATTCAGAACAGAGTAACAACTGCAAAGCAGCCAAGGGCTTTCTGGAGGTCCCACATGTATGCACCTGCAGTTGATTCCAGTAGATCCTGGAAAGATTGTCTTTTGGGCAACAGAGAGTTTTCTGTGTTTTCAGACAGGCTGTCCACAGAGATTAGTAGTTCATTTCCTGGTGAAGGCTGCTGCTAGTGTCAAGAGACCTTCACAGGCTGAAGGGAAGCTTGTGAGCTGAAAACAAAGAAAGGGCAGAAGCTACTCTAGTTTTCAAGAGTAATTGTCTTGACTTGAGCAATAGTTTTTTCTTCACCGCAGCCATTCTATAATTATATCTTCAAAAGAATTTCCAAACTTATAGTTTGGAGCAGTTTATATGGGTCTTTTAAATAAATTCTAT
The DNA here is from genome assembly GCF_031753505.1 of Anomalospiza imberbis. Lineage (NCBI taxonomy): Eukaryota > Metazoa > Chordata > Aves > Passeriformes > Viduidae > Anomalospiza > Anomalospiza imberbis. Next base: position 22,914,791 of record NC_089685.1, read on the forward strand.
TATTGCTTCACTTGGTGTACATTTTTGTACATAATGTACTTTTATATGTATTCTTTATGTATATCTATGATTTGTATACATATTTATGTTTGTAAACATAGAAGATGCCTTCAGAAAAGTCAGGGTTTTGTGTTTCTCTTCTTCCTGTTTGTTTTCCATAAAGACTTTCAGTCCTTAAAAAATATTAAATGAATTTTCAATTTTGATACACAAGAAAGGAATACGTGTAAGTTTTCTTTTTATACATGATTATAGCAAAGCAGATAATGAGGGGTGAAATCTGCAAATATTTATTTAAGTGGAACAGTGAATTTTCTAACTCATTTTGTGCTCATTTTCCAAGAATATTCTAGGAAACTAATTTACTGAGAGGCTGCTTAAAATATGTATTGTTACTGAATAGTGGATGTACCAAAGAATTTCATACTCGGAGTTCTAATATGCAGTTATTGAAAATGAACAATAAGCTATTAGTTCTAAGTTCTGGTCTTCTTCAGAGAATGAAGAAGAAAACGTGACTGCTGCTTATATGCTAATTGCAATGATTTCCCAAAAATTTCCTGCTGTTCTTTGCAACTATAGTCACACACCATCATCATTATCATCATCAGCTATATCATCTTTCTACAAATATTCTGGATATTTGGGACTTAATGCATAGTCAAACTTTTCTTATGACTAAATGTGGGCAGAAATATTTGCAGAACAGGAAGTTTATAAAGCCAGGTTTTTTGTGGGAAGACCTGTATTCACATAGATGATAAAGTGCAAAGAACGAAGACTATTTCTGTTTGTTGCTACATATAAGTAACAAGAGGTCAAAATCGAATTAGTCTTTACATTTATTCAATTCTTTTAGTAAATTACTTACTATAGTATTATCAAGTATATTTGCAGAGAGAATTTGGCTAATGTTAACAAATAAAGAAATAAATGCTATTATTATATTGTGGATCTTTAAACTAATCTCAGATTTCTGTTCAGAGCTGTGCCTTTTCATATGTATGAGTCTCACACTGATTCTTGCCCTGTGGATGCCTGACCCAGGCCTGTGGGTCTCAGGTGTGTGCAGCAGAGAACTGCAGGTTCCTCCTGTGCTCTCTTACCCTGCATGTCAGCCTGGAGGGTTCACAAACCAGCTAATACAAGTGGCCATACACCAAAGGGTAGGTCATCATGTAAAGACTGGTGCTCAAACGGCTTCAGCAGGAGGGCAGGCTACATCAGTGCAAGGTATATTATGGCCTTCTGCTCACCCTGAGTGACCTGCTCGAGTGCACCATTGTCTGTCTTGCAGCTGAAAGGAAGATGCTTTTCACAACTGTTCAAAAAGGAAGAAAGGAAGCTATATTCAGCAAATAAATTATTAACTCTGAATGATTCCCTCATCTCTATGGCACAGTCATTGATGCCCCAGTTTTTGTCCCGCATATGAAGCATAAAATATCATTCCTGTTCTCAAAGCCTTTTCTTATAGAAATTGGTGAGATTGCTGAAATCAGAATTAAGCAAGATGAGGTAACATCTTTTGGCAAAGAATATATAATTTCACAATTCAATGTTTTCAAGGTCTTGTTCTGTTCTTGAATTGAAAAGGAGTGATGTCAATGAGATAAATGCGGGGAAGAATGGCCCTGCAATTTCTCTGACATGACAAGGTCTACTTAGATGCATCCATCAGCAGCAAAATCTTTGCATTTGGAGCATACTTGGTACAGTGGTCTCAAGATACCCTAGCCCTTTTAGCTCCTTCCTTACAGGAATTTGATACAACTCATCAGTGTGACTTTTTGCAGACGTCAAAGGGCTGAACAGAAATCTATAAGTCATCTACATCAGCCATGCAAAGATTTTATTGGATGTTAATGTTGAGCCTTACATACATAAGTGAGTACTTTTACTGAACTAAAAGGAGTTATGCAAAATAGCCCAGATGTTTCCAGGATAAATTAAACTTCCTAGTGTATTGACTCATGTTTTTTTTCAGATCATTCATACTAGAAAATTGAAGAAAATTGTCTGGGAAAAAAGTACCTACTTTTTTATTATATATCTGTTCAACAATAGAGATCATTATCTCTGTCTTCCAAATAATGGAAAATGAGTGGGAAATGAAACAAGAAATGAATATGATCTTCTGAAAATACAACAGTAAAGCAGGATCAGAAGTTAGGTTTGACTCAGTATCTTCTGAGCCCCAAATCAGTTTGCAGACTGTCTGCTTGTGTATCTGTATCTGTACAGATATACCCCTGAATAGCTACATCTGTATATAACTCTTTTATAAGTAAACCAGGTAGGTTTTTTTTTCTAAATTATCAGCATGATATGTGAGGAGCTATGTAGATTCAGTAATATTCTATTGTTGAGAACTCCATTTACTCTGCTTGTTAGTGATTAGGACAGAGACCAGAGAATAAAGTAGATTAATGAAATATTTTGGAGGAAAAGATGTTTGATTATGCAGACACCTAAACACACGTATCTGGATAAATTCAATTCATGTTGAGGTTTTTCAGTGTAACATAGGAAAACTTCACTTTATTAACAAAAACTGTTGGCTGAAAATGTAGTGAACATGCCAGTTTCTTAGTGTAGTTAGAAATCCATCCACTATACAAATTTATGCAGTTATGTAAGATGTTTTGACTGGATGTTTTTGTGTGTGAGACTTTTTATTCAGTATTTCTTAAAGAAAAAGGACATTTTATTTTGGGAATTTTCTTCAAGTTTCTATGAACATAAAATCTTAGTCTAGAATTACAATAATCGCAATTAGCTTCCAATGATTATTTCTGTTTTCCATAAATTTAAATAATACCATAAATATTTAATGTAAATTTATAAATCATTTTAATGTAAATATAAACTTGACATTTATATTCTTAAGATAGATTTTGAAAGTCTGCAAGATGCTTATGATTAAATATAATTATGGTTCTATTTGTCCAGGGAAGTAAAAATGGGATGATCTACCTGAAAGATCATCTTAATTCAGCTGGTCAGTGGTTGTTCTGTTCAGAAGTACATATTATACCACTGATATTAGCCCTGAGAGAAACAGTCATCTGTCTGAGGGTCTTGGCTCTAAATGCTTCCTGAGGAATTCAGAAGGCGAGGGAAATGGTTCCAAGCCTTCCTTCCACTTACTGGCGTCTTCCACTTCCTTTGCAAAGCAGATGGAGGTACAAGTTACATCACGTGCTGAGTGATTCTGTTCCCTCGGTGCAGCCTGTGCAAGTCTGATCAGATGCCTTTCTTCTGGAGGCCAGGAGACAGAAGACTGTAGAGAAGCAGAAATTTCTTCTTGACTAAAACTTTCTCAGTGCATCAATATGGAGAACAACCAATTTAAATAAGCTGCCATAGATATGTCAGCCACTAAAAGTCATTACATACTCAAATGTAGCCTTCATACTGAGCCCCTTAAGTCCTTCCTACTGGCTCATATGGTCATCCCACAGCCAATTTGAAAGGTCATTCAACATAAGTGCTCTTCATTACATGAGGTGCAAAGCAGGTTTAAACTTGGCCTGTAGCAAATACATTATTCAATTCCTGGGGAAAAAATACCTCTGCATAGCCAAGCCTCACTATAGTTTTTTAAGATCCTTTTTAAAAGTTTTTGTGTATTCACTCTTCTGCTATTATCCTATTTCTCTGTATCTGGATTTTGCTGATTTTTTTTTAATGTCAATTTAAGCAAGCCAGGAGCAAAACAAGAAGAAAATTCACTCAAGGCTCAGGCTAGAACTCATTTTGCTGTTAGAGATTTAAGCGTTTTGAATTTATCCAGCTTGACACATGTAAATGTCTTTAGCCCCATTTTTTCTTTTTAGTGTGACAAACTGAAGTCCTCCCCAAAATAAAAACTGAGGTACTTGAAATTGCTGCTGTTTATGGCCAACAGAATCCTCTTTGTTTCTGGTCTTTGTGAGTTTAATATTCTTTATAAGTGAAGGGCCTAAATAGGCTTAATTTCCTTAGCTGGTTCCCAGTTAGTCAATGCTTTCCTGAGGTGTTTCTGTATCCTTTCTGCAAAAAAAAATTCCCAAAGTGGTTCACTGGAAATATGTGTTATGATCTGAAGTTACCAAAGACCTCTTCACCAGCTGTGGATTAAATACTACCTGAAAGTTTAGATAAAGGTTCTGAAATAAGAGTACAGTTGCATAATCTGGAAGAGGCTATGCCAGTTTCCTTGTTTGTAAAAAAGAAATTATTTGTGGACCAAGTCTTTTCCTGGATAGTCCAGGCTAAACTGACCTTACAAGATTCAAATGAGATCAATAACTAAGACTGGAATTGGCTTTTGTATCAGTTTGAAAATGTGAATATATATACACATGTTGGTGAGTATGTGACTTTGCAGGATTTTTTTGGTAGTGGTTTAGTATAGTTGAGCTAAGTCCTTTGACTAACAATGGAGGGGGTTATGGATAGTGAGCAAATGCAAGTTCAACCATGATCTGACTAACTAGTGAAGAAAGTGTATTAATGAATGTTTGATAAAACAAAAACCACCACTGCATGCTGTGAAGGAAGCAGATCTGTAGAAGATACTGCAAATGGAGCAGTTTCTTGGAGATGCAGCTCTGCTATCTGTGCTTAGAGAATGTGTGCAAATCTCAGAATTCTCTCTCCCAAATAGGTCTGAGTGAAAATCAGTTTTCCTACCCACAAAATATAGTTACAATTTATTGGGAAATGAAGCCATAAAATAAAAATATGATCTTGCACCAACTTGTAAAGGAAATTTTTAGATATTTGCAAGCTTCATCCTCCTTCCTTGTTCCACCCATGTTATATACCCATTTGTGTGAGGAAGAACCTGGTCCTCAGTTCCAACTCAAGTCAGAAATTTGAATCTGAATGTTCTGACAACAGGAGGCTGAGGCAGTTGTTAATTGCAAAATCAACTCTTCCATTAGATGGTCTTTCAAAGCATCCTTTTCCCTGAGCACCATTACCAGAAATGTCTGAAGTCAGTCTGCAGTCATCCTGGCCAAATGAGTTACCCAAAAAGCAATGCTCAGACAGAAAGACTTGTCAAATCATGATAGCTAAGCTATTGGAATCCGGCCTTCTCTTAAAGAGATCCCACATGAAGCCCAAGTGAAATGAGCTACTTTAAAGTGCAAAACTACTGAGCTTCACTTATTTTTTTCTCAACATCCATGCATTCTTCTATTACACTTTATTATACAGACCTCCACAGAGAATTTGCTAATTACCTATGCATGAGAAAACACTTCCCCTTCTTAGCCTAGATTCCCTTGTCCTGAGGGTCAGTTTGGAAGGTTTTTTTTTTTTTCCTTTCAAAGTCATCTTTGACTGGGATGTCAGTCTGCACTTGGAATGATGCAGGTTTACATAAATAACAAAAGACTGCAATTGAAAATTTACAGATGAGGCAATTCTCATTTTGGAAAAGGAAAAAATAAGAAACAGAAGGAAAGGAGCAGCTATAGGCTATGTAATAGTTGTAGAGCAGCAATAGTCAATGCATAAAAAGCTCAGAATGCACCAGTTTTCCAAAATGTTTATAATGACAGACAGTTTTATGATATTAGTTATGCAATAAAGTAATTCTGAAGTAATGTATTTCCTGGAAGCTAATGACTGGGCAGTGGATCTGACACCCCATGAAAGGGCTTGTCATTTTATCTTATTATATTGCTCTGTGGAAGAAGCAGACATCATGATTATGTCAGTAAAATTCTGAACCAGTTCCCCCAAGATTTTAATAGCATCTGATTTATTGCATTTAGTGATCCTCTATAGGAAAAAAATGGATTAAGTCCTTTATAGTTTTAGCATATTTCCACTTCTCTCTGCCTTTAAAACTCTAATCCCTTTTTTATTTCGGGGTACAGACCAACAAACCAACCATTTTTCCAGAAACATGAAATCTGTCATAACTGTTTAAGCATGAGAGCTTATATAAAGATTGTTTTGTACTGTGAAGCAGAGGACCACATCCCTTTCATATGGAAATCATCATAATAGTCCTGACTTCATTCAAAATCAGTATAACTTTGCTTATTTCTGTTAAATGCGTGTCTGACCCAAGGCTTTCCACAGAGAACTGGTCGCTTTCCTGTGCATATTTAGTTTTGAAAGAGTTTCTCTGGAGTGTTTTCTGATAAAACTAGTGATTTTCTCAACACATTTTCTAGTAGCAGCTGTATTAGTAAGTAAGTAAAATTATCCAAGAACCAACCTGTGGTGGCAAGTTGCACGTAGTTTTCTCCCTGCTCTCAGAGTCTTCATGGATCCAACCTGTTGGGAATAGTTCCTTGCCTAGACTTTTCCATGAATGCTGCTTGGGCACTGTGTAGGACAGTCCTGGTTGGCCCAGGTCAAAGCACTTTTATGGACTATGCTAAGAATTCAAGAGTATGATTGACTGTATACAAGAACTTTTGCCTGTGACTTTTTTAGAGGTTGCTTTTAGATCTGGTGCTTTTAGATCATTGTTGTGTAGGAATTCAGTTTAATTGGAAAAGTGATTTTTTTCCCCTTAAAATAAATACTTGAGCAAACTGCATCCTGTTGATTTCAGAATTGTTTCACAAGTTTGGTGTGTCTTGCACTGAACTGCTTTGAATGTTGAGCTAGTTTTATTAAATTACTGACTCTCAAAATAGGTTCTATATTTTCTTCTGATGCATTTTTTTTTCCTGGAAAATCAAGATGATTCTACATGCACTGCGCGAACTGAGTTTATAAATCTTCTTAAAGTCTTTGTTGCTCACTGTGTATCCCCACAATTATGGTAAAAGTGTGGCTCTTCTTTTGCCGCTGAGGCAGGACAGGAACAAAAGAACTCCAGTTCAGAAGGCAAGAAGAGAACTCTTTATTAACAAGTACTTCATTCTTTTATAAGAGAACATTGTGAGGATCAACTTCATTGGTCCTAGAGTAAAATCATCTCACACCATTGGTGCACTATGAATAGCAAACGGTGGTAGAACGCATCTATAAACAATATGAACAGAAGGAGAGATAATAAATGTTTACATTCCTCTCGGACTTTTTCCCAGGCTTAGCCTGGTAGAAATCTCTCTCCTTTTCTCTCTGACTGAACTGAGAATATCTATATTCTTCAGTTATGCAATAATTATAGTCAAAATTTTGTGCAAAAGTGGTGAGCCTTGAGCAGTACATTGAAAACCAGTGTGGGGAATCAAATTAAGAAAAATTAGTATGTTTTGAAAATATCAGTTTCCTTTTCTATATGGCCTGAATATCTGTAGTTATTATAAACACTACAGAATGTGTATCTGTAGAAACAGTCAGCTACAACAAATGTATGTATTTCAGTCCAGAAAGTGAACAAATGAAAGAACATTATCAGGTTATGCTGTATGGTATTTGTTCTTCATTTCAGGTATTTCACATTCTGTAGAAGAGCCTGAATTCACCTGCTCAGGGCAGACTACTAAACAAGTTGCTAGATTGTATTTTTCTGAAACAATTCCTTTTAGGACATGATGCTGTAATAAAATGTTCTGTCCTTCCACAGTCATGTAATCAACTGCATATGGGTAACTGCAATACAACCCATGCAACAGCACGTCTGTCAGAAATTTACTTCCTTTGATGCAAACATTTATATAAAAAAAGAGTGCTTCTTTCTTTTTGCTTTATGTTGTTGCTTTTCTTTAGCTGAATATATCTAAGTTGTTGGCAGTTCCACTCTTAGCTGGCTAATACTGAGATTTTTAACTTTCATTAAGTCAGTATGGCGCTTGATTCCCACTGTTCTTTCAACTTCCATTGGAAAAAAATTTAATTGAAGCTCTTCATATAATGTCTGTTAACCCTGACTGAGATGTGCTCAGTTTTTTAAATAAAATTGCAGCTGTTCCATTTGGGCCATTTACATCTGTAGCAGAATGTCACCTACTAGTTATGAATGAAATTGTGACACCTTAGGACTTTTGGTATTTAATTTATTTCTTTATTTACTTATTTACTTTCTTACTTATTAATGTAGAAAAATCCAGTCAGTATGCCATGTCAGGACTCCTCTAAGTTCTCTGCCAGACTAGTCTCAAATTTGGATCCTGAGCACATAACCACCCTATAAGTTAATGTTGCCATAATGTTTCCTGAGGTGCTTAAAGTGTTCTATTTCTGCAGTAAAATTTCCAAAAACAATCAATTTTTGATAGTGGGGAGTAGATCAATGTTTCTCTTATAATGGTACCCATCAGGAGCTATAATCTAGGGACCTCTTTTAGTTTTTCTGCACAGTCTGACCCAACAATTATTTACTGCACACTGAGTAGAGTATGTTCTGCATAGAGCATAGCCAAAAAGGGCTGGTTAGAGCACTTACTGCAGATGCAGATAATATAAGTCCAGTTCTTTTTCACCTTTCCCCTCACCTTAAGAGCATTTGAATGCAGCTTTTCCAAGAGTGATTTAACTATGAGAGTCTCTTTCTGTCTGCCTCCCAGATTTCTTAACAAACCTTTTATCTGAGGCAGGAATATTTTCTTCATCTGTCTAAGCTCTAAAACCTAGAGTCAGTCTTTTGTGTGGCTATGTTTTAAGAATTCATTCAAGAAGAAGCATTTTCCACATGGCCAGAAGGCATACATCTCTATACTACTTTCTTTTGGGTGGGTAGAAATCACAGATCAGATTTATATCACCAATGAAGAATTTGAATGCTTCTTAGAAGAAAAGGAGTGAGGCTTTTACCTGCTATGGCCTCAAGCAGCTGGAAGGCCCGGCTAGAGCTGCCCTTGCAGAGACCGTGGCTGCCACATGGACGAGTGCTCCAGGGCTATGGCATTTGCCTCCCTGCTAGTGCTGAGCGTTCCAGCGTGGGTTCACAGCTTTGGTAGCTTCACGCTAAGAGGAAATGAAGGGACGAGAAAGGCACACTTTGCCAGCGAGGCGGAGAACTGTTTATTTCCCGCGTGGTCACAGCGGTGGTCTGAGCGGCCGTTCTCAGCGCGGTGCAAGGCAAAAATGGCACCGTGACAAAGAAAGCATGGGGTTAAATAGGGGGCGGGCAGACAGGGGTGGAAAACCCCCTCACCCAATGGGGACAGACAACAGGGGAGTGACACAGAACATAACAACCTATGAGAACATAACAGAGGTGGGTACAGTGTTCTGGGAAAAACACCATTGCAAAGGTGGGGTGATTGGCGCAGAACTTTCTGTGAAGAATCAGGGAATGGCTACAAGATTGACATGTAAGAGCTCCCATGGTAGACAGCTTGGAGCAAACCATTGTGAGGGAAAATTGGGGTACAGAGAACCAACCTAACTAACATTTATTAAAATCCCTAACTAAACCAACCTAACCTACAACAAAGGAGCTATTGGATTACTCAGAAGGAGGAGAATGCAATGCTGCAGAGGCCCTCTGAGGAATGGCTGCCTTACATGTGTTTTTAGCATTATGTCATTGCTAGAATGAAATCTTGCAAGGCAGCTCTCTTCAATCTTTATTAATGCAGTAAAAGTAGAGTGATCACCTATGAAAAAACATGAAAGAAAGGGAAAGAGTTTCCTAGCTTCCTGAGAGCTGCAGTGAGTATTGCTCTAAAAGCATGAAGAGGCGTATCTGTTGGTAATGTAGATGAAAGGTCCATTTAACACTGACCGTACAGGCAGGGAGAACAGATTTTCCATTTATTTTCTTGTGAATTCCTGAGCACCGCTGTGTTACAACCATGGGAAGATTACTATGTAGTTTTATTTTGCGAGCATTATATAGGTAACATTTTCCCAAATAAGTGGCTATTTTAATGGATTTTTGAATATCACAAATTCATTAACACTAAAATAATACAGATATTATTAGACTTATGTTGGCTCTCCTATATTTTTGATTACATACATACTTCCTAAGTTATCTACTCCTTGACTACTCATATGATAAGTATATTCTTTGTAAAAATCAAATAGTTACACTCAATAATCCATTACAGTCGCCACACATTAAACTGCATTAGGAAAAAAGTCAATAATGTAATGATGAGAACTATTTAACTTTTGAAAATATTTCCTCATTGGAGCAGTGTCTTCTAAACTTGGTTAGGGCTGTTACAAGAGGAATTATTGCAGCTTGCTGTCAGGTTTTGTCTTGAGAATACTTTGATATCCGATACCAGAATTACTGTTTAATTAGCTGTAGAAAGTACATGTTTTTGCCCAAGCAAAAGTATTTTTCTGTACATATAAAGTAGGAAATAGCTATTTGATGCCATAAACATTGTGTTTTGATGGCACTGTGCATCCTGCACATGGATACAGGAGCTGTGCTACCACATGTCAGCCCTGGTCCCAGGAGACATGACTTGGACAAGAGAGGGTGAAGGCTGTTGCTTTCACAGCTCTTATGAAATCTACTCCCACTCCACTAAGTAATATCTAATTTCATATTATCAACCACTTTGATTTTTTTAATTTCCCGGATGTAGATAACAGAGTGGGCCTTGAGTTGCTGATTAAGTCTTTTTCATAGTTAGCCTAAGCAGTGCTCATCCTCAGGTGAATTGTTTAAACAGCCGCTGCCAAGTCATATTTTACCATGAAGGTGAATCAAGCTTCTTCAATATGTTTAGAACTTAATGATATACCATCAATACTTGTTTCTTAATGAAATTATCTGAAAAAAAATCTACTTATATTTGGAATTAAATACAAATGTCCAGTATAGTTTCACTGAGCCCATATAGTATTTTACTTGACCTTCACAGCTGTCTTACTTTACATAAGTATTGTCTTGAATTGATTTCAGGGTTTTTTTCTTTTCTTATTTTTTCCCCCTGGTAATACTTCAGTGATTTCCCTGTGTTAATTTTAAATTCAAGACATAGTCTGTTCAGTTCAACACTGAATACCACTGTATGCTTTTTTCAGCATAATTTGTCTCTTGGTCTATGAAATCTTCATGCAGTGGACACTGATGACAGCAGTGTTATCTCCAGATTCCCTGGGCAGCTTCTATGTTGTTAGAAAAGTACCTATTACATGGTAGTTCCATTAGTCCTGCTCTAAGCCATTCATAGTTTCCAGCTGTTGCTTGTTATTGTGCTCTTTGCTTTACATCTCTACTGTTCTCTCTTGTGAAGAGATATCATTCTCCCTGTCCCTACCTGAGCACTATTTTTGTATTATGAGGATGCTCATGTTGCTATTTCAGCTCTGTTTGGCTCATCTTCCATGTATTGAGGCCACCTGATACAGGACTTCTGCTTTGGAAATGGTAAGTAACATTGCCTGCTCTTGAATCTGTGACAGTGTCTCTTCCCAGAAGTGGGCTCCTTTTATATGTGGCTGCTTTTCTATATGTGACTATTTTTTCTCTTATTAGTTCTCTTTTGAAGTCTATATATCTGCAGCATTCACAAACCTATCAAGTGCTGTCATGAAAACTTCATTATTTGCCTTTTATTCCTAGCATTTTATTGTAGCAAGTGATCCTGATACTCTTGCTTGGAGGAAGTCATAAAGAATAATAGACTACTCCAGCTTCTGAGGCACGCTATCCTGTCAGTGGAAACTTAGAGAAAATAGCTGGAAGGAACCAGTTCAGTTGCACCTTAAGAATAGTTTGCCAGTAGTTTTTTTCTTAGTCAAACTAGATCTCAGTCAGCAGCTTGCCACTTTCACTTGTTCTTCCTGAATTGGTTTCCTTAACTCCCTAACAAAAAGCTGTCCCCTAAGACAGTTTGTCATATATTTTCTTAATTAGTTTAATAGCATATAATATAATATAAAACTAAGACAAGAAAAGGTGATATTTATTGTACAAAACTGTTTTCTCTGACTGAAATAATTAAAATCCACGAGGAAAGCTAACTTATTTTGACACCAGGACATATGAGAACAGTGTGTTTTATAGTCTCGATGGTATGTAATGATATTATCTGATTTAGATCTGGATCACTGGTATTCTTTGTCATTTAATCAGCTTCAGAAGTTAACCAGCTTATGCTGGTTTAGAATGTCGTATCTGGAGGATAATTGCTTTCCTGTGAAATGACAAAACTGATTAATATTCAATACTGGCATTTCTAAAAACAGTTATGCTATTTAGTTAACTATTTTAACCATACCAAAAAAGGCAGTGACACATATTGAAGATTAATTATGTTATTGAAATACATTTTTAAGGAAAACTGAATTTTAGTGTAAAAATTATTTTTAAAAAATCCATGCTATTTTCTGACTTTTTTATGAAAAACAAAGATTTTTTAAAGATTTTGGTGAATGGTATCTATCAAAGTAATTCTTGGGAAAAAATGTTTTTAACAAATACTTTTTTTTACAAAGAATTATTATTCTAAGTTTATTTCCTCCTTTTGAATTAAAAATTATAACCAACTCATAATGAGATTTTTTTCTGAAATTACTTATCCCAGAATCATATTTTTTTAAGAGACCTGACACTCAAAATTTTGAAAAAATATCATCTTTTGTAAGAAACACCAGTCCAACCTAGTGTCTGCTGGACTCAGTGAGAGAATATGACTCATAAAGTCATATAATAATTTAAGATGGAAGGTATTTTTTAAGGTCATCTCGTCAAAATCCTACTCAAAGTTTTTTTCCTGGAAGACTCTATACAGACATCTGTGATAGTCTGTTTCTAAATGTGCTATTTACATATATGTTAGGGTTCAAAATATGACTTACAAAGAGAAAGGAGATTTAAGTTTGCTTTCAGAGGTTGGCATGGCTTCACAGAATCAGAAGGTTGGAAGAGACCTTCAAGATCATTGAGTCCAACCTGTTCCATGACACCTCCACTAAACCATGGCACCCAGTGCCACATCCAGTCCTTTTTTAAACACATCCAGGGATGGTGACTCCACCACCTTCCTGGGCAGACCATTCCAATACTTTATCACTCTTTCCATGAAAAACTTCTTCCTAATAGCTAACCTATATTTCCCTTGGCACTGCTTAAGAGTGCATCCTCTCATTCTGTCAGTTACCTGGAGAAAGAGACCAACCCCCACCTGACTACAACCTCCCTTCAGGAAGTTGTAGAGAGTGATAAGGTCACCTCTGAGTCTCATTTTCTCAGGCTAAACAACACCAGCTCCCTCAGCTGTTCCGCACAGGGTTTGTGTTCCAAGCCCCTCACCAGCCTCGTTGCCTCCTCTGGACATGCTCAAATGTCTCAATGTCCTTCCCAAACTGAGGGGCCCAGAACTGGACACAGGAGTCAAGGTGTGGCCTTATCAGTGCCGAGTACAGGGGAAGGATGACCTCCCTGCTCCTGCTGACCACACTATTCCAGATACAGGCCAGGATGCCATGGGCCTTCTTGGCCGTCAGGGCACACTGCTGGCTCATGTTCACCCGGCTGTTGACCAGTACCCCCAGGCCCCTTTCTGCCTGAAAGTTGCCATTTTAAGTTCAAACTGAGCTTTGGCCTCCCTATTTTTTTTTTTTTTTTCTACATGCTCTAGCAGCCCCCTTAAATATTTCCTGAGAGACCTGACCCTCCTTCCAAAGATGATACATCTTCCTTTTATTACTAAGTTCCTTCAAAACCTCCTTGCCCATCCAAGCTGGATGTTTACCTCGTCAACTCATATTTTGGCACACAGGGACAGTCTGTTCCTGTGCCCTCAAGATGTCTGTTTTGAAGCACGCCCACCTTTCCTGGACTCCTTTGTTTCTAAGAGCTGCTTCCCAGGAACTCTCTGAATAAGTCTCTGTCATGGTTTGACACTGGCGCGATGCCAGCGCCCCCATGAAAATATACTTTTCTAAATAATTGCTGTGAGATGTGATCAGGAACAGAGCAGAGCAGGCCCATCTTAGTAACAAAGGAAAGAACTTTATTAAACTACTACTACTAGAAAAAACTACAAACACTAAATCCTGGATGAACACTTCCTAAAACACCCCTCCTCCTCCCACCTAATTTCTAAACAAACTTAACAGTGAGACACCACCCAGGATCTTGATCAAGTTGCTCCCCTTCAGATATTCAAATACTCAATCTTTCAAGGGAGACAGGAGTCTCTCCTGTGCCACAGACCCCCCCCAGGAAACACAATTGCCACCCTTGTGTTTCCATGTCACACATGGCAACCGCCCGGAGAAAATTTGCCATGGTGACACTCTCCTTTCCATGTCACAGTGCTCTCACCACCGTGCATGGACAGACTGCTCATAGGGCTCCTTTAAGGATGCTTTGCCATGAACCAAAAGAGACAACAGTTCAGTTTCTCATTTTGGGACTACAGTCCCCCCCATTTTCCCCTGGGGCTGAGGGTCCAAGAACAGAGGTCTTCTTCTCCTCTTCTTCTTCCTTGAAGATAGAGGGCTTCTCCACACCTTCTCTCCACTCCTCTGCTGGTAATCACTGAAACAGGTCTCCTGGAACACCAACGCACCACCCTAAGTGCAGCTTCTGTTAGGAGAATTTGGTTCAGTCTATGGCTAACAAGAGAAGTCCAGCCACAAGCCACTCCATCATCTCCTTCTGACTCGAGAATTTCTTCTTCTATCATCTCGGATCCCAGACTCTCTTCTACTTCAAATCAAGGAGGAGCAATATTTTACAAAGCCTTCATTTCTCAGGAAAGGGTTAAAAGCTCAGACTCTCTGGACGGCTGATATCTCTGCCCAGCAGCCGATTCCCAAGGCCAAGGCTGGGCGCCTTCCCCCCCCCTCCTTCTCCTCCGTGCCGGCAAAGTTACAGGTGCCGTCCGGACTCTCTATCTCTTCCCTCTGGGGGGGGAATGACAAAGACTTCTCCGCTTTTCTCCACCCTTCCGTCCACAGGAGCTAGCTCGGTTCCAGTCCTTCTACCCCTCGGCTCACCTCGACCAGGCCTCATGGCTTCCCCTCCCCCACCCAGCCCCATGGCTGGGCAGGGGAGGTCTGCACAGCACCTTGACCGGAACCAAAGAGAGCGAGCTCTTGGGAGTTCTTGCTTTTAACCCCCTGTGTTCTCAGAGGCGTATCCCTATCTTCAGTGGTCACTTCAGGTGCCAATATCCAAACTTGACCACTGATTGGTTTGACCCAACTTCCTGAAAAAAAAAATCACTTCCATGTCAAACCACGACAGTCTCCTAAGTAGGCCAAAGTCTGCCCTCCAGAAGTCCAATGGAAGAGTCTTATTGGTGTTCCTCCTCATTTCACCAAATATTGAGAACTCTATAATTTCATGATCACTCTGCCCCAAGCATCCTCCAACCACTACATCTCCCACCAGCCCAACTCTATTTGAAAACATCAGGTCTAACATAGCCTCTCCCCTGGTGGGCCCACCTACCAGCTGCGACAAAAAGTTGTCCTCCGTACACTCTAAACATTTCCTGGACTGCCTCTTTTCTGCTGTATTAAGTTCCCAGCAAATGTCTGGTAGGTTGAAGTCACCTACAAGAACAAGGGCTGATGACCCTGAAACAGTATCTAGCTGCCAATAGAATAAGTTGTCCACCCCTTCTTCCTAATTGGGTGGACAATAAGAGACCCTAGTAGGATATCAGCCTTGTTGGCCTTCCCCTTAATTCTTACCCATAGGCATTCAACTCCATCTTAAGTTTCAATACCTATGGTGTCAAAAGCCTCCTTAATATAAAGCCTCCTCCACCTCTTCTCCCTTTCCTGTCTCTTCTGAAGAGCTTGTAACCATCTAGTGCAGTGCTCCAACTATGTGAGTCATGTCACCACATTTCTGTGATGGCAACTACATCATAGTTCTGCTGCTTCTTCCATTTCCTCCAGTTGTGAAAGCATTTTCAGCTTGAACCTCTGATAAAGCTTTGCCATTCAATATTCAAATAAATATTCATTTTAGTTCACATTTCTAAGAATACTAATTTTTTCCTTTGGTTTAGTTATGAAGTCTCCTGCACGTGTATGGGTAAAAATTATAAATATGTCCTTTGCATTTTGTCCAGTTATTTAATTTTTTGAGATTCTGCATGTGAGTATGATGAAGAAGGGAGAAAAGAAGAACAGCTCTGGACCATCTTCTTTGCCCTTCATGAGGGTTGAATGAGAAGTAGGAGTATTGAGTCAGGGTTGTGTGACTGTCGGGAGCACTGGCACAAAAGTATGGGGGGGGTAGAATCTGGTTCAGACCTGTGCAATGAGAGATTGGTACTCTTTCTCACTCTGAGTGGCTTGTGTGGGTGCACACACATCGTCCCCAGCAATCAACTACTGCACGTACTCTTATGACTCACCCGCACCCAAAATATTCACAGACAATGTATACATATACATAGAAATAAACAAATAGGCACTAGAATATAAACTACAGAAAGATGGTAGAATTTATAGGTGTCACATTCTGCATCTTAATTAGACAGTCTTTTTTGAATCTCCTCTAAAGATGCAAAAGCAGGTCCCAGAGCATGTCTATTCATGTTGTAGCACCTTGGATCTTGATTCTAAAAGCATCTAATAGCACTTGATTTGTCAGTTGTTAAACATGTGATCTAGGATTTTGTTGAGTCTCTGAAAACCTGCTCACTGGCACATGTCTGAAGCTGCCTTCATACGCATAGGGATTTTATTTATCATATCATAACTTTTAAATTAGAAAATAGATACATTATTTTAGAGATATTTTGTGAAATTACATGGAAAAGCATTTATGACAAAAAGGATAAAAATCCATACATTTAGTGTGCCTTATTTAGTTTGTCAAAAACACTTGAGCTGTTGAGAGAATCTAATGTAATTCAATGAATCTGCAAGTACATTTTCAGCCCATTGAAAATGACTGTCAATTCAAGGTTACTTCATAAAACTGAATCATGAACAAAAATTACTTGGTGAAGATGAAAAAGGCAAAGAAGTAAAGCAAATGAGGAAATGGGTATTAACAAATTAGAAATTAGAACAACAAAAAATATTAATGGAGATTTATGGAATAAAAATAATTTTTTCTTATACGATCTTTCTTTGACTATTATTGTCCCATCTATGTCTTCATTATGTAGAAAAATTGTCTAGTGACTTTAATAGCACTCTTTCAATTCATGAAGGCAACCATTTCCACTTGAAAAAATAACAAATATTATTCATGAGTATTTTCTTACACAAATGGAATTGCAAGCTATTCCTTTCTCCATACATTTTTCACCCAAATTCCTCTTTTGAGCTGGGATTAAAATATTAAAAAATTTAGTAACTCATAAGTTTATATCATTACATTTTTTTACACATATTCTTACGGCAGAAACATTTGTCTTCTTGTTAATTTTTCTTAATTTCTTGCCTTCAAATTGTCATTTGAACCATGAGATGCTTATAAGAATACAATTATCTACTCAGTGAGAAGGGTTATTTATCAAGTATAAAATAGTAAAAACATAAAGCGATTAGTCTCTTTCTCCTCTTTGTTTTCTGTTCCAATCCACAGCTAGAACTGAGTTGCTGTCTAGGCATCAGTGTTTGCACAGATAGTAAAATTAACTATTCCTCCAAAATATTGGTAAGCTGCGTTTGCCAAAAGGCAATGGTCTTTGGTATAGACAGACATTCCTGGAAGACAAAAAGGAACAGATTAAATTTCATTCAGCTGCAGAAGACCAAGAACATTATTCTCTTTTCTTTAATGTTTTCTTTATGTTTTGCTTTCTGTTTCCTTCATGTCTTCATAAATTAAGCATTTTTGGGGCCTTTTAAAACACTGAATCCTGCTCAGTGTATGCAGAGGAGGCCAGATTCTGGACTGTGATTCCAGACTTGAAAGACAAGTATTACTCAGCATTTCCATCTTGCCATCGGTATCTCTCCTCCTTCTCAAACAGGGGATTTCATTAAATCAGTTTACATTCACTTTTAATTCTGCCAGCATCTGTTTCAGATATCTGCATTGCTACAGTGAGGCACTGTGTTTCAAATGAGGCAGTCACAAAATTGTTCAGATCCCACAGCTTCCTGAAGTGCCTGTCAGCAGCTCTACATGGTTGAGCAAGTGCAAGGGTTCCAATCCTCTTTCAAACTAGGCCAGGTGAGAATACAAAGAAGAAAATATTATAGTATCTTTCTCTTGTGTGAAATGGACTCGAAATCTCAGGGCATAGTTTCATCTTGCAGAAAGTTTGGCAATAACTGAACTTTGTGGCACTTCAGCATCTCAACCTATTGTTTGTTTGTGTTGCAGAATTTTTTTTTACCCCAATCATTTCTCTCAACTAGTTTGAGTTTAGAGGAAAACCTCATAAGCAGTTGAGCTGACACTTCATGAAAGGTAGACTGCTGGGACAGGAGAGTGAGAACATTTTACAGAATCACAGATCAGCTGAGGCTGGGAGAGGTACCTGGAAGTCAAGTGGACCTAGAGGTCATTCGGAGGTCCATCCCTCTGCTTAAGCAGGGTTTCCTAGAATCATTTCTTCAGGATCATATCCAGACAGATTTTTGATATCGCCAAGGATGAAGACACCATAGTCTCCATCTGTGACAGTTACAGTGCTCAGTTGCCCTCAAACTAAAAAAATTGAAGCTTGACTATCATTAAATATTTTGTGTAATGACAGCCAGCTCTAAATTAGAACTAAGAACTACTTTTAATAGTTCGTAACCACGGCGGCTCGCTGTGTTTTCCCGGTCCCCGGGCAGCTCTGGCACCTAGAGCAGTACAGCCTCTCTCCGGGACCCAGGATCACCGCGTGTTTCCAGACTCGGCTCCGTGCCGATGTCCAGGCAGGGGTGCCAGCGGATTCTCACCACTACGAGCGAGAGACACCAGTAAAGAGTGAAGGAACGTCCAGATTCCCCATGCGTGGAAGGCTGAAAGTCCTTTATTGTCGCGAGGAGCTGCGCTGAGGCGCTGTGACCCGCTCCCAGCTGGCGCATGAAGAAAAACAGACTCAGGCACTCTGAGGCACGGGATTATATCAGGGACGGGGTGAGGAGAGCAGGGGCCCTCCCGCCCAATGGGGGCAGGCGCTGTGGCGATGACATGGACCACGGCACCCAACAGGGACACGACCGGGGCAGACCCTGGGCTCTGGGGCGGACAGAGGATGGGAATTCAGAGTGAGGGGCACTGAACCCTATGGGCAGGACAGGGAGTGGTCACAGCAGTGACAGCAGAAGTTCTAACAGCCAGGGACCCAGAGTGAACAGTGGCGGGGGGTGGGGGAAAGGGGAACAGACACAGGGGGTGCGCGGGGGTACATAGAACATGGCTAGCTAACAGATCAGAACCCCTAACCTAAACCCCAAACTGAGATGCAACACATAACTTCCAGCTCAGGTCTTAAAGGCTTCAAGCACCTGTGTGTCTGTAACATTATGTCAGTCTGCATGGATGCATCTATACTAGTCAGTTCTAGTGTGCTTTGGAATGTTTCAGGGCATGGGGATGTGATTGTCCTTGTTAGGCAAATCTCGACACACTCCCTAAAAAATATTCATCCTATTGTAATTATTTATGTGCCCCAACAAGTCAGTCACATGGTCTGTCAGTCAGAGCAGCTCATAAGGATACACAATGGGCAGTTTCCCTTCAGCTACTGTCCCAAATGCACCACCACAGCCACCCAGTCTTGGCAGTTTTTTAGGGTAGATGCCAGACATTCTGTGAGTTAATTCCATGCCTTCAGAATGCTAAGGCGTGTTTGATTTGCTGATAAAGAAATGGCCTGTGTCTGCAGGATACCTGAGTGTGTGCTCACCTCTGTGGCTTGAGCTTTAGTACATCAAGCTGCTTTACATGCTCTTGACTCCTGGCTCAATACGCAATGTGTGTGGGGCAGGCAAGAAACCTGAAACTGCCTCTTCTTATCTTAGTTTCCTAGAAATATTTTCATCAGATCTTTTTTTTTAGAATATGTCCATAACTCGAGTTCTATTTGTGGATTTGCCTTTCTAAATAGCCCTCTGGACAAGAAAATCTATTTAATTTTTTTTTTTAATTTGTCTGCATCAGAATGGCTAATGTTGTGACTCAGACACATGATAAACAAACAAATCAGCTTGCTTAATTTTAGCTGGAATGCAACTTTTCAATGTGTTTTTAGCCTTGAAAGAATATACTTTAAGATAAAAAAAAAGTTCCAAGCTGATTTTTGATTGAAAACAGCAATTGCTATCAGTATTTCCAATCTATTACAGAGCAAGAATGAGAAAATAGATTTTTTTAAACCACAGTGTTTATTTTTAATTTCACCTGCTTTTGAGACCTCCTGCTGGCCTACTTCTCTGTGTTTTTCTCAATTTATATTCATTGTGACTGAGTTGGGGAGAGAATTGATCACTACATTTGGAATGCTGATGAATTTCTGTTCTTCAGCTGTATGCCTCTTTAGCGCAGTTATCTTTACTTTGTAAATATCTATAACTCAAGAATGCACATTAGTGAAATAAGGTACTTTGTTTTAATAAAGTGAGGACATTTATTTTAATGCTTTCTTAAGATCTGCAGGATACTATGAAGAGTTAGAAGCTATAGTACCATAACATGAAAGTGTTGCTTTATGAAGATCTAAATAAAGACCCCAAGAATTATATTAAAATATTTATATTTAGGAGATTATCTTTATACTACTGTTAGCATTGTTGATCAATCTACAAATAATTAATTATATAAATTTATTGCATCATAACCTTCTGAAGAAAGAGATGTCCTCAGCTTTTTCTTTTATTCATATTTTGTGGTCCTTTGAACCAGACATTTTTGAAACTTTTTCTTAAAAGCTCATACTATTTTGATGTCTTTTTAAGCTTCTTTAGGTTATGAAATTTATACTTTTCATCATGTACTCTGAGTTTCAAAATTAATTCAATTCTTTCACATTTTTCTTTTTACTAACTTTTTCTGTTTAGACAATTGTTATATAATAACTTCCAGGGTGGTGAGTCATCCAAAGTGAGCACACCACCTAGACATACAAATACCAGACTAGTATCTATTCTTCTTAGTGAAATTAGCTATTGATTGCAGTTGGCTGTGTCTTTTATTTCTCTTTCTTACAATAATAGCATGGAAATATAAGATGTGTATTTATTGACTGAATGGTTATAGGCATTTGTGTAGCACCTTTATTTTAAAATATTAGCTTTCCTAAAAATGTTTGTGCCATGCCGACAACTACTTTAACAAAGGACGAACTATGCTTTTAAAAAAGTAGAATGTCCATGTGTACAGTATAACTAATAAAGAAAATGTGATATGATTTATAGAGCAAGGAGGTGTGCATGCATGAAAATTGAATATAACAACAATATATTTTTCTTGAGATCAGGTTCAAATCAGTTATTTTTTTCCTATGGGCTTAAATTCTTAGGGACTATTTCCTTTTAAATGCATTTTATGGATAGCAAAAGCAGTACAGACAGCAAATTCTTTCTGAACAGTCTTTGATACAGACTACAATATTTGTGAAAGCCTTAAAGTTAGCATTTTTGATTGAAGATTTAAAATGCTATAATAAATATCATTCTTTGTGTTTCCATAAAAGAACAGCACTTTCATGTGAGTTTAATGCATGTGAGTTCATGGAAAGCATAACATTGACCGGTAAAGAAGTAAAACTCTTATTTATTGTTGCCAGGTATTAAAAGACAGAAGCAGAATAGCAGATCCCCCTGAAACAACGGTGTGTCTTATGTGTGATGTGGAGAAAGATTTCCAAATATTTTATCTTTATAGCTCTGCAAAAACATCCAATGAGACCGTTGCTTGTGCAGGATAGGTAGTCAATATGGGCATGTAGTTTTCAGAAAATCACATAAGAACTGACAGAAAATTAAATCAGTGGGTTTGTACATTCTGTCAAGCAAAGTTTCATCAACAATTGACCTTTCCCTTCTGGCCACTCCACAGGGCCTGAATGAGAAAAGCTTCATGGTCCTTTCTCTGGTGCTGAGATAATACATTAATGCTACACAAGACAATAAAAACTCATACTCATGGAGAAAACATACTAAAATCTCACTCTAATTTCTTCAAATCTTCCAAAATCCCAAACTGTTTAATTACTTTGCCAAAGATAGAGCTTTTAATTCTGTACCATTCAGGTTTTTGAGATCAGGTATGTTTAAACTATTTCCCTCTATTTCCAGCATTGCAGGTGGGTGAATTAAAACATGCCTTCAAGTACTATTATTTATGATTTCCAGAAATGTTGAATTTACTTACCTGTTCACTACATAGATACAATGTCTGTCTAGCCCTTAAAGGCCTAAGGAGAAACAGAGAAGACAATTGCCCTCCAGGCACATTCCTTCATGAGAGTGAAAACATCTGCTTGCTTGCCAAAGTTAGCATGGAAATATTTACACTTTCAAAAAGAAAATTCAGCTACATAAAAATATGCTGAGGGGAAAAAAAAGCAAAAATATTAATGATATATCTAAAAAACTAAGGTTGTGTTAAACCGTGCTGAATCCCACTGTGCAACACTTCATGACAACAAAGAGAATAAAGTAAGCTTGGAATCCAAAGCATTTTAATCACATATAAATACCATTTTGACATCTCACTATTTCTCTGCCCCACAGGACAGATGACACAGTTTCTTCGTGACTGTCAACTGCATGTAACCAGCACTGACCCTCACACTCTGTTGTTTTCTTTGCCTTCAGGAGTCTCCCATGTTGATCAGAGTTAATTGCTATGACTGAGCAATTCTTTTCCTGTAAAGTTAATCAAAGTTTATGTGTCAACACTGCAGTGCATTAGCCCAAAATTATGCTAATTACCACATACATAGAACTATTTGGCTGAACTGAGGTTTAACTACCTAAAGTTCTACAAAGATTATTTGGGTGAAGAAGATGGTGGTATGATGGTTCTCTCTGGAGGTATCTAGGGAAGAATCTGGTACCATATTCAGACAATATACACAATAGGAAAATG
Organism: Anomalospiza imberbis; assembly: GCF_031753505.1. Taxonomy (NCBI): domain Eukaryota; kingdom Metazoa; phylum Chordata; class Aves; order Passeriformes; family Viduidae; genus Anomalospiza; species Anomalospiza imberbis. The sequence continues at coordinate 22,937,622 of NC_089685.1, forward strand.
TGGCTAGGGAACCGAGCAGCATACTGCAAACAGTTTTTCAGTTATTAATTATTATCACAACTAATTATTAATCATCTTAATCTTATCTAGCTATTAATTTTTTTGTCAACATGTAATCTAAATATTTTTCATGTATAATTTTAAAAGTATCACTTCAGAATAAATTTATTGATTCAAGTATTTTTTTTTGGGCTGCATCATGTTCCCTTGTTTCACAGACCATATACTAATATTTTTAAAGAGGATTTCCCAGGCAGATGTTAAGCAGTCCAGCTTTGGGATTAGTACCTTTTTCTTTACTGCCTTCTATTTTGACTTTCTCTTTTAGGAGGGATGAGCTGCTTATAAAATTAAAACAGTGAAGGGAGACAAAGAGATTGCATGTTCTATGCTGAACAAGGGCATGATATAAGTGAATTGGAATTTGTTCATAGAATAGTTAACATTCACAGTTTAGCTACTAAGTATGTAGGTTGTTCTATATCATATTGAGCAACAGTGGAATGCAGGAAGGTGGAAAAGAACCACTATTTTTCCAAGATCAGTCTTCCAATTTGTCTCTTCTCATGATCTAATGAGGACACAGGCTTTTTACATTTCCATGATTCAGATTCTGGATTCTTTCCTGAAGGTGACAAGACTGCAAAAGGTCATAAAGATAGCTTAGACTTTAGGACTTTGCTGGCAGATTTGAAATGAGGTCCTAGTCTACGTTTTCCTTGACTGAACTGAAATGTAAAAATACTATTATATTTTGAATATGTATTGATATGGTGTGTCATGCCATACACTGGAAACTTACACTTTATACAAAATGTACACTCAATGCAGAAAAAAGTCCTCCACAGTTTTTGTAGACAACTCTTCAAATACCTTAATTAATTTAATTTAAAAAGATATATAAATCTATGCCTTCAGAAGCTTTAAATATACCTAATGTGCTTCATCACTGTTAAACCCAATCTATCCTGTGAGATAAGTGTCAAGTAACAGCATTTCCTAAATTAACAAGATTTTTTAAGAGGATAAAGCTGAATTAGAGAAAAAATTCCCTTGACATAGGAAAGTCCTGAATTTTTATTGCCATTGCCAGTGTTATATTCATGGCCATAAGGACTTCTGCTTATACGAAACAAATGAGTGGTCAGATTAAAACAACAGGTCGGCTTTTGTGCTGAAGAGTCTTAAAACATTTTGTAAAGGTCCAGAGACACCTAGAAACAAGCCATTTTATAACTTTTTTTTTTTTTTTCTATTTCACAACACAGTATTAAGATACTATTTTAGGTTACAAGTGTTAATTGCTATCTGACTTTTCCCCTGTTCCATAGAGACCTCCATAATATCTTCTCAATTTCTCTTAGACCAAAATTATAAAGTGCTACTGAAGTAATTATTTTATATTTGACTCTTTAGAAATACACGCAAGACTTCATTAATTTTATGTTTACCTGTAATTAGATATCAGGTAACAACTCTTGAAAACATTTGAAATTATTTTAGCATCCAGAGAACTTATGAAAATTAAAAAACCCAGACACTCAACAACATTTTAATAAAAATGTTTTGACATTTTAATAAAAATGTTTTGACAAGGTCAAAAGTTAAAAGGAGGGAGCTGCTGTTTCAATGAATTTACACTGATAGGCATTTTATTTCTCTTCTGGTTAGCTGGGACATTCTAATAACCTATTGCTTCAGATTTGTATATGCATTACTGCATTTTATGGAAGTGTATTGTAATATTATTAAAAGATTGTTTATATGAGTTTACAATATTAAAATTCCATATTTTATCTTTTGCATATTTATTAACATAACAATATGTGGTAGGCTACTTATATACTATTACTTACATACTTATATACTATCGTCACAATAGCTAAGGATCTTATCAGGGTTTACATTATAATTCCCTATTTTCAGTGGCATCAATAAAACTTTGCTCTGGGCTGAAAGTTGGCAAGAAAATTCTATGTTCAGAATCATATCTTTTGCAACAAAAAGACCAATTTAAAATCAGGAATCATTTTACTGGGGTATTATTTTCCTTTTTTATTCTTTTTCAGAACATCTGATGGTGCTGAAGATGTTACAGAAAAATTATCAGTCAATTTCTCCCCACTCTTCCATCAATTTATAGCAACATGTTAAGGGCAGCTGAATCACACTTTACATAAAACTCATATAATCCATTGCAGATACATGCTGTTACCTCCACTCTTTTTGTGATTCCCTGTGGGATACATATATTCACTTTCACTACTCAAATTTCATGCACTAGAAACTTTTTGCTAGGTTGTGTAACTTGTAAAGATTAAAAATGAGAGGAATTCACATGAGTTTGATTTGCTTGAGATCAAAAGCAACTATCAATTCATTAAAAAGCTCCAAAAAGGTAGAGATGAAGAGTCAAGGAAGAGTTAGGATTTGAGATAAAAAGTGAAGCATCTGCCTGCAGCACACAGCCAGGAGATTTCCAGGGACAACACACAATGGCAACTGAGCAGTGGAGTGAGTGAGTTTCTGCAGTGACCATTTGAAGCTAAGGCAGAAGGAAAAAAAGCTGTAGTGGATAAATAAGGAGGGATGAACTAATGGCTGGTATACTTAAGGATGACTTAGACACACAGGCTTTTGAATAGCATGTGTCACTAATCTAAATATGTAGAAAGTACTCTTTCTTCTCAAACTAGATTTCTTCTAATAAATTACATAATAAATTAATGCTTGAGTATTTGTTCAGCTCATCAAAAACATAAAGTCCAGTCTATCTCTCCTAGACACCACAGTCACCACACAGAATTTTACATTTGAACCAATCAGTACCTAGATATAAAAGTTTCTGTGATCCAAATTTAGGGCACATTTAGAGTGAGGTGAATAACACCTTAGAAGGAGAAATTAATCTTTTCTGATTATAAAGGAAGCCTAGGATAACTAATTTAAATGTAAACACTGTAGATAACTGAAGCTTGGCTCGAAGACATCCCTTCATGGACATTGTAATTGAGACTGCTATACCTATCATGCTGCTTGCTCTCATCACTACCACATCATGTATTTAAATTAGTGAGCTTTGGAAGCATACTAAAGCACACTTTTTTCAACCAGGGCAGGGTGTCTTCAAATACCAATTTGATCCAGGTCTAAATACCCCATTACTATTTTGGAATGTAAAAGGTATACTACTCTGCTGAGGCTTTTCTTCACTTGATTGACTTCTGGCCTCCTGCTGAAAACTACTTTCCAAAAGTAAGTATATATTACCACTCAGCCTTAAGACACCAGCAAGCCCAGAGTCACGGATTGTCCCTTATAGTAATTGACCCTTTGATGTTTGGCAGTAGCTCCACTGCTGAGCAACCGCCCCAGTGCCATCCCCAGCCACAGCAGACTCCAAGCAGGATGGCACAAAGAAAATCCAACTTCCTTCCCTTCCTTATCTTCTGACAGATGGACAATGTCAATATACCTGTCAGATTTTGTGTTTTGACACTGGAAAAAAAAGGGGAGTTTACAATTGATTAGCCATTACTTTAGTTTTAAGGACATATTTTTTACATTAAACTAAACATTTTCTTTAGGAAAAAAAAAAAAGCCAAATTGAAATATTAGAGCAATGATCAATGGACAGGTAACACACAGAGAAAATGTCACACTGGCAGAGACCCTGAAATAACACTGACCATGCTTGGCAGTAAAATGAAATTAAAGTTATATCGATTGCAGTGCAGGAAAGAGAATGCCTTTTCAAGAGTGTCATATTCCTGAGTGTCTAGTACACCATTTTATCTTTTTCTGCATATGTCAGTCGGGGTGGAGAACTGAGACATGTATACAAGGTAAGAGCAGTGAGGAGTTTTACATGCTTTGTAAGTATGTGGGAGTATTTAGGCACTAACAACAGAACTAGCAATTGATCTCTTAAAAGTCAAAGACTAATCTTAGATCTCAGAGCAAGCAGATTCTAAGGATGAAATGTAACACTGAAAATTGCCATGGATTTTAGATTCAATACACAGAGAATGAAAAGACAAATCTATATTTAAAAAAACATGGGCATGCAATATGCAAATCAAAATATTTACACTGGTTTTCTCCATTAGAATGGCTATGTAAATAAATATCTACCTAATTATTTTAAATACAAAACAAAACCCAGATGTGAAAAAACGTGAGCTGTTAGCAAGGAAAGAAACCCAGCTTCTGTGTAAAAGGAATGATTATGTTCTGTATTTTATAGCAGCATTAACTTCTTGAGTTGTAACAGAAGAAAAAAGAAGGAAATAGGAAGAAATGAAGAAAATAGAAATACAACTTGGATAAATATCATTGTTCTGTTTTACATCTGTATTAGCTGTCCATTTTATTTGAAGGACTAAACATTTATTTTACTAAAATAAAAGTAATCAATAATGGCTGGTGACAGAACATGCTAATTTTCTTTGTAATGGCTTCAAAAATTTTTAGTATTAAGAATGCCTGTTTTGCATAATGTCCACTGCTGTTTGAAACTGCAGTGAGTATTTTTTCTCATAGCTTTAGAGCAAAAGTTATGTCTGCAGCTAGGCTCACCCATCAGACATACCTGCCTATATATAAACAAAGCATACCCACTAACTGAAATCTTTGGTTTGAAAAAATTAATCTGTTCATTGAAAAAGCAGCAAAATAACCAGTCAAATATGAAAAAGAAGTACTATTGTCTCATAGAAAGATAGAAAGGAGATAAAAAATGATGCTTCAAATTATTTTTAAGAAGAAAAGCATATGGCATACTCTATCCTACCACTCAGAGAAGTTGACCTGATTGCAATTAGTTGATCTAATCAGGGATTCCTCGTCTAATTCATGTGTGTTTAAAATATGTTAACTGGCAACAGTTGACATCAGATCTGAAATTCATTTAATAGTTTGAATATCATTTTAGAATTTATTGGTTTTAATAAAGTCCTGCTATTATCAACACATCCTCTGCATGATCTTGATGGTAATCCTAGATAACCACAATAAGAACTGTGAAAACCATGGCTGCGGACAGTACCAACAGGCATAATCTGAAGAAAGCAAGTAAACACTTGAGCACTTTATTCCAGGAAGATAAAAATACCTCATGAGGGGAAAATATCTAAAGAGGGGAACATTTTTCCTTTATTTGACATAGTACTTAGAGACAGAACAAGATATTTTGGCCCTTGTATTTTACAAATGTACAAGAAAAAAAGTAATAAAATATCTTCCTTATCTCACATTTTCACATTTTACTGTAAATTATACTGTTTCTTAGGAGTAATATTAATTTGGGGTTAGATTGTGAAAAGATTTAAGCCCTGCAATGTCTAGCATTTTACTAAGCCTTTGAAGGATTTTCTGCCTTATGAAATTCCCCTATTCCACTGCCTAGACTTCTCATAAATGCCTGGAGAAAACTGGGTGCCAAGAAATAAGGTAAATAACAGGGAAAGTAGTTCACATCTAAAGATAAGATCCATTAAAGCAGGTTGCAGAAGGAGACATTGAGCTACTAAAGACACAGTGGAAACAGGGCAAGCCAGACATTTAAGTCCCAATGACAAGATGCCATTTCTGTACATTGCTTCCTGACATCAGGTGCTTACTCCAACATCTCTGAAAGAACATGGCTAGTAGAGAAGAAGAAAGTTTGTTTTTCTGTCCCTCTTTTTCTCATGTTCCCTCAAAACTTCTGCACAGTACAAATAATATCTTTCAAGGAAAAAGGTTTCCCTTACTACTTAGTTTTTAAACTTTTTTCCCTCCATAAAATGAATACATTTTTTTGGACTAACAAACATAAACAGCTTCCTTCCACTATATAGCTACTCCTTTGAACAGACTAGGTGTCAGTAAACAATCACTACTCTATGTTAAGTGTTCAGTAGAGTATGTAATCAAAGTTTCTTTCCTTATCCACTAGCCTGTGAAGTCATGCTTAAGTATTGAATACTGAACATATAATCATTTTTGAATGAGTGAAAAAGCTAAGCCAGAGGGAACTACAGTGCTGCTTTTGCTTCACCAGTTTGCAGAACAGAAACAAGCCTAGTGTTAACAACAACACAGGTATGGGAGACAAGGATGGGATGAATTTTCACATGAGGCAACCACAAAATCTGGAGAAGAGACTTTCTTTGCTTATGAAGCTAGACAAAACAACATATCCTTGTGTGACTTTGTGTCAGCCAGCAAGTGTGCTATCAATGTCTACTGAACTTGGCCTCACAGTTAATGTGGAAAAAACTATTTCTAGTTTTGTTGCTGGTAATACATAAAAGCAGTTCCTACTCATGGAAAGCTAAGGCATTCTGAAATTATGGCTGCTGAATATGAGGTTTTAAAATCTAAATTTTAGATAACAGCATCGCAGAACGGTCAAGATTGGAAGGGAGCTCTGGAAGACATCGGGTCCAACTACTCTGCTCAAGCAGGACCATTTAGATCCAGTCACCTAGTTTTTGCTCTAGACTCCTAAAGAAGATTCAGACACCTAAAGGAGTTTTTCAGATAGATTTAGAGCCTTATCCTAGCATGCATTTTTCCTGGCTAGTCCCATCCTATTAATTTTTTAAACATATGTCACATACTAGTCTTTTGATAACCATTTTTTTATCCCTTTGTTCCTAAAGGCTTGAAATTATTAAATATAAATTATCCATATATCCATTCAGAAATAAAAAATATACAGAAATAATTTATTACTATTCCTCCATTTTCTTTTCCAATTCCATTTGATTTCTCTCATCCTAACAGATGGCATACCAACTTGAAGTTATTCTATTGAAACACATTTGAATCATGGCTGAAAAGCTGTTGTGAAATTAAGTATTCATTGATAATCTGAGGCTGAAGTCTTGCTGTCCCCTCTGTAGTATTCTGCATTTATATACTCTCTGCTCCAAATGCTAGGCTCAAAATTTTCTACTGATCTGACCAATGGAAGTGGCCAGTGTTTTTTTAAAAAGCAAATTACAAGCAGAGAAGTGTCCAGGTGATTGACACATCAGCAGCACCCAACCTTTTGTAAGCCTTTGAGGAGACTTAATCACAAGTGTAGTGCAGACACTGAGGTTAACAGAAAATAAAAATGTTCTGCATGTTTACCCTGTCTGAGACTGGAATAATGCTGGCAAATCACAGCACAGGTTTTGGTCCAGTGCCTTGGAAAAACAGCTACTGCCTCCTTGCCTGTAAGCAACTCTGTGGCCATAGCTTATGCCTGACTTCTCTCCACTGATTGTGAGATGTTGCTCCAGCTGACTGGTCCTGAAAAGAAGAATCCAGGCCTCAGCTAGATTTCAGGGACACAGAGGCGCACAGGCATTTGAAACTGATAATGATCAATAACAGTGATGTTGGCACTGGAAGTAGTAGTAGTAATATTTTGAACAAGAGCAATCATCATTTGGACATAAAAAATGCATGGTGCTTGGACCATATCACAGCTGTCTTTGTTTCTCAACTATTTCCATTATTTCAACTATTTTTGACAGCTCTGTAAAACTCCTGCCCCTGGCTTGTTTCTGATTTCCATCACATGATAATCTAATTGCCAATTCAGCTATTTCTTTATGATCAATTCAGTGCTTATTTCTGCTATTTCTTGATCTTCTAGCCCTAAAAAGTCCTCTTGTCTGCACTTTTTAGTATTCCTGATGAATGAATGATCCAGTTCAATACAGGGTTTCAAAGCTGAAAACATGTCCTTAGCTGACAGAACTTATGTATTTTATTTTGCTATCTCTATTCAGCAGGACTCAGAGATTCCAATGATACTGTACCTTACTGCTTTTAAATAGACCATAGAAGATGATGAATGACTAAATCTTTAGATTTATTCTTTCTTTTCTTTGCAGGGAACAAGGAGATTGCAGAGGGTCTTGTCTCTACTGCTAATTCAACTTGTGCATGACCTATAAGTATGGAAATCAAGGGGATAATAATTAACCAAGTCCCTTTCAAGTGTTGATGGTATCTGGTGGTATTTGAGATAGCACAGCAGTGCTATGGATGAGATGTGAATGGCTGAAGTAATAAAGAGCATTTATAGGTGTTAAGCAAAGCCTTAAGGTTAAGTGCTGTGCTCATGACAACACATCCATGTGTGTAGTGTGTAGACCTGGCATAGTATCCTAGTGCCCTAATACTTTGGTGTGCAAAAGCTGGGAGAGACTTCGATCTGATATTTTCCTTCCTTCCTTCCTTGCCGCCGTGCCAACCCTGAAGCCCCTTGGCTTCGCCTGCCCGGCAGAGGCACGGTCAGCAGCAGGGGACACTCCCCTGTTTCTCGTGGCAGATTCGGGGAGCGGCTAAGACAGAGCGCTTCGCTGTCTGCCTTGTATGGAGGAGAGGCGGTGTCCGAGAAGGTAATCAGGGAGTCAACTCAAGGCCGGGGAAAAGTCTCAGGTTTAATGCAAGCTCCGGGGAGTTCTGAATTCCATGTCCCAGTGGCTGAAAGTGGCCTCGAGGCTTTCACAATCTCCTTAAGTACCAGGGCGGTGACAAGGGGGAAGGGACAGAAAAGCTCAGGGTGAAACCATGGGGAGAAAGTGGGGGGTGAAGGGGCAAACCATTACAGAACTGTTACAAAGATATGAAAACACAATGCTACCCTTCCTTCCTTCCTTCCTTCCTTCCTTCCTTCCTTCCTTCCTTCCTTCCTTCCTTCCTTCCTTCCTTCCTTCCTTCCTTCCTTCCTTCCTTCCTTTCCTTCCTTCCTTTCCTTCCTTCCTTTCCTTCCTTCCTTTCCTTCCTTCCTTTCCTTCCTTCCTTTCCTTCCTTCCTTTCCTTCCTTCCTTTCCTTCCTTTCCTTCCTTTCCTTCCTTTCCTTCCTTTCCTTCCTTCCCTTCCTTTCCTTCCTTCCTTCCTTCCTTCCTTCCTTCCTTCCTTCCTTCCTTCCTTCCTTCCTTCCTTCCTTCCTTCCTTCCTTCCTTCCTTCCTTCCTTCCTTCCTTCCTTCCCTTCCTTCCCTTCCTTCCCTGCCTTCCCTGCCTTCCCTGCCTTCCCTGCCTTCCCTGCCTTCCTTCCTGCCTTCCTTCCTGCCTTCCCTTCCTTCCTTCCTTCCTTCCTTCCTTCCTTCCTTCCTTCCTTCCTTCCTTCCTTCCTTCCTTCCTTCCTTCCTTCCTTCCTTCCTTCCTTCCTTCCTTCCTTCCTTCCTTCCTTCCTTCCTTCCCTTCCTTCCTTCCTTCCTTCCTTCCTTCCTTCCTTCCTTCCTTCCTTCCTTCCTTCCTTCCTTCCTCCCTTCCTCCCTTCCTCCCTCCCTTCCTTCCTCCCTCCCTTCCTTCCTCCCTTCCTTCCTCCCTTCCTTCCTCCCTTCCTCCCCTCCCTTCCCTTCCCTTCCCTTCCCTTCCCTTCCCTTCCCTTCCCTTCCCTTCCCTTCCCTTCCCTTCCCTTCCCTTCCCTTCCCTTCCCTTCCCTTCCCTTCCCTTCCCTTCCCTTCCCTTCCCTTCCCTTCCCTTCCCTTCCCTTCCCTTCCCTTCCCTTCCCTTCCCTTCCCTTCCCTTCCCTTCCCTTCCCTTCCCTTCCCTTCCCTTCCCTTCCCTTCCCTTCCCTTCCCTTCCCTTCCCTTCCCTTCCCTTCCCTTCCCTTCCCTTCCCTTCCCTTCCCTTCCCTTCCCTTCCCTTCCCTTCCCTTCCCTTCCCTTCCCTTCCCTTCCCTTCCCTTCCCTTCCCTTCCCTTCCTGCCTTCCTTCCTGCCTTCCTGCCTGCCTGCCTTCCTGCCTTCCTTCCTTCCTTCCTTCCTTCCTTCCTTCCTTCCTTCCTTCCTTCCTTCCTTCCTTCCTTCCTTCCTTCCTTCCTTCCTTCCCTCCTTCCCTCCTTCCCTCCTTCCCTCCTTCCCTCCTTCCTTCCTTCCTTCCTCCTGGATTTTTTTTCCTTCTCTGAAACAATGGAGTTTTTTTTTGAAGACAAGAGCTCAGTAGCTCATAAGGTAGCCAATATTAGAAAGAGAGAATAAACAAAAGGAAAGCAGCTTGTTTTTGCTATGAACTACAAATAAAGGAGGTAGAGTTACCATTTTAAGAAATATTTAAATCTAGATTTATTATAATTTTATCCTAGATAATGCAATATGTCAGTCAATGATGTAGGAGAAAGTGGCACCTTCTAATTCAAGAAGTTTCTACTGTTACTAGTATGGAATTGTTAGGATTGACTAAATATGACCTGCTGTCTCAGAAAGCCCCTAATACCAATTTTTAATATTTCCATCTTTTAAATGCAGTTATTTTTGGATGTCTTTAGGTGACTATTTTTTTTCTTTTGGCTGGGGCACAGTAGGAGAAAGAAGCAGTTAAAATGGATGAAAGAATATGCCACAATATGAATTCAAAAGTGTCATTTGAAATTAACCAGGAGTTCACGCAGACTGATGCTCTCTTTTCGTTTGTGGTGACTCCTAAAGAATGCAATTAAAGAGGCCATAGTACACTCAGTTGTGTCATTGTACTGTGGTAAGCATTTTGCATCTGTTCCCATAGCAACAACACTGCAGAAACAAGTTGTTCAGGCTACAGTCTCTGTCACATTGGTATGGGGAAGCTCTCCCTGGCAGGCTAATAACTATAACTTTCTAGGTCTCAAAAGACATTGTTTAGAACTGTGCTACTAAACAATGACATACTTAACAAAGCCTTAAGGTACCAAAGAAGGATGAACTGCGGATGGGATAAACATAGCTCTATTTGTAAAAATAATTTGGTATTTCTAGTGACATCACTTTAAAGAAAAACAAGATAATTTTGCTGGCTACAGACACAGCAGGGATTTTAAAATACCTTGAAATTCTGATAACCTGGAAAGCTGCAAGAAATCATAAACAGTAGAAAATTGTTAATCAGACCCAACCGTGGTTTTGTTAAAATAGCATTATTACTTATGGAACTATTTTTTAGTATGTAGATGAATGTTAATTGGTGATTTGTTTTTAAAGAGTTCAGATTTTTGTAATGTACAAGATAAAAAACCAAAAAATTTTACCATTTGAATTAATTATCTGAACTGAGGTTCAATCAGATACTGACATTCTTTCCTCAAAAGTATGCAGTTTTTTAATGTCTTATCAAATGTTTTTGCTAGGTTGTGTTAGAAAGGAAAAGAAAAAAGTCCTGTGTGAAAAAACAGAAGATAAAATAAAGAATTATAAACATATGAAAATATAAGTATCTACTTCTTCTTTCTTATGTGGAAATCCTTCACATTAAAACTGCAGGGATTAGTTGTTCTACCTAATAGTTCAATAAGATGTACCAAATTAGAATATATTTTCTTTTCTTCTTTGTTCCATAGTAACAAACACAATAGTTAAAGATAAAAAACAGTTTTGGATATAACCTCTAATTTTCACACCTGCATAATATTTTAAATCACTGCTTTTAGGGAAACTTTCTACATTGTTCTGTGTTCAAATTAGTTTTTGTTTTGTTTGCAGTTCTTTTAGGTTTAATGGTACTCCAGCCAGCTATCTACAAGTCAAGGAAAATTATGTTTGTAATTTTAAAATATTAACAATATTTGTTTTAAAAGGTCTGTCTAGAAACATCCTAAACACTATATAGGAAATTTAAGCCTAAGTCCAAGGAGGGAGTTGAACATATCCTGGCAACAAAATTAGGCAAGTCAACTAACATGCTTAGCACTTGCTCCACAGGAATTTTCATTAGGGCTACTGCCTCTCTTAAAAAGATATTTAGAAGTCACAGAGACAGCCAGTTGCCACGAGGGTGGACAGCTGGGAATTAGAGGTGTGCTTTTCAGTTGTATCTGGGCCATAACTGTATTTTAGGCAATTTTTTAAAATCAGCTCCAACTGGTTGGCATAAGCATGTTTCTCTTTGATCCAACATGTATTGCAAATCCTGATCATAAGTGCTAAGTCACTCAGAGGCACGTCTCCAGAAAAGGACACTTAATTACAAGCTTCTGTTTAAATTTGGTCTTGTGGACTTGAAATGTGTGGACTTGAAAACCAATGAAGCTTTATGAGTATGCTGTAATTATTTTTACTCAGATGATGAATTCTGATCAAATAGGAATACAGCACAAAAACATTTGCAAAGATTTTGTAAAGGAGCTATGTAGAAATTTTCCCACCACTTTAGATTAACTCTGGCTTTCCTTTCTACCATAGCAGACAGGGTGAACTTTAACCAATCATCCACAGAACAAGTGCTCAGATCTGACTTAGTGATAAATCCAGATTTGATAGATCCAGATTTTCAAGTTAGTCAGATGGTTACCTGATGTGGGAGATAAGAATACAGGAAAAAAAAAAACATAGTTGCTGCGGTGGGGAGACTGGAAGATCATTGCAAAAACTAATGTTTGAATGTCAAATTCAATCCACAGCTCTGAGGCAAGCCTCTAGAGTCTCTGTGAAATACAAAAGAATGATGAGATTCCTGAGGAAAGGAGCCTGTGCCAGATACTCCAGTGAGTCATTACCCTGTACACTGTAACAGATTGTCTTTCCTCCTTGTTTTTGTCCATTGAATCCCCTCATGGTTTGCTGCCAAGATCAGAACTCTGGTAGAGAGTTTATCGCATTTTCTGGATCTACAGTCTTAATGGCTATGCCAAGTCTAGTTCTTTCTATTCCTATATTCTGGATTTCTGCTTTTAATATCCTGTTTTGACAACTCTCTCCTTCAGGAGGATCCTTTACTCTGAATCATGAAGGAGAGACACAAACATGCCTGGCTTACTCCCCACTCCCTCACTGTGGCTGGTGTTGGTCAAGGCCTTCCACTGTAACTCTGCAATGTAAAGACTTTGCCATTGATGACGTGGATTTATGGTAGAGTCAGGCTCCATCCAGGAGGACAGAACCATTAAAGGTTACATCTAATTATCACCAATGATTCCTGCACTGCAAGTTTTCAGAAGACACAGTAAAGCAGATTTTCATGACAAGTATAAAAAAGCACCCTTCTGAGACAATGCAGCCATTCCTCCATTTCTAAGCCTTATGACAAACTAAGAGTATTTAAGCCTTTAAGGACTAAGGCATCCAGAATTTTTAAACATGCACTACTCTTTAAAATTACTGAGCTGCTCTGGCTAACCTAAAAAAATAGAGCAAAAATAAGTTTGATCTGAGATAGGCACTAAGGCATCAAAAAGAAATCAATCTAAAAAATACAAATTTTATAAAGTTGCAACATTACAGAAAATGAGGCAATCTAATGGGCATTTTGACAGAAGGTATAAAGGTATATTGCCTGGCCAGCTCCATATTTTACTCAGAAAAAAAGAAAAAATCCCCAACCATTTTCTGAGGACTTTGGAACATTTTTAATAGCAGATGAAGAAAAGGGAAGAAACAACAGCTGAGAACAGGAAAAGAAAGAAAACCACATCTTTTTCCCATAAGAGAAGCAAAATACTTCTAATCTGTATTGTAAGTTCATATTCTTAGTGGTTAGTTGCAGGAGAAGCTGTTGATAGAGTCAAGAGTGATTAATGGCAGGAGAAAGCTGAAAGAAGTGTATTCTTTTCCAGCCAATACAAGTGAAAGTATTTGGATAATAGGTGGGCCTGATAGAGCAACTTCTCATGAAGCTTCATTTTCTCTTAGCTCTGACAGAAATCAGCTGCCTCAGTACTTCACCATTACCTGGGTAGTCAAGGTGAGATGAGATTGAGAAGAGGTTATGACTTAGTTTTTCAGAAGCAGTAGTCAAAGGCAAGTAAAGGGCAAGAATTGAGGTCAACATTTTCATTTTCTACATGGGACATTGCATATAACATTTGCATTTTACATGTTACATGCAATTTTGTGAGTATTTCCCTTCTGACATTTATGTCACAGGAGATGGTTGAGAATTTGTTCACTGGAATTAGTGTTATCACTTTTAAACTATGGTAAATTCTTGCTGATGGGAAGACACATACTTTAACATAAAGAGAGCATAGCTAAGAGATAGAGGAAGAGAGGACAGAACAGGGGAAAGAAAAGCTGAAACAATAGAGGGAGAGATGAATAGAGGAAAGCAGAGAGGAAGATAACATTTTTGATAACCTTTGATTCCTTGTTTGTTTCCTAAATTTTTATGCAATGATAAGCTACTTCAGAACACTCAGTCTTAGTTTCTTTAAGATAAAATTACTGAAATAATTTTCTCTGGTGCTTTGAAATACTGAAATAAGGAGCATCTTGTACTAGAAAAAGAAAGGATTTTTAAAATATGTTTCTGACAAAATGCTTTTTTAAATGCTCAGTTTTGAAAAAGCTGTTCTGTCTTACACAAGAAAAAGTAGAAGGTTGTTATGAGAGAAATCAGAACCATCTGTCTAGGTCACTTATGTTACCTTAATTTTCTTTGCTTCAACTTTAGTCTCCTAAAACCTCTCTTGATTTTCTAACTCCATAACATTATAGAAGTGTTCCCACCCAGACCATTATGGGAAGTTTCAGATTTCTGTGCACAGAAAAAGATAGTGATAGTGTAATAAATTCTAATATATACTTTTAATACTCTTAAGTAGTGTTAGAAAAAAAAAATTAGGGAGAAAATTTATTAAACCAAGAATATCTCCAGGCTCTTCTAAGTCCACAAATTGGAGAGGGTAGTATGGGTCACATTCCTCAATGAAAAGAGGAATGATGGTGCATGGCAGTGGCTCAGTTTGGTGAGCAGTGTCCTTCCTCCAGATAGAGGAAACAAGTTTTTCCTCACTCTGCTCCAGTGCAGGTGGTTGTTGGAGAAATTCACAACATGAAGAGATTTTTTAATATCTTTCCTTATGTGGGTTTTATTATGAATAAAAACATTACATTTTACAGTTTGCTTCATTGTATTTCTAGAAATACTTGACAGATACATGCCTGGTTGATGTACTGGTTCTTGGGAATCCATCGAGTTCTTGTATTTGCTTGTACATTGGCAAAGATAAAATCACCCTTTTAAATTAAGACAAGTTCTTAACTTCAGTTTTCATACTATTTAAGACGAGTCTACATAATCTTCCAAAATTAGACAGAGAAACATGTTCTGTGCTGGACAGCTTAAATCTTAGCTAAACTCTTAAATATGAACAAACAAAAGCCTTCAGAGATTTTATTCTTAGGGTAGCAAATGTATATTAAAATGTTTTCCACTTTCAAAGTACTACCTCGGAACTAACTAAAGCTCCATTTAATCTTTCTAGGATTTTTTACTGATAAATCTATAATGGGCACTCAAGCTCTTAAATTTTATATTCCCCCAAGATCTTAAAATTTAAGTAATGAATATATTTGGGATTCTTTTTTTTTAATTATTATTTTCTTGATTTTTTCAGTTTATTTTCAGTATAACTGGGTTTCTGTTTAAGGATTTTCTCCACAGGTATCAGGACTTGCTATGTTTCATCACAGAGGCTAAAAAGACCCTCAGGCTGAATGCAACACTTTGCTACTCTTCTCTTAGCAATACTTTTTTCTTACAGGAAAAGGATAAATGAGAGGAAAAATTTTCTAGATATGATTGTAACTTGTAAAGAGGAACTGTTTAAGATTGTCATTCTGGAAGGTAACTTGATTAAGAGAAGCTGAAAAAGCAGTCTTCATACTCCTAGGGCAGGAAAAATTCTAAAAAAGACTAAAGAGTTCAATCAATTCAGAGAAGTATAAGGGTATATTTTCAGAGACAGTAACCAAAAGCAAAACTATTAAATATTGTTATTACTTTTAAAGAAATAAAAGTAATAGCACAGCTAAAACTTACCTAATTACAGAATCAAAATAGGAAGGCTATCAAGAGATCAGTTTGATTCAGTCAATCACCCTCCATAGAACTCAGATAAGAGAATGAGAAATATAAAACATAGGGTTAAATTCAGGTTACTAGGGAAGAATTAAAAGGTATAGCACAGGTGTGTAGAGGCAAAATTATAAAGAAAAGAAAAAGACATAAGAAGAAAAAGAGGCAACAATTAAGGAGCAAAGAAAGTATCACTATATCATCCTAGAAAGGTCATAGTAGTCAGATGCCAACAATGGGCCAAGGAGGGGCTTGGTCAGATACTGAACTACTAACCAATAACTTGTAGCCTCTTTGTGACTGTTTTCACTAGGATTTACTGCTGTCAATAATAGCAACAATTTTCATTGGGGTAAATAATAGTCTTAAATAAAGAAAATAAGCATTTAAAACATCTCAGAAGTGAAAATGTATTTGTAGTCATCTGAGTCTTGTTTAGGTGTGTAAAGCAGTCTCAGAACTACTGGCATTGTCTAGAGATAGAAATTCTTCAGACAACTGAAGAAATGCAACCTAGTATTTAATAAAGGAAAAAACTGAGTAAATGGCAGTTCTGTTAGGAAGAATATGGAATTAGAGGATCACATACTACACAATCATCAATGAACCTCTGCTCTGTAAAGGAAGGTAAAACAGCAGTTATAGTAAGAAAGGCATATAAAGGTGTGTATCTATATATCTAAAACCCTGCTTGACTCAGCATCTTCCAGTCTATTCCATTATTAGACAGAGATAAGTGTGAAAGTGCCCAGAAGTAGTATGCATAAAACAGCGCATGCAGGACATAGATGTAGTTACTCAATTTAAGTGCTATCAGTGGTGCCATATTTAATATTTTTGCTTCTTTCAAGCAAAAAAAATAGTGTTGATTCATGAAAAAACATTGTTTGATCATTTGGTGTATATTACATATATGTTAACAATGTTATTTTTGGTAGCAAAACAGTTTATAGGCAATAAAGTACCAATTAGATTAGAACATTTAATCAAAAGGATGTAAAGAAATTTTGGGTCGTGATTATCTGGTTACATAGAGGTATTTACTGTGTAAATATCAACATCTCAGCTTATTGTTTAGACTTCACAGGTTATGCAAACAAACAGGTTTTTCTTGGGCAAATTCAGCTTTTCTAGATGAGGATGTTTGAAACACAGCAGATAAACAATGCTGTAGTGATGTCTCATTTTTTGCATTCATAAAATCATAGAATGGTTTGGGTTGGAAGGAGCCTTAAAATCATCTAGTTCCAATGCCCCTGCCATGGGCAGAGGCACCTTCCACTAGACCATGTTGCTCAAAGCCACATCCAGCCTGGTCTTGAGCACCTCTAGGGATGGGACATTCACAATGTCCCTGTTCCAGTATCCCACCATCCTCACATTATAACATCTAATCTAAACCTACCTTCTTTCAGTTTAAAACCATTCCCCCTTGTCCTTCCACTACATGACCGTGTAAAAGATCCCTCTCAATCTGTCTTGTATCCTCTTTAGGTACTGGAAACCTGCTGTAAGGTCTGTCCGTAGCCTTCTCTTCTCCAGACTGAACAACCCCAACCTTCTCAAACTGTATTCATATGAGAAGTGTTTCAGCCCTCTGATCATCTTCATGGCCTCCTCCTCAATGGACTTGCTCCGAAAGTCCACGTCCTTCCCATGCTGAGGAGCCTCAGAGATGGATGCAGTACTGCAGCTGGGGTCTCAGGAAAGTGGTGTAGAGGGGGAGAATCACTTCCCTCTGCCTGCTGTCCATGATCTGTTTGGTGCAGACCAGGATACAGTTAGCTGTCAGTGCACATTGTCAGATCATATATACATTGACATTGCTGATGTCTATATATATATATATATATATATATATAGACATATATATACTTTTGTAAGAAAATCATGGCCACATTATTCAAAGAGTGGTGTGTTCTTAAACTCAAAATGGTTTATTCCAAACATATTCAAATGAAAGAACCATGGAAACTAGTTTTGGTAGTCCTCAAGGTCTTTGCTTGTCACTTCCCAATGCAATGTGTGGTTTTACCATTTTACTTTTTTTTCCACTAAGTGGTAAGTTTAACTATAAGGGAGAGAAAAAGATATGCAATTCTAAGGGGCTTTGAGAGATAGTAAAACAGCCAGCTAAAAGACAGGGCTTAGTGCATATACCATACTATGGAAAGCACTTGCCTGTGTTAACTGTGAAGTGTATGAAGGAGTGCACTGGATCCCTTTTCAGTTCTAAGAAACCACAATTCACTGAGAATTTTTTTTTTCGTGGTGCAATGTCATGCATTGTACCAGAAGGCATGTTAAGAGAGTGCTCCTAACCTCTGCCTTAAGAGGCGGTGAACAGTTAAGGGAAAAGGAGATACATAAAACTCGCAGAATTCCCCACTACTCAGCAAACCTTTGCCAACCTGACTTATGTAAAAGCCGACTGACCATCTAAATCGTCAAAAGAATTCCCTTACTTTCTAACTCAGCAGTTGCAGAACGACTATTAAATACACCTCTGGGAAACTTAAGGTTTATTGATGCATGCTTGATGTGAAATTTAGGTCCAGTTTGTGCTACGTGTCCAGAATATTGAATGACTGATATGCTCTGCAAAAAAATCTTCAAGTCCAAAGTTTAATTCTGAGGTGAAGGCTGTTTTGAAAGACATAGGTTTGTTTTTTGGCATGATCAGCCAGAATCAAGAGTAACATCTTTTCCATTAGGGACCTGAAACCTATTCAGAGTAAAATGCATGGTTGCAGTTTCCCATAACTTCTTTAGATGGCAAAAAAGGAAGAAAGAGTTTGAAAAGAATGGGAAGTCTTTTTTCTGTAATGCAGAGTTGGACCCTCAAGTGATATACCATGCTATCTAAATATTTAGATAAACAGAGATGCATATGCATTCAAAAATGCTATAGAATTTATATGTTTCCTTTGAGTTTCAGGCCAGTGTAATACTTTGAGAATTAGACATTATTTTAATTGCACTGATTCCTAAGGGAAAGTCAGTCCCTAGCCTCTATTAAAAAGAACACTCGTTAAGTGCTTTCCTATATTCAGAGGAGGATAAATTTATGGTTTGTGTATCACCTGTCATCCCAACCTCAAGTGCCAACCAGTATCTAGCACTGACAAGGTTATTCTCCCCACCAAAAGAAAGTTTATAGATTAAAAATGTGACAGAATGGTAACTATTGTACAAGACAAATGTTTCTTCTTTAATATGCATCATACACAGGTAATGGCTATAAAAAGGGACTGAAAAAGAGTAGATAGCAAAACTAGTATTTGAAAGAATGTAAACAAGTGGCTCTGCTTTCCTCAGTTTTGTAACACTCATAAATATGGAGGAGCCTATGCTCATTCCAAAACATTAAAGTCTCCTGGCCTCCCTGTGATGAAGCACTATAAAAAACTTAATACAAAAAACACGCCTTGATGCCAAAAACAGTGGCAATGCTGGTCCACATATATTTGGCCTAAATTGGGTTGTATTATATTAACCACAGATACATTATCTTAGCAGTATTTCATAGTTTTCACGCTCTTCAGACCAAACACAGACATACAGACTCACAGTGGAACAGTAAACATTATAAAGTTCAATAGCACAGAGCTCTAGCTTTTCCATAACAGAATTTTGCTAACCTCTTGCCTAACCTTTCCTTTTGTCAGCTAACTATCTAAACAAAGTATAAGGGAAAAAGAAATGAGTAACAATGACTTGTTTGGCAGCAGCAAAGATTACGCAGGCCTGTCACCATATTCTTTATTCCTGGAAGTTCAATTTGATGAAATGCATCACAAGTTGGCACAGGCAATATATGAACATTATCATTCTTCAACTCATACTAAAATTGGAACAGTTGTGACTGGTATATTGGCTTTTGTCTGTCAATTGAATAAATAAGACTTGAGTTGAAACAGATGACACTGATGAGTGTTGCTATGGGCACATTTGACAATAAGCATGTTATAATGGCTCAAGTTCTTGAATGCTGTCAGTAGCATTTAAAGTTACAGGAGTTTATTGATCTGTTGGAGTAGCAAACAGAAGCATTTCTGGATTTTCTCACCAGCACAGTGAAAATAAAAACCTTAAGCATCACTTTTACTGGTATTCAGATGACACCAGGGCCAGTTTTTAAGATTATAATAAATGGAAAATAGCATGTTTAGTGAAAAGTGAAAGCTGTTACAATGCAAGAGCTTCAGCACACTGAGCTAATGGTGCACAGTGAGAGGGGAAAAGAAAAAAGAGGAAAGAGCTGGTATTTTACAGTATGGGCCAGTGGTTTTCTGTCTAAAAACTGAAAATGTTTTATAAGTCTGGCAAAAACCAGTATAAGGGTGTTCTGACATACAACAGCACTGATGGCTACTTCTGGCTATTGCATGTCTTGATGCTCTGAAATTACACTATGACATTTTTTCAGGGATGAGAGGCCTCATTGTAGTTACTACGTCACCAGCTAATATCCAATTTTCTTGGACATAAATAAAGTATAAAATTTTTGAGACTGAAGAGGCAGGAGTAAGAAATACCAAAAGCTAGGAGTTCATGAAGTGTTTGATGTGTTCATTTTGCACAAGTCAAGAGAAATGCTGAAAATCTGCTTAATAAAGTTGTTGTACATAGCACATCTTGAAAAAAGTTAGCATGTTTTGGTACTTGAATTAAATATGTGGAAAAATGGGGTTTCCTGAAGAAATGTAGAATTTTGCTCTTTCTGACTGGCCATTGTTTCAGGATGTATCTATGTGCTAAAATACTTTTCATTTTTTAACTAATCCTTCTCTGAAGACAGTTTTTTTGAGTGAGTTTCCAATTAAATACTAGTTCCCTTGAAGACTCCTAGAAGAGCCACTATCCTGAGCCAATGCCAATATATAAAGAATATGGAGATATCAGAAGGTGTGTTCCTGAGTCTTTTTTTGGTAGGTCCTTTTGTTTACTGATTAGCTGTATTTGGAAGAATGCTTGCTCTAAGCTCTGTGTATTTCCTTTTTTGTTGTAGTCCTTTCATTGGCTTTCACAGTGAAGAACAGAGCCTTTCAATGGTGTTTATAAAAAATATGTTTGCTATTTTCTCCAAAATTCAAATAGTCTCAGAAGAAAAAATGGCAGCCTAAATGGTGTTAAACTGCAAGACATTTTCTCCCAGTTACAACATAATTCAGAGTTACACATCAAAAAGTGGTTGCTCTAAATACAAGTTTAAGAAAAAGTTCAATTTCATGCTTAAGTCTTTCATTAAACTCTATTTTCCTGCTTTTCTAGCTTAATAATAACTTAATGAAAATAAATTTCAAAATTGCTTTAGTGTGTGCAGGTGGATTGTTTACAATGATTATTTTCCAATAATGGAAAACTTAGAAAAACTAATTACTTCTGCAGCTCCCAACCACATTCATGAACCACTTCATAAGTGATCAGAGTTTGGGTGTGGGAGCAGAGAGAAATGAGGAATAAGCAGAGCATTGACTTTATTTCAATTCTTGGCTTGACCACTGGGGCAAGTGGGGCAAGCATCACTGTTTGCACTGCCATGGGCAGTACTAAACAACAACTGGAAAGCAGCGCTCCCCCGGAGCCTTTTGCAGTGCATGTCAACATTGGCATTATTGGCCCATCAGTCTTACAAGTCTTACAAGTGGTGTCATATTTTCTCATACCCAACAGACTCAGCATGCAGCTAGAGCTCCCATAATAGTTGCTGCTTTGAAGCAAGAAAGAAAATTGGGCTTCAGAGACACTGTACCTCTCAGATCCCCTTTACCTGTGCATTTTACAGGACAGAATCTAGTTCAATAGGTACATTTGCAGTCATGCAGATGTGTTCCTGGCAGCTATAGATTCTACAGAGCTTTTGAAAGTAGGGCTTATTATTTCATTGCTGCTGTCTGGAGCTCTGGGTACCGAAGGAGTGAAGGGAAACTGAAACAGACCTAGCAATGGCATTTACAATAAGGCAGGTACATGATAGGACTGCAGCTGAAGGCAGAGACTTTAAAAGCTTGACTGATGAAAGTGAATGAAATCTGGAGAGCTGACACTGAGATGTGACACCAGGAGCCAAATGATGTCAGAAAAACTGAAAAATCAAGTCAGGAATAGCTAAAAGTTGTGGACAGGAGATGTTAACAACCTCTCAGAATGGGCAGTCAGGGAATTCAGCAGATATTTGAAGATAAAAAGAGAGGCTAAGGGAACAGACCCCACTGGGAATTTAAATATAGGCAGTACACTGGGGAGGATGTGAAGCAATTAAAATGTAATTAAAATGTTAAATATACATCTATAAAATAATTTAGAATAAAATATTAATGAGGACACAATTCTGAGCCTTTAATCTCTGAATGCCTAGAATTCAGTTGTCACTTACAGAAGTAATTCCATTGCTCTTTTTAAAGCAACAAATACATTCTTAAAAAGGAAATTTTATATGTAATTGGACTGCTATACTTAGTTTTTAGTTGAATGTAATTCAGGTTATAAATGTGGGCACAGTGCCTGTAAAGATTCAGGGGAGCACATTGACCACTCACAGAGAGGAGACCACACATTTTTTATCAAAGACTAAGTTGGACATCTTTACGGCTGTCATGCAATTATTGCAAAAGACACACTGGGCGGGTTGCAAATTTTTTTCACTGCAGCCATTGCTCTTAACATAAAGCAGTATTGTTAGCATGTCCACATTTTGTCTTTCCATCAGGTCATTGTCTCTATTACCTTATTAATGTATGAGATTTTACTATGAAAGCAACATCAACAGAAATACAAAGGTGATTTTCAGCTGATGTACATCCATTTGGCAAAAAGGATCTATGTAAAAGCAATAATTATTTAAATTGGAGCTAATGCTGGTTACTTAGTGTTTGTGAACATTGCATCCATTAATAGAATAATTGCAAAAGAGAATAATGCTTTTTTAGTAAGGTACATCTGCTGACAGGAAGACAGACCACCTTTCTACGTTTTATCAGATCATAGATTCTCACATGTCTGTATTAATACAGCAAGTAGATCAATGCAATCATTGTACAGTAGGGTTTTTTCATTACAAAACAATATGAAAATTAATTAGATCAACATAGTTTTTGAGATTTACTGAAAATTTCTTGTTTGGTGATGATAATGGTGATTGATAAATTAATTATAATTGTTCCCAGATATGGTACCTGAAACTAGAACTCCAGTGCGACAGACATTGCAAAAATGAGAAACATACAACAAAAAGTAAAGGCTGTTTGCAGATGGAGGCTGTATGAAACTTCACATTCTCGCCTGGAACTTCAGGTTCTCTTTTAACTTTACATTCCTAGTGACATCGAACTGCTCTTCTAAAGGTGGTCTCAGCCGTATGTCCTAAGGACATCTATGTCTTGCTGAATTTCAATAAAATAAAAAAATGCATCAGGGTTATAACAACTTTATATATTTTTATCTATTTATATCTATCTATATATCTATATCTTCAGTGGGGGACTGCCAAAAACAAATCATGTCAGACTAATCTAACTGGTTCTTTCTATTCCAGGTTAACAGACTCATATAGATGAGAAACTCTAGACTTTTGACAGTCTTCAATGATATTCTAGTAAACAACCAAAGCAGACATTTTCTAGAAGAAACTGTTTAAGTTTGGAGTGAAACTGGTCAGAAAATTAAATTTGGTTAGAAAGTGTCAGTTTTTCACTGTCAAAGTGGAAAAGTTCAAGGACATAGGTATTCAGTCGCAAACAGAAAGGATAAAGGACAGCTGGCTAAAAAAATGACCCAAGATGTAGTTGTATATATGGTATTGGAGTCAGGTTCTCATGAGTAACATAAAACAAAGACATATAAATGAAAATATGGATTTTAAAGTAGGTAAAAAATCAGTAAACCCTTATCTGGAGTACCATGGCTATGGTACTTCAAGAAAGATTTGACCTATTTGAATTAAGAGAAAAATAGCAAATGTGATAAAGGTCTTAAAACATGACTTACTAAGATTAACCCATTTGGTGTGATTCCTGGAATCCTCATAATCTCTTGCCATTTTCCTGTTTTCTCTTCATTTTCCCTACTGGGATTCCAGTTCCCTTCATTATGTACCTTCAGGCAATTTTCATCACCCCTGTCTTTGCCTTTTTTCCCCTCAAGGCTATACATTGAAAATAATTTCTCACCTATTCTCATTTTCAGTTCTTCTCTCATCTATATTTGGTTATTATAGTCACCTACGTAAATTTTTCCTGAGTATCTGTGACTAAGCAGAGTTACTGAAAACAGAAGAGAGAGAGATGGTCAACACAAGGTATAGAGACTTTGTAAAAGTAAAATCTCAGGGCACATGAAATCTGTTGAGAGTTTTTGTAAATAAATCACTATTAAGCATCTACCAGGAAATTACCATGTAATTGGTAACACAATTTGTAAAGTTCTTATAGAAACAAAAAATATTCACTCCTCACTTCCACATTCCTAGTCCCTGCTGACATGGTATATATTTCTTGCAGAAAAAAGGCTGGCCTCATTTTTATATGTCAACGAAAAAAAAAATTTAAATTCAGCCTGAGGCAGATACCTGGCATAAAAAACCTTGACTCAAACAATTTAAGCTTAGCAACTTCGTAAATAACTGAAAGCAAAAACATATAATTGAAATTCTTGAGCAATCTTAGTAAAAGGCACTTGATATCATAAGCTCTACATGTAATATTTTTTCCTTAATGTAGCTGTATCCTATCCTTCAATTCTCCAGCTGGAGGATCATTTCACAGATATCTTTGTCATTCTAAAAAAGTTCAATTACAAGAATTTTGTGAGAACAGTGGGTGTTTATAAACAGAAGCTCAAGGAATAACCATGATAGGAGTATTTTTGTTTCATCTCTGATGTTATAAGAATTTTTTTTTTTACTTCTGCCCCATAAGACAATTTTCTTTTTGTAAGTTAAAAAGTCTACTATTTTTCAATGATGACCCACTGCTGTAGTCCTAACAAAACAACACTAACAATGAAGTAAATTTCTGACACATGGGAAAGAATAATTATTCCAGATATTATATTATACTGACATTAATGTAGTGAAGAAAATAAGTGCTTTTTTATCTTCTCTTGAGCATAAGAGTCTGTGCAGGCACAATTAAAACTGTGAGACTTTATTGTTCTGCTTCTCCTAGTGTTACAGAATAGAGAATGAGTACAGTTGTGGAGTGGTTTGCTTTCTGTCTCTGGGTGCATATTTGGGGGGACCTTTGAACTTTATATTCAGAACAATGGAAATAAGACCCCAACATTTCTATTAATATTTCTATTAACATTTCTGTCTTGACTAAATGGTGCTATTTATCTTTTTATTTGCTGCTCTGACAAAAAAATTTTGTTCTTTGTACTCCTATTCTTGCTTTGTTCTGACAATTTTAACCTTTATAACCTGTGCCTTATATAGTTCTAATGACAACAGTACATGTATCTTACACAAAGATCAAACTGTAAAATGTATTTTTGACAATTTCTGTAAAAATATAATATAGATATTAGATAATTCCTGTAAATCCATTGCAATTTTTACCAAGGTCAATGTTTAGTTTCTTGCTATCACCTTCAATAAATTGAATAATACTCTTTTCCCTACATAGTGACTGGCATTTCTTCTTTCTTTATTGTTGCTTTACAGTTCAACCCATGTAAAAATACAGTCTTGCAATGCTAGAAATAATTGTGTCTAATGTGGAAGGCACACCATTCTAAGTCACACATGAATATAAGAAGATTTTGAGCCTTTATGGCCCAAGGATGTCTACATCCATCTGCAGCATCTATGGGGAGAGGTCAGAAACACAGACTTTTCCCCAAGGTGACATTCTCACCTGAAGACAAAAGTTGAACTTGATAGGCTCAGAATTGCGCCCTCAGAAGTGCCCAGGTCCTGTATCCAAAAGTGATTAATGGATATACTCTATTGTCTGAAATACTAAGATTGGGCTGAGAATGATGCATTAAAGTTGGTCATACCCTTTAATGAGGAAATAGTAAACTTTCTTGACAGTAATTGGAAGGTTGAAGAAGATGTTCCTGAGGTGGCCTGAATTCATCAGCAGGATCTACAGCTCTTTACACTGTCATACTACAAAAAATGGAACCAGTCTCAATCTTTTACTCAATATGCAAAATACTCAACGAGCATAGGAATAAGATCTTAATGGATATTCTGTTGACAGTTTTTCCCATAATATTATGAAACCACTTGCAAGAAAACCAAAGTCTGACTGAATGTTCTTGAGGACCTTCCGAGACTATAGAACAAACTACAAAAAAGACAAAAACCCTAGGCAAAATTTACTTCCTCCAAAGAAAAAGCACCTTTCTTTAATTTTTGGTGGTTTTTGTTTGGTTGGTTTGTTTTGTTTGTTTGAGGTTTGTTGGATTTTTGTTTTTCCTTTTTCTGGATATTCTTGGCAAGAAACTTACATAAAGCAAAAACATTATTAACCTAAGTTATGTATCTTCACCTGGAAAAAGAAAAAAATAAAGATACATTTCTGTTGATTTCTTCCCATTCTCCAATCCTGCTGGAGGGTGCCCATCTGTTCTGATGAGTGTTATAAAGCCTGGGTAAAACAGAATAAGCACAGAACTTAATCACCTAGGCAAAAAAGATGCAATACCATCAACTGCCACTAATAGCTAGTAAATATTGTCAATAGCCCCCTTGTTGCTCAGGTGTTAAGCAATTAACGCGGGACTCATATGTTATCTAAAAGCCTCTCCTTTACAGTTTTACTCACAGTAGAGCCCTTAGTAGTATTTGTTCATTTATGATCCCTTTCGTCTCTCCTATGGATCATTTATGAAGACTGCAAATAAAAGAACTCACATAAATGCACAGTGGATAGCAGGTTTTGAATATTTGATGCAAGCAACCTTCTAGATTATTGAAAGGGGTACTAGAAATTTTAAATTATAAGTGAGGTACTGAAAACATAATAATGGTCAAGATTCTTATATCTTCCACCATTATTAACAGTTTCAGCCAAGCTATAAAGCATGTTGTTTGAGGAAATGAAAGATGTTTGCATGGCTGTATATTTGTGAAATACTCTTCTTAATGGACAGTGAGACATTAGTTTATAATCTCTTACAAGCCGCTATTAATCTTGGACTGAAGTTCAGAACCATTGGTGTTGAACAGCAGCAGGAAAAAATGTTATTTTTTTAACATTGCAATTCTGCAAATAAAAACCATAGGATTAATATCTCAATATATAGCAAGAGTAGTAGGGATGCAAAGAGACATCCATAAAATGGAAATAGAGATAAAATAACTTTACAAAACTCTACAAGAAATTGGATCTCCACACTGTCATTCACAATATTCTTTATCTCTGCAGGGAAAGGGAAAGGGAGAAAACAAGTCTTGGTTAATCTACTGCTGACATTTTGCTTTTCAGAAGTAAAATACTAAGATTTGGGAACATGGCAAACTGATCATTTTGCTTGATACATGTACAGTATGAGTATAGCAGACTATTAAAGGGACAAAAATTCTACCTAATCAGTATACACCAATTCAGACAGTTCAACAAATACTGTATGCTATTTCTATTTCTAAATAATACATAATTAGCAAAATTTCATGTCACTAACAAATTTTAAGATCGTTTATAGAGCTACGAATTATTCTATTCTTGGACTAGTTGCTTTGTTTTGTGGAAATTATATTATTGTTTCATGGGTTTTTGCTTGATTATTTATCTTAAGAAATTTTTCCTCGGTGCATTCACTTTAAATTGAACTCAAGATACAAGGTTACTTGTTAATACTTTGCCCCGCAGCCCTCTGGAGTTACAAGGCTAGCCCAGATCTGGGAGAGCTTTGGGGGGAAATATTACAGGGTTAAGGCAAAAGATTCCAAAAGAGGCTCTAACCCCTCATGTGGTCCAAGACGTTTATTCCATAGGAGGAAGAGGGAAAGAGGGAAAGAGAGTGAAAGAGTGTGAACAATGGAAGAGCATGGCCTTTTCTACTCTTCTGTTCAGGAAAGGACAATTGGCTCCCAGCCAATCAGGTCCAGAAAGGTAAGAAGGGTTAGACTAACATGGTTACAGTTACAAGGGTCTCTGGGGGGGAAAAAACACTCCCCAGAGCAATGCAAAATTTACTCAATCTTTCTGACAGAAAGATTTATGTCTGTATAGAAAATACATCAGTGAATATCCAAACTGAGTTGTTGTAGACAGTGAAGAAGGTAAATTAATCATATTTCTGTAATGCTGAAATTATGTCTCCTTTCTTATGGTGATCTTATTGCAAGTAATTATCAGCCTCCTCTTCTCAAAATGCAAATTGACATTTTTTGGTATCTAAATGGTCACGTCATAATCACAATGTTATAAACAATCTGATACATCAAAAGGAAAGAAGAATTCTAACAAATCATATTAATAGCAGTTATTAAGTGACTTATAAAACTGACCCTGGGAAGATAAGAAGCAGTTCTTAAATATTGAAAAGAGGGTATAAAAATAAAAATGCATATTTTTATGATCTGTGCCATAGGTCCATGATGAAATAAACAGCTTATATTGTTAGATACTTTTATGTCAAGCACTATAAATATATATAATTAGCTAAGCCATATAATTGAGTAAAATCTAATCAACTGTAAACATAACCAGTGTTAAGAACAAATAACATGTGAATTTCATCTATGTATCACAGGAGTAGTACTATTTTTTTTACAAACACTTATGGCTAAAGGCATCCTAAATTTACCACTACAATAATTTGAATAACTATGTATTTCTTTATTGTTGAAGAATCAGCAGATTCCCAGTCCTCTAGATGAGAAACAATATGTTTAGGAAAGTGTTGCTTGAAGAGACTGGGTTTAGACCATGACTGACAGACTTTCTTAAGTTGTAGGTTTTAGATTTGTTAAGGATGTTGAAACCTAAATCCCATGTCAAAATCTTTACCTTTATGACGTGGATTCTGATTTAAACAATAATCAAAAATATTGCCACCTGTTGCAATGCTTCAGGCCCTTGCGAGAAAGACGCTCTCAATCCATCTTCTTTATGCTTATGTATGTTGAACGGGCTGCAACAAGGTTTCCCTTCAGCCTTGTCTTCTCCAGAATGACCCCAACTCCCTCAATTTTCTTGATAGAAGGGGTGCTCCAGCTCTATGACTGTTTTTGTGGCTCTCTTCTGGACCCACTCCAACAGGTCCATGACTTTATTGTACTGATGTAGTACATGATTTAGTCATCTTTTCAAGAGAAAAGAGCAAAACCTGTTTGATGACTCACAAAGAAATTGTCACCAAATATCTGAAAAAGGTACATTTCAAGTTATCATGAATGTTTTTCATTTACAGGCATATTCACCACAGTTATTGCATCCCAGAGCTTCAAAATAACAGTTTCTAATTGCTGATATTAATCTGTCTTTGAAAAAATGCACACTCTTATGCCTGACTGCTGCATGGGTTTGATTTATAAATGTAGCCACTTCAGAAGCAGCAACTTTGGTCATAACCAAGACATTTCTGTCAAATGTTCAGAATACCAAGACCTGTGCACATGACCTCACATTCCATAACACACACTTGAGGACTTCAATTTCTGCACTGCTGTGGGCTTTGCACTGCCCTGGCTGGCAGCTCAGCACAGCACAGCACAGCTGCTTGCTCACTCCCCACAGTGGGATGAGGGTAGAAGTAAGAAAATGTGTGGGGTGAGGGTAGAAGTGAGAAAATAAGGGGGTTGAGATAGAGATTTCATCAGTAAGCCAATGCAGGCGTATCTATTATTGGCAGACAGATGTGTGGATATTTCCATGAAAGTAGGGCTCAATCCTTAATAACAGTTACTCGGGAATACAAATGCCATCACTTCTAACACCTCCCCCATCTATGCAGATTCTTTTGCTAAGCATGACATCGCATATTGTGGAATACCCCTCTGTTCAGCTGGGGTCAGCTGTCA
Source organism: Anomalospiza imberbis (assembly GCF_031753505.1). Taxonomy (NCBI): domain Eukaryota; kingdom Metazoa; phylum Chordata; class Aves; order Passeriformes; family Viduidae; genus Anomalospiza; species Anomalospiza imberbis. The sequence continues at coordinate 22,967,356 of NC_089685.1, forward strand.
CTGCTGTATCCCATCCCAAATTTTGTGCACCCCCAGCCTACATGCTGGCAAGACGGTGTGGGAAGCAAAACAAAAGGGCCTTGATGATGTGTAAAGTACTACTGCTCAGCAATACCTAAAACGTGAGTATGTTATCGATGGTATTTTGGTGAAAAATCATATCCCCATACAACTAAGAAGAGTTACTATTCCATCCCAAACAAAACCAGTATACTTTGTAGGATACAGTATGAGAGTAGAGAGCACTAGTCTAATTTAAACTTACATAAACTGCTCCCTTTCAGTGTGCTTGTATTAAAAAAGTCCAGCTTCATGTTGTTGCCACTTGCTTTTCCTTTTTCGTAATTAGTATGGTCACATAAGATGTCCTTGCACTTTTTGTGCATACGGCAGCCTTTGCAGGCATGTACTTTGTGCCTTAGGTATTTTCTGTGCATTTTGAATAATTATGCAAAGATTTATAACTACACAATCATTGCTTCCCTTGAAACTACTCATGTGCTACAAACTGTGAAAAAATAAAAGATATTACTTTCAGATTATGTAGTCTAATCTTCTTTTTCACCATCAACATTCAAATTTATAAGAACCACTACAACTTCTGCCAAGCATTATTTTGCAGAATCATAGAATTATTTGAGTGGGAAGGCTCCTCAAAGTTCATTGAGTTCCAATGCTCCTACTATGAGCAGGTATGGTAACACCTTCTCACCTTCACACTGCTGCAGTCTACAATTTTTCTTTTTTTTTTTTTACCCTTCAAATGCCAATTCCAATCTGCCATTGTGCATACTTACAAGATGTATCGGGATCTTTCTCTAAACTGTTGGCTAACTTTCATGTTATCAACTTTGCTTTCTTATAAACTATAAATGCCATCATACCTTGTGAAATTTTCTGGAATCTTAACTTTTAATATTTATTGTTTTGCCTTGAAATTTCAGTATATGCTAACACTGTGTAATTTGCACTAATAGGACCACAGTTTAAAATATGGCAGCTGCAAAATATGCAGCTATATATGTAGAAAATCTACATTGATACCCCTCTGAAAATGAATGTGCAAAGACTTGGGTGATTATTTGCAGATAAATATGCATAAGCTGAATGCAAGCATTAAACATGGAACTCAATCTCAAAAAAATTCTTGCTCACTGATGAGAAATAAGCTAGCAATTTGGCAAAGTTTACATGAATTCCTTCCCCATGTCAAAGCCTTGGTGGCTTAGGATCATAGCATGGAAGAGACATCAGCTTCAAAGGACTCTGACAAAGACTGGATTAGCACATTAGGAAAATCAATATCACCCACCCACCCACATCATGTCCCAGATAATACAGCAGAACTGGGAAAAAGGAGAAGGGACTTATCTGATGTGATAGAATTATAAACTTCTGGGGTGAAATGACCTTGGCTGACTGTTAGGCTCCCACACAGGTGCTTTTCCACTACTCCTCACCAACAGGCTAATGGGGTGAAAATTAGATGGAAAAGCTTGTGGGTTTAATTATATACAGGGACATCACTCACCAATCACCATCAGAGGTACAACAGACTTGACTTGCAGAATATTAATTTAGTTTATTCCTAATTTAAAAAAATATATTCAGGTAGGATAGAAAGAAATAGACAAAACTAACTCACTTTCCCATTACCCTACTCCTTCTACCCAGCTTCAACTTCAACCCAGCTTCAACTGTTCCTTTGTTCCTTTGTTCTGGGTTAGGAACTGGCTGGATGGCCGGGCCCAGAGAGTGGTGGTGAAAGGTGCTGCATCCAGCTGGTGGCCAGTCACCAGTGGTGTCCCTCAGGGGTCTGTACTGAGACCAGTTCTATTTAATATTTTTATAGAGGACATGGATGAGGGCATCAAGTCCTTCATTAGTAAATTTGCAGACGAACACTAAGCTGGGAGCTTGTGTTCGAGCTGTTGGGAGCTGCTGGGAGCTGTTGGATGGAAGGAGGGCTCTGCAGAGAGACTTAGATCAGTTGGATAGATGGGCAGAGTCCAACAGCATGAAGTTTAATAAGTCTAAGTGACGAGTTCTACATTTTGGCCACAAAAATCCCCTACAACATTACAAGCTGGGGACAGTGTGGCTGGACAGTGTTCAGGTAGAAAGGGACCTGGGTGTGGTGGTTAACAGCTGGTTGAATATGAGCCAGCAATGTTCTTGGTGACCAAGAAAGCCAGTGGCATCCTGGCCTGCATTAGGAATTGTGTGACCAGCAGGAGCAGGGAGGTCATTCTTCCCCTGCACTCGGTGCTGGTGAGACCGCATTTTGAGTGCTGTGTCCACTTCTGGCCCCTCAGTTTAGGAAGGACATTGAGATGCTTGAGCACATCCAGAGGAGGGCAACGAGGCTGGTGAGGGGCTTGGAATACAAGCCCTATGAGCAATGTTTTAAGGAACTGGGGCTGTTAAGCCTGGAAAAGAGGTGACCTTATTGCTCTTTACAACTTCCTGAAGGGAGGTGGGGGTCAGTCTCTTTCACCAGGCAGTAACTGACAGAACAAGAGGACACAGTCTCCTGTGAGGGAGGGTATAGGTTGGATATTAGGAAAAAGTTTTTCACCAAAAGAATAATAAAGTACTGGAATTCTCTTGGCAGGGAGGTGGTAGAATCACCATCTCTGGATGTGTTTAAAAAAAGACTGGACATGGCACTTGGTGCTATAGTCTAGTTGAAGAGTTAGGGCATAGGTTGGACTTGATGATCTTATAGGTCTCTTCCAACCTCATTATTCTGTGATTCTGTGACAATCTTCTGCCTCTTCTCCTCTCTACTAGCAGCACAGGGAAGATGGGGAGAGGGAGTTGTGGTCAGTTCATAACCCTTTGTCTACGCCACTTCTTTCTCTTCACCCTCTTCCCCCGCTCCAGCATGGGTGCACTCCCACAGGACTCAGTCCTTCACAAAGTGCTCCATCGAGCAGTTCTTCACCAACTGCTCTAGTGTCCATATGCAACAGCTCCTATCAGAAAACCTGCTCCATGTGGTCTTCACTCCACAGATTACAGCTCTTGTCAAGATCCTGCTCCTGCATGATCTCTTCTTGAGATGTAACTTCCTTCAGGACAGGTCCACCTTCACTGGTGTGGGGTCTTGCACAGGCTGCAGAAAGACAGCCATGGTATCTCTACAGGCTACAAGGAAATGTCTGCTCTGGTGCCTGGAGTGCCTCATCATCTTTGTCTTTGCTGATTTTGGTGTGTGTAGAGCCTTTTTCTTGCATTTTTCTCACAGCTGTGCACAGCGGTTTTTTATCCTTCTTCATATGTCTTCCCCAAGGTTCTCCTGCTATGGTTAATGGACTAAGTTTTGGCCAGCAATACCTCTGCTTTGGAACAAAGTTGGCAGGGTTGCTCTGAATCTTCCTCCCCTAGCCCGGATTGATAATGGGGGTTGCCGTCACCCAAGTGTAGCATTTGGTCTTGTTAAACCACATAAGATCTTCATGGGCCTACTTCTGGAGCTCATCCAGATCCCTCTGGTGAACTTGAATCCAGACATTTAATATACAAGATTACCATGAAATCCTCTTTTAAGTCAGTACAGTGGGAGCTTCACCCATGAGAATAAAACAATAGCTGTTCACATTTTTCTACTCAACTTTTAACTCAGATTTTCTGTTTTCAAACTTTCCTAATATAATTTTTAATTGCTGAAAGACAGCTAAACTAGAATTAAGTATAACATAATGTTGTGGTTTAGGAATGGTACTCCCCAATTTAGTCCTCCCACTGAGACTTTCCAAACCATGCTGCTTCTTGCTTGATCCCCCTTCTACTCCCCAGTGTATCAGGCTAGAGAGAAACATTGGAGACACACCAGGAAAATGTTACAAGCTGAGATAAAACCAATTTACTGGAAACATCAATGAGATAAGAAAATGAACAGTAACGGCAGCAATATTAATACCAAAACTATACAAAAGGGAGAGAGTGATTCATATGCCAAAATGTTCACTATGGAACACAAATGCAGTCGTGCTACTTACCCCAACCAGAAGGAACCTCATCTTTCTGCAAGAAACTCCATTCCCCTTCCCCATCAATGATGTGAGGAGGTACAGAGCAACTTCCAGGTCCTAGCCGTGACCCCTTCTAGCTACTGTAAAAATTTAACCCTGTCCTAGCTGGAACCAGGACATGTAAACAAAAAGAGGAAGGGAGAGTAAGATGGTAGCCAAGAGTTTGTTCAACTCTTGTAAAGGGAGCTGAAAATAATTTAACTTTGCTTCAGTACAAATGTGGAAACTGGTCTGAAATAGATATTCCCCCAGACTCTAATTAGAAAAAGTAAATGGAAGCAGTGATTGTCACTGTTGAAGAAGCATGTTCTTATTGACAACAATGAAATTTGTAGCTACTTTCAAACTAAAGTATGCTTAAATGGATAATTAGAACATCCAAATAAACAAGTCAGAGTGAAAAGCCTTTCCTTCCTGCAGACATATTTCTCAGCAATATCTTTAATGCTGACTATTGTTCAGGGAATTAATGTTTAAACAGATAGATAATTAATGATCTGTCTAAATATTCCTGATTTTTGTTATGCTTAGCTTTTGATTAGCTTAAATGCTTATCTTTGCTTCGTGTCTTTATTTACTACCCTGCAGAACTCTCTTGAAATGCATTTCTAAATTGTATCTGCAAATACTGCAACATAGCGAATGTAAGTAATTCGCTAAATTTAGAATTACTTACTTCAACTTTTTTTCTTTCAATATAAACTTTTAAATAATTGTGTTTTCACTTGTATATTTTTGTTTTCCTGAATAGATTTCTATACAATTAAGTATATTCTTATGCAAACATAAATGTGTAGTTGGTTTTACCACTGGTTCTTCCATATCATCTGGTATTTTAATTCCTCACATTTTATTAGGTATCATAAATAATAACAGCAAAACATGTATGAGAACTTAGACAGAACAAGATATGCAACACAGTTAGTTAAAAACATACAAGTGGTAATATACTTCCTCAAACTATTTAGTTTATACAGTTTGAACTATTTTGTTTATATAGTTTATATAAAGTTGTTGCTTAAACTGTTGTGTAATAAAACAACATATTTGTGAAAGGATAACTTTATAAAAGCATGTAAAAATCATACATTTATTGGACTATTTATTTGTAGTGAATAAATACAGTTTCTTTGCTACAGTACTTGGCATGTAGCTCTTTATATCAAAATAACTGTGAAAACAGAACTAGAACTAAGTATATAAATAAATTGTTGTGCTCTAATTTTGGCTTTTCTTCCTATCTTCAGTTATTAACTGTGCTGATGGTTTTGCTGGACAGGAGTATTCAAACGATTCAGTTTTAGTCATCCAAATTCCCTTTAGCATGATTAACAAAGGGGTTCACAGAACAGCCAGTGGTCCCCTTATGAACAGATGGCAGAAACTGATGCTGTCAGCATCAGATCACCCATTAAACTCTGGTGAGACTGCAGGGGCTAATTCTGTATCCATCCCTGTAGAGTATTACTTCTCAATGCACTGATTTAACTATGCATGAGAAAACTGAATGCAACTGCGGGAAAGGTAACTTCCCCCTCACACTTTGATCATTTGAGCTTTAGATATGCTAAAAGGCTGTATCATCCATTGGTAGGAGTGAAGAATTCAGTTCTGATCAAGGAACTTAAGAAGAAGATCTGTACCTAACATTCTTTTAAAGAATTAAATATATACATCATCATGCAGAGGAAAAAGGTTTTTTTATTGAACAGTATATTTGGACATAGTTGAACTTCTCCACCTCTTTTCCAGTAGAGAAGACAGACTAGGGCCTTAATTTCAAAGATAAAATTGTGTTGTAGAGCCCACTGCCAAGCCCTGTGATTAGAAAATGAAATCATTGCTTTTTCAGTTTTTCCAGACTATTTTATTATTATTTATGCATGGCTTTGTGCTTTGAGTTTCATCTTTTCTCTTAATTACTATTTCTACAATGCAGAATGTATAAAGTCCTGCTGCCAGGGAACAGGTCCACAGTAAGTTAATCATGCACATTATGCTGCAGTTACACTATGACCCTATCTGCTTTTCCACCCTGTCAAAAGTGATTTAAATTTTCACCTTACACTTACCAGTAGCTGGGTTTGATTTCCTTGTGAAAGTTTTATTTGTATCTGGTCATTCCCTGAAGTAAGTAGCTACATATTTGTTTAATGTATCCTTGGCATATGGACTAGCTCCAAAACTGACAAGCTCTTTAGCACTTATGGCCTGGATTTCAGAATTCATTGCCAAAAATATATCAAAACATTTTCTCCTTCTTATCGCAAGGAGGAAATGCTGATTCCTCAAGATGCATTTATATTAGCTTTTGCTGCATATCCTTGCTATATTTTGAAATAAGATATTTTATCAAACAGTATATTGTCTAATTTAGCTTTGACAGCATCTATAATGAAAAATCATGGCAGATCCTTTGAAAGGAACAGACTGTATTATAGACATCTTTCACACAATATGTTGAGTTCTATGGTATGCCTGCCACTGAATTATGAACAAACTATAAGCATGTGACTGAAATAGAAAATATTTATTAAAATTTCTTTAGAGAAGCAAATGTGAGTGAAAAGAGTGAAGAACATTTTACCACATTGACCTGAGACTATGATTCGCATAGAGGTAAAATGGCAGTTGGTTCTCATAAACACAGAGGATGTGTTTGATTCTACCATAAGATCTCTTATAGCAATCTTCTGCATGAAGCCAGGCTGGAAAATAGTTACCACTCAAGATATTTATCATGGAAATTAATTTCTGGTGTTAGCCTTAAAGCATATGTTGAACAAACTGCTTGCCATAGGATTATTGAGGTCAAGTGGGGATGGCTTCCAGAAGAGAGTTTTAAGACAGTGCTGTGTGCTTACAGACCTGCTTCCTACAGGATAAATCTGATAGCATTAAAAAATCAGCACTTCTTTCTGCAAGACTTGAGTATTTCAAGGTGTGTGTAACCTTTAGGCTACACAGCTTGCTAATGTCTGTACCAAGAAGGCTATTGGGCCGTACTGTCATTTGCTCTTGACCTGTGTGCCTGGTTTCTGTTGCACAAAAAAGAAGAAACAGGAGCAGGAAGTGCAGAGAGGAAGATTATGAGAACAGTGCATGCTTATATCCTGTCCTGTTGTGGAACTGGGCACAGCTGAGAAGACTTCAGGTCAAAGGCCATGTCAGCATAAATCTCTTTGTGAAACTAAGGGAACTCTGGTGAACCATGTAATTCAGAGGTGAACCATATAATTCCAAATAGCTTCTTCAAGCACCCACGTTATTCAACCAATTGGTTTGCTACTGAATGTGAAATGTCCTTATGCCTCAAAATATCCAGAAGTTTCCATAGTGATGCTGTTTAGCTGCTTCAGTTGTCAATCTTTTGAGAAGGTGCTCCTGGGATTCCATTGCCATAGGTGCATCCTCAAAAGTCTCAATCCATGTAAAAGCTAAAAAACCCAAAAGTTTTAGTCTGATGTGTGTGTCCTCATCAGTCAATAGTTATTTTATTATCCCAGCATGTGTAAGACCCCCGTTCAAAACTTTTCATTATTTGATATCTGACAACCATCAGTTCAACCTGCAACATGCCAGTAACCCAAATAATGGCACAGTGTTTCTCATCACAATGTCATTTGTGGCTCTGATGTAAGTGTCTTTTACATTTTCACTCATGAAGAGTCTTTAATGTGTAGAAATCCCATTTATTTGTGTTAGCAAGTCAGTCCTTCCAAATTCTAATGGGACATTTACATGGAATATGGCATCTAATTTATCCTTCAAAGACAGAAGCATTCATGTGCACAGAATTGATCAATTTAAACACAAAATTTCTACACACATTGTCTTGGAAGGATTAATATAGTTAACAGATTTTTAAAGGGAATGTGAAACTTGGTGTTTCTCCTCAACATCTCCTCCTTATGAGTTTATAAGACTCCTTGTCCATTTTGACCACCTCACTAAATGCCTGCCTTGGATATGTTTCTCCTTATAGCTCACAGCTCAGGCACCTTTCAGTATTGCAAATTTTTTTGCTTAGTTCAGTCAATGTCCACAGGTCTCAACACTTATGAAACACATTGACAACACTACAGCTTTAAGTTCACTTTAAAGTTATAATTGTCTGTTCCTGAAAAAATTCTGCTTTAACAGGATGTGGCAGATCATTACTCTACGATGTAAGTAAAATCATACAGCTTTCTCATTTGTTGAGAAAGCTGTCATCAGATCACAGAATAGAGAATCTTAAAATATCTCAGTTGGAAGGATCTTCATGTCCAACTCCTGGCCCTGCACAGCACCTTCCTTAGGAATCACACCATGTGCCTGACAGGATTGTCCAAAAACTTCTAGAACTCTATCAGGTTTGGTGCTGTGACTGCTTCCCTGGGAAGCAGTCACTGCACCAGTGCTCAAACACCCTTTGGATGAAGAAGGTTTTCCTAGTATCCAACCTAAACTTCTCTTGGCCGAACTTAAGGCCATCCCTCAGGTCCTGGTAATCACCAATAAGTTTTTCCTGTCTATTCGTATGCATGCTCATCATTCATCTACAATCAAACTGCATTAGTCAAGTAAGAACATTGAAATAGGCTTCAGTGTTAGGATAATTTTGGTTCCAACTTGTGAAGTTGCAATCTTTGTCTGTAAGTCTATTATGTCTATTTTTCATAATTCTGCTTTGCATCCTATTTCTCTTCACGTACACTTTCTATCACCTATACTGTAGACATCAACAACTCTGGCGTTGTTTAGAAGTATGAATATACCATATCATATGAGCAAGATAATATAAAGCTGATATCATCACCAATTACCTTTATTTACAGATTACAAGAGCATCCATCTAGACTTGCACCCCTTTCGGAATTAAGCAAGGTAATCACACAATTCAAACTAATGTACTGAAATCCGTTGCCATACTGTTGTAGTTTAAAATCCAGCTGGAAATTAAGCTCCATATAGCCACTGCCCTCCATCCACCCCCTTGGGTGAGAGACAAAAGGCAGAGATTCCGAGTTGAGAGAAGAACTGTTTACTGGAAACGGTAATGAGATAAGAAAACAAACAGTAACAGCAACAATACTAATAACAACAGTGTATAAAAGAGTGTGATTACACACAGAAATGCTCACTGAGCCTGACCCAACATGACTGCACTGCCACTCCGCACTGCTGCTTCCTCCCACAGGAAAAGGAATGACTCCTCCAAGCAGCACCTTTTTCTTCCATCTAAAGCCATGTCCTCTTTCATTACAGAACTGAGAATCCCTCTGCCCTGATACTGGGAGTAAGTGTTATGGAATAACAACCTGGCTCCAAGTACCATACCTACTTGGCTCCAAGCTCTGCCTCCTCACAGCAACAGTGAGAAAATTAACTTTGTCCTGGTCAAAACCAGGACACACACTCAGAATTTAAAAAGCATACGAATTCTGAAATCCAAATACACTATGCAAATTTAAAAATCCTTCTTAATTTGCATTTCTTATCTCCATAAATGTTCATGAAAACAATTGATGAGCTAACATGCCTAATCACTCCCTCATCAAGGTACACTGCAAAAGAATTTGTCTTGAAAACTGAATCACTCTAAAGTTCTTATTGATACAAATTAAATTCATAGGAGGCAAGAAACCTCAGTTTCATAACTGAATAGAAAAATCACTAAGATGTTGAATGTATCTTTTGAGAAGAAAAATTAAAGATTCTACTGGAAAATACAAGCTGCTAATTCTGTGTCTCATGTAAGTCTTATTTACGATGTCTACATTTACTCCAGAATATAGATGGAATGAACATACAGGTAATAGGATTGGGTTGTTCTCTAGCATTTTTGAATTATTCTGATAAAAGCTGCCAGTCAAAAAGCTGACAGAGACGTTTTTAGCATTTTAAAATTTACAGGAACTATGGGAGGTGGTGTCACTGAATCTGTGGAAGTGAGATGTTTTCTGTCAAATATTTACTGGTCCTGATAACATTCTAAAAAATGTTTCAGTAAATCATTTTCAGAGAACCGCCCTGTTATTCCCTGCTTCCACTCCTGCAAATAATCAAAGAACATGTAAGGATATTAGTCTCTTCACAAACTCTTATTGGTGGAAGCTTTCCACCATTAAAGACAAGGCCATTAACATTATTCAGTCTAAAAGTGCACTCTAATTCTTTAGAGCTTCATCTAATGTGCATTGCTCTGTTAGGTAATAGCACAAGTGAGGTGTCAGATGTCCATGCTTTTTCCCCAGCATGAATGACATTGTGACAGAAAGAGGCAGCAACCCATTTTAGGTCGGGAGAAAAATAGTCATGTGTACTGCATTTGCAGAAGTGCTTTAGTCTTGTGAGACACAACCCTAGTAAATCTGTCTTGCTTGTCTCTGATCTGTTAAGGCAGCATGCTTGTTGTCCTACTTCCTTTTAAATGTAGTGATCATATCTTTCCATGTTCAAACTTATATGTTCAGAGCCAGCTTCGTTTATGCACTCACACAGGCCCTCAAGCTAGTTAAAAATCAGTGCTGTAAATAGGCACTCAGACCAAAATTACAAATGCAACTTGCCATCTGCATTTTGACCAGGTATGTCTTTTCATTTCTAATAGAAAACAAATGGTGACTGCACACACCAATTCCAACCTGACAATATACTTACATAGTGTGCTAAGAAAACTTGGAAATTTGCATTTGAACACATATTTGCTAGACCTTTTCTGGTCCAGTAAAATTCAAATAACTTTTTAAAACTGAAACAGTGATGACCCATATCAGGAAAACACTGCTCTGGCCAGACACTGTCACTTCTGCCAACTTGCCTTTGGGATTTTCACCAGGAAGAGTGGCTTACCTGCACAGAGGAAAAAAAGACTGAAATTATTTCACAGAGACATCTATCAATATGCAGCATTTATCTTAGTGTTTTAAAGTGTTTGAAAGATCTGAGGTCTTTGTGGATACAATATATGTTAAAATGCTGAACTGAGAAAACTGAGATATAGTTCTAAGGAACTGAATGGCAACAGAAGGTACCATCTTCCCTGCTGCCCCTTCTTCCCTGCTTTTATAAAGCAATTTGGAGGCACATGGAACTGTTAGCATATTAGCATTCAGCAGCAAGAGATGATCTCAGAGCAGGGCTGTCCTACTGTGGTTTCCAAAAGATATTGACAAAAGGATTTTCAAAAAATAAAGTCTTCTTAATGAATCTGAGTGAACCTTCTTTGTGGTTTCAAACATTTTATTGACTTAGGTTTTAACCTGCAATATTATTTTTTGTTTGGATCAATAAATGGTTTAAAATTTTAAAAATATTGAAAGTCTAATATTTTTATCTTAACTTGACTGTCTAAATTGCTAAAATGAGATTTTTCTCCTGTCAGTTTTATATCAGTTCTAAAAAAATCAAAGCAGGAAAGCTAGAAGTTCTGGAAAAGTATTTTATTATTTAGCTTAATGTGAAAATTATAACCAAGCTCTTCAGACTTTGGAAGAAAACTCATCAGGAAGTGATAGATAACAATTTTTCCCCTATCTAGACATTTTCTTTAATTTAACTTTCTGCAATTCTCAACCATTTCCCATCCTTTACTGTATGTATTTACAGATAAATTCACATTCATCACAACTTTCATTTCTAATAAAAACTATTCTTTCTACTCTATGGCTAGAATTCTTAATATTTCAATATATATTTTTTTCTCTTTTTAATTTTTTTTAAATTTTTGGACAGAAATCCTATCTGCTGCATGTTATCATCTCCTAGTTTAGAAGTGTGCCTCCTGGTTCTGATGAATATTTTTCCCATGAAAAGGTGTAAATCCTTATGATGCCTCACAGAAAATAGAAAGAAGCAGTCCATTTTTATTAGTAAAGGTTCACCATGTGTACTATTTTCCTATAAAACAGCCCTTTTCTACATGAGAATTTTGTAGCTTATTTTTGAATAGTGTTTTCCTTGGCAGATGTTGAGTGTGAAACAATGACATGCTTGTTTTGTTATAATCAATGGACAGGGAGGGAGCAGTGAGAGTTCACCTCTATTGCTAGTTTTTACATTGCCAGTCTACAGTAATGCTAGAGCTGGGGATCGGAGGCAGAGCTAGTTATTATTGTAGTAAAACAAAACCCAGATATTCACTTTATAGCTCTCGTCTTCTCAGCTAGAGTATTAAAGGACTTGTGTTCTGTCTGTAATTTTCTGGAAATCATTTGCACAACACTGTTAACCAGCAGATACACTGTGACAATCACTAAAACCTTATTTTCAGCAAAACACATTTTGCTCCCCTCCACATGCAAACATTTCCACATATGCTTCTGCTGTCACATTTACAAAATATATAAATTAATGTAAAATTACCATATGTTCCTGACAGGAGGGAATCTTTCCTAGTAACTTTTCACTAGAGTTTCAAATTTTGATTCTGAAATCCAAATAATATATATTATAAAGAAGATAAATTGTTTTACATGCTGTTTGGCCTCTCAGATGGTTATTAAGCTCAGAGTTAATCCCTAATAAGCTAGAACAGGGCTCCATTGTGAAGTGTCCATTGTAATAAAATAGGGTATATCTGGATATTCCAAGACATTGAACCCTATGATTCCATTGCCTATATCCTAAATGAACTGCATCTGAATATTCAGTCTTTTCTCTGGATATACTTTTCTCAAACTGAAATAAGAAGGAAATTATGCAGTAAAACCAGGGACTGAACCCATTGCATGAATCCCTAATTCTCAGAAAGGAAATCTAAAAAGGGCTCAATAAAAGTTAGAATAATCAATATCCAGTCCATAAGGGCTATAAACAATTTAAAGACACTACTGAATATCATTACTACATAAAGTCCTCATTAAGGAATTAGCTGAGCACCTAAGAATCTGCTATCCTATTAGAAAACTGATTATTTTTAGAAGAAATATCTAATTAACTAATGCTAAATGCATGTTAGCAGTCAAGTGTTCACCTGCAATTTTGTCTGTACCATTATGGTATTTATGGCTCTGTGAGGATTCAAGAATGCAGTTAACTTGTCTCAAAGCTCTGACAAAGGGAGGGAAGTTCTCATAAGATAAGGCACCATGACAGGTACAGATGGCAAAGAGGAAGGTGTAAATTTCAGGCCTACATGGAGGTGAGAGGTTTGGAATTAGCACACTGGACAAGACTCCACTGTGCAAACTGTGGGAAAAGTGCAGATGGCAACAGGAAGATGCCAGGCCTGGTGAGGCAAATCTGGGTAGTCTATCTGGACAAAAATTCCCACCATGGCAAACTGTGAGTAAAGGAAAAAACTGCTTACACACTGCTTACTCTGCATACCATCTCAAGTTATGGGAATGGCACCTCTGCCTCATGGATACCCATGGACTATACGAAAGTGGTACCACCAGAAGAACACTCTGAGATTCCCACCACCAAGAAGACAAGGGCCAGCAGGACACTACAGGGACCCATATGGGACATCTTTTGGTTAATCTCTCCCCACCACTTCCTTTGTCTCTTCCTTCCCCCACCCCTACCCTTTTTCTATTTGTGTCCCTCTCCACCTCACATTTACTGTTAAATGAGCATATGGTCTCATTTGCATCTTAATTCAGGCAGAGGCATCTCTTAATTTGTGGATCCTAACACTGTTTCAGTGTATCATAACATTGTTTTGGTGTCAGAAATGGGATAATGAAAAGCCAGAGCTTCACGTTTCAGTCCTCATCAGTGAACAAGATGAGGCTCAGCTGAGTCTCAGTTTACATGAATGTAAATCAACCCCGTGTAAACCATGGGGACAATTTACATGTAAGTCCAAGATGATGAAGGGCTCATCAAAGAGAGATACCACTTTCATCTGCAGTGTCATTCTCAAGACTAAAGCCAAACTGTAACAGATTACAGAACCCACAGGTAGACAAATTTACCCAATAATGCTCACTGCCGTTTTCTGAATCTATTCTTACAGCTCCAGTACAAATCATTCTTTACTCTGGATGAAAAATATAAAAGACTACACTGTATTTTACAAATTTTTCATCACATATTTTGGAAAAAACAAGACTAACCATACTTTTCCTACAATTTCTCCCTTCCTTCAGTCCACCTTCCCCATACCAATGTCCAGGTAAACTATTTAAGGTAATGTCTGCCACTGGAATTTTTTGTTAGTTGCCACTCTCCTGGAGCCTGTGTGAAAGCTTCGCCCATGTGCTGCTACTAAACAGAATCTAATTATCAGATCCTGTCTTCCTATCAGTGGCAGGAGCAGCAACATCTTCCAGCTTGGTTTGCTGATGTTCAGACACAAAGCATCCAAAATACAGAGAAGGTGAAAAGACAGAGGAAACAAAGCAGCAACATTTTTTCACTGGTGAAAGCAAAGGCAAAGGGGAGAAAAGAAAAAAAAAAAAAAAAGAACTGCAGTTAGAATTGATGTTAAGTGATACTATACTTTCTGTCTATCTGTACCCTGTCTTCCATCCCCCACAAATCCTGATGCCACTCATCAGTTAGCAAAGTAAATGGTTTACTAATAAACTAGATTAATTTGCTTGCTTAACTTTACCTGTTGAAAGTAATCTTATACCGAGGTGTCCTGTAAACAGTCAGCAGAATAATTTGTCATTCAATAGCCACATACAAAAGGGAAAGGAAGATAAAACAGAGGAAGATTTGATCTACTCAAAGAGAATAGAAAAAGGTGTAGCTTTACTAAGGTCTCTGAACACAAGCCTGCTTACAGCTAACAAGGCTGAGCTGAGCTACTCTGATCTTGTTAAAGAAAAAACTGTTATATTTCTGAGTTAGGAACATTCAGAGATCATTTGCCATTTCAGACCTCTTCTGAATTGTACTGATCTTTTCCCTTGAAATTCATAAAATCTTCCTTCTGTAAACAGCATTGCAACATAGATATTTGACATATCCCTGGTGAATCAAAAATTTAGATGAGTGCATTCATCAGCCATGAGTGCATTCCCTGTACTATTTTGTTATTAAAACCAACAATACTAGTAACCCCCCTGTTTTTTAAATAAATAAAACAATGACTTAATATTATTATCCCTTTGTAATTATTGATATGAGAGTGTTAAATTCTAAGATGCCATCAATAAATGTAAAAAAGTATGTCCTTCATACCAGAAACAGCTTCCTAGTGCCCATTCTGTTGTCTCAGAATTAATTTCAGAAGGAAGAAATTCCTTTAATCAACTATACCAATTGGGAATTTGTTCTGCTTCAAAAACATTTCTGATCCCATAAAATGAAGATGATCTTTGTTGATTTTTCTTTTATCTTGTCGCAACCCAACAGACCTCTGCTGAGGCTTCTGTATGGAGCAGTCCTGACTAGACCAAAATGAAGAGAGGGACAAGGTGGAA
Organism: Anomalospiza imberbis; assembly: GCF_031753505.1. Classification (NCBI taxonomy): domain Eukaryota; kingdom Metazoa; phylum Chordata; class Aves; order Passeriformes; family Viduidae; genus Anomalospiza; species Anomalospiza imberbis. The sequence continues at coordinate 22,982,759 of NC_089685.1, forward strand.
GCAGGTGTTACTATAGTTTGCATTCATGCAACTGCCTCCAAACCCCAATCGCACCAGCTTTAACATCACTTAAAACCACAGGAGGTCCAACAGTCTGTGTTGCTGTTGGCACGTTCTGGCTTTTGTCTGAGGTAATTTTCAGTTTGTTGTTGGCCATTAACATCTGTCTAACCTTTAAGGAGAGGCTAACCTTTAAGTTATTGAGCAGCTATAAGATGCAAGACTTACTTCTTCTAAATTGTTGGCAGATCTGAAATAGACACCATGTCAAAATTGATATAACATGATGATGACACTTCTCCAAGGCATTCCCAAACGGTATATTCAAAGTTCATGCTGTTAAATGGAACAATTAATGCAATAATTTTGACTCACATATCTTCACTTGTAAATCATGAAGTCATTAACCTTAAAAAAGCCAACCTGTTGTTATTCATCATGCTCATCTGAAGGGCTTGATACTGCAATAACACAATACTTCACAGTCTGAATGCCTCAGTGAAACCTGATAAATACAAGATTTTAATGCACTGGGAGCATTTGGTAAAGAAAAAAGACAAGGTTAATGTTAAACATTAAAAAATGGAAGATGCTGATGGTGAACTTTGTCCCTGCATAATAACACAAACCAGATATGTAAAGGGCAGGGAATATAAGTAAACAGAACATCTGGCACAAAACAAGAAGTTAAATCAAATAGCTAGGGAGTATAGACAATATCTGTAAGTTTTCTCTTGTGACAGAGCAAAATAGGCATGAAGACAAATACGATTTGGTAGACAAAGTACACAGTTTTTTTCAATAAATTATCTTCTACTACAGTAATTAGTGAGAATTTTGGACAGAAAATTTTGGCCATAATAACAAAGTCTCTTAATTATAATGTAGATTTTACCTTAACTCTTATGGGGTAAAACTCCTTTTTACTGAAAATGTCTAATCACAGCATAGGTTTTTTATTTCAGTTGCTTTCTTAATCATGAACTAATTCTTAATGTGTTTTTTCTGCCAATAGTTATTGATTTATATATTAAAAAAGACTAAATAATTTTCAAATTAAATAATTAGAAGTGTAACAACACATAAAAAAGAAATATGAAGTTTTTTTCAGTAAGTGCATAGATAATAAAACCAACTTCAATCCTGTAAAAAATTTAGGCACTCCTTAATAGCATCCTGAAGAAAATTTTCAGAATTAAATGATCAGAATAAGGTTAAAAAAAAAAAAAGTTCAAAGAAAATGAACAGATTAGTACAGCAATGTTGTCTATTGCATAGAAAAATGTCAGAGGTAGAAATGACTGTACTCCACACTGGTCTGAAGGGAAACAAAGCTCTGAAAGTGAAAGAAAAATTTCTTGATCATACTTTTCACTTTATCTCCTCTAATCATCAACTGTCAGCATTATATTACTTCATGCTCATAAAGCTGTACTGGTTATACACTAAGCTGAAGCAAAATTTTAAATAGCAAGTTCTAGAGGACACAGAATACTATTTAAACTTACTGGCCCAGATCAGCAACTAGCATATATCACTGAAGTTCTGCTTAAATCTACACAACTTAGGTATCTGACTCAGATTTCCAGAGGGAAATGATCATACATCTATGAATATCAGCCTGACATTGTCTCCTGATTTATAGGAAAGGTCTATAATTGAGCACACTCCCAATTTAGATATTTTAAACTTTCTGAGATACTGGCTCAAGTTAAAAGTACATCTGTTACTATCTATAATAGACACTTGGCAAACTTATCTCAACAAAAATAGCAGATTTAATATTTCATGGGAAATGATAGTTTGCAGCAGTTCAAGGCAGGATGACCCCCATAATATTCAATCCCATAGTAGAAGAGAATAGTTGGTTCAAAACTATTTTGTGAGTTTCATTACAGGTTAATTATGTGCAATAACCATAACCTTATTTTAAATTACATTTTTCAGAATATTTGGTGTTATACCAGCACTAATCTTCCACACTAACTCTGATTTCATTTGTCCATGTGTCTTAGTCAAATAATGTGTGAAAAAAAAATGCTATACATACAGAGATTCTAAATACATAGAGGATAACCATCACCTATTGTCATCCAAACAGACAGGATTTTTGTCTCCTACATCTCTTATCACCAACAGATTAATAGAATTCATTTCACAAAATATATGGGGAGTGTGGGGTGTAAATTAAGCCACCATTGCATACACAGCTCCTTTTCTTGGCAGTTCCCAAATCTTTTGTTGACACCTTTAGGTGTAAGCATTTCCTCTTAGTATTTCCACAGGGTATTGGAAGGCCCAGTGAGAATCTGAAAGACCCTTTGTAGGGTTAAAGCCATAGGATATTTTGTTGCATTAGCCAGGTGTACCACACAGTTCTGCTTTGGCAATGTAATTTAGCATTATGCTAACTATAAATAAATTCAGAAAAAAAAAAATACTTTCCCCAGTGTCCTTCAGTGAATTCATTAATTTCAACCAGAGTCTCAGAGAGCTTTCTCCAGCCCAGCACTGGCTTGGTAACAATATTGTAATGACTGTGTATTTGGAAAAGTTATGTTATTCTTGCAAGTGACTTTCTTCATTTTCAAGCACCCATGAAATGAGATTAAAGGCATAATGAAGACCTACTCTATTCAATGGAGTAGGATGCAAAACAAATATTGATTTGGCATACTGCAGTGCCATTCATGCAGTCCACCTCAGTCTGGAAAATATCTGGATTGCCTTAAAGCAGAACTGACTGCTCTGCTAACGCAAACATTTTGTTTCTGGCCAGCTTAGTGTGTGGTAACAACACTGGTAGGTCCACACATCTGAAAACATGGAAATACAGCCTATGTCTGCTTATCAGGATAAGTCAAGCTGGAAGTCAGAGACATTGTGGGCTGGTGAGAGATCATCAGAACACCAAGAACCCTGGAGCCAAGAGCCGACAAAGTGATGCTGGTCTCCCTGGATGAGAAAAATGGAGCTGGAAGTTGCCATTTCTTGTAAAATATAAGATCTTCCAAGGAGTTTCTGATTTGACAAATGAAGTATTTCAATAAATATTTTTCCAGACTTTGTCAAAACTTAGAACCCCAGAAGTATAAAACAAAAACAGATGTTAATTCTTAAACAGGAAGTCTTGGTCTGTAAATTCATGCTTTTGATATAAATTCCTGTACTTTGCCTATTGAAATACACAAATTGTAACCACTGATCAATATATACCCAAAAGAAAAGTGAGAGGCAAGTAAATAAAAAAGAACTATAAAATTCAATGTGTAAAGGTGCTAAAATGGAAAGAAAAATTCAGAAGTTAGAGAACAAATAGTTACCATTTATAAAACATAATAAACATATATATAAAATATCCATTTCTCCCCATTTTCTACAATTTCTTATGTTTATGGTGACAATAAATATTATTTGTATTCTAATTATTATAGTGCCTTAGAGATACAATTTCATAATAGCATGGAAGATATTTAGATATGAATTTGTTATATATTTATTTATGTTATTAGCAACGACTTTGATCTTTCTTCTTGTTCATGGCTTGGAAGTTTTACTCCTAAACAATTATTGTGTAGCATTAATAATTTCCCTTTATTTTACTCATATTTATATATGTTTGGTCTTTTAGGAGTGCAGGATAGTTCTACTGGAAGGTGCACCATGGTTATATAGCATTATTTATGTATTCTTTTCACTGTGCAACTGTCATTAGTAAATCCTTAATTCCAAAATTGCTTCCAGTTTTGATTTCCGGGTTGTTTCCTCAATGTCATTAGAATTAACATTAAAATAAAAAGCAATCCATTTAGTACAGTTAAAAGGATATAAAGCTATGTCAAGAGAATTATCAAATAAAAATGTAAATTCTACACTATATTGTAGGATAATGTATAAAATTATATAAAAATGTGGAGAGTGTTTCAAAGGCAACTCAGAGCAATGACATACTCAGAATCTGATAAAGTTCTACTGCAGCAAAAGCCCATCTATACTTTTGAAAAAGTTTCACCTTTGTGCATATCACAGAGACCCTAAGTCTGCTCCTTTTTGATGTTTATGAATGTGTTAACTTCACAAGCAGTTCTACTGATTTGCTACTTCCCTCGAGAAATTATCTCCAAAAGTGTCTCATTCCTCCCATATTCAGCTGTTTCCTTCTAAATATTTCCATATCATCTCCTATTTGCTACCCAGCTGCTCAAATTTTGGAAATCCTGCCAACTACATAATATCCCTTGTTTCTTAGAACGTCTTGCATTTCCCTTTTGCTTTTCTTTCCATACATCTGCATTCATTTGCTCTTCTATGTCTTTTGGATTACTTATAGTGAAAATGGTAAATTGTAATAGGTATTTTACATTCTGGCTACCTTGTTTTGCCCTGTAAAACCTATGGATGTTCATGTCTGATGATGGCAGTCTCTGACTTACACATCTGTGTTTTAGAGAGTATGATGATCAGTTTCTGTAAGGTAGGACTTTGCATACTTGAGGAAATCATGTGAATTTAGTGGCTAGCTCAAGCAATTTCTGAAAGCTTGAAAATACTGACATTAAAAACCAGAATAACTATAAGAAGTGTAACAAATTGATCATAGCAATCATTAACAAATCTGTTGATCAATAGTATATTTTCTTCTGTGCTAAACATAAAACCCCACTAGCCATATGTGTGAAAAAAAGGGCCAAAGCCCAACTAAAATTTAATGTGGCTGCTGCAGTTAAAGACAATAAAAAATATTTATATAAATACATCAGTAACAAAAGGAGGACTGAGGATAATTTTCGTCTTTTATTGCATGCAGGGGAAAACAGTCACATAGGATGAAGAAAAAGCAAAGGTACTTAATGGCTTCTTTGCTTTCTTTTTTAATAACCAGAATACTTTAGGGTACTCAGCCCCCTAAGCTGGGAGACAGGGACACAAAGCAGAATGATCCATAATACCCTATAATCCAAAGGGAAATGGTCAGTGACCTGCTACACTGTTTACATGCACATGAGCCTCAGGTCAGATGGGATGCACCTAAAGACCTGAGAGAGGGGTAAGAAGAGGTCACTGAGACTCTTTCAGTCATTTACTAGAGGTCCCAATTCACAGGGAATTGGAAAATGCAACACATACCTAAAAGAAGGGTGGGAAGGAGGATCTGGGGAACTGCAGGACTTTCAGCCTAAACGACAGGAGCAGGGAAGGTCATGGAGTAGATGACCTTGAGTACCATGATGCAGCACATGAAAAAACAACCTGGGGATCAGGCCCAGGCAGCATGATTTTAGGAAAATCAAATCCTGCTTTACATATCTGACCTGATCTCCTTCTTTGACAAGGTGACCTGAGTAGTGAATGAGGGAAAGTCTTGGATGTTGTCTACCTGGACCTTAGAAAAGCTTTTGGCACTTGTTCCTACAGCATTCTTCTGGAAAAACTGGCTGCTCGTGGCTTGGGTGGGCGTGTTGGGGAATACATTTAGTGCTGGTAGCTCAGTTTGCAAGCTACGGTGCAAGCTGCAAGTTGAGTTTAGGAGGGAAGGGGCCTGAGTTCAAGACCCAGCCCCAGGCTGTGAACTGCCAATCATTTTGTGCAAAGGGTACAGAAACCTGTGGCACTAAACAGGTAGCAGGAGCCAGGATCAAGACTTTCTGCGCTTAGACTGTAAGAGTATAAAGCCTAGAGGTTTCTTTGTTTGTGGTCCCTCCCAGAAGCACCCAGCTCAAGCTGTTATTCTGTTATTTAGTTATTGCATCAAGGTTTAATTATTTTAAGGAAAGATATGTCTAGGACTCTGCTATGGGTAACCTGGGCTCAACCCAGTAAGAAAATTTGGTCTGGCTGTGTGAGATGTAAACGGGGTATGTAGCAGTGAATGGGCCTCAGTCCCTCAGTCCCAGCTCACGTGGTGCAAGTATGACTACCAGAGTGAATGGCCAGACAGGGAAACTTCCTTAACACATACACTTCACTGAGCAAAAATCTATCTGGATGGCCAGGTCCAGAGATTTGTTGTGAATGGAGTTACATTCAGCTGGCAGACAGCCACATGAGGTGTTCCTCAGGGATCAGTATTGCATCCAGTCCTATTTAATATCTTTACCAATGATCTATATGAGGGGTGAGTGTGCTTTCAGTACAAGCTGGGAGAGAGTTTATCTGCTGGAGAATCGGAAGGCTCTGCAGAGGGATCTGGACAGGTTGGATCAATGGACCGAGTATGAGATATGAGGCTGCATGGCATTCAACAAGGCCAAGTGCCTTGTTCTGCACTTGGGTCTCAACATTCCCACGCAGTGCCCCAGGCTGGGAGCAGAGCTAATGGAAAACTGCCCTGCAGAAAAGGACCTGGGGGTACTGGTTGACCCCAGTTGTGGCAGTACATTTCTCTCTCTCCCAGGATTTTTCATAGAGGTGCACAGAGAGAAAGAAAGAGAAAAAAATTACTATTTCTGCTCCTTGTTTTTCCTATGTGGAATATGTTTCGAGAATTGTTTACCTGGGGTGAGTGCTTGATTGGATTCTGGTGAGGATTGTTTGAGCCTGATGGCCAATCAGATCCACCTGTGTCTGGACTCTCGAGAACAGGGTCACAAGTTGTTAGTTAGTTAGATACAGTAGTTAGAACAAGCAGGTTTGTAGTTTTAGTATCTTTCTCTATATAGTACATTAATGTATTATAGCATAGTTATAGTAAAGAAATCATTCAGCCTTCTGAACTGATGTTGAACATCATAATTTCTTCCCACTGAGTTCACCTGCATTTTACAATAGACAGTGGCTGAATACGAGCCAGCATGTGCCCAGGTGGTCAATGGCATCCTGGCTCGGATCAGAAATATGGTGGCCATATAATTTATATGGTACCACATAAATTATCATCCCTCTGTTCTCAGCACTGGAGAGACCAAACCTCAGATTCTGTTTTCAGTTTTGGCCCCTCACTGCAAGAATAAAATTGAGGTGCTGGAACACATCCAGAGAAGGGCAAAGAAGCTGGTGAAGGATCTGGAGCACAAGTCTGATGAGGAGCAGCTGAGGGATCTGGGGTTGTTTAGCCTAGAGAAAAAGGAGGGTCAGGGGGAACCACATTGCTCTCTACAACTACATGAAAGGAGGCTGTAGCCTCCTGTAGCTGTGGTGGTTGATCTCTTTTCCAAAGGAAGAGGCAATAGTAGAGGAAGAAATGACCTCAAGTTGCACCAAGGCATATTTAGATAGGATATTAGGAAATACATCTTCACTGAAAGTGTTGTCAAGCATTAGAAGAGGCTGCCAGGGAAGTGGTTCGGTCATCATCCTGGGAGGTATTTAAAAGATGCATAGGTGTGGTATCTAGGGACATACTTTAGTAGTGGGCTTGACTGTGATAGATCTATAGTTGGACTTGATGATTTTAAATATCTTTTCCAATCTAAGTGACTCTATGATTCTATCTAGCTGAGAGACAGTCTGTGTTTACTGCAAGATTTCAGTGAAAATACCAAAAGTCTAGATTAACAGGAAAGATGAGAGTCTAGAAAATTGTATTTAAGTTCAGAGTTTTTGTTGTTTGCTGGAAAAATTTTTTCATGGATCATTTATTTGAATATCAGCCTTTGTACAAGGTTTTATTTTCTGGACATTCCTGCTTACTTCAGATAGGCTATATTCAGCATGATAGCTCTGAATGTGCAGAATGGAATATTAGCTTCTGTGCATGGTCTTCTGCCTTCTTCTTTATAAGAAGAATAAATTATGTGGGAGAAAAAAAAAGTTATGACTTTATGTGAAACTCAGAATTAAGCAAAGTGTTTTGTGATGGATGTTTGAACACAGCTAAGAACCAGCTTTCCAAGTTATATGGAACTTTCTTTTCTTAGACTTTACTACAGTGATTTAATATTATGATACTTTAATGAGCAGAAATGTTCTGAAGCACACAGAAATAGAATGAGTAGTGACAGTTAGCATTCTTTTCAGTACATAAAGCCATTGTGGATATTAAGCCATTTTCTGGAGTAAAAAAACATAATCTGCAAAATATGTAAATTATTCTTTGCTGTGCGAATTAATGATCGGCTTACAAAAAAAGCTTGAAATTTTAATGCAATAATCCTACATATAGAATCCTACAAGTTGAATAAGGCTTAACCTTTACAATTTAATTTCCAAGAAACTGGGTAAAATTCTCTTTGGCATATAGATAATAATTTTCAGAGACTCACAATGAATTTTTGAGATAATTTGCTATCCTGAATGCTTCTAGATTTTTTTAACTCAAGAAATTCTAACAATTCAGAAAGTTCAGTGACCCAACTATTCTATTTAAAGTACACTTCACAAATATTGGAATATGACTCGTAACAAATTAGCATGAATGCCAGAATTGATACTTAAATGCATCCAATCTCTTTTTTGATGTTTAACCTCTTATAACTGTTAATGTTTGGCTAAGGAGCTCACTTTCCACGAGTCTATTAACTACAGCAAGCTGGGTCATTTTCTCTGGCAAAATCTATTCAAGGTGTCAAAGTTGCAAGAGAGAGAGAGAGCCCAGGTTAAAATCCCATGAGAGCATGGGCGTTTAATTGCTTCAAAAAAGCAGGGCCTGCTAACTACATGAGAGGAAAAGAAAACAGTTGGATGTATTCCTTCTTGATTAATATGCTCTGAGTTTTGGTCGGAGTGTTCTTCCAGAGCCTTACTGATAAAAGCCTGTTTATTTGCCACTATTCCCAAATCTGAATATTTCAGAGATCTCGGAGGAGTTCCCTAATGACACAGAGCTGAGATTACTGTCTGCAGCCACAACAGCAACAGGCAGACTGGACTTTTCTGCAGGATAATGCTAGAATTACAATTTGATTGACTTGAAGAATATGTAGAATAGGCTTTCTATATAGCTATCAGTTTTGATATCAAAATCAATATAGAATTAGAGTTTCATAGAGAGCTGATAGACCCTCCTTTTTCCTGTCTCATGGAGAGACTGAACCACCAAATCCCCAAAGCAGAACTTTTACAGGACAAAGCCACATACATTTTACAGCCCCAAAACAAAGTAAAAGTGACATCCTCTTCACTTGTGTTAGACTGATGCAGGAATTTAAGCCTCTGAAAACATGCTAGCTAAAGGAACTAGGTTCTCTAAAAAAAATCATCCTAGAATTTGCTCCTGTTCAATTGAGATGAGAGAATTTTGAAAGCAATAGAGCCCCAAAAAGTGCAACACTGACAAATTACCAGGCGCCAAACTCAAATAGTATTTCCTGTATCCCTCATTACTCACTGCAATGACTAATGACATAATCGGTCAGCTGGACAAATAAACATTAAGAATAATTCAAATGGCATTAGAGAAACTTTAAGAAAGATTCTGGTTGGTATTTTATGACAGGTTCCTAATTTAATATTCTAGAACACCTACAAGACCATAGTCATTTATATTAATTGACTAATTTCCATGGCATCTTTCTGAAGGCAATCATATGATTCAAGGCTATGATTAAGCCAAGTAGCAAACACAAACAGACATTCTTAACCAACACAAAATAAATGGCCCTTGTGTTATATTCTGAGCTGTTGCAGATCACAGAGGAAGCTGGCATGGAAACTTCTACTTCATGAAAGCTGGCTATCCAAAAACTGAAAATTTGCAGAAATTAGTAAAATGTTAATGATTTGTCTAGTCATTCAAGTTTTGGGACACCAGTGATTGCACTTATTTGCCCATCCAGATCTACAAGTGCAGTATAAATGCCTAAAAGTAAGCACAGATCTGGATATGTGTGCTCAAAGCAGCCCACATCTTTCAAAAAAATCAGCAGCTTTATTTTGCTTTGAAAAAAAAAATCTCTGCTGGTATTCCAGAGTATTTCTAGCATGAGTGTAATATGGAAATCTGTTTCATATTTGGAATATAAAGTGACAGTTGTAAAGTAATTACTTTATAGGATTAAGTAAATATTTTCAATTGCAAATGACATAATCTAAAATCCTAGATATTATAATATTGACTTTCTGACATTTACATGCCTGGCTAGAATAAAAATGATAGATCTTTCAAGATTTGTATTGGTGAGTTCACAAGCAATGTTAGCTCTAACACTGAAGTTCTGTATATTTGAGGATATTGACATTGAAATGTAATCAAAGCACAACCTCTGCCTATATACTCTCTAGAAAAATTCAGTGTTCCTCTGGAATTTTATTTTCCCTCGTTCTCAAGTATTCCAAACTTATTTCTGTAGTATGTAGAAAGCAACAGTTTCATTTATTTTCTTCAAGTGCTGTACAGGCTGGTCTCAGTAAGGTAGTACCAATTATCTAATGAAAAATGCTCCTGCACTTATTTGAATATATATATATATATCTCAACAGGGCTGATGAGGACCTAAAAAAATATGGTTTCTTTACTAATAAGATAAAAATTCTTATCTCTCCAAAATCAAAGAAGAAGAATACAGAATTCAACTTAGTATACTTTCTGAAAACTTAGCAACTTTGATGCTGAAATGTGTCCTGAGTAGAGGCAGACAACACAGAATGCTGTTCATGTAGCTTGAATGACAAATTCAAAAGCAGGTTAAGAAAATGAATAATGGTAAAGAGGTGTGAGGATTTGAGGTTGTTTTTCTCCAGGCAATAGTTAGAAAATGGTTTAGACTGTGTATCACACAAGAGCAAATGTCTACATTTTACAACTCTATATAAGCCTCAAGAACAAGAGGACTCCCTAGTAATAAACCTCAGACTTAAGAGACACTGAAATTAAACAACAATCAAAAATTTATTCATAACTTAGCTCCTCCCTTCTTTTGGCTTTATTTCAATCTACAGCAGATTTTCTACAGTCTGATATTTGGTGACAGCCACCCAGAAGCTAAATTAACGTCTTCCATTGCCAGTGCCAGAATTTAAAGAGCAGGATGTGTCTTATAGGAAAACATGCTGGTTTGTGCATTATATGCCTATGGGTGTTTCAATTTTCATGTTCTTCTCAGGACTTTTCCAAATATTAGTAACTAGATAAAAATAATAACAATTACACATTAAGGCTCATAGAGAAAATCCGGATTTTTATTGAAAAAAACCCTTAATGCCCCAACCAACCATTCAATCCAAGCTTAGTGCCATACCTAAAACCTTAAAAAATCTTAAATAGTGTTTTATTTCTTAATAATCTGTAGTGCTCTGCATTTGAATTGGGAAAAAGTTATTTTATGCATAATAGTGAATCAAAATTTCAACATACATTGCAGATGTCTTCATGGAAGACTTGCAATTACAGCTATATGAAAGCTAATCCTGTAAATGATGCTTAATTTCTAGAATTATGTCGTGGAAGTAAGTCATTGAACTGGAAGATTAATTAACAATTCATTAATCTTTCTAAGATGTATTTTACATGCTTGTCTGATAGACAAAAATTTCAGGAACTTGCATGCCACCATTCATTTCAAATATAACACTATACCTCCAAAGGTCTTAATTTATTTTTGTTCCAAAAGCCATCACTGGTGAATTGAATTCAATGATTTTACCCTTTTCAGTTTTAGACAGATGCAGTGGAATAAATCCAATGCCTTAAAGTAGTGAAATACAATACCTAGTGAAAGTAGGATGAAGGTTGCTTCCAGGAACAGACATCTTGAACCAACTGTGTGGGAGATTGATATTTTTCTCTTTAACTATGCTTCTAATTAATTGCATCAGTAGCCAGAAAATTCCACATTCTTTGCAGAATGTGAAGCAGCAGCTCAACAGATAAGTTGCTCTCTGAGACAAGTCAGATTCCTCGGGAGAACGTGCCTGCACATGATTATTTTCAACACTCCCAGGCTGGCTAGTTGTTTTTGTTCCATTTAGTTCAGTCCCCAGTGACTCAGGATATTGTCACTGTTGCCTGAAATTATAAATTTCATATTGATCATTTATTTTTTAAATGATCTTTTAGGTTTGATTCTTATAATTAAGTATCTTCCTTTAACAAAAGCAGGCAATTTTACATGTGAGGCAGGATTCCAGATATGTACACCCACATTTTCAACCAGCTCTGTATCATTCTTGTTTATACAGATTATCTACATACATTTTTGCATTGCAAATTTTTTGTGATTTCCTTGTGTATTGCTGCTGTTGTTGGATGTAGCAGCATGACAAAAGTGGCAGTATTTTGGTCCATTTTGCTTGAAGGTATAAATATATATATATATGTGTGTGTGTGTGTGTGTGCATATATATGTATAAAACTCTGCATATATGTATGTTACAGGTGTGAGAATTTAATCTCAAAGCCTAGATGTGCAGAAAGTGGGATGTAATCTTTCCTCATTTTGGCCAAAGTTCTTAAACCAATGACCTGAGTTCATCCCACCTTCTCTTAGGTACTTAACAGAGACAATTAATTTAGAACCTTGGTACTGAAAGTGTCTCCTATGGAGAGTTACAGACATCTTGACAGAATTATTCATATCTCACACAAGCTCACTCACTTTTTGGAAATTAGTATCTTTTTGCATTAATGACAGAGAGAAACCTAAGGTTAACAGACTTCTAACTTAGGCAGTCAGCTAAAGACACAAAATTAGATGAGTGAAATTAAGTTCACCTGAATAATCTCTAGCCATCTAAAGATGTCTCAATCAAAATTGCCTCATACTGTTGTCACAATGAGGGCATTTTTAAACCCAGAAATGAATTTAACACAATTTGAAAGAGGTATTTCCATTTTGGAGAATATTTTTTAGCTGTAAAATTCTGACTCTTTTAGTGATGAAAAAGTTGTCTTTTTTCTTTTGTAACTTCAGAAACTTGGATAAGAAAAAGAACAGTACTTTAGTTGTGGAAGTCCTATCATTGCCTCCAGTATATATCAGTCATTCAAAAGTCTCTGAGCTGTCAAAGTGATGAAATGAAAGCAGAAGAAAGAGCTAAAAAGGGGAATAGTATCAAGAGACTGAGTGATTTCTCATTTGGAACTGTGGAGTTGAGAGTAAGGTTTAAATACCTGAAAGCAGGAAAAGAGGGACTAATCCTTGATAAGATTTGCATATGTACAGGTGATGACAAAAGGATAAAGTCACAGGCAAGAGAACTTTTCTGAGAAGTTGTTCTCCAGTACATTTGGTCAACTAGCTCAGGTTACTGGCAGTGCTTGCAACTCCAGTTCTAACCTCACAGCCTTTCTTGTTCAACTTTGCAGGGAAAGTTGAGTTGAACAGTAGAAATGTCACAAAGATTCAAGGCCATTTTTAAGTTTCAATATTATGTTTGACTTTTCAATACAGGACCCTGTATATGAGCAAGCAACAAATGTTACTATGGATAGGAGTCAAGGTACAGAGAAATACTGTTCAAGTTTTTCCCCCCTGCAGTCCTTACTTGAAGTCCATTCGCCATTGATTGGTGAGAGGAGATAATGCAGTGCTAGTTCAGATTGCATGGTTGCTCTAAGAGATGGGTGAATATAAAGAATTTATGCAAGGACCTGCAGTTATTTGCATCTATATTCAATGCCACATTTTAAACTGATTTTTTGGAGCATTGTAAGAATTTCCAAACTACCTTTTGCTTACATTTCTCCATAACGATCTGTAGGATAAGGGTTTTTCTAAACTAAACAACAACTTTTAACTTCAAACTGGCAAAGCACTCACTGTGAAACATAGTTCAAAGCAGTTGTGGAAAGGTCCTGAAAGAAAAGAAAAAAAAAACAACCAACCAACCAACCAACCAACCAAAGTAAAGCACTTGCAGTAGAGGTTGAAAATTCGTGCTCTTATTCCTTACTCTGTTACTCTGAAGAATAAGGGGAAAATCAAAACAAGATGAAATAAAGAAAATCAAAATTCAACTTTAAACAGCATACTTTAAAGCAAACATTCTCTTCATCCAAGCAGCAGTGTTTCTTCTCTCAAATACATGTTATGAGGCTATTTTGGTTCTCTACTGGGTGGCTGATATTTTATAAAATAGCTATATTATTTTATAATTTCTCTTACAGAGTCTTCTCGCAATCTCAACATTTTAAACAATCAATTCCCTTTCTGTAAATGCATTTCCTAAATCTTGGATACATTTCCCATTTCTTCATAAGTAGATGATGTGAGCTAGTCAGGACATACTTTTTGACTTCTTGTTTTTAATGTAATAATTTAGAAACAGACTAAACCAAAATGAAAACCTTTTAACTCAGAACCTTTTTAGTGTTCTGAGACACTAAACTACTATCATCTTCCTATACCTGAGCAGTCCTATACAGCAGTCTGTGTCATAGATTGAAGAAAGTTAATTTTAGGGACACAGGATAATTATATTGTCTGATCGAGCATGCGTCTGTGATTATCTAAGAATTTAAAATCTTATTTACTATTTTCCTCATCTTTCCAACTTTAGACCTTATGTAATAGGAAAATAAATGCAGCATAAAGGCTAAGAAAACCTCCATAGATAGCATGTATTAATTAATTAATTTATTGGAATCTCCTTCCTTTTTTTAATATGCTATCATAAATATTATATCTACTTAAGAAACATAAGAAGAATAGTAGTGTTTCCATTTTTCTTAATAAGAACAATTCCAGGAACACAGTATGTGCAAAGAACACTATTGTTTAATATATGCCTGGGCATTCAGAGCTCCCATTTGCTTGTAAGGATGTAGAAGACAATAGTTACTATATTCACTATACTTATTATATTAAAAATATAAATATAAATATGGACATAATATTTAGTTTAGTCAGTGTATTATTAGTCAATATAGGAGTTTCTTCCCCTAGGTACTTAAAGACTAAAACACAACTGAGAACTATAGTTTGGGGATCAAAATGCAAGTGTAAGATAACAACATTGCATTTTATGTGTGTGACTTGGGCGGACGTCGGACTTGTATGCATATTGGGATTTCATGTTTTGCTGTTTCCTCTTGGGCACAAGACACAACCCAAAACACAAATACTTTTACATCAGGATAATTTTAGCCAAGGGTGAAAATATATATAACTGCAACCAGTGAATATCCATTCAGGAAAACCATTTGAAGGAAAACAAGCTAAAATACAAAATGTCATGCTTAATGCTCCATACGTTTAGGCTCCACTGAAGAATTTAGGTGCTCAGAGAGTGGTAATACATCTCAAGATGGGCAGGACTTTAAGGAACAGTTAGACATACTCCATAATTCAGGAGACCACTGCAGCAGTCTCTAAAGTTGTGATGAAAGAGCAAAGCAATCACTCTCAATGAGAAAACTCGTATCTCCTGGGAAAGTTCTTGCCTATCTCTTGCCTGCTACAGGTGCGAAGTCAAGGATTTTTCTCCTAGTCTGACTTTCTAATTGGCACCTTTAGTAATCCTGAGTCAATCAAACTTTACTAAGTCCTCCAAGATCACTAGATCACATCTTTCCTTGACTATTGAGAGCAACCTGTATGCCTGATCTCTTCTCCCTAACAGCTCCCAGCTGAGCAAATTCACTCCCTCCCAAAAAAGGCATCTGCCAGGCTCAATCTGCCCACAAACCCAAGCACTGGCAGACTCCCTGTTGAAGTCTTTTCTCAGTGATGTCATACAGTAAGAACAGTTCATACCTTCAGTCGGTGGGTGTGTCTGTGTTTTGTGTTTTCATGCTTGCCTATAAGACAAATTCTTGCCTCTACAAAGAAATCAGAAGTTACCTTTCCCATGTCTCTCTAGTTTCTTTACTGATAGGTGCAATGACATTGTCTATCAGGGAATTGGTTTCTTCTGCAGTACAAATTTTCTTCTGTGATTCGAGTTTTTCTTTTGCTTTGCAACATTTCTAATACAAATCTCCAATTTGCATATTTGCAGATTTTGTCTCATGCATTTTGTTGGTAAATATACCACTTTTGATTTATTGTTTTCAACTTCGCTATAGTCTACATCCTGAATAAATCTATTTTTCTTTGCTGATTTGGATGGTTTTTTGAACCAGAATATTGCCTGTAACGGATGTTCATTCTTTAAATTACAAAGGAAAGTGTATTTATTCTCTGCATTGTCATGCAAGATTTCTCTGCAAAAAGGCTTTTCTTTCCCTTCTCCCTTTCTTTTTCAGCTGAGATGAACTCTTGATAAATTAACACTTATATGCAAACAACCTCAGGAAAAAAACCTCAACAAACAATTATGATTAGACTTTAGGGATCAAGAATTAATAAATGAAATTATTTCACTTTATTTTTAATATTTATGAAGATGCAATCTGTTTGTTAGAGTGCTTACAATGTAGCAGAAAATTAACAAAATGTGAAAATGGTTGGGAACTTAAATTGCTAGCCATAATTACAATGTGACTTTGCATTCTCATGAAAGGAGTAGGAGACTGCAGAGGCGCCAATGGGGCCTTTTATCCTCAGCTAAATGCTCCTGCTGAACCTCCTTGCTATTTCCTTAAGGGATGTGTTATCCCACTGCTAGGTGTACGCTCAGTTACTGAATGGTTCAAGATCTAGAATATTGTGCTCATGTTTACTAGTCTCTTGCAAGAAGGATCCTACTTTTCTCCTTTACACCAATATTTTATGACAGAATTTTTTTTTTTTTTTTCACAAATATAGCTTCCATTTTTCCCTAAGCAATATTCACATACCATTATAGTCTTCCTTGGACAACAGCAATAAAAAAGAGATTTTAAAAATCCCCAAACCCCAGAGCATTGGTTTTTTTCACAATCAGCTCATTATAAATGCACAAACTACATAATTATCTTGTCAGTATGTGTGTGAATTTCACAGAGGAAAGTACCTCACATTCCACAAGGCATGGGTGTAAGTGCAGAGAAGCTGTCCCAGGAATCTTTACATCTATGCCCAGTATAAATAAAGGACATCCACAAGGCATTCTTCTTTCACTCAGCCTTGCTATAGGACTTCACTATGAGTGCACACATTTAACCCTATATGTTCTCAAGATCTTTTTATGGTATGGTATACACTGTATCTGTAGAATATATGTGTGTGGAACTACGCGACTTAAAGGGTGAAAAATGAAGAAATGAGAAGGCAAAGTTAGACCTCTAAACTGTGTTGTTCCTTGGAAAAAAGTTTAGGAATCTCCATAACTTGAGTATTAGGGGAAAAAACAAACAAACCAACAAGCCACCAACTTGCAATGAAAACTTGATAGTATTCTTTATAAATATTGAAGCAAGTATTTAAAGTTAATTTAAATTTTAGTATGAAACAGACTAGTGATTCTATTCTCAGTCCAAATCTCAAAGTATTCTGAACACATGATCAACTATCATTGCATTTCTCATAAAAAAAACTGAGACAGCATGATTAATGACTTTAATGATTTAAAAGAAAAAAATACCCCAAAGAACAACAAATTACAAGTAATTAAGGAGCAATACTAGTCTTAAAAGAAATTGTGATATATTTTTCTAAGTGTTTAAATGACTGAAGGTACAGACTTAATTTTTTTCATGTGCTCATGCAGTGTCCATGATTCATTTGCTAAGGCAATAGGTCAGCAGTTTGGTATGCTCTTAAATACAAAGAGTGGAAAAAATCTTGGTATAACCATGCAATGGAAAGAAATTCTGGTGCTGGCTTTAAAACATTGCCTCTGAAAAACATTTGTATTTTTGTCTCTGATAGAGTTTTTCCACGTTATTTTCTATTGCTCCCACCAAAAATGTTATACTTATTGAAAATTAGCTAGTTTGGTGGAATTATGCCGGCTGTGACTTTTGGCACTTTTTGTACATGTCTGTAAAATATAGTTTAATAACAGAGCTGCATACAGTGTACTAAAGACATTGATTATTCAACTGAAGATTTTCTACGACTTGCTATGGTTTTTAGTAGTAGGGATTCTGAACTGTCATTTGAGATTACTTCTCAAGCACTCATTGGTCACTAGAAAGATTTCTTACACTCCAGTTGGGGTACTCAGTGCTCCAGATTAGGTTCCCTTGTAGCAGCAATATATGTCACTGAAAATTGAATTGACTGCTTCTCAGGGGGAAAAAAAGGGAACACCAAAACCCAACAAACACACACACACACATCATCCCCCACAAAAAAACAACAAAAAAACCCCCAGCAAACCTTTCCTTCCATTGGGATACAATATTTAATTGAAATAATTGAAATTAAAGTCTTCTTACCCTGTTATTATGCTCTCTAGAAAAGCTTAGAAAAAATGTTATAGACGCAGTGGAAAACTGGAGTGAGCTCTTGCTAGCATCACAAAGCTGCCTTGTCTATAAAGTCATACAGGTTTACAGCCTGCCAAGTGCTGTAGGAATGACAGGGAAGAATAACAAATACTTAACTAATGAAGTGCTTGGATATTAAAAGGCCTGAAAAAAGAAAATAATGAAAAAGTGATGACTAAGAGTGAGGCAATTTTAAGGCCGTATTTGAGTTCAGTATTCCTAAAACAACCAAGAGTAATATCTTCTGTTCTTTCCATTTTTGTCATTTACATAGTTTGCAAATTCCCATGGAGTATATGTAATTGGTATGGAAAGGACTGACAGGAATAATAAGATCAAATAATTTATTTTGCATGTTCCTGGATTTTTCCTGTAAGTAGTAAAGGGTAGGATCATGTGGTGGTATAATGACATGTATTTAACTATTATGTCTGACTAAAAGTGGTCATTTCACACTTACTTTTATTTGGACTCTTCCAGGAAACCCAATTCACCAGAACATATAAGTAGTTTTCTCTGTACCTCTTCTGTTCTAGACAGATAGGACACTCTGAGAAAACAAGTGCCATTGTTTATCTCCATCTTCCATGGAGACCTAAGCAGTAACTCCTATTTTTATATTTCCTTTATCTGTTTATTACACCATTACACAGTAGAAGCTCTGAGTATCATCAGCACTTACCAACCTTCATTAGATCACAGCAACACAAGGATGTAGTTTACATTCTCTAGTTATTTTAGGAGTTGCTTGACTTGCTGAACGTACCTCATTTGTCCATCCGATCTGATGTAAGCATCTGCAATACACATCTGTCTATGCCTGAGACAGAAGTGTATATCCTCTTTATAGCCAAAGGACAGAAACAAGTGTTTCTAGAACACAGCTCACCACTGCTTAATGTAGATTTCCAAATTAGGTCAGATGAATCACACCTTAAAAATTGATGTACCTCTGTGTTGTCTGCTAAGCAATTGTTTGGTGACTGGTTCAGATACAGATAAATGGTAAGCGCTAATCTCTTCCCAAATGTATCAAGGCTTGTTTACCTTATTATTAAAAAAAAAACAAAAACAAAAACAAAAACAAAAAAAAAAACAAAACAAAAAAAAAAAAAAAAAAACAAAAAAAACCAAAAAAACAATAATCATATGGATCTAATTTTTCATGCCATTATTTTGTAAAATAAATTAGTGTTAGTTGATGACATTTAAATTGCTGACTGTCTGTTTAAGACTGGCCATTGTGTTAGGTCCAGGATTGATACATGGGAAGAAAGATGTTCAATAAGCAATTTCATAGCCTAATTAAAGACATAAATAGGTATAAATTAGAGTGTAAGTTTATAAATGTTCCTTGATGGGCCTTCTCCTGAGAGTACTGCTTTCTGTTGGATAGCAGCTTCCAGCTAACTTTTCCAAAGCTGATAAAAAATTTGTTCTTTAAAAAGAAAGAAGTCACATTATGACTATAACATCATTTTAAAAATAATTTAGAAGTTAGTTATATAACTGGTTAGATTGAATAAGTTCTTTGAAAACCCTCAGATTAAAAAGAAAATTGAATCTGGGTGCTGAAAGTAATTGATAATTTTGTAATAGATATTCCTATTTTCTAGAAAAGCAGAGAAACATCATAGGTGCAGTAAGAAGAGAGGGAAGAGGGAGTAGAAAGCATATGAGAGAACAAAAAGACATCAGGAAGAAATTATTTACAGTGAACGTAGTGAAGCACTGGAACAAGTGGCTGCCCCATCCCTGAAAGTGTTCAAGGCCAGGTTGGATGGGACTCTGAGCAACATCTGATCTGGTGGAAGGTGTATGTGCCCACAGCAGGAGGGTTGGAAGTAGATTATCTTTACGGTGCCTTCCAACCCAAGTGATCTATAAATGCTGCTGAGCCTAACTCCTAATCCTTCCAAAAGGAAGTTGTTGTATGCAGAGCTTCATAAATAGCTGTGCAACATGGCAAAGGCGTTCTGAGGTAGGCACAGAATGAAATACTGAGGAGGTTATGTACCAAATCTTCCTCTGTTTAGTCCATTTGTGGAGTTGAGTGTCTCTGATTTGTGTTGCAGAATATCAGTGCACTGGTGAATAGCTGTCTAGAGATTTCCCACTGGAAATACAAGAATTGGAGTTTATCAGTAAAGGTCTGGGTGCCTCTATCCTCTTGAAGTCCAGTATTCATTAATCCTCCTAAATCTGAGAACCTGAAAAAAACAAAAGAGATCTGAATGTAAGGAAGATATAATATCACCTTTTGTATTATTAGAAACACAGGTCCCATAGCTTACCTGCTGAAAAAGCAGGTATTCAAGCTGCTATCTCATTTTTAGAGAAAATGCAGTCTATCAAAACTGCTGCTTTTTCAACACTCCCACTGAATCTGTGTCACTCTGCAGTAAAGAACACATGCTGCACAGAGAGATCTGGTGCCTTAGAGAGACATCCCAGCATGTGAGGACATTGAAGAATGAGGCATCAAGCAAGAAAGATTTACTGCATAGCCCAGATAAGATATAGGATACTAAGGAAGGTCTCCTGAGAATAAAAATGCCTTTTAGATCAGTATTTCAGAATCACTTATTGTCAGACACAAAGATAACTTCTGATTATTAACCCTTATGTTAGTAATTTTCAATTGCCGAGAAAAAAATTTACTGTTTAAAATTTCTTCACATACCCTGTTTATTTAAGAAGTGTTTCAACTCTGATGAGGCCTTATGCTTCTCCCTTATTTCAACTTCATTTTAATTTATTGCTGGACAATGTTCAGGACATGCTCAGAATCATGGTATCTGACAGAATTTTGCATTCCTTAGTAGGTTAACTCCACAAAGAGTTAACCTACTCTTAACCTACAACTCAGTTGTAAACTCTTAAATAAAAATTGACCCTGTGTCATATCAGAAGCTACACAACAAAACAACCAGTCCACATGATGTTCATAATACCCTCTCAAACACAATGCACAGAATTGTGCAAAGCTGCTTAAAATAAAAATTTGTATATAATGGAAAGCACATGAATTATTTTGTGTTTGCTTTTGAATCAAGTTGACAAGATGACAAAAAGTACTTCTCTTTTTTCCTACCATACCTAGTAATGTCTATTGTACACTTAAAAAACTAGTAGAAATTATCACTTCCCACAATAATTTCCCCTCAATCTTCTGCCTATGCTGTACTAATCAGGTCGCCGCACAGAATACTACAATGTTTCTACCATGCATCAAGTTAATAAGGGCAGAGTTGGAACAACAACTTTTACATTTACCTCAGACGAACCTATGAAAACGTTCCAGTGTTGTATAACCATTTTAGACTGGCAAAAAACCCAAAAACCCTAGGAGTTGTGCAAATACATATTCCGCCTATTAGCATTTAAGCACAGCAATGATACTCCAAAGATACAATGGACAAATGTTATGCTAAGCAGCTTCAACTACATGTTCAAGAACTCTTTTGAAACCCTCTTATGCAGCTGCACAGATAGAAAAATAATACAATTAAGTAGAGCAACTGAAGTTTTTCAGTCTGTCTACCAAATTTTACTTTTCAGAATTAAGATGCCATAAAAGTACTTGAAATCTCAAAAATTTAATGTTTTGCCAATTACCAAATGAAAATGACAAATAGCTAAGTAGAGCTATTTAAATGTTCTCAACTGACAAGCAAAATTTCAGTCTGAAGCTGCAGAAATATTAATGTCATCTGAAGAGCATTAATGAAGAGAATGTCAGTGGAATATCAGCTAGAGTGGTGGTGTCAATGGCAGTTTAACAATTTTGCTAGTGTGGCCATTTCAGAACTAATACTACTGTAATTTTAATTAATGTAGTTTCAGAATTGTTTTTAAAATTTATTTAAGTGAGCACACTCATCATTTGAAACTCCCTTGTAGCTAAACCTTAAAGTATGATTTTGTTAAATAAGTTTCTAGATCACTTTTCTTCCACAGTCTCTACTGCATTAAGTGCAAGCTATTTCATAATTTCATAGTTTCTTTTTAATTATCACATGAGAAATGTCTATGGATGGTGCTCTATTGATTTTAGCTGTTTTGCACTTTTGACTACATTTTCCTCTTGTTCAAAACTAAATTTTCTTTCCTCCATTATTTATGAACCGTTTACCTTTCAGAGATGAAGAAGGGAATAAAGTTGGGATTTTAGCGTTGACAAAGAAAATGGTTAAATGTTTGTGTTATCATACATAAGGTGTGTCCACCTTGTGAAGTATTAGGTTTTTGTAGTGATAAATCAGATGACTAGAGCAACTCAGTCTTCTGAAGAAACAGGCAATTCCTGTTTCCATATTGTTTATTTCCTGTGTTGACCTTCAATGCAGTTGAAGTTAAGCAGGCAGGTCCTATCTTTCCTATAGGAATAATATTCTGGGAGGCTTACTGTCTTTCTATAGTCTATAAAATAACTCCTCCCCATTATAGTTGCAAATATTCCTGATATAGTCCAAATCACACTCATCACTGTGTAAATAATTTGTAAAGTGCTGTGGAATAACTTTGGATAAATTTCATCCTGTAAGTGTGTCCCTTTTCCCCTTCATTTTCTGCTCAGTATTTTTCTTCATGGCAATTTCTTTCGTAGCTTTTTACTAGTCTGCTTTCATGGTGAAAGTAATGGAACTATACCAGGCTGGTTTCTAAACTTCTCATCTGTCATACCCATTCCTGCAGCTTTTTCAGCTGAAGTGTCTGTTACAGAGTACACTAGCAGCTCATTGGCAGTTGCAAGAAAACTAATCTCAGCCTTGAGTGAACACACCTAGTGATACACAAAACTTGGAGAGAAAAGTGTAGATTGTACAAAAAAAGAGACAAAGACAAGCACCAGAAAGCCTACATAGTTGTAACACTTTTCTAAGCAGTATGATTAATTTCTGAAACAGTTTATTTTTAAGTAGGATTTGTAGGAGTTTTGGTTTTCTTCGGGTAATATGTCACAGCTGGGTATCTCATTGCCTGCCACAAGTTGCCATCAGCCCTGAGATTCCCATTATTGTATCCGCATCTCTTGGCCAAGGCATATTTGCCTGTGGCCTGTCACAGCTCAGGCTCAGCACAGCAAGAGGCTCACACCACTGCACACTGCCTTGGGGCACACTTGTGCTTAGTGACACTGACCTTATATGACAGACACTAAGGAAGAAGGGATTTAACTCTCTTCTCCACTGGAAAAGTCCCACAGTGATGTCATCAGGGTTGGTCAATGGCAGCTATTAACAATTTCCATTGTCTTCAGATGAAGTTGGCTCATATTTAGTATAATTTTCTTAATCCTTACAGGCACCAGACCAATGAATCCATCCTAAAGGCTTTATTTCCAATTACCTGTTTCTATATTACCATACCTACTTGTGACAAAATCTCCCTTATGGGAATTCCTCAATAATTGTTGGTTGGTGTCTACTAATCTTCTCTGCAATGTTATCCTGCTGAGCCTTAACATAAGCAAACAGTGCACTTTGATGTATCTAATTTGGCTATATTCCTTAGTATCTTCCACATCAAAGTACTTTGTTATTCTCCTATCAGATTCTAGTACAATGTGAATAAATCCTGCAATAATTTTAACTTGTCTTGTATGGTTCTTTATTCTTTGATTTAATTGATTTATTAGAAATACCCTCCAAACATGCTGATTTTTGTCCTTTTCAATCACTTCCCTTCTACAATTCTTTTTACATCTTC
The DNA here is from genome assembly GCF_031753505.1 of Anomalospiza imberbis. Taxonomy (NCBI): domain Eukaryota; kingdom Metazoa; phylum Chordata; class Aves; order Passeriformes; family Viduidae; genus Anomalospiza; species Anomalospiza imberbis. The sequence continues at coordinate 23,006,640 of NC_089685.1, forward strand.
TTTGTTTTTAGTCTCCCTTGCCTTCTCCAGATCATTTGCATTATTCATAGTTTTAATACCTTAAATATTTTTGCCTGCTTACCTAGAAATACTACATTTTAGTACACTCTATGCCCCTCTTTTCAATTACTAACATGAATTCTGCTTGTAGCTTCTGATGTAATACAAATTTTCAATCTGTCTCATAAATTGTAGTTCCTCACAGAACTATCTCCCTTAACTTTCAATTTCTTTCAAAATTTATTTTCTAAAGAGAAATATTTTTTGTTGTTGAATCTCTAAGAAATTCTTTGTGCTGAAGACTGAAGGGTATGAAGGGTATGTATCAGAGGTGGGCATGTAATGATTAGTTTATGTGATTAAAGGCACATGTCCATGAACACAAAGGAGTCCAAAGGAGCAATGACAGCTGGGGGAACTTCAGCAACCTCATCAGAGCTAAGGGAGACCCTGAGGTGACTCCTCGCCAGGAGGGTCACAAAGGAGCCTCCGCCCATGGCCCCAGGGTGGCCACCAACCTAATCCTTCTATCAGAAGGAGGCGATAACAGCCTTTGGAAATATGGGAGGCATTACTAGATGTAGGGAAGAGTCTTCTGCAATCAAAGGCAAGGAAAGTTTCAAAGAATCTGTCTTGTCCTCTCATTACACTCCATTTCTAACTATTTTCCCAGGTGCAGGGATCTCTGTCCCATGTGCATGTGTGTCTGGGGATTTCAGTGCAGCAGCAGGAGTCTCAAGGCCTGCGTGTCTGGGGTGGGAACAGCTGGAGAGATCACAAAAGGGGTTCATTGTGTTCAGGTGTGTGCTTCAGTGTGTAATCAGTGGTGTACATCAAGATGGACCAGCCAATAAGTAGAAGAGGTTCAGCAGCTGGGTGTTAGAGTGGCCCCAGAGTCTGGGCTGGATCCTGGTGAGACCAGGAAGTCTGAAATTTGGCTACCTCAGGGACCGGAGGGTCCATGCCAGATACTGGAGAAACCACAGAGTCTGAGGTGGCCATAGATGGGCCATAGATGGGCCATAGAGCCAGGGTGGGTTCACAATTTTGAAACAGGTAGTACAGCATGGCTTTCATATGCCTATGTATGAGGCAGCTGGGCTGGGGGTCTAGGGCCAGGTAATGAACAAGCTGAGTGTACAAAGATGGTTACTGGAGCAATCTGTACTCTGTGTGGGAATGTGTCAGCATGTCTTTGCATACTAGAGTACCAGCAACTGGAGCGGGGCTATGGTCTTGGAGGCTTCTATGTTCAGGTGCCAGCAGCTGGGAAGGCTGGGATCCAGGGCAGCTACTGGGTAGCCTGAATGCTTGACCCCAGCTTCTGGAGGGCTACAAGTTGCACATGCCCATTTTCTACTAATAGGCTTTCACTGTCATTAGCCAGAAAGGGGGACAGGATGAGTCGTTCTGTAGTGTTTATGATTTCCTGAGTGCTGTGGTTTCTGTCTGTTTTGATCTGCATGTATACAGGGGTGCATACATGTGTGTGTATCTTGGGTACATATGTGTATGTGTGCCTGTTGGGAAGCTGGTGTTTGTCGAAGCACAAAGCTGTCAGGCTGCCAGATTAGGCAGCTCCTCAAAGTATCATCTGAAAACAGCGTGTTCTGAGTAGGATTTGCAAAAACTCTTAGTGCATGGTTGAATGAATGGGAGATTTATCATTTGCTTCGACAGGCATGGATTGCAACAAAGGAAGTCTTAAGAGCATAAACATTCCCTGCATCAAATAATTTTTCAAATTACTTAAAAAAAAAAAAAAAACAACAAAACCTGTCTGTGAAAATATACTGTGTGTTCAAGATGTGCAGTCTCCACATTTACACCCTGTTCTGTTACACTATTTTGGACTTTCCTCTCAGACCTGTTTTATAAGGTGTATATAACAGAAAAATTCCTTACTTACCCCAGCATATCTATGAAAATAATTAGTTCCTCTATATTTTCTATTAACTCTTGACAAAAAGTATATACTAATTAAACAGGACAATAACAGGAGCTGTGGTTTTAACAGGAATTTTGGTATTATTTACACTGTGTTTATGCCATATGAATACCACTAGTATTCTCAGATGTTCCAAGTCATATATTTTCCTTTACTTTTTTTTATCAGCACTAGAGGATATATTGAGAGATGAGATAATTTTTTTTTAGCAAAGATTAAAAACAATTAATACAATACTTTCACCCAGTCGCTCCTTGAACCCTGGCAGGCTTGCTGCCATGGCCACTTTCCTGGGGAACCTGTTCCAGTGAATAACCAATCCTCAGAGGTGTTGGCATTGTTCAGTGCATCTATAGATGGTAAATCTAAACACAGAAAACCAAATTATGTATTAATCAGATCTTTTACAGCGTTGAATATTGCAACACTCAGTTTGTCATTACTGACAGTTTTAAGAGATACTTCTCTCTCTCTCTCTTCATGCACATATATATGCATGTATTCTCCTTGAGGATTATGGTACTCCTAATGATTATATAAATTCCTTTTTTAACTATATAAGATGTCAGTCTAGTTGCAGGTATTCTTGGAGACTTCCATTTTCTGTCAATATGGCAGAGGCTTGGCATGTGAAAAAAAATTTCCTAGTTCTAGAACCTCAGAAATAGAAGTTCAGAACAACTGTTTTGTTGAAAGGTTCTTTATGCTTTCCATTTATACTTTGAAATATGTATATAACTACTGGTGTGTGTGTGTGTATTTTTGTTTATTACTGGGAATAACTCTGCAGGAAATAGTGATAAATCTGCAATTTAAACTTTGAAGTACTTGAAGTATAGAATGTAAGAATTAATACTTTCTAACTGTAGTCTCAGAAGCAGCAAATAGTGTAACTCAACTCCACTTTGAGTTACTTTAGTTTAAGTTCCTCCAAAAGACTTCAGGAATATTTTATTGAATATTATTTTTTATTTCAATGTCTTTGTTTTTAAAGACAGCCTATATTGAACATGTTTTAGTTATGTCCAATGTATATGCATTTGGTTTACTTCTCATATTTTTAAGAATATATTTTTGAGTTCTACATTTGCAAGTTACATATCTAGTAAGAATTTCTGCATTTTGATATAACAAAGAGAGTTAATATTTTCATAGCTGTGGCAACTTAACAATTGATGCTTATTAAAAATGTATATTATTTGAGAAGCTAATTATTCATTAATGTCCAGAAAGTTCTCAAACTTCAAAAGTGTTATATCTCACATATATAATGCCTCTTGAACTGAAAATTAAAAATGCCTCTTGAACTGAAAATTAAAAATGCCTCTTGAACTGAAAATTAAAAAATACTTTTTGCATAAGTCTAATGCCTCTTGAACTGAAAATTAAAAAATACTTTTTGCATAAGTCATTCTCCTCAAAATCAAAACAAAAGGGACAGCTGAAGGAGTTGTTCCCTAATTGCAATGGCAACTTGTTCCAATACTCTCAAATGTTCAGCTAATTCCACAGCACAGATGTTAACTGAGATCAGGTCACATTATCAATACACAGCTTTCTCTATGACACCCTTCACTTCCTCACTTTTAGTCTGCATATCCTGCTCACCAAAAGCAGCCCGACTGCAGCAGCACAGAACTCTGTGGTGTGTAACCTAGGCCTGGGAAGGCACACTCAGGCACCTTTGGCTCACAGCACAGCAGAAAGGAGCTGGACCCAGTTAGCTGCAACTGGAACCAAAACATTATGTGAGAAATATTCTACTGAACAGTAGGTACTCTCCCAGGTAGACCTAGCAGGTTCAAATCTGACTTCCTATTTAACTCATGTCCAGGGAGCACACACAGTCAGGAGTGCTGCCATCAGACCTGACAACTCATGCAAGGCAATTATGCAGGGATTGTTATGGGATGGAATGCACAGGGGGCCAGAGCTGCTACTCAGTGCTGCTGAAGTCAGTGCAGGGATCGTTGTGAGATGCCAAAGGATGCTATCCCCTGCAGTCTGTGGCATGTCAGAGGCCTGATTCCAGACTGCTCTCACAGAGTGGTGTTAGGGACTAGCAAAGAACACAGATTTTTACTACCAAGGGCATATTTGTGCGTACTGCAAAGAGAAGTTTAACAACTACTCTGTATACTTTAAATTTAGATGTAAGATGAAGAATTTGGAACAGGAAGGGCTCTCCTGAAGCATGAAGACCAATCCCAGCTGTTATAGCAGGTAATTACTTCATCACAATACCTTTAACTAGCTTCAAGACAGAACTTAATCAGTTTATTAAGTTTGAATTCCCTTCCTCCCCCCCCTTGTGCCCCGCTACATGTCACTCCTCTGATGGCAAGAACTTTTATAATTTACAATCTAATTTAATTTATGAGCAGATTAAAGTCATCATTTTCTTGTGTCAACATCATTCTTTATCTAAAATAAGGCGCTTTTTTTGCCCTTAAGTTTATGCATATAATGTAGGCTGTGGGAAAGTGATTTATCACCTCAAGTTAAATATTTTCTTATCCTTTGCATTGCAGGTAAAATAAGGAAACACATTTTTCTTTTTCAAAATAGGCAGCCTTTCCCCCACATGTTTCCAGAAGCATTATTTTGTCAAATCTACTTCAGTATGAGTAAATATTTTCAAAACATGGGTGGCCAGTACTGCATACATCACTACTGCTTTCTGCAAATACTATTTTTTTACACTTGCCTCATCTGAAAATGCCTTTCCTGGATGCCATACATACAAACTATAGGTATTTTAAAATAGTGCTGAAAATTAGAGCAGATTGTTGTGGTAACCTGCTATTCTCTTTGAAAATGCCTCCCTGAATATACCTTATAATCCTTGTCTTTTCCTAACAAGAATTCCTAAATTTGTTTATGAAATGTCTTGTGAAACAATGTCAAAAGCCTTACTAACATCAAGATATTTGACATCCACTTTTCTTCCAGGATTCACAATGTGTGTTACCCTGTCACAAAAACAAGATGGGTTTGACGCTTCCTGATTCTGGCAGATCTGTGTACGCTCTTACTCATCACCCTTGTTCTCTTGTAGGAGTTTACTGAATTGTTAGATAACTTATGCAAGTATTTTTTCTAGGAACTGAAGTTCATCTGTGGATTTATAAATACATAGATCCTCCTGTTTTTTGCTTTCAATGGGTACCACATGTTTGCCTCTCATGCCACTGTTAAAAATTGCAAAGTCATTACATACAGTTTCTATTTCATCTTTATTGCCATCAAAGAAATAACCTGTAGCCAGGACAGATATATTTACAATCTGCTGCAAAACTACCTGCCTGATAACACTGGGAAATGGAAGAGAGAAGTTAACAAAAAAGCAAAAGATTTATTCAAGGACAGAGATTTCAGAAATGAGAGGTATATGGCAAAAATGTTCATTGTTTTCCTTAAAATTACTATAGTAATATTACTATTATTATATAAAACATATACTATATGTTTTGCAGCAAAACATTGTTTCAAATGTGGTGCCAGCATCTTACACATACATGATGAAATCAGTGCATCACTGAAAATGCCAACTGTAAATGAAAATATTAACACTCTTAAGGCAAGACTAACAAACCTTAAATGTTATTACTGAAAGACACAAAAATTTAGCAATTCATCAGCAGTGCAATATAAAAATACTCTTACTTTCAAAATAAGAAATAGCAGGCAGAGGTACATGTTAGACTGTCATTCACAAAGTCCCCAGTAGTCATATGAAGTGGACAGGAAATCTAACAGACTCCTACAGATGTGGACACTTATACCGTGCTGGTGATGTGGTGACTGGCCAGCTTAGTGTTATACAATATGTGGTAAGCCAGTCAGCAACTGCAAACACTAAAAGATAGACTGCTAGAGTATGGTGCAATTGAAAATTTTGAAATATAGATAGCAGGATCAAAAGCTTTCTGAAATGTCTGTGACCTCATGTCTCACAACAGTCTTGAAAAGTGAATTGAGATGTTCTTTTATTCTGAGAACTAATACCTGTATATAATAAAGACTTCTAGAGCAGCTAAAAACTACAATTTAAGTGGTTTTTAGCTGGTCTAAAAGTCAACCCAGCCTTAGGATTGTTGCGTTTATGTTAATGAATCACTGGATAAAGTTCACAAACCAGGTTAACTAGAAATTTGTGTCCATGATTCACTATCCCTTTGAGAGAAACTCATACTTCCTCTGACTCAGTTAATTTTAAATTATTTTCTTTTCTTATGGTATTTCAAAGAAGACAAAATATTTAATCCTTTTATCATAGCTTTTATCATAGGACAGGACTAGACTGAATATTCTTGGCAGGAAAGTTTGAGTTTGTTGTTTCTTGGGAAGATGAGCTAGCCACCGTCATCTATGAAAGGCTGATGCCATACACACAAACTTTTATTGAAAAAACTGGCTGCAATTTCATCCATGCTTACTACTTGCAGTCAGAGAATGTTCAACAGGTCAGCTCCTTCAAGAAACCTGAGGCAAGAAACCCTAGTATGTGGATCTTACTCTGATCGGGTTCAGGTCTGAGGTAAATGATTGCGCTGTGCACAGAGGAGCAATTCTGAGTATTGACATGGGGAACTTGGGATTGATGGCAGCAAAACTGAGGTCTTTTTCTGATTTGCAGTTGGTGTTTACCATTGCAATTAAATTTTAGAAGTCATATTGTGTGTAACCTTTAGTGAAAATAATCTACCTTTCACTTACATTCTTCTACATGTAAACAGTTTAAGGTTGCCTGCAATCAACGGAGTTCACTATTCTTGATGTAAGACTGATATTCCACTAACAAATTCATTTAGGCCAGCTGTATTTCTGTGACCAGCAACTGGAGTGGGGCAATGACTCAGGGCATACATGTTCAGGTGCTGACAACTGGAAAAATTGGAACCCAGGGTCAGCTACAGCTAGTCAGAGCCTGAAATGTTATGGTCTGTGGCTCAAACATTGTTATGAAGGACTTTTGTCCATTATGGCAAAACTGTATAAAGAAGCTGCAACCACCAAAGCCCACCCCTCCCTGAAGATGCCTCTAAACTGAACCTTTGGGTTATGAATTAAGCTACTTAAGAGAACTTGAGATAAAAGTGATACTATTGTTCAATCATCTCAGGTCTAGGGAGAAGGAAACAAGGCTGAGGGAGAAGAATACATCCACAAAAAAAGCCAAATCCAGCAGCTGTCTTGAAAGTCATCCCTGGCTGGGTTCAGGGTGGAAGAGGCCACAGACCACAGGCCTATCTGCTGAGGCCATGTTTGCATACACACCCCCACAACCTCGGGGAGACAAGGGGAGTTTTGGGTGTGAGGCATAACTTCTGGTCAGAGGGAGTGAACACCCATCCTCCCTTACACAAACTGTCTCAGCTGTAAAGCTCCCCACCCTGGGAAGGCCACATTCTGGGATTTGCATGTGAGGAGCAGCTGAGGAGGTGCCTATCAAAGACCCCCCTAGAGTGCTCCCCTGAGGGACTGGAGAGGGTCCCCTGAGGGTCCCCTAGAGACTCACTCCTGAGGCCTTGCACCAGAGGACTGCACATGATGCAAAGTGATGCAACAGATCCAGACTCTGTTACAAGAGACTATATAAAACTGCCCCCACCTCAGGGGAGGTGCCTGGGCATTCACACCTTGCCCAAATGTATATTAATTCACTGGACTCTGTTTTTTGAGGGGGGACCCTCACCACCAAGAAAACCTGACGGAGAGGATCAATAGGATACTGTTAGGATCCACAGAGTGGTTATATTTTCTACTTAATCTGTCTCCGTCACTACCTTTATCTCCCCCAACCTCTTTTCTATCTCTTTCACACAGACTCTCTCTCTTTCACATTTAATGTTAAATAAAATTGATACTACTGACTTTGGCATATAGTCTTGTTTGCACCTTAATTCAAGCAGAGGCATTACTCTCAAAATTTTAATAACGGGATCTCAACAGTGGGCAGGCCAAGTGAATGCAGCAGCTGGATGTACAATCCACATTGTACATATGGATGTATGTTTTTCTTCACTAGACCTCCATCCTGTCCAGCCAGAGAGGGAAGGAGGGTGATGGTGCACCCTGCTCTCATGTGGATGCTCTGTGGATATATACATGTATATATATGTATGTAAATAGCTATGTATGAATGTATATGTAGGATATCTGTGGGTTCTGTGTGTGTATCCCTGCTTAGAATCTACAGCCTTGCCACTGTTCAGATATAAGAACAGCATTGTAATGAAATAATTTTGTTTACTGCCTGTATGTTTAAATTGTTTTTCTTTTTAATAGGCCAGATAATTGTGGTTGCATTGCTCGCCTAACCATTTTGCTCCCTAAAGCAAAGAAAGTAAGTAACAAAACCAATATAGCTTCAACTATGGACTTGCATTAAAAGAGTTGTCACAATTTATTTTGTTTCTTATTTTTTCAGACAAGTAAATTTTGGAATAAAGTATTACTTGGCACCCAACTAAAACTTTTAATCTGTTCCTTTTAAGCCCATTCTAAAAATCATCTGTGCCTTTGTAACACAAGGAGGGAGAGAAAGAGTCCTTCATTTAGCTCATTTTTCAGCTGCTTAAGTTGGTTTGACTTGTAATGATATTGTTATTGAATAAGAAAACAAATCTTTGAATTGTGCTGATGAGAAATTATATTTTGCTACATTTTCCACATGATTTTTTCCTAGGTTATACAGAAGTAATAGAATTTATGTAGAAGTCAATTATTTTGCAGTTTACTTCCATTATTTTGGAATATATATTTTTGCTGAAAAAAGAATCTGTATCATTTGATATAATTTTTTTTTCCCAGTAGATGAATGAAAATTCTTAATGCTATATGAGACTGCAACTCAAATATTACAGGTCACAATGTTCATTCATACAGCTCTTTTAATTTGTATGTGCAATGATCACAATAGATTATATGGGAAGAACAGAGACTGTATGGAATTTTCTGAACAAACTCAGATCACAAAGATGTCACAATTTGAGAGCCCAAGAAAATCAGTACTGTAAGAAGAACTCAAGGAATAATGTCAAGGAATAATGTATTATTATTACAGTAGCAAGTACATTCAAATGAAATTGGTGTTTGGTACAGCCACATGCCTTCACAGAGCTGCATGAACAAAGGCTGATGATGTCTCAGCAGCCTAGAGGAAACAAGCACTTCCCTGAAAGGAAGTTCTTAAAACCATCCTACATTTTTCATGTGTCCTTCTACAAACTGTTGGTAGATTTCAGCTATTTTGCATGTTAGTTTAATCATATAGGAATATTAACATATTCTGATTTTTCAGGGTAATTTCCTATATAATTATCCTTGGTTCAAAAATCAAATATTTTTCTTATATCCTCTATACATGTACCTAGTTTACTTTTTTTTGCTCATCTAAGCATTTCATTACCTCAAGCTAATTATTCATAAGCAAACCTTAATTTCCTCATTTTTCAAGCCATTGTTCAGCATTGCATTTAAAAAACAGATACCAGTTGATATCCATCGTCTGTACTTTTTTCAGTTTCCTTCTCTGAAAAAAAAATTGTGAACTCTGTTACACATCCAATTTTATACAAATCTGAACAGGCATGTTTGCAAAAAATCTGTAAGCACTTCAATGTTTTCATTACCTGTTGAGAAAAAAAATTCTCAATGAACACCACCACCTTTCTATTGTCTGATTTCAAAGGATGTGTCAAGCGTTATTACACAATACAATAAACTAATTTTCTATTCTTCATGGAAATAGATAGTTTAACTTATCTGCAAAGTACAGTAAATCTAGTTCCCACCAAGTTTCTTGTATTCATATGTATTTAAAGGAATCAAGCAGATAATGGGGTTTTGACTTCTTATTCTCCCAGAATTCTGAGATAAGGCTCTCTGCAACTTCTCAAGAAGATTGTGTGTCTCTTCGCACTGGATGTGCGTGGTGAGGTGCTGGCCAGGGGGCTGCAGGGCAGTCTCTGTGTGGAGAGGCTGGGGCTGCCCAGGGTGCACGTGGGTGGTTCCAGCCAGCTCCAGCCAACACACACAGGGCACAGTAGAGCCTCTCGGCCAGAGACGGCTCCTCTGTGATACTGTATTTGAGAAAGGGCAAATAGGGAGGGGAGGAAGGAGTAGAAGTAGTGTAAAACAGCAGAAGAAACACCAAAGTCAGACAAGTGGGGTGAGGAGCTGCTCCATGGCAGAGTGGTTATTCCCTTCCACAGAAGGAAAACCTGCTCTAGAGAAGGTCTTCCTGAAGCATTGCAGCCAGTGGAAGAACACACACTGAAACAGAGGAAAGGTATGAGAAGATGGGAGTGTCAGAGAAAAACAGCTAAGTATAGACCATAAGGTGCCCTTCCTCAGTTTTTCCTTGATGAGGGGACTGAGGGTATCCTGCAGGGATAAAGAGAGGGATTGGAAATAAGGAGTGAAGTTAAACCTGGCAATGCAGGAGAAAAGGATTTGTGACCTCGTGTATGTCCTTATTGGACCTCATGAGGTTTCCATTGGTCCTCTTCTTGAGCTAGTCTAGGTCCCTCTGGATGGCTCCCTGTCCTTTGGGTATATCAATTATACCACTCAACTTGGTGATATCGATCCATCCATATGTGGATTTGATAGAAAAGGGGGAACATCTGTCTAAGTGTGTTTGTGAAGTCTGGCACAGTGTTTGCATCTGATTTATCTGAAATGAGTTACTTTTTTTAGATATAAACATTTTTATTTAATTAAAATTTATACTTTAATACAATTAAAATTACAAAAATTCTTATTCTTGTAAAGTACTTTCTAAAATTATTGAAGGATGTATCTTTTTTACTTCAGAGGCTGGGGAGAAAATGTGAACTCCTTTCCCTTCTTCTCTCCTTCCCTCCCTCCCAATCACCCTTAGCTAGTATAGAGCTCTCCAGGGAGTCTCCTACCTCAAAAATAGTTCAACCCCTTCCCTGAAAAATGGAAAGAATAGAATAATTGTCATCCTAGAAACCTTTTCTATTCACAGAAGGGCTAGATTTGCCCTTACACACATTTTTCCTCCTTGATGTCAGTGCAGTTAATCATTCTCCTACTCACTATTGCAAAACCCAAGTTATGTTTAATGGGTTGTACTTCCTATTTCTAAGTAGTAGCTATTCAAAAATAATGTTCCTTGAAGTACTTAGAATTGCTAACAGTAAGTGGAAGATTCAAGAACAGGACTTGTCTTAGCCAACAATCTGAAACAACATCCTTTCTTCTTCTCCTGCTTCTTTTTATTTTGACAAACATATGGTTTAGCATATTTACATGTTACTGAAGTGGTAATTAGCATGCACTTAGTTCCTGTGTTTGAGTTGAACTAAAGGTCTTTGGAGTAAATGGAAATGGTACAATTAGTGCCAATGGACAAAGAGCCATCACACAGAGCAGAGGAAAAAGACAAGCCTGACAAATGTACTAAAATTTAAAGAAATCCAGCTTGGTAGCTATGCTTTGCCTACCAGGCAGACAGAATTAATTCCACTGCTCTCAGTTTGGCACTTTGTACTAGTGTTTTGTTCACTTATGAAAAGGAAAAAGAAGAAAACATATTTTAATGAGTGTCTGCTATGCTGTTAAATTAAAGGTAGTAATCTTATAATGGAATTTGTATTATTTTGGTAATGATCATCATTTAAGTTCTGTTAGCCATCTTTCTGAGTGTTGCTTCTATAAGTATTTTTGACATACATCCAAGAAGACCAGGTTCAGGAAATTCCTCTAAAACCAAATAAAGGTTTAATCTCCATTAAAGCGAATTAAATATATAGGTTGGAAAGAAAATCTCAACATGCCAACAAAACACTTTAGCTCATTCCAGCAGAACATGTAATTATTATGCATCTGAAAAGGGAATAAGGATCATTACTGAAGACCTCAGTCATACAACAGGTCTCTTACAGCAAGAAAAAGAAGCATATGCTAGAATAAATTTCTGCATAAACTGTAAACAATAATTTGAGGTCTGATGTTTAAAGGAATAGGAAGAAACCTAATAATTACAAGGTATTCAGATAGTAAAGACATATGTATTTTATTCAAACAACCTTTCTTTTTCAAAATTTTAAGATTTTTGGGAACATTTAGAGGAAATAGAGAAATTGATGGTACATATTTACCATGAAATTTGTAATACCATAACACTGAATCAGCTATCTCAATACATACCTAATCAAGTTGGCTTGTGCAAACTTACCAGGGCTAGGCATCTGTAGGCTCATGGGCACCATCATGGGTTGCAGAGTCACTGTCAAGCACCTGTTCCAAACAGATGGGACTCTAGATGTTAGTCATCAACATCCTGATGCCATCTCCTTCTATGTCAGTTCTGATTTAATATAAGTAGTTCTTTCCTGCTTCCAGAGCTCCACCAAAATGTGATTCTGAAGATTTTTTTTTTAAATATTCCCAGGGACAAGACAGCAATGAAACAAAGATAAGACCAGAGTAGTCAGAAGATATCTAAACAACCACAGATTACTCATAGACAAGCTCAGGAAGTACATTGCCTTTTGGAAAAGCAATGAAAGTTTCCACTCAAAATCCAGTCTCAAAACATCTACATAACTTTAAGTTTTATTCAGTCCTTTCAAGGTCTTCGGATCTTTGCAGAGTCTTTCCTCCTACTCTCTTCTTTTTACAAGTATCATTGTGAAGGCTTTCCTTTTGTAAAATTCAGTATTTCTCAGTCAAGTAATTATTGACAGACTTGAGAGACTTGGTCTTTCAGCAGGTGTTCTGTTCCTGCAACATAATCTTCCTTGAGAAAACCCTGCTTCTACTTCCAGCTTAGTCTTTGAGATAAGGGGCTGCAATTTCAGAAATAACAACAATATTTTGTTATTAGCTCTCTGCTAATAATCTCTCCAGCCCCAGAGAAATAGCAAACAGACAAACAGCCTCAGTGGAAATCCTTCTATACCCCAATGAAAACATTTTATATAGAGAATGCACACAAATAAAAAAAGGAAAGATAGTATGCATACATTAGAATCTACCATGTAATCTATTAAAAACACATTAGAATAAAAATTCTAAGTTCTTCCATAAAAAATTTTCAATACTAAATCTGGAAAATATAGATAGCAAACATTCTGTCACACTCATTCTAAGAAAACCAATACATAAATCACAGAGGAAAAAACCTTTATGCTTGATCACATTTCTTAACAGAAGGTAATACAAACTGACTTCATACTTCACCTATCATATCTAGGGCATTTCTAAATTCCTAAATAAATTATTTTAAGTAGTTTCATGATTTTGTAAACATATAAATCAGCCATAAATTTTGACAGAGACAAAATCATCAATGCTAGAAGTCTTTTTAGAAAAAACACTAGTGAGTGTTGTAGAATGATTTTTTTTTTTCAGAATTTCAATTATTTAAAGCCAAGGTAGTCCCATGAGATGCAGAATAAGTGACAGCTGATTTCCTTCACACTATATTTAGGTCTCCTTAATAAGTCCCATGGTGCAATACTGGGCTAGCTGTGTCTTTTATTTTTTAGTGTTCCTGTGTCAGGATGTTTTACTGGTAGCTCAGAGAATATACATGTTGATTTTCTTCTTGGTATTATTCAGTGGGCCAAATTCATATCTGCTTTTCCTTATTTTGGTCTCCATCCTCTACTCACCTTGAAAATTCTACAAAAGGTGTAAAAATCTTTTGTCTCTGAGATTTCTACCTCTTGATTTTCTTAGAAATTGTCCAATTAAATTATATAGGGAGATACCGAGTCAGAGCAACCCAATATACTTAATTTTCTTAATAAAGCAGGCGTCAAGACTCCACAGCTGATTCTTTCTAAAAATATTGCCTCACATTGTGGGGTTCTGAATTTCTGTTTATCCAGAATAAGGACCCAAAAAAGAGAAAAAGAACAACTTGCTGTTTAAGAACTGTGGCAAATAGTACCGCTCTTTTGTACTTTTTTGTTGGTGAGAGAATTTTACTTTTTCTAAACTCCACCCATTCCTTCCACTGTGGTACCATTTTGGTTAATTTATGTGGAAAGCTACCAGATATTCCAGAAGCAATTGGTTTTTAGCAGGATGACCTGGCATTTCTGATGGCTATATTAGAAAAAACAGATCTTAATTCAAAGATACACAATCATTTCTTCACTGCTTTCAAGTTATTTCTTTCTATGTGTAATTTGAGTATAAGAGAACACGAACTCCGCTCAGTTAAGTGCTATCACAGGTTCTGTGCATTCTATCTTGTGCAATATCAAGGCAAAATACTTCAGTAAAAGTTCAAACGTTGGAAAAATGAAAAACTTGCTAGAATTGGTAAATTAATTTTCAAAGAAAAATTTGGAAATAGCCTTGGAAAAAAAAACCAACAGTGGTGTGTGGCTCACGTGTGGTATGAAACAAAAGCAGAAGTTGACCTTAAATGATCATAACTTGTGTAAGTAAAACTGGAAAAGGCAGAATTTCAAAGTGAGTCTTTGGAATGCAGAGTTTGCACATCCATTTTTCTAAGCAGGATTTTAACTTTCATATGCTCTTTTCTTTATGTCTTTCCAATACTGAGCACCTTTGGAAATGCAGCTGATTCTGTGCTCTGCAGATTAGCATATTTTGTATTAAGAAACCTACTTACAGTCTTTTTAGGCCATTCTCTAATTCATGTTCATCTCTTTCATAGAGCTTTGAGGACAGAATGGTAGAAAGACAGCTAATGCTATGTATCTTTTCTCTTTTTTCTTTCAGTATTTGAAAGAAAGAATTTTTGGTCCGTCATTTAGATACTTGCTTGTCGTTTCTCTGGTCTGTTTTCAGGAAGTATTGTATGGACTTGTAATCTTTATAATCTTCAGAATAATGCGGATTTAAAGGATTGTTCTACATTTAAAGTCTAGATAACATGTTCTTATTTTTTCTTTCTGGCAGAAAAAGAAACAAAGATTAAAAAAAGTGAAGATTTTATCTGAATAGTCATTTATTTCTCTCTTTATAAAGAAAAAAAAACCCCACCTCAAATACTTCTTTCTCCTTTTTTTATCTCAGGAAGAAAAATTGACTACAAAATCCTACCATTCAAAAGGTACTTTCACGTATTTAAGAAGCCTAAAAGGACAATCTATACAATATTCCTTTCTGGCAATCTACACTCTGAAAGGTTAAAACAATTTTTTTTTTTTTTTAATTTGGAAAGATGATGTTTGCTTTCTACTCTTTTTAGATGGAGTAAACATCTAAGACTGGGATTGTCATAACAGGCTTTCTTATAACTGCCCCTCAATATCATTGCATTCCCATCATGTCTTGATGATACAGAAAGTCATGATCCATCTCACCACACTTTCTAGCATAAATTCTGCACTAAGTTTTCCTTGAATTGAGATTTGTATGAATAGGAGAACAATGTGGTTCCCATACTTGCATTATCTCACTAAACACTCTTTGAGCTTTGTTCCTGTGATATCTGTGTGTACAAATATGTGGGCGTCATTGTATTAAATAATATCTGTTCAAATATTTCAATAGCTGAACCTTAGGAGGTGGTAAAAAATCTGTTTTTTCACATCTAAGGCCTGATGATATACAACACACTTGATGCTGATCTGAAATTGCATTTTTTAACTTCCTGGGGTACACCTCTTCATCTCAGTTCACACGCTCAGAGATGACTCCATGAGCCAAACTTGGTAGGAGGGTATAATGAGAACAGTCACCTTAACTATGTACTATTAAACCAAAAAAGTTGTTACTTCAGAGAGAACCACAAATATTGTATGTTGGATGAGTTATCAGACTTAGAAAAACATTTTTTTCTACTTTCAGCCTGTTGGAGTTATATAGATAAAAATTTTAAGAGTAAAATTCAAGACATGGTATCTTAGCTAACCTTTACCCACAGTTCTCCAATGGTCATGACCACATAGCTTCACCCTTCCAGCAGACTTGAACTAAATCACTGTCAGGAGCTCCAAAAAGTGTCAAACAATAATTATTTTTGCACTGATGTGTAAGCAATTTTGCTATGAAATCAAGTTAGTGCACCAAATGGTTTTTGGGGACCATGAGCCAACAGCATTGAGACAGTAGGCATTGCATTGTTTTTCCATGAATATAAAAGAAAATTTATTATAGTTTATGGTAAGAAAATTCGTTATGGGAAATTATGGAAAATCTTAATGTCATAATTCCTATATGCAATAGAAAAATACTTTTATTTTTGGATATTTTTTTTTCACTGAATTGTGAAGAAATTTTGGTTTTGGTAAAAGATTAGATAAATTCACTAAATTATTGGTTTTAAATAATTAATATTTGTTAAAGTCTAAATTATTTTTTCTTATCATAATAACAGTAATTTAGAATTTAAGGAAGTTAGTATGTAAATTAAATAAAATTTCAAAATCCTTACCTCTAGTATAATATCATTATGCCCTATTATAGCAGCAGACATGAATAAAAGAATCAAAGGAGTGGTATTTATTTTATGTGCCATTATCTAATCTAATCTAATCTAATCTAGTCTAATGAAATCTGGTCTAAAATATTCATAATTATAGGCTCTGAATAACTTTTAACATAGGACCACCACTTGATAGACTCCTTCATTGCAGAATACTTTTCTTCTTGATAGATCCAAATGTTGTATTTGTAACTGTTTTTTCTATTTGAATGTGTATTTGTTCAATAAAGTGAACAAATATATGCAAAGAGTAAAAATAAATTTAAAAAGGATGGTGCAAATGAGGACACTACTATAGCAGTTTCCTCTCCAAGTCCATGTTAAGACTGAGCAGTCCATGAAGTCTAAAATAAAAGAATACCTGATCACATATATTTGACCTTAAGAAGAATCTGCAAACGCAGATGATCAAAATTGTATAAAATATGTAACAGTCTTAGTGAATGAGATGTTAAATGATCCAGGATATACTAAAGATGAAATTCATCACATTGACATCAGCTTTAGGGTAGCACCCCTAGAGTTCCATTTAGCTCAATGAGAAAGAAATTAATGATATGAATTAAGATATAAAGAAAGTAAATTGAACTCTTACTTGTAAACACTTACACCATTTGTTCTATTAACTTGCTTTCTGCAATTAGAAAAGCCAATTTATGGAATTTTATACACCTAAAAGCTCTAAATGAGACTTGTGAACAGGTATGTTTTCATTTGAAAATAAATGAAGAAGAAATTTACCTTTAAATGTATTTGAAAGACATGCTTTTTGCAATTCCTGCTACTTCAACTTATTTATATAGTATTACCTGTATAATCTGCATTAAAACTGACTAAGATGTTGCCTTTTGAATTTTTTAGAGCTTCACTTATGAGACAACAAATACCAGAGAGCTACAGAAAATATACAGAAAAGTATGTTACTAAAAAAAATCCAATCTTGTTACAGTGGAATAAGCATGTTTTACTGCTGAATGCTTTCTTATGTCTTTCAAAATACATTATTTAAGTACAGTTTCAGGAGTTTAGTATAAATAAACAACTTTCACAGTTCACTTTTACCTTGTGGTTTAACAATTTTTGGAGAGGAAGCTGAGATAATTACTAATGTAATGATCGCAAAAATTCTATGATCTCATAATTCATGAATTATGAAGGATATTGTAATGTATTGTAGAGTTAATACAGGGGACTCGATTTAAAATCACAGATTAGATCCTCTCGTGAAATTGAATTATCAGCTTAAATGAAGTTCCAGTTCAGATCTCTTCAGCACATTTATATTTTGTGTGTGGAGTGATACTGATCTTTTCAAGTTTAGTTCACCTAAAAGGCACAGTCTAGCCTAAGGTAGCTGGACCCAGACCTTATACTCATGGAAAAGAGAAAGGCACTCCAGCAGATAATTAATTCTGTCTTAAAACAGAGCACTAAGGTAAGAGAAATGACAGTGTGATTTATAGGTGTGCCCCAGGGGATATTCTGTAATGAGACTAATAACCCAGCAGATCTCACAGTACTCCGTGATGAGCTAGAGACTCCTCTAGAAAATGATTCAGAGCATCCAAGTTAGGCTGCAGAGGAGCCTCTGCCTTTCCATTGGCTTCAGAGATATTAAAGAGCCAAAAATGGACTCCTGACAAATCCTCTTCTTTTCCACTGGTTTTATAAGATAGCCTTGGCGATCAACTAATAATAGGTATTACTCTTTTTTTTGAAAGCTAAAATAAGGAGGCATGAATCCTGACCACAGTTCCCTCTTACAGAAGGTTTACATTCCAGCTGTTACTCTTTCCTATGTATAAACATCATAGAATGAACCCAAAGTTTTGAATTATAGCTTATATCTGAATTTAAATTCTGCCTAACTTGCTACAGCAAAAGAATCCAGGAATTCAGCTTTCTGTTTCTTGGGCGGATCAGTGGCACCCCTGCAAGTGCCTGGAAGGCTAATTTTGAAAACTGGTAACACCATGGAATGAAAAGTGATAGCTCAGATGAAATTATAGGAAAATTATATCTAGGAAGAAAAAGAAGCATTACTCTCTCTTCCTCCATTGGTCTCAGCATCAGAATCTTGATTTATCCCTTCAGCTGCATCCTATATCCATCACATCACTGTTCTTTCTGCTTCTTTGAACTTTCCACCATGAAGTAAGTTGAAGAACACCTCAGCAATTTTAAGGGTTGCAAAAGAAATTGCCATTATAACAGTGTGTGATAACATCATCCTCTAAGTTTTCATTTCTAATGTTATGAAAAAGAAATACAAGAAAACAATGTTTTAAATTACTACAAAGTAATGAATGGCAAAGGAGAGGAAAATAATGATCAATAGAAGACAAAGAGTCATGTAAAATATGGCTTAAAACATACCTTTCACAATCTCTTAATCACTTGAAGAGTGGTTTTTACTCCAATTAGCAGAGCTCACCTGGTAATAGATTTTTTCTTGGTTGATGGAAAAACAGGCATAGGTGTCTTATAGTAATTCTATAAATGTGAATACAAGGGAATTTTGATTCAAGTCAAAAATAAAGCCATGAAACAGAATGAGATTTTTTCTGCTAGGTATGTTAATATGCATTAATATAAGACTGCTACACTATCTGTGTGATGGTTTCATTATCTCAACTCCTTTGCCATATCCCTATTTCAGAACAAAAAAATGAACCAAAATCAACATCCCAGCTGTCTTTACATATTTAATAGGTTTCATACTTATACTGTATTAAGAAATCAAGGAAAAGGAGTTGGACTGATCCTAATATACCTTAATGAAATCAATGTATTCAGTTAATTACATTTTTATGACATTGCTCGTGTGCTTTTCACATAACTGGTATTGTATCCTGTTGTTCTTTTCTGGTTTTATGCTCTATAATATATTCTCATAGTTTTCTCTTTCGAAGTTTGGCTCTATATGACTTTTTTTGGTTTGTATTAACTCAGCAGGTGGGTCTCCAAACTATGAATATGCAAAACCTGTGTAACACTTAAAGCACAGCTGGATATGGTTTCTTTTCACTGCTTCATGATACAGTTGCATTGTACATGACTGGGACAATAATCCCGTCTTTTTACTGTTTTGTTTTTTTTTTTAATGAGAAAGAGGAAGAAAATGCACTGCAGGACAGCATTATTGAAAAAAAAATAATAAGAGAGCTACAATTAGCAAATGTGACTAAAACTTTTTTCTTTGAGGAGTTTGATTACACAGTGATGTGTCCCAGGAGAAGAGCTGCCTCCTGGGTAGAAGTAGGTCTCTGGGTAGAGGGATATCTCTGGAAATATGTGTGTATAGAAACAATAATTTATTTATGCAGAAATAATACATGAAAAATTCCAGTTTTAGCTTAATTAGACAACACAAAGTTCTTAATCTTTGCACAAAGACAGGTCTTGTATTCTTTGATATTCAGGAATTGTTTTGAGTCTGTGGTTTTAAAAATGGCCTGAATTCCAGTTGTTGTTTCCTAGCAGATTATGGCCTTCTACACATCCTTCTCTCCATTTCTTCTCATCCCTGGGTCCAGACTTTCTTTGTAAAGTGAAGAAGCTCAACAACACAATTTCTGTCCTTTCTTTCCTCAAGCAAAACTAACAAATGTTTCATATGACACGCATTTTGATATGCAATTTTTCATACCAGTAAATAAATAATTTTAAAAATTGAACAAAACCTTCAATTCAGTTACTTCAGAATGGCCTTTCATTAACTGTATGTTACCTTGAAATATCGCTAAAAGACACTATAAAGTACAATTATTAAAATTCTTTGATGCCATGATACTTGGACCGTTTATACTATAGCAATTGGTAGCTGATAGATCTTCCCAGAAAAAAAAGATAAATTTGACTATCTTCACTTGTAAAAAGTGATATATTTTCAATAACTGTAGAATGTGGTCATCAGCTGTTAGACTCTAATGAGACAGAAGAGCAGTGTAATGTCATTCATTCATATTTGTAGAAATCTATCTTTGCTGCAGACATGTACTTCATTTGTACAGGGACAGCAGGGCCCAAAAAAGTGGGGCAGCTAATTGTACTGTCTTTTTCAGTAATATTTTTCTATCACTCTCTCTTGAGTCTGAAAGCCCTGTGATTTTTACTCTCATGCTCTATTCTAAGGTGCAAAATTATGACTTTGCATAGACTGGTGTTCATATTATTAATCTTAGAATATTTGGTGGTTTATAGATTCTTAGATTCCCAGAAAGAACATCCTATCCAGCTATTATTTTTTTCTGTTTATTAGAGGAAAGAGAACTTACTTAAAGGCATGAATTAAGTGGTAACTTGAATTGCGGGTGATCATTCTCTACTTTTTTGAGAACATTCTATTTAACAAATGCTTCTGTAGAAAGAAAATTTTAAAATTTAAAATGCAAGTATTGTGCTGTTGGTAGCAGAAATCCTGTCTTCATGTTCCTTTTTGTATCTGTTTCTCCAGTTCTTATCTATGCTGATGTACCTAGTTCATATGATTCATAATGGTCATAAAAGCAACTCTATCATTTTCAAATTTTATCATTTTTTCTTTGGCTTCCTAGAATTAGTAAGAAAGTGACATGTTGGCAGAACCTAAAGAGTTACCTGGTCTGAGAGTGTGTGGACATCATAACTATGGGTTCGAAGGATTCAGTAATACACAAGAAAACAGATATTTTATTCTCTAAATTTCTCTACTTTACTACAGGATAACACAAATATTCCTTTTAGCAAGTAAACTACCACAAATTCACCGCTAGTAAATATATTTATGATTAATAAAGACAACATATATTATCTATTATAGCTAATAGATTATAGTTTATTTAATCTGTATCAATAGGTATAGCTTATTGGTAAGAAACAATTAACAATTACTATCCTCAATCAGTAATATAATATCATTTAAACAGTATGGGAGCAATCAGTAATAGCAACAACCAGTAACATCAACAACCAAATAGGTATACACATATATATAGATGTATATGTATATGTATATATGTATAAACCAGATATGTTTTATATATATAAACCATATATGTATTATATACATTATTATATAGAATAGTATAATATATAATGTATAAATTATATATATATACTTTTACATATATATTTATATATAGTATTATATATTTGTCCTTAGTGAAGCAACTTTTAATGAATGCAAATTTGACTGACTGCTTACAGAAAGGTTTGATGTGTAGCAAGTGAATTAGACAGATTTCAGAAGGAGCCAAAGGGTGATCCCAAGGGTGACACAGCCATCCCAGAGAGAGGAGGAAAAACCAAACCAAGCTGTTGGAAACATGAAAGAGTGAAGCAAATGCAAAGTTCAATAAGTGATATGGTCTGCGGTGCGAACATGAAAACCAGATGGAGGTCTTGTGGTTGGTGCTGCTATGGCATTAGGGAGAAACCTGGAGTGAGGTGGAAGGGGCTCAGTCTTTCCTTCTTATTGGTTTTGTACAAACCAAGTACACCTCCTACCAAGAAATATTCCATAAAATGCAACCACAGAGAATGGAAAGTTTGACTACATACCCATCCACAGCCTTACACACTATAGTGGTTTATAAGGTATAAAAGGTACCCCAATATCATGCCTAACTGGGTAATAAGAATTTGACACAAAATTCATAAGCAGAAATCAATGGGTTTGTTATCCTCGCCTTGCCAAAAAAAGGACACATTTTGGTTAGTCTTCCATCCTTGGCTATGCTGGGTGTTGACCCACAAAATTAAACTTGTGATTGCAATCATATTATTAACGCTATATATTCTGTAGTTACTGCATTTGTCACCAGCAATCCAAAAGAACCATATATGCTGCATCCAGTAAACAGTGCTATTCATGAACCTGACTGGCTCTTCTGAATGTAACAGGACCTAAAGTTAATAGTCTATTCATGCATCCAGATTTGGGCCTTTAGTTATGCTTTTGCAACACAAACCAAGCACAAGAAGGAGGGAAACAGCAAAATAATAAGGTCTCGCTTCACAAATTATCTGTGTCACAGAGTTTGGAGTCAGCCAGGAAGCCTCAGTGGCAATCCAAGGTCTCGTGTAAAGTTTGTGCTGAGTGTTCATATTCACTAAATTAAAACCATGTGCAGCACAGTAAACTCTTAGAAAGGCTCTATTTAGAATAAAACTCAAATTCTTTATATATCAGAGACATATGAGGGTATAGAACATTACAACTTCAGGCAGCTAATAGATGCTGTTAATTCTGATTTTTCATCTGTAACTGCCAGTAAATTATGTTTTTTTTGGTTCTTGTTTCAGTTCAATTTTTTTTCTAAACTGCTTTCACTGTTACCAATGATAAGTGGCCATTACACTTTCTTGAGTATGAACTTATGAATCGTATCTCAGAACATCTCCAGTTTCTTGGAACCCCAGCTGTACTGCAAAGAGGTCAGCTGCACTTTTCAAGTATATCCTTGTTTAGTTCCCAAGCTTGCAGGTCCCAGGCTGGCCTGAAATTTCTGTCAGTGTTTTTCATCAGACAATTTCTTCTGTTCAGTAATTTTCCCTTTATAATCAGGCCATCTTTAAGGCTGCTAACATCACATGGTCACAAATTATTATCTTTTCAACAGAAAGTTGATACAGATTAACCAACTTTCTGTTCAGTTGTGGTCCAAGATGGATTTGGCCCTTAAGTACTCCATGATCCTAAAATCTTTTTCATCCTTAACAGTTCTATGAATCTATGATTCTATATTTTATTTTGTGGGTCAGGAGGGCACCCATTCAAAAGAAAAAATAAAAGGCAAAAAGAAAATCACTTTCCCCAGTAGGATTGTTGTAGTCTTCTTGATGTCACTGAACAAGCTGCCCTGGAGAAGTAAAACATATGCAATTAGGTATCCACAACACTTTTTATAAGCTTTCAGTACACCCCACATTACCTTACTTGTGCTGTTTGTTAGATTGAATAGGATATCTCTTGTCTTAATTTATCCATATGAGTTTTTAAACTGAAATAGTAAGGGTGGCTCCTGTGTCAAATGAGAGAGGTAAACAAACCTGTAGAGAGACTTGGCCCGTGTACAATCACTGCTTAAATTGAATAGCTGGAATTCCTTTTTGGCTATGTGTGTCCTTCTGTTGAATTTAGATTAAATGTAGTGTAATTTTCAATCTGCTAGAATCTCCTGGTTCTGATATAACTATGGTAAGAAGCATTTTATACCTTTCCTACTTTCCTGGGTTTGTGTCATTTTACAGGTTGTCTGCTGTGGTTTCTGGTAATCTGAAACTCTCAGTCAAATTCACCTTGTCAAATTACAGTGCTACTGTCCATTCTTCATCAGCTCCTTTTTGGCTGACCTTCACTTACTTGGAAATCTGTCATTCAGTTGTTAAAATATAAATTGAGTTCTCACTGATTTTTTGTTCCCCATGTCTATTATGTTTGTGTCTGCTGTCAGATACTTAGATTTTTACTGGGATGTGTGCCTCTAAATTTGTCTCCTGACCTGTGTGTGATTTCTCAGTAGCAATGCAATCTGGCTGCAACCCATATCAAAAAGTACTGAATTTTCTGCCCATCTATTAGATAGAACAAGATTCAGTTTCCATCTGAGCATTTTCTTTAAAACCCATCTAATATGGAGGATGTATATCTGAGCTAACTTTATGTACACTTTAATTTCCACAACAGAAAAAGTATAGAAAACAGAAAAGTGCAAGGAACTTAGTGAAATTTTGGAAGGATAAAAAGAAAAAATAAAACCAATTGAAAAATGTAAAAAAATAGGCAACCTGGACAAAGAGTTTCACAGATGCAGTAAAAGTACACTAAGCTTTATTTAAGTTTTAAACTATATAATAGAAGAGTTCACTGAATATATGCTGTGAGGACAATAGAAGAGAAGTTCTCCTTTGAATTTGAAACTTTTACAAACTTTTAGTTCTACCTGTTGATGAGTCCAGATGATTGGCAGACCTAGCAGAATTAATGAATAGCCTATTTTTTTCTAAATATGTAATAAAATATACCATTTATTGTATTACACCTCCTAAAAATCAAAAAATCAAATTAGATTGCATTTGCTAAATTAAATTTATCAAAGTATACATGACATATATTTGATTTAGATTATTGTTTCTAAGTAATTTTTGAGACAATATCTTGCATTCAAGTTTGCCTCTTGTTAATCATACCTGAAAGTCTTGCTATTATTTATGATTGGCAATTATTGAAAACTAAAATCCACTTTCTGGTGACCAGTAAACAGCTTTCTAGATGTAATTGTGAGAGTAGAGAGTAATTGTGTAGGACAAGCTGTGGCAATAACCTCCAAATTATACTTTTGTTTTGAAGTCATTTAAGAACTTGAATCCTTTGTGTAGACCATAAATAGCAGCACTAAATGTTTTTTGTGATGTAGCTGTGAAGGGGTCAGTTAGCACATCTATTCATTTCAAATTGCTTCCACTGACACCAGACCTGTCCCTTCATCACCCAGAGGGAGATGAAGAGAAATAATGAATGAACTAAAAATAGAGGAGTGAATCTATTTGAGGATGACCTGATAGAAAGTCATAAAGAAAGGCAGAGAAAACCATCTGGATCTTTTCTGAACAGTAACCTAGGGTGACATTGTCTCTGTTGAAGACATGGAGTGTTTTGACTGTCCTCAGAATCTCCCCTTTGCTTTCTCAAGTTTTGAATCCTTTTTCTTCTCAGCAATATCAACTTGATCTTTACTCCTCAACGTTCAAAATTTTTAAAAAACCAATTAAACAAAAGTATGACTTTTCCTAATATGAAAAGAGACAAGATTTTTGGTCCATCACAAGACAAATACATGGTCCCAGTAAAGAACTTAGATAAAAGTTGTGGTGACAAAGCTATAACCCATATTTTATTCCCCCATTGTTACTTAGATGGGGGCAATATTGAAGGACAAAAGGATCATGGCTAAGGAGCAGAGAGGTTTGAGTTCAAATGTGATTTATTCTGGAAATTACAAATAAATCTAAAGCAATGAAAGAAGCTTAAGAAGTTGGAATTTGATTTATCTTTTATACCATTATTTAATCCTACTGAGAGTAAGAAGAAAGGGGAAATTGAATTTTTATTTATGGTTTAAAGCATTCCAAAAAGTTATTGAAAAAGGGACAAACCTCCTGCATAATTTCAGTTCAGAGTAATTAAATATTAGAGAGGCTCTGATTTCCAACAGGAATTATAATATAGCGCTTTGAGACTTTATTATGTACAGACTTCTGGCAAGTATGTGAATAAGACATGAAATTTAGAGGAAACACCAGAGGATGAGGGCAGGAACACCTGTCTCAAATGTCTTTTCATTCCTGTCAGAAATAATTTCTTAATCAGTGTTCATTTTGTTGCTGGTAACATTAAACACTCTCAGGGTGAGTGCATGGTCCAAGTAGTGACTAAAATAAATATTAATGCACCAAGCCCAAAGAAACTAGTCGTGAAATAGCATCTCTAAAGTGTCAGGGAACCCAGCAGAGAGAAGGTGGCTGTGACTCCGTGCCCTTGGGTCTATGCCGAGCCATGGGGAGAGATCACTTCCCTCCACCTAGTGCAACACAGGATGATGTTAGCATACACTACCATGTCAGCAGAAATAGAATCTGAGTTCTTGTTAGAGCCAAAATTATGCACTCCTGTCATGTGTCACACTTCAGCAGAAAATAAAAGTCCAGAGAACTGTTGTTAGGGAGGGTGGAAAGATGGAAAATAAATTTGAATGTACTGCTCAGGCTAATAGTCTGTCTCACAACTTCTTTTTTTAGCATTCTTTTCAAATATTATTTTTCTAGCTCAACTTCTGTAATATTATTTAAAAAAAAATTGGTGGCAAATCTAGGAATTAAAAGGACAATAATCAGAGCACTGAAAGAGAAATCTCTAAATGTTTAAACCACATATAAGAGCCAGAAAAATGTGGGAGGAAGCTCCCCAGTTCAAGGAAGACAAGGAACTGCTGGAATGGGGTCACTGAAGGCTACAGATATGATTAGAAGACTGAAGCTTCTCTCTTATGAGGAAAGACTGAGGGTGCTGGGCCTGTTTAGCCTCAAGAGGAGGTGACCGAGGTGGAAACTCACCAATGTATACAAGGTGGCGTCAAGAGGATGGAGCCAAACTCTCTGTGATAGTGCCCAGCATCAGGACAAATGGCAATGGGCAAAAACTGAAACAGAACAAGTTCTATCTTATCTATCTTATCTATGAGGTAAAGCTTCTTTACTTTGAGGGTTACAGAGACTGGAAGAGGCTGCTTAGAGTGCTTGTGAAGTCTCCTTCAGACTTGCTCAAAACCCACTGCAACACAATCCTGTGCAATCTGCTCTAGGTGAAACTGTTTTAGCAGGGGCGTTGAACTAGATGATTTCCATAGTTCCCTTTCAACCTCAGCCATTCCACTGTTCTGTGAAAGCTTTTAAAACTGTTTGGAAGGCTTTCTAAAGCAATACTTTTAAATGTGCACATAATTTTTGTGGTGACTGGAAGGCTATAAAGCAACTCCAGTGCAAGCAAGTTTTTACTTCCACTCCTAATATTTCTCCTGTGACACAGGAATAAATTGGGCCCAAAGTGTCAGCTTAAGTGTTTGTGACTAACATGGGAAATTTAAGAAATATAAAGCCTCTCAAACTATGGAAAAGAAAGCCTGGGTCTTGGGCAATGTATTTGATCTTTAATTTTGCTTTACTTTGCAGACAAAAGCAAACACTATTTTTTTTTCTTGGCTATGAATATTTTTTCAACAGATGCAAGCTGTTATTACTGCTTCTAAACAACTAAATAATGGAAAAAAAATAAAGAAAAGAGGTTCTATTCTCCCTTCCTCTATTCTCTCTGGTATCACAGAAGTGTAGAATCAGTTGTAGAATTAGCAAAAGTTTGACTGTTTGGCTCAGAGCAGAAAATTGTTATTAGCTACTTGGCAATAAAGAAAAAGTGAGAGCACCCCATCAGCACCCAAACCTTTCATCTTCTAGAAATTGGTCCCATTGGAAGCATGCACTTGTTTGTTAAAAAATGACCTCTGCTACATGTTCTGAGGGAATGAAAAAGAAAACAAAGCAACTACTCAGGCAGTGTAATTGGAGAAAAAAAAATATATTCTGGTCCAAAAGGAGTTAACAAGCTTAATTTTGGAGATAAGCAAGGAGTGATTTGAGCTCAGCCGAAACTAGTATCATTTTTCCATCCATCTACACTTCAATATTTCTATCACATATTTCTCAATTTTAATATTAATTCGCTTCCTTTTCATTTATAATTTCTTTAGTCATGACAATTTTATAGAACTGGTAATGTAAAATACTTGAATGCTGAGAGAGTAATTCACACTGTTAGGGTTGAGGTGAGATTTTGTTCCACTTTTAAAAAGCTATGGGAAAAGAGTTTCAGGTAAGTACTAATTCATTGCCAACTACATAAAAGCTCATACTACATGTACAATTTTTTGTAAGAAGAGCAAAAACATTTCCAAAAGAAGTGAAAAGACTGTCAGCCAGAATTTTGGAAAGTATACTGGAAAGCCTGGTTGTGAGTATACGTTGAGAATCCAAAATTAGCAAAGATAACCTACATTAATTATTTTTTCATCATGTTTTCTCTGAGATTTGAGTTACTTGTGGGCTATCAATGAACTGCATGAGCACATGGAAGTAAAAGGCTCTAAGGTATAATACATCTTGACACATGCATCCTGTCATCATTAATGAAGAAGGTGTGCTGTAAATTAAGCCATGTGGTGGCCACATTCATCAAATAGCTCTAGCTGTCCTTCAGTTTGTGCAGATGTTAAATCTGGTGTCCCTCAGCAGGCTGGGAAAATGGCAATGAGATTATCAAAACTGATATCAAGATTATGCAAATGTGCAACCATATGGGTCTGTCAAAATCATATTTGAGTAAATGAAAATAATTATATTTGAAAGAGCCTGTTGAACTTTAACTATTGGAAATCATAACTGCCTACCATTCCCTGCCTTTGTAAGTTCTTATTCAGGAATCCTCAAGAAATGCTATGACAACAAAAAGAGTTTGTCTGAGTAAAGATAGTGTCAAGCACTGCAAGGGTGCAAATTATGAATTCTGTATTATAACTAAAAATCCTACTTTCAGTGTTACTGACATTCATTCCCACCAAGAAGAGATGGCTTGCCAGATTTCTGTGTTAAAAGATTTAAAATGTATCCTTAGTAAACCTAGCCTTCTAAAACCACAGTACAATACAACAAAAGTGAATACTAATAATATCCAAATATTGTCAAAAGGAAAAGTATCCTTGCCAAATATTAAAACTAATCACATTTTGAACAAAGAAGCAACCATGATGCAGTGCAATTACTACAATGCTGTTCTCATTTCTTACTAATAATGGCTGTGCATCTTCTTTTTACCCACAAATATAGTCTCTGATCCAGAAAAATTAGAATACATGTTTTGTTATTTTTTTTTCTTGTGGATAAGATGTTGATAAATACTTGTAGCCTAACAGCCATATTTTCAGATTTCCTCTAAGATAATAAATGAGGGAAATTTTTCTTTTGTATAAATTAAAAAAAAACTCGACAAGGACAAATAGAAGTATGAATAACAATCCCTTTAGTAGTCAGAGCTCTGTGTTTGGTTTGTCAGTTGAAATACATACTTGGGGGGTTTATTTAGATTTTAAAGGTGTTTTGTTTCTTGTCTCCCAATGTTACATTCTGTTACATTAAGCATTTTAAGTGTTAGAGTAAGAATTAATCAGTGAGATTTTTTTCTCTGTCTATATGATGCAACTAAGAGGAAATGGTAGGGCAGTGCTCTCTTTAATTAGTACACACATTTTAAACATATTGAGACAGAGCCATTTTACTATTGGCATCACTTCTTGGCTTAGGAACTACACAGTCATAATTCTCAGGGTGATACTGGTGGGCTTTGGCAGAGCTGTGCAGTACTGAGACCTCCAGACCTTGCAGAGGACATGACCTTGCCATGGATCACCTCGTCTTTCATTGTTGCAGCTAATGTATACAAGCAAAGGTCATAGCCTACATGTGAGATGTACAATTGTTGAGCTGAATGAGGGCAGTGCAATGTCCACAATTCTTCTATGATGGATATGGTTAAAATAAAAAGCAATGCAAAAGATAGTCACATAAAGAG
Source organism: Anomalospiza imberbis (assembly GCF_031753505.1). Classification (NCBI taxonomy): domain Eukaryota; kingdom Metazoa; phylum Chordata; class Aves; order Passeriformes; family Viduidae; genus Anomalospiza; species Anomalospiza imberbis. The sequence continues at coordinate 23,036,196 of NC_089685.1, forward strand.
CCTATTGATAAGATGAGCTCTTTTGGTTCCAGTGAGCAGCACCATTTATTTTACTGGTTAGAAATGAGGTATAAAGCAAAGAGTATTAGCGGTGTTTTAAAGGTTGAGGGGAATGTGATAAGAAAAAGGCTGTGGTTGATCATTTGAGATGAACAGCTCAGCACTTTTAAGAATTTAGTGTCTATTTTTCCCATTCCTCAGCTGGGAGCTCAGTGACTCCTAAATCAAGATCAAGAGACCAATCAATTACAAAAAAGGTTAGATTAAAAAGTGTACATGGAGGCATAATCCTAAAGATATGGGGCAGATCAAAAAGGTAGGAAAGGTCCAAAAGGAAGTATTTTACCAATATGCTTGTACATGTAGTACAGCATTCTAAACTCAAATATATTTCGTACCTGCAGCAGAGATGTTGAGAAGTAACAGTGATCACATTTTAGAGTGACTGAAAGAAAAAATGTTGGGGCATTCAGATGTGGGTGTGGCATGAAAAAATTGTACTGTGAGAATTATCATGGGGGATTGTAGTCCAGAGGATTTGAAGGAAGAAACATATTAATTGCAATATCTTTATCCAGGTTTCTAACATCTTTTATGATGACATTTTTAAGGCTTCATATTTGCAACCAAATTATAATCTGTATAACTTCTTACATTCAAAATAAATATATGGGATTTTTTTCTATGTTTATGTATTTTAATTTGCACCAGTTTGGAAACTTCAACTGGATAAGAAAAGGTTAGTAATATTTGGCCCATGTTATTTTTATACCATTTGCTCTGGTGATGGATTCATAACACAAAGGGTATTTCTTTTTAGCCAAAAACTTGCTGATTAAAGACAACATTTTAGCAGACAAGTGAGGTTTTTTTGTGCGTGCAAAGATATATCAATGTCTATACTGTTGATCTTACTAATGAAAATATGTTGATACTCAAGCAAATGTATTTTAGCATACAGCATTACTTTGGTCCTAATATGCTTAACTGTACAGAACTCTTGCTGCAGCATCCTGTAAATACCCATCTTTCAGCTACCATTTCATTAGTTTTCTACATTGTCTGTATGCATATTATTTGCTTCTTAAACTCAAACTGAATTTTTTTCTCTTTTTAGTCTGTCTTTCTTTTTAATAATTCCTTCATAGTTTTTTTAAATTATTATTAATGGTGTATATCCTTATCATGTTATAGAGGACTGGGGAGAGTAGGAGAGCCAAAAAATTGAACTTTTTAATAAAAATGGGTTCTTTTAATTCTTCTAGATATTTATAGATTTATACATGCATACACATGCATGGAAAAATCAATTTTTACAGGTATAAATATTTTTCACGGGGGTCTTTGGTTTTATGAACTGTACACTTCTTCCAGATACCCAGATTACAGACTTAAAGTGGGCTTACAGGATGTCTTAGTATCCTTATATACAAGGTTCCATGTCTAATATTGGATACAGCCAGGTTTTAAAAATAAGGATTTTAAGAGATTACATTTTGATCTTCTTGTTAACATATCAACAAAATGTACTTTTTCCTCTGCTTCTACAAGGTTCCATTGAGGAAAATATTTTCATTTATATTTCCCATTACCTGCAGAACTCAGTTTAACTAAACTGGAAAGATCTTTCTTCCAATAGGAGGCGAAAACCAAAATAAACCCTAACCACGTGTTGGGATGGTGTTGGGCAGGGCAGGAGTTGGACTTAGTGATCCTTGGGGATCCCTTTCAATGCATCCCTTTCAATGCATTCCTTTCTGTGATTCTGTGAGTTAGGAGTTGAAGGCAAAGCACTATTAAGATTATGATTCAGACAACCCTGTGCCTTATCAGTGTAAAAATATATACTTGAGATTGTGACCACAGAGATCACTCTCCAGCTCTGCCTAAAAAAAAAGAGAGTAACAACATCCATAGTCCAATAATGTGACGTACTGATCATATGACCAAAGCATTCTGGTCTGGAAATAGAGGTTACTGGGATCATTTATCCCATGTGGCAATTCAGAATTCTGTCACTTTTCTACACGAATTTCTGCCAAGGCAGGGTACTCATAAGCAGAGTGGTAAAACCAGATGGATTCAAGACCAGAGGAAGAGAGCATAAAAGCTGGTATTCACAGCCCACCTAGTAATTTGGCAGTGACACCGTAGGAGCCAGGGCTTCCTCACCCCCTCGTGAAGCCAGAGCTGTTTCATCTTAACTGACATGTCCAGTGCTGGAATCACCTCTCCCAGAAAAGAAGAGTTGATTCTTTGCAAACATCCTGAGAAAGCTGTCCTGCTGCATGGCAGAAATGCAAAAAGCCACACTGCCAACCACAAGAGATCAGATTTAGCACACAGAGACTGCCCTAAGCTTCAGACGTTTGTCCCTGTTCATTTAATGTCTCATTTCTATTAATGTCTGTATTACAGTCAAAGGAAGGCATTCATTAAAAAAAAAAAAAAAAAAAAAAATATATATATATATATATATATATATATATATATATAACTTTTCAGCTACTAAAGAAGGTTAAACATGCTGTCATGACCTTTGACAAAACCATCACACTGAAAGACTTCCAGGATGGGCATTATGCTTTTTTTCTATAAATTGGTAGTGCTTTGTTGTGGTGTGGTTTTTAAGTTTGTGTTTGCCCACTATTCTCCTCCCTAATCTCCTCCCCTCCCGAGTTACCAATCTCCCCAAGCCCTTCCCTAACTTCTTCCCTCCCAAGCTGTCAGTCCTCCCTATCCCTACCCCTTTTTCCAGAGTGTTCCTTGTCCATCTTGTAGTATTCGATACTCCATTTGTTACTTTGTTTTATCCCCCTCCTCTGCTGTACCTGATAGGTTTATAGAGTGTTAGCCCTGCCCTAGATTCCTCCCCTGCCATGCCCTCATTGGTTGCTTGCCCTACACCACTCCCCCTATAAAACCCTCTGCAGACCCCCTAACTTTTGTCTTGGGGTCCCAGGTTGTGGACCTAATAAATCCATCCAGTTTTACCCAAAGTCCCGTGTCATCGTTATCTGTTCCTGCGCCGGACCAAGCAATAACTGGGAATAGCAGAGCTCATGGGAGGAAGGTCGCACCCCTGCTGTCGCTGCCCAGCACGCCACGACAGCGCACTATGACAGTGCCATCTAAAAAAAAAAAAAATGTAATTTTTGTCTTGATTTGAAAATACATTATCATTATCTCCAGAGGTCCAAATATAATGGAAAAAGATGAATTTGGGGGATGTGATTTTTTGTGGATGTTGATTCTCAATAACTTTGCCTTGTGATGCATTGTGTGAGACAAAGCGGCTCAGTGGGAGATCATAAATGATCAAGGGTATTTAATTACATTAAGCCAGACATGCAAAGATAAACTAAAGTAAACAAAAATATGTACTATGTACAGCAATCAAGATCTGTGATTTGAATTTGCCTTGATTGTGATAGCTGAATGTTTCAGAAACAAGTTTTTTAATTTCAAATGAAGCAAGTAAACACTTTTTTTGATTTGCTAAAAAGTCCGTGAAATTCAGGAAGTCTGTGAACCCTATTCATGTGACATAAGTCAAGATGAAATCTTGGTTAAAGATGAAATCATCCTTTTATTACTTCTAAGGAATCTTACACAACATGAGCAATTATTTTTAACACTTGTGTTAAATAGATCCATGGATCTCTCAAATTTATATAGGATTGAAGTTACATCAGATTGAAGTTTACATAGGACTGAAGTTTACTTAGGATTGAAGTTTACATAGTTTACAGAGTTTACATAGGATTGAAGTTTTAGTGTCAAATGGCAAAAAATCGGTTATTACATTAATTGAAAAAGAACCAACAGCTGGGAAGTTTCAAAATAATCTCCATCTGTAGTCCTTTATGTATGCTTTCAATGAAAGCATGTTGATGGAAGGAGAAGAGAGTAGGGAATGAATTATTTCTGTTCAATGGCTCAAAAGGAAAGAATTTTTTTCATGTTCAGGGCTGCTTTGAGTAGTTTCAGATATGATTATTTACAGAATTTGTGGCCAACAAATGTCAGCACATAAAATCAGTTACAAAGGACAGCATTGTAAAACTACTTGTATATTAATGCCTCAAAAAAATGGCTTGTGATTAAAGGTGGATAGCTTCAGTGGAGTGAGCTGATTAAGACAGTAGCAGCTAGCCAGCAATTTAATCAATTAACCAGATTTCTAAAAATACCCTGACTTTTTAAATTCCCTTTTACTTGGGAAGATAATCCTCTGGTATAAGAAATACCATTGGTCTGTGCCATGCATTTGAGCCTTGGCTTACAAGGGCTTTAAAACCACTTCTTTAAAGACAGAAATACAATGGAATTAGATTTTTATGTTTGGCTTAGCACCCAGAAGGTCTTTCTCTGTAACTACAAGAAAACATATGTCACATGGCTGCATTGCAGCAGTTCAGAGTTTTTAAAGTCTTTGCACAGTCTTCACTCAGGCCCCAGCGTCACTCAACTGTCTTGTACAATCACCTATTTGGATTTCTGACAATGCACTCTAAAATTAATGAACTCAAAAGAACTTTTTGAAAGTATTATTTAATATGTAGTACAAAAATATCAACAGGCTGAGACAATTACCTTGTAGAACAGTTCTGATGATTACACCACAAATTAAACAGTAAATGTAGCAACAAATGGCTGATGTTTAGAAAGGATAGAGGTGAAGTGCTTTTTTAAATCTGGTTACAATTATTCAGTTATGATTCTGTAATTAATATTAAAGTAAGGGACTTCATTTTTTAAAGACTGTTTTTAATATATTATACCTCTACATTAATATTGGAATGTTAGCAGTGGCATAAAATCTGATGCTTCCTATTGTGTTCTAGATACAAAACATACTCCATTCATGCTAAGACAAAATGTAAGAGAAGTAAAATTGTACTGTAATATTAGAAGGGAGCTTGAAAAAATCACCTGAGTGATCATCTTACGGTGAAAACATCCTAATAAATATTTTTCTCTTGCTCTTGAAAACAAATGTGGAAACAGTTTTATAGCAACATGCAGTAACCGGGTCCTCTGTTTCATAACATTATAAAGTTAATATCTTATCAATAGCTTCTTCTTACAAGAGAAACTGATTTCTACTCATCCTTTCCTATGATCTTCATTACTTCTTCATAGCTACCTATAATAATTAAGCGACTGTTGTTCCACTTCCCGCCTCCAGCAAAGGCAATTTGATTATTTTTTGCTTCATGTACTCTCTAATAGGCTTGCCATAAATGGCATCCTCTTCTGGGCTCTTTTTTTCTTTCCCCTTAGACTGTGGTGCTTAAAATTGACTGTGGCATTGCAACCAAGGATCACCAGTGCTAAGTAGAGCTGAATAATTCTATTCCCTGTTGCAGAGGGAAGAGAGAAAATTTCTGTCAAACAGTGGTTGGCGTCCAGGTGTCTGCTTTACTTCACTGCCCCATTATGGTCAATGGTAGGGTACACTGTGTCCACATCCTAGCCTTTCACACATAAGGATTTTAGTTTAGTTTAAATGTACCTTTATTGAAAATTTAAGGTAGGAATTTAATATTTAAATATTTGCCTTAACTACTTTTTAATTATTTGGATGAAGAAGTGAGTTAACTATATATTCTAGAACTGTCTGGGACAGTTTGTCCCTCCTTTTCTTTGCACTTTTGAAGATAGGTCTATGATTTTTCTTGTTCTAAGGATTGCTCTAAGGATTTCTTATGCATATCATTTTCTAAAAGTACCTTCATGTTTCAAATTCTTCACACAGTGCCATAAGCACTTTAATGTAATTTTGAGAAATGTTTGGAACCATCATCAATAATTCTTCCTTTCCAGAATCAGCCCATTTCTTGTCAAATTATTGAGTTTGAATTCAGACTTCAACAAAGAATGAAGAGAAAGCTCCAGTTGTTATTTGTTCCTTTTATTTCCAATTAGAGTTGGATCAGTATTTCTTCTAGTTTTTCTCTTATGCAGGATCTCATAGTTTGGTCTTTAATTTATCTTACTAATTGATACTCATGTGCTGTCCTATTTCTGGATTTATTCTTACAACTATAAGGTTTCTTCTTTTTAATATTTTCAGTTATATGACCCACAACCATAGGACATTTTTATCTTATTTCTTTTTGCTTTTCAAGTTGCTATGGACATCCTGAATACTTAAAGTCTTCCTCTAACTGTGCTTACCATCTTCTTCTTGCATTAACTCATTTGATACTGTGCATTAATATTGTTTCTTCCAGTTACTGCCAGATATGCTGCATTTCTGTCTTTCTCAGATTAGCTTCCCAAATGATCTATCATATGAGTTTCCTGAGTTCTCTATCGAAGCTTAACTTCTGAAACTACACTGGTTTTAGTTCTTCTATCACTTATTTCCTTAGGGTAGTTCACTTTATCATCTTGTGATTAGTTTCACCCCATACTACAATGCACCTATTTCATCTCAATCAATTCTCCCTGACAGGCAGAACTAAATCTAAGTTAGCTGGTCCCCTTCTAACTTTCTAAACACAGTTTTTTCCCAGTACATCTACAACACACTCCATGAGCATGATTGCCAGTCTATAGCCTGTTATAACACTATGTCATAGTAAAATTCTCTGCTGACACAAAAATCTAATATTTAAATAGGCTAATAAATGCTCCATTAAGCTCCTCAAGAAAGGTCTGTATGGATTACTGCCATTATTCCATTCTTCTTGTTTTCTTAAACAAAGATAAAAAATATTACTTTCTCAATCTTAATGAAGTTTAGATATAAATATGATGAACAAACACAGTATATCTTTCCTTACCTTTCTTTTCTGGAATATCAACTCTACAAGTAAAAAAGACTGTTCCCCAGAACTTCTGTGATATTATTCATGTTGTATAAAGAGTTTTAGCAAGACTTCTAGGTACTCCAATCATTTTCGTGTTCTTGTGTTTCATTTCCAAGATATGGTATCTTGGTATTTTACAATTACATTTACCACCTCTACTGGAAATTCTTTAGTTGAGAGCCCCTTCATCGTTTCCACAAGTCTTTTATCTTGGATGGACATTATTCATTGATAAAGAGGCCAGGTAGGCAGACACTTCACTCTCCCAGCACAAAAGAAGCACAAGAGTGCTTGCTAAAGAAGATGTTTAAGGGAGATGACCTGAACTGTCAGACAGAATTTCTGGACTTTCACGATAAATGTATGAATTATTCCCCATTTCATAGAGTTATTGAAGAACAATTTGTGTCCTACTCTTAGCTGATGTAAATTACCATTGCTCAGTTTACTTCACAGATAATATTACTTAATTTCAAGTCCTGTTACATTATTTTTTCATCATATAAAGGTTTGCAATGGTATTGCATGGTAGTTGCTCGCCTAAATTAAAAGAATTTATTTGCATGCAATGTAGTGCTTGACCAGGACTGCTGTTTACTGATTTGAATCAACTCAAATTTAATCTGACAGGTCCCCATTAAGTATAATATAAGTTGGATCAACTCTTTGTCACAAACAGGAAAGGAAAATACTCTTCAATAACATGTAGGGAGTTATGTCTAGTGGAAAAATATGACTGTAACAAGAAATGAACTGAAAATATCTACAACTAAAGTGCCCCCAAGAATGATTTAATAGTAATATTTTAGCAGAAGACCACATCACTTCCTTTTCATACCTTAACCCTTGAACAAACTGGATAACTCAGCATCATCTTTGTGGGCCCTAGCAGGATACTTTTAAGTGAGTGTTCACTGATGTGAAAAACATCATCCTAAATGTGTCATCTCAGATATTTCACAAATCAAACTGCTGTTTCCACACAGTAAGAGCTAATTATAACTCTGTCATAAACCTCAGCTGTACATAACTGTGCCTCCTGAGATGGAAAGCAAGAAGAAGATTATAATTTTTACATACAAATCTATTTTCTCTTTGCTGAGGGGAGACATAATCTGTGCTTGTTCTGTGCTTGGCTCAGGAAGATTGCTCAAAATGGCATCACAGAACCTGTGCTGGTGCTCAAACTCAGTGCTACCAATTTCTCTCTCTACACTTCATTTCTTTAACCACCTGCATATATGCGAAGTTGTGGTTTGAGGATGGCTAGTTTTCCTCCATTCAACTGCTACTGTCATAAACAGCAGGAGCTGGGGAGGAAAGATCTATGCAATCTCTTTTACACTTTAGTAGGTGAAAAGGGTGGTCATGAATTATGTGTGATCTAGAAGTGACCAAGGAATGTGAATCTCAGGTACAAGAATGGAGAAATTTATTAATGCAATTACAATTTCTCTTCTCAATCTGTAATATTAACAATGAAATAATTTCAAGCATTGACAACAGATCAAGCTGTTCAAGAAAACATGTGAGTGCCAGATATAGGAAAAAAAACCCAAACAATGCACAAAGATTCTTTCTTCTGTAATCATAAACATTTTGAAACAAATTGACAACCAGACTGCAAAATCAGTTTTGTGAAATATGCAGCCAGTTCAGATCTTTAATAATGGGACAAATTACAGCTGGTTGTTTTCAAATTGCTGTGGTTTAGAATGTGTCAGAATTTCTATTGCAACTTCTGTTGTGGACTTATAGCTTAGCTGTACATGTTGGGAACTTTTTCTGGTTTTGTTTTGCACTGAAGCTTAGCTTTCTTATGCACTTTCACCAATAAAATATTTAACCTTATAAAATGTAGAGGTTTAGAAACTAACTATAATACAATCAGTGTAGTTTGTGGTTTTCAGCCATATTGTACTTTGAGCACAAGATAAGAGGTGAAATGTTGGTTTCAGACAATGGCAACTTGATAGTGAATGAAATTTTTGCATATCTGTCAGTGCATTTTTACTTAAAGCATGTGTGATTTCAATTTAAGTGCATTCTAAGGTCCATTGTAGTAGGATCAAAAGGTTGTGCTGAGACAGTCTTTATGCAGGTGTAGAGATGTCTAAAGCAGAATCATGGGCATCTTTTTAAAATGCTGATTTTTGAGGAAGAACATATAGAAAATAATGACTGATCAAGGTACCAGTTTTCCAGATGGAAAGCAGCAGACAGTTAAGAAAGCTGCTTATCTCCCTCACTTCAGTAGCCCTGTCTGGCACTGAGTATGCCTTCTCTATTATGAGGCACAGCAGTAGTTATGGATCTGTTCTTTGGAGACTGTAGAGAATCCTATGATCATCTGCAAGACTTGTCTAATGGATTATGTATTAGAAAATTTGTCTTGTATTCCAAAATATGCACTTTTGTATACAGTTAATAGCTGTTTTGTCTGAAACCTACATTCACTAAATGCATGTGATAATTTGAATAATTTTTAAAGGTATTTTAGACCCTGAGATTGGCTCAGTTGATTAGAGCATGGTGATAATAACACCAAGCTTGTGGGTTCAATCCCCCATGATCCCTTTATTCATTATTTTATTTTATTTTATGATTCTTGTGGGTCTCTTCCAATTCAGAATATTCCATGTATCTCTAGTTTTATTAAAAATTTATCAGTAGTAACATTCCACACAGTATTGTGCCAGAATTGTGGTGAGAATAACAATTTACATTTGTATAGCTTCTTTTATCCTACAGGATGTCTGAGTTGTTTACAAGTATTAATACTATTTGGTTTAGTGGCTGTTTATTTTTGTTTATAAAGAACCTAATCACATGTTTACATTACCTTGCATTAATTTTGTGCTTTGAGACATTTTTGGTGTGCTTTGCTATTTCTAAAAAATAACCTGTATTGTTTGATTTAGTTTTGTTGCTGTTCGTCATAAGTAACTATTGTAAAAATAGTTAAAATCAAATACTTCCAATCATACAATATCTCTTGGTTTATAATTTATTTCTGTGCTAGCAGCAGCAGCAGTGGCAGCAGCAGTTCTTGTGGCATGCCGGGAAGACCAGGAAGCTTGCAAGGTTTCTGGAGGCTGGGTGTCTGCATGGCCGATTCAAACCACAGGAAGCTCCATAGAACTGGCCCTTGGGGAGCGCAAATGATCAGGAGTCACATGACCAGGGTGTACAAAAACAGAGAAGTGCCTGGGAGGAGTGGCATGGAATTTGGCTGCACAGTTGGTGTTGTATGCTGGGTTGGTTAATTTAGGGGTCTTAATAAATGTTAGTTAGGTTGGTTCTCTGTAGCCCTATTTTCCCGTCAAAATGGTTTGCTCCAAGCTGTCTGCTACAGGAGCTTTCACCTGTCAATCTTGTAACCACGCCCCTTCTTCCCCACAGAAAGTTCTGTGTCAATCACCCCACCTCTGCATTCCTATTTGTCCCGGAACCCTATACCCACCTTTGTTATGTTCCCATAGGTTGTTATGCTCTATGTCACTCGCCTGTCGTCTGTCCCCATTGGGTGAGGGGGCCTTCCACCCCTGTCGGCCTACCTTCTTTCATGAGGTTATCTTTCAGAAACGTCAGATGCTTTAAAAGACTACAGCATGTTTGTTTTTTTGTTTTTTTTTTTTTTTACAAACAGTCATGGATACCACAAAACCAGAACAGGAAAGTTGCTTTTTAATTAAAAGTAGGTTTGAAGATCAGTAACAGAAAGCAAAGATACCTGAGCACAAAACCATAGTTTTGCTAGTAAACTGAACCCTAGTACAGTTATTTCATTTTACTATGTGTCCTGATAACAAAGTGTGATATTAGTTCTGCTTAGCCAAGGTATCTGATTAATTGATATGAATTGAATAATGTCTTGATTTTCCATGTATTTAATAGCTGCCATTACAGGAAAGATTGGCTTGTTGTCAGCCAACAGCATTAGCTTTCCCTGAATTGTAGTTGAAGGTCATAAAACAGCACTTAGTTTGATTTATTTTATTAATTAAAGCCATACGTGTTTTATAAAGGTCTCACGATCTTGCATTTGATATCTGCAATCTGATATGAATCAATCTCATCAGCCTTTAAAACTTTCAGCACCTTAAGGAAGTCTTCTTGGATATTGCTGGCATTCTCAGAGAACACATTTTAAAGGTACCCTTGAAATTTTGCAAGTAGAAGCAAAGCTTACTTAATTTCTAATAAAAGAAAGAATTATAAGCAATCTGTAAGACTTTGCAGAGACATGGTATTGACAGAAGGTTGGAAAATTTGGACCTAAAGGTCCACTATTATATATCAACCAACCAACAGCATCACTGCTTAAATTTCCATTGACCTATGCAGAACATTTTGTACATTTAAAGGGTTCAATTAAGTCCATTTTATTAAGATAAAAGGCATTTTTACTGAATTTAAAGAGCATAAAGTTTGCCCTGTACTTTTGTCCTGTACTTTTCCCTAAAGTCACACTAACATATCTCAAATAAAAAAAAAAAAAAAAGCAAGTAATTAAAAAAAAAGTCTGTTCCTTGACTTAAACACAGAGATAATTGAGTAATAAGCCTATGGTTAGATAATACTGCTGAGTCACAAAGCTTTTTTTTAAAGAATGGAACAATAGCTAAAGTTCTGAATTCAATAGACAGCTGTTCTTAGAAAAAGAGAAATTTGCATGACATAATAGGAATTTAAAACAAAATCCCCAAAACTTACAGAAAGGAAGAAATAATTACCTCTAGCCTGTTATCTGAGAGGAAATCTTCAATATGAGAATTAATAATTTTTAGCATTCTTTTGCCCTTCTCAATAATGATATCTGTAGTTTTTCTTCAGTCTGAAATGCAAAATACTAATTCAAACAAGACCCTAAATGGAATATGGGTAAGCAAGAACTGTAATTCTGATTATGCAATCTCATTTCTTAAACAAGAACACTGTATATTTAGGGAGTTCTCAGATTTAAAATGAAGTTATGCATGGATTGAATGGTTTCCTTTAGAGACAAATCTGTGGAACTGGAGCTTGCAGTAAGGAAAAAAAATAGGAATTCCCAGCGGCAGCATCCAAGAGAATACTGAGTGTATCTACTAAAATATTTAATTTCTAATATCAAGCTAATAATACATTTCAAAATATTGAATGTTAATTACCTAATGCATAGCACTGAGAGAAAATAGTAGTTACAGAACTGTTCATTTTCTAGAAATATTAACTATGTTTCAATTCTCGATCAGAAAATAGCCAGGAACCATTTTGACAATTATGTTATATTTTAACCCTTGTTTAGAAAAACAGGCAGCATACATTTAACTAACATTTCAACATTTTATGATTTTTCTAACAAAGATGTGATGTTCCTGAAGCTGAACAGTTATTTTGTGAAGGGGAAAAATGGAATATTTTGCAAATTACAGTGCAAATATCTACAGTACTCAAAGTATTATATTCAGTGCTAATAAGAATAGTGTTAGTACAATTTCCAAGCCACCTGCTCAGAAAATGGTTTGCTACATGATGTCAGTTATGTCACTTTTACTTTCAGTAGTTAGTCAGACAAAAGGCAAAGAAGAAAAGCAATTTCCTTTACAAACTTTGAATTTGTAAGGGGTTTTGTTTCCAGAAAGTAAGTAGAGCTGACGAGCTGACAGAAGGAATCAAGCATCTGAGTTGTAAGAAATTGGTTGCCTAAATAATTTCATTATATTTTTGAGCAATACGTTCCCTTCTGTAAGACTGTAATTTCTCTAGGCAGAGGAAGCTTATTGATCCTTTTGAATGTGTTCAGTCTTATCTAACTACTCACTTGTTTGACCCACATCAATGTAAGCAGTCTATAAAAATTTTGACACTTTCTCAAGTTTTAGATTCAAATTTATCATAAATTATATCAATATAGAAAAACGGATACAGAGGTGTGAGGAACAGATTACGTGAAAAGATGAAAAGTTCCACTTTAAATTACTCATTGCTGTAGAACGCTGCAGTGCCAGGACAACGACTAGGATGGGAGTAAATGAAAGGAGGGAAAAAAGCAAACTCAAGGATATCAACGCAAAATGTACTAGTTTTGACGGGGATGCAATTAGTTTTCTTCACATCTATCCATACGGTGCTGTTTAGACCGGTGACCAAAGTGCACCAATGTTTTCCCTGTTGCTGAACAGTCCTTGCCTGTGTCCAGGCTGTCTGCTTCTCCCTCCACTCCTCAGCAACAGGGCTTGGAGTAAGCAAGAACCTGGGAGTAGACACAGCTGGGACAACTGACCAAAACTGACTAGAGGTACCCCATGCCATGTAACATCATGTTCAAAAATCAAATGTGTGTCTGTGCATTTCAAAAGAGAGCCACTGCTTGGCGACCGGATGGACATTGGTCAGGTCATGGTGACTGAATATTTTTGTGTCCCTTGTTGGGGGAATTTTTCCTCACTTACTAAAGTATCCTTTCTTGACCCATGAGTTTTCTTGCTTTTTGCTCTTTTAATACTCTCCTCCATTTGAATGGGGAGTGGAGCGTTGTGGTGTACAAGTGACTCGGTGGGGACTTAGCTTAGCCAACTGGAGTTAACCCATAACACCAGTGTAAGAGTAATTGCAAAGCAAGAATAGGCAACCATCAATGTAATTTTTTCTTCTCTATCTTTTAAAAAAGGATAGAAGTCAATGAAAGACAACCATACCTGAGTCCCAGAACTATCGCTCAGAAACTATGTGTGCTATTAGATCTAACCCTTTAATTTAAAGACTGAAGGACTTGTCTGCCAATATAGGGCTACATTATCGATTACATCTTAAAAATGTTGATGTAATGGAGATTGGATTCCTGGCAATTTCATTGTGTTTAATTCCACTGACAGATAATATTAAAGCCACAGTTTCAATGACCAAATCTATATCACTAAAAAAGAAAAAGGAACATGCTTCAGCTTTGGCATACTGGTTATTCATACTACTTAAATTATTACTGTGTTGGTTTTACTTTGGCTGCTTGCAAAGGTTTTATCACCAGAAACAAGTTCCTTCTCCTTCCTCAGGTTCTAGCTTTGCTGCATCACTATTAAACTACCTGCCAACTTGTATAAGATAGACCCATTACAGAGATCCTAGATCACACATCTCAGTATCACTGCCCCTTTTTCTCAGGTTCCTAGTTGGTCTATGATGTGACTGGTTCTGTTTTTAATAATGCAGGTGGTTAAAAATATCACTGTTCATATTGTTTACTGATTGATTCAATTGTGTTAGTGATTTGTAAAAGAGAATAGTATTCTTACACCTTAAATGCTGTTTTCAATAACAGAATAAAAGTGGTTTCTCACAAGAAAATCAAGAGCTGAGTACTTTGAATACTAATATATTATTACGATGATAATTTAAAGTGGTTGTTTACCTAAAGGTTTGTTCCAATTGATATCTTGTTGACAATTCTTTTTGTAGAATGTGGGGAGTTTTTTGTAATAGTAAGTGCTTCTATTTATGTATAGAATTATTTAGCACAACCAGCAGGAAATTGCTAGTAAAGGGAAGAATTGGCCTATCAGACCTGGATCAGACTTGACTCCACTCAATTTTGATAGATGTGATTTCTATTTTAAAGCCTAGTGACTGTGCTCACAATGAATAGAAAGCAGGAAAAAGTGATTTCTCAGATGCCCTGATACCCAAATGGTTTGAGAGTGACTGAAATATGGGTGACCCTTGCAAAAATCTTTGTTTTACTGAATTTGAGAAGGAAGTAGCTCTCTGTAGCCCTACAAGTCTCCTATGCAACTGCATCATGTCTCATTCTCTTGTGCTAAACCTGGTCCACCATGTACAATAACTTAATATTGATTTGGAGTATGGATTTTTTATCATTTCACATGGTTGCATAATCACAACTGAATTGCAGTATTTGCCTCCCTTACTGAATATTTAGGAGTAACATCACTTGGAAAGACGTAGAACAAACTGTTCTAGAAAGGCCTATGAAGTGATGGTTAGGGCATACTTGCTATAAAAGACTGAATTTCAAAGTCCTCCTTTAAATTAAATACAATCAGATACACATGAAAATGACTCTAGAATGGACATGAAAACAAGTCTCTCACAACTTCAGTGGAATGCAGTAACCAGGGGATAACTTGAGTAACCAGATGGGGTGTGAATGACATATCCTTAGAAAGAAGAATAGGTGAAAGGATTGTCAAATGTGTAAATCTGGAAGTACCCGAGTTACCTAAATGATTTAGTGTTTTTGGGATTCTGTTTGTAAAGTAGATGGAGAACAGCATAACTGCAAGCACATTGCAAAATTTATTGGTGGAAAGTCAAATTTATTACAATAAAATGCAAAAATTATTATATGTATATGGGTTGGAAGTATTCAAAAGTGATGAGGTGATTAGGAAAATTATCCAGGAACATTCAAGTTCAAATCCTCAATATAAACCTGAAAGAAGCATTACTTAAACTTCTGCCTCCTATATCCAAAGTGAATAGTACAAACATATTTACCAGCCTTGCTGAATTTGCTTATGTTCTTTTATTTCCTTATGACTGTTTGATACATGTTATTCCTAACACATTGTGTGCATATGTTTATTCTTTTCTTCATCCAGTGCTGTGTCTGAAAAATCATTACTCTCTCTCTAATACTGATGCAATGTTTAAAATACCAGGTATAATTAGTAACTTATCTTCTTCTTGGAGTCAAAACTAGAGTAGAATTTAATATTGCAATTATATTTCAAATTGGTGAAACCTGAGGAAAGCAGGTTTATGAACTGTGCCTGCTTACATTCTTTGATTCTACTACAAGATGTCAGCTTACGCTTCAATTCACAAACAAGCACAATGGAAATTGTAACATGGCCCTTTCTGCTTTCTTCCAATGTGGTCTGAATATCAATAAAATCACACAAGGTGAAATAGTTGTCTTGAAAACCCTCAGAAGCAGAAGTGTTAGCTTTGTGGTATTACAGATAAGTCTCCCTATTAATTTACTTGCAATCTTCTATCAATTGAATTTCTTTACTCCAAAACCAAAGAAAATAAAATAATAAGGAAATAAAAAGACAAAACAAATCTATTGTCTCACATTTTTTAGACATTTGAAAAAAATTATAAAACTTCATTCTCTTTCATTTCCACAGTAAAATATTTTGAAGAGATTCAGAAATCAATTTGCACATTTTTCTTTTGAGAAAGTTATTTTTTGATTAAGGATTTGTGATAGTCTGTTATTTTACAGTTTGTTCTTCTCTAGTATGTTTTAATATTCCTTGTTATAAGTTTGTAATGGTTCGTTCTATGTACCCCATTTGGCTTCCCTAATGGTTCAGTCCTGAGTTGTTTACCACAGCTTTCGCTGCCAAAATGTATGTCAATCCACATGTCAATCCACCTGTATACCTCCCTTGTTCCCTTGTCTCACCCCTGTCTGTCAAAGATACCACACTTACTTGGTTCTGGAGTGTTCCCTGTCTTTCACCCCTTCCTCGAATTGGATTGTAGGGTTTGCTCCCTCCCCATGTTGGCTTCTATTGGGGAGCCCTTACCCTGCACCCCTCCCCTAATGCCCTCCTATTGGCCAAAGATTGTGTGCTCCCTCTTCCCCCTACCCTATAAAAGTAGTCCCTTCAGGTTCAGATTTGTTACTTGCTCTGCCCTGACTTCGACATTAAATGTTTGGAGATTCAGACAAGTGTCCTTCCCTTATTCCTCTGCCTCGGTTTCCTCGTGCTTTGTGCCTCTGCTGTGCTACCCACACTGCAGCAATCACTGCCATCCACAGCAGTCTCAGCAGAGACTCGGGGGCAGCCGCTCATGTGTCTGCCCTCCAGCCACAAGCAGGACAGCAAGCCGGCCAGACTCCATCCCGTGGCCACTGAGAGCCAGAAACAAGGATACTCTTCTGGTTTTCTCCTGGCTCTTCAGTGGCAATTCTGTAACTCAGGGAGGGTAACTGTACTGGAGGAGGACATACTGAATATTTGCATTTTCTGCCTAACCGAGATTATGAATGCAGGAGATTGACTCATCATTAGAAGCAGGTTAGGAGATTCAGCTTTGAAATACATTAAAAAATATCATTAGAGAGAGGGAAAAGAATAGCATAAAACATTTTTTCTATGTGCATTTTGTGAAAAGGCTTATCAGTTATTTTCATTTTTACTGTAAGGGGGAAGCTGCAGGAGGGCAGATAGCTCAGGTCGATTCAACATCCTACTCAGAAGAGGGCAGCCCAGGGTCTTGACAAGTTGCATTTTGGAAATCACTAGGGAAAGAGATTCCTCCACCTCTTTGTGCAGCCTTTTCCAGTGCCTGACCTCTTTCACAGTGAATAATATACCCAAGTAGAATTTTTCGTATTCATGAGTTTAGCTACTAGCCCTTGATCTGTTGTTGTACCCATCCAAGAAAAAATCAGGTTCTGTCTTTACTGTAACTCCCTTTTAAGTAATGAAAGACTGAAATTATATTCTTCCTTATCCTTGTTTTCTCCATGCTAAGCTGTTTCAACAGTCTTTCCTGGTATGTGATGTGCTTCAGCCTTTCCAATTGTCCTGGTGATTCTCCAGTAGTTCTATTTGTTGATATATCTCTTTTACCAGGGGTTCAAAACCAGACACAGTATTCCAGATACACACACTGAATTCAAAATCACTGGATGAAGAAGAATAACCATTTGCTTCAATCTGCTAACTACACCCTCAATCTGCTAACTACACCCTTGCTAATACAGCCCAGCAGGCATTTGGTCTTCATTGTTGTAAACATATCTTGGTCAGTTCCTAAAGACATAGCATCCAGACAGTCTGTTCCCAGCTTGGACTGATGATGGGCTTTCTGCGTGCCAAGTAGAAGACTACTTTGTATTTATTGGCCATTAGGATATTCTTATTAGTTCATTTTTTCAGCTTGTTTATTCTTTCATCACCAAGAACAGCCTAACTCTCAAGAATATCAACCATAGTTCCCAATTTGAAATAATACAAGAACCTGATAGAGTGAATCATCATCGAGGTCACTGTCAAAGTTGTTAAAGTATCATCCCTTTAAATCAATTCTAGAGGAACATGCCTTGATCACTAGGTACGCTT
The DNA here is from genome assembly GCF_031753505.1 of Anomalospiza imberbis. Taxonomy (NCBI): domain Eukaryota; kingdom Metazoa; phylum Chordata; class Aves; order Passeriformes; family Viduidae; genus Anomalospiza; species Anomalospiza imberbis. The sequence goes on from NC_089685.1 coordinate 23,054,104, forward strand.
TGACTCATTGGCCATTATCCTTTGGGTCTGATTGTCCAGATTTTTCACCCTGATTGTACTTCACCTATCTAATCTTTAGTTTGGCTACCAGGACGCCATGGAAAACCTTGATATAATGGAGATAATTATATAACATTGATATAATCAAGGTAAATGGACTTCCCTGCACTCCCTTCAACCACAGAATTGGTCATTCATTCAGAAAAGGAAAAGACAATTTGCCCATAAGAAATTGATGCTGACTATACCCAGTAACCTTGGGTTGTGTTGTTTGGGTTTTTTGTTTCCTTATGTATCCTGAAAGAGCTTTGGAATATTGAAAGTGAGTATTACCTCTGTAATTCTGCCAGGTACTAAGGCTGACTCTTCTGTCTGCCTAAGAAGAATTTTGGATGTGCTTACTTTCTGGGGCTTCTAGGATAGGAGGTTAAGTAATTTTAATTTAGGTAATTAAATTTTAGTGTCTTTGCATGTATGTCAGCTACCTATATTTCTTACCATAGCCAACAGAGGATCCAGATACCTAAAAGGATCTAGTGTCACTGGAAAAACCTTAGGATACCTGAGGCAGACTCACTAAACTAGAAGATGTGACCCATGACCTACAGAACAGTCATACTTTCCCACATAAGTTGAAGATCAGGGAAGATATTGCAAACAATCTAAGATGGAAATAAATACATGTGCTTAACAAACTAAATCATTCCATGGACAACTGTTACAAATCTGAATCACCCTCTTGGCTTCCACTAGTGGTATTAACTTAATCTCTATGGCTTGTGACAGAAGCTTAAGTTATGTTTGTAGCATAAATGAAAACACTATCTTTTCAACAAAATCTTACCCTCTGTTGTCTGTACCTAGTTTTCACTTCCACAGCATTGATTAACAGGGTGTCCAAAGAGAAATGAATTGTAAGATATTAGGTTTCAAGTAGGTTGAGAACTTTGCTGCTTGTGTATTACAAAGGTGTGTATAAAATGGAAGATTTCCCCTTGTTCAGGTTGATGAGAACTCAAATAGATATGAATTGCACAGAGAGACCTTCTCAGATCTCTTTGTGCCAACAAACACTACCAACCTGCTTGTATTTTTAGTGAATGCACCTCCACTGTACAAAGAGTTTTTGCTAAGAACATTAGGAAATCAGTGGGGGTCACTTCACTGATAAATTGTATTATTTATTCACAGCTCTATGAAAAACTAAAAAAAAAACTATTCTGAAGCTTCCCATTTCTTAATAACATGAATACTGTATCCTTTAAAGCATTTAAGTTATTGTTTTGTTGTTTAGTGTGTTTCTCCCCCTTTTCCTTATCCTTCTTTATTTTGTCTGAAATCTGTATATTGGAAGTAAAAATATATGTAAGTACACATGAGACATGTATAATGTCCTTGAAAATGCAAGTTTGAAAAGTTATATATGGAAGAACAAAAGTACAACAGTCATTTCTGCATCTGGTACAGTGTACCAAAGTTTGCAAATTTGCTAAGTCACTCTAGGACAATGGTTAATGTTACCAAATTCTGCATCTCATCTGTACAAATGTATTGTAAAAATAGATACTAATTGACTCAGTTCTGCCATAAATTTAATTGGGGTTATAACCATAATAACTAACCTGTAGTAACCACTTAGAACATTCTTAACAATCAACCTACTTTCTCACAACAGATGACTATTGTGATAACTTGTACAACAGATGCCTATGGTGATAACTTGTACTACACTACTTAGATAATTTCTATGAAACTCTTTTTCTTATAGCAACTAAGAATTTGCATTATGTTTTTATCAAATCAAAACAGGGATTAAAAAAATCACCACTGTATAGAAGTCACTGTTTACTTTGTGAAGTGTAGTTTTGTCAGAAAAGAATAGTGATTTCTAGCCTAAATAAATTAAACTCCTAGATTTACCCTGAAGAAAAAAAGGAACAAAATGATTTGCAATTTGAAAATAATACATTATCAAGAAAACAATAACATGAAAATTATTTGGAAACTTTATTTCAGAGACAAGAACTTGAACAGTTTTGAAATCCTAGCAGTTTATTGAGACAAAGTAAAACGTCACTGTCACTGAAAAAATAACCAAAAAAATTTAAAAATTAATGTTTCTGAATACTAGCTTTTAAGATTTTGCTTGCTGCTAAATAACAAGGAATTCTGAAAGCAAGCAAAACTAGCAATGCTTATGAATTAAGAAAGGGAGTGGAAGAAAGGAAAAAAAGCATATTTCTGAATCATGCAAAAATGTCAGTGTTTTTGTTGATCTGGTTCTGATAGCAAAACATGAAATGCCAATTCTGTGACAATTAGCAGCTAAACAGGAAACATCTTTCCATTTTATTTTAAAGATAATACAGTGCGATGTATAGATCTATATATCACAAGTTGTCCCTCTGAATTTAATAGGCCTCCTTGTACAAATAATGTTCTCTGTGGCAGACTAAGTATCAGAATTTTGTTTTCAAGTTCTGACTCTGCTTGGTTCAGTCCTATAGATGTATATAACTCCATCTTTTCAAATCTGCATTTAATTGCTTTAGGAGCAAGAGAAGAGAGGAAAGAAGATTTGTTCTTAGCATGAAGCAAACATATTTTGAGAGTCTTATAACTACCTTCTATCCAAATTGAAATGAGACTCTCTGAAAATGACAGAATTAATTTTTGTCCTCTGCTAATCTCAAATAGATAAAAATCGAAAACTGAGCAATATGATGTCAGTCTTCTTCACAGTTCGAAAATACAGTACTGATGATGAGCTGAAATCCCGGGCCATACTGAAGAACATTTGAATCAAAAATTAGGTGTTTCTTCAAATATGGAACATCAAATAAACTCTCAAACTATACATAGGCAGCAGACATGATACTTCTGTCATTAATGATTCATTAGGAAGGGGTGGGTATGTGTGGGGAAGTGGTGTGTCTGTGTGTGTGTGTGTATCTATTATTGAATTGTGAATTACTGACTGCAATTGCTAGCAGCCACTGTTTCCAAATATACAATTTAGGTATTAAATCTCTTGGAAAACAATTTTCCATGAGCGCACAATTTCCAGAACCCTACTAAGTTTAACTTCTGGGATTTCCTTATCAGAGGCTTGAAAACTGTATTTGGTTTGCATGATGAGGCTTTGGGAGTGGTGGGCCTACAGGGGTGGCTTCTGTGAGAAGCTGCTTCCTCCATGTCTGGCAGAGCCAATTCCTGGCAACTCCAAAGATAAATGAGATGCTGGTCAAAGCTGGGGCAATTAGAAATAGTGGTAATACCTCCATGACAACATATTTAAGGAGGAAAAATGAAGATATTGTGCAGATGTAATGATGGCCAGGGAAAAGTGGGGTGATAATGTGTGAGGGGAACAACTCAGCAGACACCAAGGTCAGTGCAGAAGGAGGAGAAGGAGCTGCCTCAGGTGCTGGAGCTGAGATTTCTCTGCAGACCATGGTGCAGACCATGGTGAAGCAGCTGTGCCCTTGCAGCCCTTGAGCCCATGGAGATGCCAAGATCCATCTACAGCCCCTGGAGGAGCCCCACACTGGAGCAGGTGGATGCCTGAAAGAAAGAAGGCTGTGGCACCGTGGGAAGCCTGTGCTGGAATAGGGTCCTGGCAGATACCTGCAGACCCATGGGGAGAGAAGCCCATGCTGCAGCAGGTTTCCTGGTAGAACCTGAGACCCCATAGAGGACCCATTTTGGAGCAGCCTGTGCCGGAAGGACTGCACTGTGTGTAGAGGGATCCACACTGGAGAAGTTAATGGAGAACTGTTGCCTGTGGTATGGACTCATGCTGGAGAAGCTAATGGAGAGCTGTCTCCCATGGAGGGGATCCCAAAGTGGAGCAAGGCAACAATTCCTCTCCCTAAGCAGAGGGAGAAACATGTGATGAACTGATCATAACCCCCATTCCCTGTTTCCCTGCACCACTGGGGGAGGAGGTAGAGCTGGGACAGAGAAAGGTTTTTTAAGGTCTTATTTTAATTCTCATTATTGAGCTTTGGTTTTGTTAGTAATAAATTAAATTAAAATATGTCTAATTCTAGCCTGTTTTACCAATACTTGGTGAGTGATGTCTCATAGTCCTTAACTCATGAACCCTTTGCTCCCCTGTCCAGCTGTGGAGGGAAGTGATAGAGAGGCTTTGGTGAGTGCCTGGCCTCCAACCAGCATCAACCCACTACAAAAACATGTATGACATTGATAAAACACTAAGATTCACCCACTGAATTACACATAGAAGACTCTCCAGGTGTAATGCAGTTTGAGACAGATAATTGCCGTTCATAATTAGTAGTGTAAACTTTTGAAGGAAATTCCTGTTTTCCAGGAAACTTCTGTCAGCTTCTCAGACATCTCACAAAAATTCATCAATCAAAATCATTCATCAAATCAAATAAATCACATTTTAAAAAAATGTATGCATTCACTCATGTGACAGGCAAGCAGTTCCATTACAATAAGATTCATTACTAATTCCAGTTAATTTTAGGGGTTTTCTTTAATTTTAATTAAGCCTGTACTTCCACATTCCGCTTTACTGTGAGCTATGTAGCTCACAGTATTTTCTAAAATAATCTACATTTCATCAGTCTCGTTTCATATATAGTTAATAAGTAGAAAATCCTCTTTGGAAATTAAAGAAGCCTTTTATATTATCTTTATAATTAACTCAGTATTGAATTAATAATGGAGACTTAGTAAAACTTTAAATTGAAGCTTTGAAATACAGAATTACAAACAGCAAATCTAAAGAAAACTATAGATGAAAGAAATATGATAAATAGGCCTACTTCAGGGGAAAAAATAATGAAACTAAATCAGTGACTTTTGTGTGTATGTGTGTGTGTTTACAAATAATCTCTGAGCTATCAATATTTCTGAATTCAGGCTACAAGTAGATTGTGCTACACTTGCAAGTTGTATTGCCTAAGAAATTAAGAATATTGTACTTCACATGTAACCTGATTCTGCTCTAAGAGAGCAGATGAAATTGTAGTGTCCCATTAGAGGCATCTTCTAATATGTTTTATTCTGGCAGAATAAAGGTTTAATATCCAGGTAGTCTCAGCTATGTGATTTATAGCAAGTCTGAGTGCGTGTCAAAGAGCCCACTCAAGCAGCAAGACTGGCAAATTCTTGGAGTCCTTTCTGACTCTCATATATGGATATAGATTTTGCTCCAGTTGAATTCAGTGCCTCAGTCTGGAGAAAGGGGAAATTATATATTCCCTGGGTTAGTTGCTGCAAAGATTTGGATCACGAAAGCTGTGGCATGTATCCAAACAGATGAACTGTAAGGCTCATTCCTCAAAATAGGTGTTCTCACCAATCCTGTTCTTACCTCTACTTTTGCCATAGTGGAACTCTTCACATTATATGGGATTAATGACCCAGAAGATCAGAATCAGCTAATTTTTCCAGATGACTTTCCTAATACTGAATAATACAAATTATTACTTTTATTATTTGTTTCCTAGCAACATTTACAATATTGGCGTCAATCCTGATAAAATAGCATTTTATTCTATGGGTAATTTTTACAACAAACCATCTCTTAACCTTTGTTTGCCAATACTGCAATATTTGTACTACTGAGATGTCATCTATATTTTGAATGATTATGTTCAAATTTTTTATTTCTTTTCCTGTATATCAATAAAGCTGGAACAATTTTCAGATCTTGTTTAGGTAGAATGCTAATCCAAGCTTTAAAAGGAATTCTATAACATAAGAGGCAAACCTACAGCATATCCAGAGAGAATTAATTCACTTCTTTCTAACAGAATAAAAAAATTTCTGCATGAATAAAAACGTAATATATTTCTAAATGAAAAGTCAAAATACAAACCCACAACTTATCAAAACCAATTCCTCAGAAAAACTCAATTATGAATGTAAAGTGCATGTATAGTAGCAACATTTTTCAAATCTACATCATCACCTCTTTCCTCTTAATAATATCAGTCTTATTTTTATTCCCTTGCCAAGTGACATGGATTATATAAACTTTACAATTGAAAGGGAAGAATTTAAAAGTGAAAGGAAAGCATAATTTGAATGTAAATGAGAGAATTTGAACACATTTCTGAGGGATGCCTCTGATACTTGAAAGACTTTACAAAATGAGATTTAAGTTGATACTAACACTGTGTGACTGGAATGTAAAGGTTTAAGGATGTTCATTTGCCATTGATGGGATATCAGAAATAGGACCAGAAAAAAACTGCCTGAAGACTTAGTGTTTAAATTATGATTAGCAATAGTAACTGCTATTATAATTGCTGTAGCTGTTACAAGAGACCATAAAATTATGATTCAGTAACAAAATTAAAACATTAGATTATTTTAGAATGAATTTAACATGAACTGCCAGTAATCAAACATCATCCCAACTGACTTTCTACATCTAGGTCCCTTGATAGTTCATTCTTGAATCATGGCTCCTTCCATAGAATCTTCTAACCCTTTGAGTAATAAATTACAATGCAAAAATGCCTAGAAGTCTCTCAAGGTCCTGTTCTTTTATGTATAGTTCCTTGCAGAGGACTTATTACCTTAGACAAGAATCCATTGTTGAGGGAAAAACAGGGTCAGATAGAGCAGAATGCCCTGTACATGCTCATCTAGTTTAGCCTCACTTAGGTTAAGACCTAATGTGCCCATGATAAGACAGAAGTTGTCATAAACTCCATCCGTTGTCTTGGAGAAGAGAGAGACATCTTCTCATCTGGGATTGCTGAACCCTCAGTTACCTGGAGACTACACAGAGACTGTGGGAGAATGTTTTCCTAACGGGATCCTTAATATCAACACACTCCAGTTTTCCTCATTTCACATTGTGTATATACAGAAATAAACATAATCTTTGGAATATTTATGGTAATTATTCCAGTGCAAGGGAAATCTGAAGAAGGAGAAACTAGACATTCTGTTCATCTGACTGCCAAGTGAAAGATACTTTGCATACCCCAAGCTACTCATGGGACACATACTGAAACTCAGATGCTTCTTGCAAAGGGATGATTTAAAAGCTGCTATAATAAAACTGGAAAAGTAAATAGGAGCAGAAGAAATAAGGTACTATGAAAGTTGAGTGGGTTAAAATATCAAGCATAAGAGGCAATTTTTTTAAATATTTCATACTTGTTCTCCAAACTGAAAAAAGTCCCACCAGATGGATATAAAATGTCTTGTCTGAAAAAATATTTGTGTGATATAATTTTATAAATATACAAATTTCACTGCAGTCATTATTTTCCCATTAATTTGGTACTGTCAGGCCATTATTAGAGAGTTACTGTACTGCAATTCACCATTTTTTTAAAATTCTACTTTCACAATTTTTTTTTAATTCCACTGCAGACTGTGCTTTACTCCTTCATAAGAAAACAGAATTTCAAGTAACCACAAAGTGGACCAGAGAATAACATAATTCCGGGAAATGTGCTACATACAGGTTCAAATTCAGAAGTTGATAAATGCTTTATGTGACAGAATTATTGAGAGAATTAAATATATGTAATATAATGTCTTGATATTAGTGGAGTACAAAACAATATTTCTTTCAGAAGAGATATGGAAAGCTCCTATAAAAGCTAGTGCTTCATTTTGTCAGGAAAAAAAATTACTTAGATTGAACAGTGTATAGTGTGTTCTGGTTTGAAAATCCAACTAATTTCTTGTGAAGCCATACAGCTGATATTCATATTGAGGGTGATTGATAATCCTGAAAAGAAAGAAGGTAGAAGTGCTGCTGTATCATACTCAGAGCAATATAATCAATAACATTTCCTCAGGGAAAAACTCCTCAAAACAGGCTCATGCTTTAGCTTTTATGAACACAATAAATTTTGCCCTATCTTCCTTGGTTTATTTTTTATTTTTTTAAACAAAAAAGTTGCACATTTTCTACTTTCTGTTTACTTCAGTGGACAATATAGAATACTGGAATATTAGATGCAAGATACAAAATGCCCATGATATTTTTGGGCATCACATTAGCATTTAAAGAGATTCCTTCTAGATACTTGGCAAAGTTTAGTTTATTCTTCAGGTAATTTATAGTTTCAAGAACAAAGAGCCTCTTTTTAAAATTGAAAAATAAATATATTGTTTCTGTATAAGCCCTAGTACTGGAATCAGTGCAGTAAATTGGTAAGGGTCCCATTATATAGTTAAGGCCTGTTCATTTTAGCTTGCATCCAAAGTGCTTTGCTAAACTGACTGCATAGAGAGAGCAGAACAGATGTAGTCAAAGATACAGAGTCAATATTTCTTCTTTTCTCATAGAACACTTAAATGCAGATAATTTACTTTTAAGAAGCTTCTAATCCTGCTAAAGGGAATTACAGAAAAGAAAAATATTGCAGAAAATATAAAAATTGTAAAATAAAAAAATATTATTGGAAAAAATATTGCATATCTTCCTTGAAAATGCTAGTATCTAAAAAACAATCCTAAAAGTAGACAAGTTGCATAGCTTAGTTCTTATGCTATTTTGTATTTGACTAAATATAATAAATTTTTACATTAAAAAGATTATTACAGCAAAACAATTGCATGACAATAAATACTTTTGTGTTGGGCTAACCCTGTCTAGATGCTAGGTGCTCACCAATGTCTCTCTGTCATTCCCCCTTCTCAACTGGACAGACGGAGAAAATTAGGACAAATAGCTTGTAGGTCAAGATAAGGACAGGGAGAGATCACTCACCAGTTACCATCACGGGCAAAACAGACTTGACTTGGGGAAAAGTTAATTTAATTCATTGCCAATCAAATCAGAGTAAGATAATAAGAAATAAAGCTAAATCTTAAAACACTTTCCCCCCACTCTTCCATTTTTTCTGGATTCAACTTTACTCCCAACTTTCTCTATCTTTTTCCCCCCTGTGATGCGGAAGGATGGGAAACAGAGGCTACAGTCAGTTCATCACATATTGTCTCTGCTGCTCTTTCTTACTTAGGGGGAGGATCCCTCACACTCTTCCCCTGCTCCACTGTGGTGTCCCTCCCACAGGAGGCAATGCTTCATGATCTTGTCCAACATGGGTTCATCCCATAGCCTACAGTTCCACAAACTGCTCCAGCATGGACACCTTACTTGTGTTCTTTCTACAGGGTGCCATCCTTCAAGAATAGTGCTCCAAGCATGGCCTTCCCACAGGGTCACAGCCTCCTTCTTTTGCAACCACCTGCTCTGCCGTGGGGTCCTCCAGGGACTGCAGAGGCACAGTCTGTCACACTGTGGTCTGCACCACAGGCTGTATAAATATAAAGGAGAAATCTCAGATCCTGCAAAGAAATTGCTCCTTGTCCTTTTTATAATGTGCTGAGTTTCAGGAAGGCAAGCTGAGCTTCAGAAATTGTATTTTAAGTACAATATTGAGTAAAATAGATGAACATTAAAGGAATTTTCTTGTGTTTCCCAAGAATTCTATTAACTAGGGTCTACTGCATAAAGAATATAGTTCACTCATTTTTTTGTCTTCAGAGAGCTCATTTTTAAAATCCAAATATAATCTAGGTTGGAATAAAAACTGATATTGTAACAACAATCTTATTAGATACAATCTTTAAATTTATAATTTTGATAATAAAATGTTTTATTGTGGAACTTCAGCTTTTGGAATGTTACATCTGAATTTAAGTTAGTGCTTTTAAACTGTACAGCAGAGACTATATGGTGTAAGAGAGGTGAGCTCCATTAAAGAAAAGACAAAAGTTAGGTTCATGATACTAAGGGTTCAGTGTGACATTTATGTAATGAAGCTTCAGACATCTTCCAGAGAGACATCTGTGCTTGCTGTCATCATAGGCTCTACCTCCATATGTCCAATGGAAAGGAACCAACACTTTTGTGCTCTTACACTCACAACCTGTTTGTAATTACTTCTTTAGTGACATGAATCATACATGTTCCCTTCAGAACTTAAAAAAAAGTTTTGTGAGGTATCTGAGATGAATTTCTGTGAATTGCAGTATTTTGGAGAGTGGAGGATCCTTTTCTGAAGATATATGAATCCTTCTTGTATAGTATTAATGACAAAGTCATCTGTGACTGAGAGACATGGAACTGATGACTTATGCTGTTTCATGGGCAATGTCTATACAAGTAAAAAAAAATGGTTCAGAACATGGGCTCATAACAGTCTGTGATTGTGGGCACTGTCTAAATTTTAGCACAGTTTTAGTCCATGGCATGGTTCGTGCCAAACTGTCTCCCAGACAATTGCTGCACTGTCAAGGTAACTGCATGTGTCAGGGACCATTTCCAGTTTGAATCTGGCCACCCTCTTTTGAGGGGAAAAAAGTGCCTGATGATACACCATTTTACATGACTTTACAGGCCAGAGGGTTTCCATGGCATGGTTCAGTTTCTATGGTAGGCCTTTCCTTTCAGTCCATACATTATTACAAGATTCAGGGCAATGCAAACACAAAATTGTTCCATTTCTTCTATCCTATTTTGGTACAGAACTTCCTAGGAATTTCTAGAAATCTAAGGTCTTGAGTAATGTCACATAAATTTTACAGGAACATCTCTAACAATTTCATGACATTTCTGTCTTGCATCTGAAGAGGAAATATGCACTTCTTTTGCAGGTGAAACTCCTATAAACTCCACTGAGAATTCTGCCAATGGATGTGAAGAAGATTTAGTTCACTAGTGATTTTCTGTGACATAATTAAACTTTATATCATCAAAACCCTGTAGGTCTAAGCAACTTCTAACTCTAAAGCTGTAAGGAACTGAGACATGTAAACAACATCTTGGGAACACATTTCAAAGGGAATGGTGATTTTTTGGATACAGTCGAAAATGCAACTGTAGTTTTTTTTTTTTCTTTTCCCCCAAATAGTAGAACACATCAAACATTAATGGAGAAAGATAGAAGAAGAAAAAGGATTTCAAGAATTTTGGAAATTATTAATATATTTTCCCACAAGGAAAATATTGTGAGAATGGAAATTTCTCTAGCTGGAGATGTAAAAACCAAAACAAATAACAATTTTTTTATCATACATGCAGAAACTGACAAAATGTAATGATATTTTAAGAGGGAATGAAAAATTAATATATGTCATTTAAATTTTTAAGTAAAGTGTTGCACTATTTTATTAAATTAAACTTTATGCATGTTACTCTGTTATCTATGAAATATACCATAAAGAAGTAAAGAAAATATACCAGCAGAAAATATGGCCCATCCTAATGTTGGCTAACTGCCTGCAACCATGATTTGCATACAAGGAAATCTAAACTGCAAATGCTAGCTCTGCAATTGACTGTGTCACTCCCTACATTGCTCTTATTTTTACTTAAAGTATATCAGAATCTTACTGAGTAGGGTTTCAGTTGAGAATTGACAGTCTTCTACCTTAACATAAAATCAGCCTGTACACAGAAATCAAGGTGGTGTTGCAGTAAAGAAATTGTGTTCACAAAGGCAAATTTTCTAAACAATGAAGAAGAGAAAGAGCACAGAAATGTCTGAATCATCCCATGCAATTCATGGATCTCAGCAAGATCCAGCATGAACTTAATCCCCTTCTTTCTTTTGTATTTCCTTGTGGAAAGGTTCTGACATAGCTCTTCTGGCAGTGATATATATATATATATAAATATATATTGTTTAATTTCCAAAATAGATTAATGGTCAATGTGAAGGTATATATTCTTTCATCTCAGTAGTACTCTGTAGTTTAAGCACTCTTCCTCTGTCTTTTGTGCTGTACCCCACATTGACACATTTACATTATTTTCTTGAGATTACTAAAATAGTAATGAATATTCTTGAGGTGGGTTAACGTTTGCTAGCTGCCTGACATCCGCCCAGCTGCTCTCTGACTTCCCCTCCTCAACAGAACAGAGGAAGAAAATATGACAAAAAAATCTCATGGGTTGAGAAAAAGGCAAGGAAATAATTTGCCAATTATTCTCACAGGCATAACCGACTCAGAAAAAATGAAAACACCTTACACCCACCCATGTCCCTTTTAATCAGTCTCAACTGATAAAATTCCCATTTTCTCTACCACCTTCCCTTCTAGCCCCTGACAGAATAAGGGAGAAAGTGTGGGGAGTGCCAGGCAGCTTATAACAGCTCTCTGCTGTTCCTTCCTCCTCACACTTCTTCCCTGCTACAGCTTTCCATGGCTTTCCATGGCTAGGTGGCCTGTCAGGTATATGTTTATTTAGCTGGAGCTCAAATGCAGAGCTGTTGCAAAGAGGCTTCTCTATATCCCAAATAAACACAGAGGATCTAGCCTATCTGACTGGCATCTCTCCTACCACTCTTTGTAGGACCATGTATTAAAGGTTTCTCTCCCTTCAACTTTTATGTTTTGATATTTTGATACCCAAATATATTTTCAGACCCTCTATTAAGGATAACAGCACAGTAATTCAATATTATATTTTTTGCAAGAAAAGGTGACTAAAAAATGGCTTTCAAGTCTTTGAGTTTTGCCTTTAATGGTAAAGATTTTCCTTATAGGAAAACTGATGTTTGCATATGTACCATTTGCCCCCCTTCATTCCAAACCATATGGGCCTGATGTATTCCAGGGGGGTGGATCTGATCTAGTGCCAGTGGAGCCAGGCTGAGAAGTTTGCAATCCACTCCCCAATGCATTTGGTTCTTGAAGAAGTTATGAGATCTGACAGAGTACCACAATATTGGATAGATGAAAACTGCAGCGACTGTGTGATGGTCTGCCTGAGCAAATAAGTCTTTGCAGAACTGATTGTGCCAAGGTCTCTCAGCTGTTTTTCTCTGGTGCCAAATCAAGTATGACAGGGTTTATTAGCTTAGGATCAAGGTCATGGTAATATAGCTATTTTGCTTTAGCTTTGATTCTTTGCTTGAGGATTGTGCCTGATCTAATAAATTCTATATCATTGAACTGGTTCTTCATAATGCTAGCTTGGCTGCCTGATCTGTTTTACATTGCTTTGTTATGCTGTGTTTTGAACCTTGATAATCCACAAATTTTAAAGAGATGATTCTTGATTGGATCTCTTTGACTATAGCTCACATAGTTTTGATCAGGCAGAAACAAGAAACTGCTTTTAAGAAAACAAATGCTTACAGGTAGCAAAGGGCTCTACTTCACTTGATTTCTCCTTTTTTGCTTTTTGCCCTTCAGTGAATCAGGCTGAAAAAAGCAAAAAATCTTTATTTTTAAACATCCTAAAACATTAAATAAGTAGGTATTTACTTTCTCTTCACAGTCAAAGGTGCACATAGCAGCTTTGGTTCTTACCTTTAGTATTCCCTCTTGTACACAGAGTTTAAATTCTCTAAATCAGTAATTCAGCCAGTGTGTCTTCTGACATGAGTTACTGCTTACTACTGCTTGCCTGAGGCAGAAAATTACTGCAAGTTGTTATGGAAAGCCAAGAGTCAAATAATCATATTTCATCGTTTAGAAATAATTGTTACATTTCTATGTAAAAATAAATCTCCCTCCACAATTCCTATCTCATCAAACATGCTTATTATACTAAAAATATTCCCTAGAATTATTTGTGGAAATTATTCTTCAAGCAGTTTGTTCTAAAGTTTGGGATTTTTTAAGCACAATTGTTTTGAAAGGATGCACAGAAAAAGGGTGTTTTCTAGTTCTATGACTGTCTCTAGGAATTGGACATTTGTGGCAATAATAGCAATGATTAGAGACATAGAAATTGTCTGCCTTTCATATCTTGCAGTATCAAGTTAAAATGCACTCCTTCAGCAAATAATGATGACACTAAACTCAGCTGTGAGAAAAGATGAAGAACTGTTTTGTTTTAACTGGACAGACACACAGCTCACTCCACCCCAGTAGGATGAGGAAGAGAATTTGAAAAGACGATAAAACTAGGTGATTAAGATAAACAGGACAGAAAAGGAACAGCTTTCAATGCTAGTCTGCTAATTCCTACTGCTCACACTTCACTATCAAATTGTTGTGTTGAAGAAGGTAATAGTTGCATGGCAGATATGAAAAAAGACTTTTAGTGTTAGTCAGTTAAAAAGTCAATCAAACAAGATAGAATTCTGAAAAAAACTCCAGCTCTATTAGTCCCAGGGTTTGTTAGTCTACTGACTTGAAGGGGTATTATTTCTCTGGAGCAATTGAGAGACACAGACAACTTAGAAGTAACTTGCACAAAGAAATGAAATAAGGATCAATTTGTTTAGCTCTCTAGATGTTAAAATGCTTTCCATGTTTTGTTCCATAGTGGGGTACATAAAAGCCTTTTTCTTTTATTCCATACATTATCACTGTGGGTCTTTCCTCTGAGTTTTTGCTTAATAGTACAGTAGAGATGCATCAACAGCAGATACTTTTGCAGATAAATCCAGAGATAGTATTTTTCATTTGATAAGTGATGAATAACAGTAATTATAACAATATTAGTCAATTGAACCAATTTCCTGTACATTCTAATAGTGCTTTATGCTCATAAGTTGGAACCAATAATCAGATATAGACCTCTCTTGTTTTATTAATAAAAAAACAGTCTCACCATTTATTATTCATTAAAACTGTGGTGGAATATCTAGTTAGTGCAGGGACTGATTTGTTGCAGCTTACTGCAGGAAATTTAATTGATGGACAGTCTGTTTCTGAAGCATTTGCTCAACCATGAACCTGTTAAGCAACTCCAAAGCTAAGGTTATTAATTTCCCTAAAACTGGATCGGGTTTTTTTCCCTGCACAGCAAGTAGTCTGAATGTATCAGATTCACAGAATATTCTGAGTTGCAAGGTACCCACAATGATCATCCAGCCCAGCTCCTAAGTGAACAGGCCATAGGGGGGTCAAACTCACAACATTGGTGTTATCAGCACCATGCTCTGACCAGCTGAGCTAATCTAGAATCTAATGGTTTTACCAGCTTTGTATTTCACTAGAAATAGCCTCAATAGCCTGTCTTAGATTACACTGCTAAAATGATTTCTGTTTAAAATGCACAACTTCACTTTCTTACTAGAATTCAAATCAACCAATGGAAAGAGTAAAGTCAAATGAAAAAGGACTAATGAATCTATATTTGGAAAGCAACACCAGAGTAGCCCTATGATTTTTTAGCTATGCCCTTAATGTGAAAATCTGTGGCCATTTTAGCCTAGCCGGATGACAGTGAGAGAGAAAAAGTTCTGTTATATTCATCCCCGTGAAAAACCTGGAGACAAGAAAGTATTCTAATAACTTGTTGGACTTCTTGCATTGTGCAAAGACAGGCAGATCTCATGTAACATGCTTCTTTGTATGTATGGAATTTTAAAAATACATTAATGTCTTTAATTTAAATACAGGCATTGGGTTTTGATTATTTACTCTTTGATAAGGCCAGTAAAATCAGTTTGAATTATGTCACTGGTGAATTTAACTGTGAGCCAAAGAAGTCTCAATAATTCAAGCTGGGACATACAGAGAAAGGATATGAAGAGAAGAAGCAAATGTGAATAATTTAGAAATTATATACAAGTGGAAAAAGTTTATAGCTTGTACAGCTGTGGTTCATTGCAGCACATTTTTCAGTGAGTATCCTATGGCACTGACTCTTAGGAGAGGCACAATGGGATTATTTTTTTATGGTTTAGTTTAAGTTGCCTGATGTCTAAAAGTCTATGTTCCTAAGTCTAGTCCACCTCCAAACCTCCTTCTCTCTCTGCCATGTGTTGGAGCAGCAAAAACCTTTTGTCCCAATTCAGCACCCCTAGTCAGTTCAGTCTACCAGAAATCCTGGTTGCAAGGGGACGCCTTGCTATTTCCTGAAGCTGCATAGAAAATATGTATTGCAACTCATTTACCTCCCTTACATTGTGAAAGCTGGAGACAAAAGGTCACCTTCAAGTTGATTCTAGTAAGATGATAAGACAGCAAATGCTTGCTTATAGTCAGGTGGTAGCTATAGTAAAATATGATACAAGAAAACGGAGTTTCTCAGATATAATATCCAGTAGCAGTTTGGATCCTAAAATGGGAAGTTTACCATCTTAAAGAGATGGTTTCAGAATGTTTTTTTCACGTTTGATAGAGATTTTTATTGCTTATCCTTGTATTTCAAAATTATGGAAAAATACGAAAAGAGAATCAATATAGAACACAGTATTTTGTATTTTAGAGGTTCTGAGCTCTGTCAAAAATAGCTTATTCAAGTACATTACTTGAATTTAAGTGCATTAAAATTCATTAAATTTAGAATGGAGATAAAAAACTTGTTGTTGCTATATCTTTCCCACTGCTTTATGCCACTTTTTCATGGTTAAGTTTGAGAAGGTCTTTTCTGCATTACAGTGATCTCCTATAATTCATTTAGCAGTTAGAGAAATTACAATGACAGAGCAAATCAGTAAGATATAAAGTTTAGATCTGACTCGTTGCCAGCTCTGAGCACCCTGATCAAATGCTTTAAATTTAATATTTAATGAATGATGGCTAAAATAAGAAACTAAATGACCTGAAAAAAGAGAAAATGAAAACTACTCAGGAGAACTTGCATGTTGGAAGGAAAAATGGAGTAGAGACAACTTTAAAAGTTTTAGTTTTCACTTCCTGAGTTGCTTGAAATGTCAATTCAGGATGTCTTGATCACAATCTCAAATACAGCACTGGAACACTAGGGTGCAAACTTTAAAGCTGGCATTGCTAACCTAGGAGTTAGCAGGGGTTAGCTTGACTGTTGTCAAAAGGAGTTTGAAAAACAAACCTTTCAATTTTAAGTACAACAACTCCTGATTAACAGAAAAGAAAAAAGGTAAAAAAAAGCACCATCACTGGACATTCTTTTATCATGAAAACATGGTGAAGGAGTTATTTCACTATATTCTCATTCTGAGTATTGAATTAAACATGTCATTTTAACTCATTTCATGATTTGTTTTTGTTATGTCAACTCGATATGTCTTTTACAACTTTGATTTTTAGTGTTTTGGAATTCTGTACCTTTCCACTTGTGTTTTTTCCTTCACGGAAATGCAATGATCCCTTGTGTCAGTGTTATTTCACTGCATGCTACATGACAATTCCAATCTTTCAAGGGCTTTTACCACAGCATAGCAAAATACCACTGGCGTTGTATTTCAAGGGAGGAAATCCTTTACCATCCTAGAGAATTTTGCTTGCACTTCCATCCACATGTCTTGAGCATATTTAATACTGCCAATTTATATTTCAGTTTTGATATGGCACTGATACATATCAATGTGACATTGTTGACCTGAATGAATTCTGCTTCCCTTTTGGTTCATCATGAATTGATGTAGTTTATGTGGTTTCACAGTGTGTCAGAATTAGATACAGTCCAGCAGGATAACTCACAGCGCCACAAATATGCACATTCCTTCCCTATTAATTTGATAGAGAAGTTAAGTTCCTTAGGAACATAATCCACAAAATCTATGTGTGATGACAGAAAACCATTCAGAGCAGGTATAAAATATAGTGGTGACTGAGAACTCCAGAACTTCCCACTAGCTTTGATGAGTGACTCAGGACTTGAACTTTTAAGCTCTTGGATCATTTGAAAGCTAAGATGGGTAGGCACCTAACCAAGCAATGCACACTCTTTTTAAAACCAGAGAAGCAGCCTTAGGTCCCTTATTTTGAAAAAAGAACATTTGGAGTCTAAGTAGTCTTCCCAAAAGCATGGAATTAAGGTTCATTTCCAGTGACAGCCAGAAATTATTCAGATGCACCCTGCTACTTTCCAGAGGACTTTTCAAACTTCCAGATAGGATATGTCATCCCTGCTGGCAGGCCCATAGAGGGATATCTGGTTGGTGTTTGTAATGTGTCTCCTAATGAGAGAGACACATAATGAGATTCCAACTTCAAGATAAAGACATAAAGACCGATGCATAGGGAACCTTTAGGACAAACAAGAGTCAGATCTGGTAAATCCAGACAGCTGCTTGGGTTGAGTGCTGATATCAAAGTGCTAAGTGTCTCCTCCCAAATAACAAGCAATAAGGTAAGAGCAAAAGGCCCCAGGCTATGCCAGGGGAGATTTAGATAGGATCTGAGGAAAAATTTCTTCACTGAAAGGTTTTCAAGCATTGAAATAGGCTTCCTAGGGAATTGGTTATCATCCCTGGAGGAAGACATGTAAGTTTGGCACTTAATTACATGGTTTAGTGGTGGACTTGACAGTGTTAGATTAATGGTTTGACTCAATTTCAGTGGTCTTTTTCAACCTCAGTGATTCTATTGTATTCTTTTCAGCTATAAGACTACTGTAGAAGCAATGTGAAATCTATTGACAATACAAATACTAACCTACTCAGAGAATTTAAAGGTTTCACAAATTAGCTGGCTCTGACATATCTCACAGTTAAGATCCAGCAGCTCTGAATGCTGCTACTTAGAAATGTATTTCCATGGCTTCTCATCCACACTACTGTAGGAAACTATCAATTTCTGATGCAACAGACAGTAATGTGCTGTTCCTCAGTGGAAACATTCACAGCTCAGGATTCACTAAAACAGACAATGAACATTTGTCAGTTTGTCACTCACTGTGCTTCACTGCTCACACAACTTCTTTTATTTCTCACAAGAAAAAAGACAGAGCTTCTTAGTCCAAAACGATAAAATGTTTGTATACCACCACTTCTTAAGAAACAGAGAAGGACTTGAGGATCTCAGATTTACAAAATGAAACTTGGTATTTAGGTTATTTTCAGAAATGTCACAGTTCCTATTTTAAAATGCCTGAAGTATTCAATTACTTGATATAAAGAAAGTCACCTAGGTCCTCCTCAGTCCCACACAAATGATGCAGCAAGTCATAATAAAGACTCAAGTCATGCCACACATAAAACTTGTCTGGATCTCATGTTTGCACTGAAATTGTAACAAGACAAATTTGAAGACTATCTGTCTCCAAATCCTGATCTGTTACCTCCACTTTGATGTGAGAGCACTCATTTTCCATTACAACTGTTTTGCTGTTCTGTTTACAAATGAAAACAGTTGGAAGTCAGGAAAAATGCCTTTTAGCTGACAAGCCACTCTGTCAGAGGTCTGACACAATAGTAAAGTGTTCTTCTGTCCTTGACTTCTCAGTAGAACAATAACCTTTTTTCGCTTCAGATGACTTTTACATGGAGCTCTGATACCTGTTGCCTAAGCTCAGAACTTAGACAACTACAACATCGTGTGTGAAATTGCAGTCAAGATTATAACATAGAAAATGTCTAAATAATGTAAACAGTATGGTGCAGCATAAATTTAGCAGATGCTGTAAAGCTAGGCACCTTTCTAAATATTTAATCCTCTTAATGTATTTTTGCAGCTAGATGCTCTGTAGAAATAACCAAATATATACTACTCCATACGTATTTGAAAATGCACTGAATATAATTTAATAATAATATTTCAGGCTGGTACACATGAATCTTTAGAATTCCCCTCTGTCACAATATCACAACATTAAAAAGCATGTTATTAAAATACATTGACTTGATGTTTCTCTTATTGGTATCCATGCATTTTTCGTTAAGGGAAACAGTAAACTGCTGAGGTTAATTTGATTTACATTTTCAGTAGAGGCATGGAAAATTATAATACCAGGTGCTTCTTCTCAGTTGGATTTGTTTTGTCAACATGCTCAGTGCATGAGGGAAATACTTAATTATATTAGCTGCAAAAGGACAGTACCCAGAAATGTCATAGCCCAGCAGGACAGAGCCACCCTACCATTCTCAGGAAGATGACTTTTAGTCAGCAGCCGCCAAGGAGAGGAAACTGCTTTGGCACTGGTGCAATAATATTTAGCCTTTCACTTGCCACATAAACATGCCTAGGAGTGTAGCTGGCCAAACCCCAAATACACTGCAGTGTTTGGGACCTTTTCATCAATAGTGCTTTTGATAAAAGAGTGAAATGGGTACCTGCTATGTTTTCTTTCACAAAGGTCCTCATAGCAAAGCTAATATTACAGATTCACTGATAAACTTTGCAAGAGCCAGAGCTGAAAGCTACAGACCAAGTGAATTAATCAATTTTTTCAGGATCTAGTAGAGAGGGCACTGCTGGAACATTAATTCCTTCCCTGGTTTACTCCAGTCCACATGACAGAAAAATCATATGCCCCAGTGACTTGTGGGAAGGAGAGCTAAAAGCACAACTGAAAAAAAACCCAGATTTTTTGCTACCAATAAAGATCATTGAAACAACAGAAAAGTAAACCGAGCACACTTTTTTACATTTTTAATACATTTTCAAGATGATGTAGAGCATGCTGCCTAGAGGTTTAAATTAAGATACAATTAAAAAAGACACCTCAAGACACACAAGGCCTACAATACCTGCAAGAATATAGCCACCAAATATTTTTCTGTGGGAATTAGATCCGGTAGCTTCTATGTATATATTATTTTATTCTGAGCATTTGTTTAAATATTTCACCTATGAAAACTTTAAATCTACTCAATAAACTGATGCAATTATAAGTGCTCAAACTTAATATCAAATTATTAGCTCATGTATTAGAAACAATTTTTTTTCTTTTTGTCTTCTGCTATGTAAAACTTGAAGCATAGCTCTTAACTGTTCAGGGCGAGGTTGGGTAGGCAGAAGACCATTACATTCTCAAGTAATTATAATTTGAGATATGGCAGTATTTTATATAATACAGTTTGATTATATGAATAAAAGTGAACCTAGTCAAATTCCAATAATTTCAAAAATCTAACTAATGATAGAAAACCTTTCAATACAGACGAGAGTCATTAGAACTAAGCAAAACATTACTAAAATTTCAGGATCTTTTTACTTCTTTCTTTTTCTACTTCTTTGCCCGGTCATTGCAGGAGTCTGTGCTTCAGTTTGTTAGAAAAGAAAAAGGTTGGATATAACTGGGTCAAACATATATAACATCACTTTTACTATATGCAATCAATATATATCATAGATACCAGTGTTGCATCCCAGGTTTGGGTTCACATTATGGGTTTTTTCTTTGTTAGTTTTCCAGTTCTCTGTACCCTCGTGCATCCCCCAAGTTTTTCCCTACTCCTGTGGTTTCCCTGCCCGTCTCCCTGTTCTCGCGGTCCCACTCACCCCAAAGTCTCGTGTCCGCCCCTGCCGTGTTCCCATTGGTCGCTGTAATACACATCATCACCGCGATGTCTGTACCCATTGGGCAGGAGGGCTCCCCGTCCGCCCTGTCCCTTCCCTATTTCATCCCACTCCTCGGCATGCTCGAGGCCATTTGCATCCGTGCGAAGCTGGGAGCGGCTGCAGCTTTTCCACCGCAGCTCTCGCAGCCAATAAAGCATCCAGCCGCCACGCAGACGGATTTGGACGAATTCCCTGCCTCTTTGTTTCTTCCCTCGCGACGACGGCAAAGCGCGGCCAACAGCCCACCCCGGAGCGCAACAGCAAAAGCGCCCGGAAACTGCGGCGAGCCCCGGCCCCGACGAAAAGCTGAGACACCCAAGCTGGGCGTTCGGGAGCTGACCGGGGCCGAGAAAAGTAGAGAGCAGCTGCATACCAGACCACAGAATTAAATTGAATTTACTTTCACCTAATTTCTGCATGTAATGTGATTGATCCAACAGTGCCTTGGGTTGGATCATTTCTTATCTGAAAGTGACGGTAACTAAAAGAAATGAGAAAATTTTTCTAGTAGCTTGTGTTCATTGCTTCAAATTTTGAGGTAATATCTGGTGTGAAAAATTATGTCAATGATCTGTTGCCATCTGAAAGTTAATGTTCTTAAGAACAATAATATATGCTCTAGCCTAGCCACATATATAGTAATTTCTGAATAAATGGCAAGATTCCGCAGATTCTGCAATTAATATGGAACTTTCATGTTACAGACAAAACCATTTTCTCAGCTTTTAAGATATCTTGTAAGAAACTTCTAGAACTAAGATTAGATAACTATTTTTACAGGATCTGTTATGAATACATGTACTCAAATATTCACATAAGAAACGTTTTTTTTTTCTCAAAACACATGAGGCATTTATAAGAATACAAACCTCAGTACAATCCACAAAAAATATATCTTTATAAAATATAGCTTACTAAATACTTCAAAACTGTTAGATGAAAAAGAACACATTTTTCTTTACTTTAGTAGTTTTTAGTGTGATTCCATACCACAAATTATTACTAATTTATTGCTATTAATAAATTATTAATATTACTTTTCAGAAAAATAACTGCCTAATAATATCCACTGTTCTGTATTTAAACCTTGTCTGTTAAAAAATATGAAATAGCAAATGTACCACATAATTTACTTTTAAGCAAACTTCCGAATATTTGAGGAGATGGATAAATACAGGAAACCTAACTAGAAAATTGAAAACACTAAGCATAAATATCGTATAACTATTTCCCAAACTTTCATAATTGTTATTATTTTAATTGGAGGGATGGTTTAGTATCTCATATTTTTGCTGCAGTTTTATGCATTTTGCAGTATAAAGATGCTAAGAAACTCAGCAGAGTTTATTCAGATTAAATACTCGATTTATGGGAAAAAAATGTTGGCACAAAATTTTCACCTTTCAGAGATTAACGGATGTGAATTTCCCAATCTGGGAAATGCTTCTTCAGCAAGAAGACTTTCTTAGCTTTGGATCAAATAATTATTCGACTATGTAAGTATTTAATTGTTTAGTTATTGAAATGTTTTTCCTCTTTTACAGGTCTGTTTATAACCCTATAATTTTGTGCAAAATGTTGTCAAATGAAATGGTTATTAAATGTCCAAGATAAGTATCTCCATGGTACAGACTGGAAGCTTACAGCTTTATTAAAGCTAATGGATTCAAATATTTATGCTACCTCAAGATCACCCCTCTGATTCTTTTTCAGATAATGGGACGTATAATTAAATGATACATATACACCACATTCTCCAACATCACAATAAATTAATATAGTAAAAACAACTCAAGCAGGCCATGACAGACCAGCTCTAGAGGAGCGACTCCAAGAATGCCACAGCAATTATACACATTATTAGGCAGTTAAAATTAACATGTCAGATCCAAAACTGAATCATTTGTCCTTTAAAATTTGTAAAAAAAAAAAAAAATCACTCACTGCAGACTGTGGTTTTTTTTATTTAGAAAGATTTTGATAATGCGTCTAAGTAGGAAGTAATCAATAAATGCTGTCATAAAAAATATATGACTTTTCCTATTTTTTAATTTAGAGTGAATTTACTGCTCCTTGTTACTTGGAATGCAACAAACCCACAAAGTTGTGATGTGTTTGTGATAAATTTTGAGTTTTACTGAAAGGACTCTTTCTTCCCTCTGTAAAATTTTGAGTAGGAACAATAGCAACTTTGCTAATATAGTCTAACTCTTTTGAAAGTAAAAAAGTACATTTTACTAAAATTGGATTTGATGGTGGAAGGGGGGAAAACAAAGCTATTGCAGCATATAATGTATTCAAGGGAGCTCATACTGAAAAACAGGACTTGCTGAAATATACCTAGGCATTCATGATGCTATGAACTCCTTCTCTTTAGCAAGTGGTACTTCAACTGCTGACAGAAAAACCAGCAACGTGAGGCTTGATAACAATATTCTCTGAATTATTATTGCTGCCATTCACAGGGATAGATTTTCCATTGACTGCTATCATTTTGAGTCCCTATATCTCATCTTAATTTGAGTAGCTGCCTGGTGGAAGTCACGTGTAGACTGAAAAATTGGCTTTTTCTATCACAATGTTTGGGTGAAAGAAGGATTGCTTCTGTTTACTGTAATGTGTCTGGAGTCTAGACAGGAAGAAGGCTTTGTAACAATTCTAATATTAAAATATCATTATTCTTGGAGGGTTAAGGTAGCTCTTTATGGTACAAAAAACATGTATCTGTGTGTGTGTGTGTGTGTGTGCATGTGTGTGCGCCCTGAGGGTGTGGATTCATTTTACCTAAGTTTAGCTATTTAATTAAGGTTCCTAAGTTAGTAAGAGGAAAGGGTTGCATCTGGTCTAAACTAGATCTCTGAACTGAACAGGATTAATCAAGTAACCAGAACTAAAAAGTCCCGTCTTTCTTACAGGCAGTAATTAAAGAGTTTCAGAATACAAATCATTTGACCTAGGAAGACAGGCATGTCACAAAATGTCCACTTTCTCTATTGACTATAAAGATAGTCTAAATGACTGGATGATTTCACTGAGTCAGAGTCATCATTTCCTCTAAAAGTGCACCATTATTATCTAACAGACTAATAGCAACAGTGCAGAACTACCAAATGCAGGTACCAAGTTTGTTCAGTTCAGATCCTTCCAATTTATCACAGTGAAAAAGGAAATGAAAAATAGTGTCTACAGAGTCCATAGTCCTGTCAAGAAAACAGTCTCTTGAGAAAGCCTATTAATGACTAATACAGAGGAAAACTATTGATGAGTGGATAATGACTGTTGTGTGCTTGTGAGACAAGCATTTTCTGCTTTGTAAATTGTGACCTCAGAATGCCATGTGTGACAAGTATAGCCTACATTACTGTGTGACTCCTCAGCCTTTGTACTTCATGTTACGGTTTTTATCTGTCTCAGGCCTCAGCTAAGAATAACAGGCATGGAAGAGTTCCTTAATTTTAGTATCTATCTGAAGTCAAAATAATTAAATTGTTTACAGAAAAGATGTGGCACAACCCAAAGTGTTTTCTTCACACTGTGGATTTCTGTTACACAAGCCCCTAGAGTGAGTGAATATTCTGCTAAAGGGAATGTAAAATTAATGAATCACTGGAATCTATCCATTTGTCACAGAACAAAGATGAATCAGCTGAACTACTATCCCAAAGATTAGAAGTCTAGAGTGATGGTTATCATTAGCAAAGTTAAAGGTTTCACTGTCTGATTTGTATACTGTAACTCTCAAACCTCACAGCACTGCCTACAGTTGAGTTCTCTGGGGTCCAGTTAATAATTCTGACTATCTCACTAGCTTGTTGACAGCTTCTTGCTGAAGATCATATTCTGATGAAGCAGATAATTTTAAACACTCCTTTTGCCTTTTGAGACTTAATCTAAAATACTTCTGAGACAAAGATGCTCTAATGCTTGTTTTTCTTCATGTATGCATTTGAGAAAATGTATATATAAAAAGTAATGATATTTTCACACTGAAGGTTTACTCAAATATCTGAAATCTGAAGGTAACCAGCTGTATGAGTCTGGGCCAGGTGAACTTCACTGGACTTAAAAGAAAAATGCATTCTGTGTCCTTGAAGATTTTGTCATCCCTTTTTTTTTTTTTTTTTTGATTACTGCCACATACTATGAATTTTGATTCAAAAAGGAGCACAGGGCTTTCTTACAATTTTTCACCATTTGTAAGATGAAATGATTCCTTATTTTAATGTGAAGACAAATGGAAAGACTGAAGAATTATGAGCCCGCCAATGAAAATATCTACCTTTGCTGTAAAATTTGAATAAAACTCAAGAACGAGCTGTAAGCTACATTTCCAGTCTGATATACTAATACAGATTCTTGGTGGGTTGCTCTTGGCTGGCTGACTGATACCTTCTCACTGTCCCTCTTCAGCAGAGCAGGAGGAGAAAATAAGATAGAAAAATTTGTGGACAGAGATAATGATAGCGAGCTTATCATCATTGAAAACAAACTTGACTTGGGGAAATTTAATTTAATTTATTGAAAGAAAAAATATTAGAATAATAATGAACTACTGAGCTAAATGACCATTCTGTCTGCCTCTTCTTCCAAGGCTTCACTTCACTTTGTGATTCCCAATTTTATCTTCCCCATGCTGCCCCAGCACAGATCCTCTCAGGGGAGTGTAGTTCTTCAGGAACAGACCACTCCAGTGTTGGTGCCCTGCAGGTAGAAGTTCCTGCCAGCAACCAGCTCTTGCATGTGTTCCTCTGCGCAGGCCACAGATACAGCACGGACCCTTCAGGGGTTGCAAATTCATTCAGGGCATCTCCACCTGCTCCAGTGTGGAGTCCTCCAAGGCTGCTGTGCTGGTATCTTCTCCACAATGGTCATCCATATGTTGCAGGGGGACAAGAGCTTCTCTACGATTTCCTCCAGTGGCTGCAGGGGAATTTCTGCTCCAGTACATTGAACACCTCCTGCCCCTCCTTCTTCTCTCACCTTGGTGTCTGCAGCATAGTTCCTCTCACATTTTCCTCGTTTCTCCCTCTCCCAGCTGTGCAGTTGTTTTTCCCTTTCTTAAAAATATTTCCCCCTTTGTACCACTGCCTTGATCAAGAGGCTCAGCTCTGCCCTGTGGTGGGTCTGTTGGAGTTGTCTGGAAATTGTTGTCTCCCACACGGGGTATTGTTGCATCGCGGTTTGGGGTTTAGGTTAGGGGCTCTGATCTGTTAGCTAGCCATGTTCTGTGTACCCCCACGCACCCCCTGTGTCTCTTCCCCCCTCCCCTGGCGCTTTGCTCCGGGCCCCTGACTATTGGAATTTGCGCTGTGACTCCTGTGACCATTTCCTGTCTTGCCCGGAGGGTTCAGTGCCCCTCACTCCGATCTCCCAACTCTGTCCGCCCCAGAGCCTGGGGTCCACCCTGGCCGTGTCCCCGTTGGGTGCCGTGGTCCACGTCATCGCCACGGTGCCTGCCCCCATTGGGCGGGAGGGCCCCTGCTCTCCTCGCCCCACCCCCGATTTAATCCCGCACCTCGGAGTGCTCACGGCCATTTTCCTCATGGTCCAGCTGGGAGCGGGTCGCGGCGCCTCTGTGCAGCTCCCTGTGGCAATAAAGGACTTTCAGCCTTCCACGCATTGGGAATACGGACATTCCTTCACCCTTTACTGGTGTCTCTCGCTAGCGGTGGCAAGAATCCGCAGCCAACCCCGCCTGGACAGCAGCATGGAGCTGAGTCCAGAAACAAGCAGCGATCCCGGGTCCTGGAGAGAGGTGGTACTGTTCTAGGTGCTGAAGCTGCCCGGGGACCGGGAAAACACCACAAGACGCCGCGGGGTGTTCCTACCTAATTCTCTCAGAGGGCCCCGCTAAGGCTCCCTTACAACCAAAAGTTTGCTAGAGACACCCAATAAAAAGTTTAAAGCAAATAAAAATCTGTATAACTCCCTTGCATGCTGAAGCCCACTAGAACCTGGGCTAGCTCTGTACACTTCAGTAGCCACGACAAGAGTGGGGAACAGCCGGGGACTGGGGTTTTCCCACAGCTGAACCTAAAGAGCTGCAAGCTCTACAGTGCACGCTGTTAGAGCCATGGCAGGGACCAGGCGAAGGAGGAGGCTCCTTGTCTTGAGGTTCCACAGGGAATGTTTACTCCAGGTGAAGGGGGTAAGGCAGAAGAGAGCCCCAAGCACCTCCATGCAAGGGGTTAAACACAGCTACAAACCAGGGGCTGGAGACAGAAAATCAATCAACAGGGGGATTTCAAGGGTGGAGCAGGGGGATTACATCAACACTGTGGGACCAATCAGAATAGGGGGAGGAGAGGGGAAAGATCACATGGACCAATGGGGATGTCGTGGAATAGGGGATTTCCAAGTGTGTGTTTCAATCAGGGATTGGCCCAGGGGTGAGTGGCAGGGAATATTCAGGAAAAAGGGACAGGGTTGCCTTAACAGCAGGGTCAACTTCACAGGCAGGGAAGGGACTAGAACAAAGGGAGGGGAATAGCTTGAGGGACAGCTTTAAAGAAGGGTACAACTTAGGGAAAAATCAACTTAGGGAAAATGTGGGGGCATAAGAGAATGAACCATTTAACAATAACTTAATGAAATAAACACAAACCACAACACTTGCATATGAATAATAACAAGGTTTGGCCTAAAACTTTCAATAATAGCATCTTGAAGGCATATCCTGAGAGGCAAGTCTAGTCCTCAATAATTAGCTTTGTTCTAAATGACAGACAGCCCTTGCCTTTTCCCACTCCATGTGTAAAAGGACAGTCCATTCAGCTACAGCTTTCGGGTTATACAGCTTATCCTGCTGCATGTACTTCTGTACCATATTTTAGACTCTAAAAATTCAGCAGCTGGAACCACTGTATCTTTAAATCATTATTATTATTATCCCTCACAACTGATCTGAGCATCAAATCTACTCATAGGAATAAAATGGAATAGAGCCAATAACTTTGAGAAAAATGGGTAAGACTTAACATTTCAAAAAAATAGAGTTGACAGCTCTAAAAGAACCAGAAATCATGGTTAGTAGGACAATACAAACAGGGACTATGGAAAATTTTCCTCACAACAAATTGGGTTTGAACCTGAATGTCACTGGCTGGCATATGACTAAATGGGAATTTTTTACTTATAGTATCATCAGAACTGTCATAGAGCAATGTCTTGTAAATAATTTGCAATGAGCACAATGTCAACTATATAATTTAACTTTAAGGACTATCACCCGTACAACACTGAGTGCAACATATTTTGATTAGGACAGAGTTCCTTATAATCTCAGAATTAATTCTCATATGATGTCAGCTGTTCTATATATTTTTTCACTGTTTAATAAAAAATAATATAATTAAAACTCATAATAGGGTTCATCTATTGGTGACAGAGGTGTTTGTTATCACACCAAAGTACTTTTGTTTCAATATACTTAATCCTGTGTATTTTTTTAAGAGTCTAGATAAAAATGACTGGAAATGTATACAAAAAGTTAGATAAGCACTATAATATTTAAGCTTTTCAAGGTTTTTTGTGGTTTTTTTTGCTTGCTCCCATGGTCTTTTAAATTATTTAAAAAAAAATGTTACTTCTAATGAAATTTAAAACTCACAGAGAAAGCAGTGACTTTGAATACTGAATTTGGAAAAGAAATGTGTATTCAGTTTTTGTCTATTTTCTTTAAGACATTGCTGCTGAAATATTTACAGAGAATAGTTCTAAGTTAAAAGAAAATTAGTGAACTCATTTCAGATAAACCATCAAAATATTTAGGGCCCTAGAGACAAAGGAAAGGAATATATTGATCTGAGAGACAGTAGGCCTAGACTTCATAGAGGTTGCCAAAAAAGTAAATTAATTAGAACAGTTGATGAACCATAAATTTAATTCTCCAAAACTTACAAGAGCTCTGGAAAGAATGTTAATTTAGAAATCTTTGAACCTTACATTGGAGTTAGAAGCAAAGTTTCAGACAGAATTTTTTTATTTGAGTTGAACAGCAATTAATAACACGAGTCCTGAATAATGTGTTTGTATATGTATATGTAGGCAAGGACAAGTGAAAAGATATAGGCCTTTATTACGAATTAACAGAAGAATGGTAGATAAAGAAAAATTGGGGTAAATGGAGATGTATTTATGTTTCTGAAAGATTCTTTAAAAATGTCCAAAAAATAATAAAGAACTTAGGCAGCCATCATCAGTAAATAACTTGTACATTAATTTAACATAAATCCTAGGAGTGACAATGGAAAAGATAGAAGTAAGTATATGCTATACTGTCTCTGAGGGGCAGTACCAAGTCAAGATTTTCAGGAAAAAAAGTAATATATTTTGTTACACCTACCAGTGTAATTGAGGATGGGGAAAATCAGATATAAGAAGATGTTTTTCAGTTTCATATTTCAACAAAGTAGAGCAGAGTAGAGTAGAGTAGAGTAGAGTAGAGTAAAAAAGCATATATGCTCCATACATATTTTTCAGATCTGGCTTGTCAGCCACAAAGTATGACTGTGTTTTTCATTTGATATGTAGTAGATTTTAACTCTATCTATAGTAATTGTTTCAGTTCTTTATTAAGGCATAATGAAAACCCTTGGGTAGCTTAAGTTTCCATAAACATTTCAATATATGATGACATTGAAGTCATGCTAAGATGTGGCAAAATATTTTGGATATGGAAAAGCATTAGACCCTGAAAAACCAGCAGCACCTTTAGAAACACTAGGGAAATTAACATTATTTGACTAATGAAAGGAATGCAAGAAGAAAAATTACATACTTGCTCAAAAAAAAGGTTCTGCAGGAAAGCAAGATTTGCTAACATTTTTGTACAGAAAAGAGGGAGTAACATTATCTAGGGAAAAGAATGTGAACATCAAGGATATTAGTTATGTTAAATTACTTCTTTTTCAAAATTGGAAAAAAATAAACATTGAAAAACATTTGAAAATGTGTATCTGTAAACAAACTCGTTTACACATACTGTGCATTCTGGCTTGGAAACTTACTGCCACATATTTTGAGGCCAAGAAATTTTTAAACTCACTGTTTATAAATTGCATAGTGTGAGATTTTTCCTACCGTTTAAAGAATTGATTTTAACTCCTGTGCTTCAGGACTTACAGGAAACTCTGATAATTGAGAAAAGACCTAAGACTGAGGTAGGATAGTATACTGTGTGTTCTTTGCATATAATTTTCTCAGAAGAGGAAGTATGGGCAACTTTTAGACATTACTCAGGCAAATAAATGAAAGATCTGCTATACCATAGGAATTCTTACAAACTGAGAGATGCAATAGAAAGCTCTCAATATCACTTATTGCTGTCAAGCTGAGTGCAAATGCTGTCATGCATTCAGATGCATGCAGTCAGCATTACCTTGCCTTTCTAGCTCCAACTCCTTAAAATATAAATTGCTTCTCTTTTAATTTTCCAGATCTTTTTGTACTTCAATCTCTTATGAAAATATGTACCTCTTCTTATAGGATTTTTGGTACTATAATTAGGTCTTTCTCTGCTTGCAAGCTCATTATTATATTACCAGTTGAAATTATCATCTGTCAATATTTTTGTTGATTCCATGATTGCCTTAATTTCTTTGACCTCACATTTCCTTTCACTTAGACTTTCTATCAAGATTTAAATATAAATTCAGAAAAAAAATATAGGAAAATCCATGTGAAAGCAACAAGATGTCTTTACTTGCCATCTTGGACATTTAGAATGCAGACTGTGCATCAGGACGAGAGACAAAAATTGACATTAAGATATTTGGAGAGTGAAGAGATACACATGCAAAGCAAAGTATAATCAGATAGAAGTATAGAGAGAGATATACAAAACTGGAAAGAGACAGCTACAGAGACAGCAAAATGATAACCACAGATTCAGCCATAATTACTTTGAGGTTACAATATGTACACTGTAGTGTCAGCAACTAGCATTGTCTACTGGAAAATATTTACATATATTATTCACTGCATAAGAGAAGAGTTTAAGGTGATCAGAAAATCAGATTACTCAATATTTATAATGTGACTGGAATAATTTCCTCCAGGTTTTTCATAGTGAATTTCCATTCATATATAATATTAGATGCTGACCTTTAGATTTCTAACTGCATACCCTTCTTATTTCGGTCAGTTTCTACAAAATATGTAAAATGTATTTGCCTACAAGAATAGCATTAGAAGCTAAGATTTGGAAATCACTATTTTGGTCTTCTGTCATATGGTAGATGGGCATAACTGCCCAATAACAACATGGAACAGCATCTTTAGGAAATCCACTTTCCTTTTTCCTGTATTTCAAATGAATTTTTAAATTATCCAGTTACATATAATGCATCAAATTAACTGTTAAAGGCAGCCAAGAAGTTTTTGACATGTTTTCTACCACTAGGAAATGCAGATTTTTTTTTTCAAGTTATGTCAAAAAAAGAATTTGTATCTGCTTCAAAGTTTCCTGATTGTTATAAGTATTAGGAAATCAGCATTCATTTGGAGGAGAAAGGGATCTGAGTTTTGGGAGCTGTAAGTACTTTCAGATTTCTTGTGCCTGAAACATAGAATGTCACATGGAGACTTGGGCAGTCAGGGCAATTCATCATGTTTATTTAAGAAAAAAGTTAAAATTGACTAGTTTAATTTTTGTCAATAAAAGGTTTGAATGCTTTCTAGTATTCAAGATATTTCAAAACAATAAATTTTAATTTTAGTGTCTAAAGATGCTTAGTTATATCTATAAATAAAGAATTTCCCCTAAGTGAAAATTCCATTTTTCATGCAGCCATCGTTTCTCTCTTTTGGATCACAATTCCTCACTCTAATTAGCTATCTCACAATACTGACATAGAGGAAAAGTGCAAGAAGCAAACAAGTTCTGGTTCAACTAACAGTTTGTCTTCTCTTCCCCCAGTCCCTGTTTTTATAGAAAATACAGTAGAAATACTGTTTGGACAAGAGTAGAATGAAGATCTCAAAAATTATTTCAAAATGTGTATTGCTTATGAGTGAAAGTTAACTGGCTTGAACTGCACTTATTCTTTGATCTGTTCTGCTATGTTATGATCAGTTACATCAGTAATTCCTCAAGCTAAGGGCTCCAAAATACATCTAATTAGGTATTGCACTGATAGCAGAAGTCTTAACTATCCTATGCAAGTCTAGTCACAGGAGAAGGTGAATTTCTCTTGTGAGGCTGTGATCATTCTTGCAATAAAAATTCCTTATTTCTTTCTGATGTGCGTTTGTCAGTTTGCTAACACTATCCTAAGTAATTTGTGAATCCTCAGGTATTTACAGAACATTTTGAGAACACCTTTCTGAAATTGATGTAGGTTGGGATCCAATCAAATATCACATTTCAAACAACTTTCTGAAAGGTATCTATCTTCAGAAACAGCATCACAGTAAATGTCAACTTTCACTGATAACATGAATCATGAATGAAAATATTTATTAAGAATTATTCCCATGCTATAGATTTTGCTTGTTTGAGTTTTTAAACTAAAATTTATTTATCAGTATTCTATGTTGTCATTAAACGGAGGGCATTCATACATGTGGAGATTTATTATAGTATTCAGAAAGCCTGTGTAAATATCACTGTGTTTATCTCTAAAGCATGTCTATTTACAACTTACATACTGGTACCATAGACATTAGATCATTTTTAGCTTTACAGAAAATTACATGGAATGAAAGAAGCCAAACAAATCTTATTCAGCTCAGTGTTGCAATTAGTTCTGAAAAAATTTCAAGTAGAACAATGTAAATGAATTCACAGCTTTGATCCAGAGTAAAAAGCCGCACAATGTAAATACTAAGACAAGAGGTCTTAATAATCTAAAGAAATTCTGGAAAGTACCTACAAATACAAAGTGTTTGCCTGTAAATACATAGCCACACATGTCTCTCAGGAACTTTAAAATGAATAAGAAAATTTGCATTAAGAATACTAACCAAGGCACAACAGGATTTTCCAGAGATCAATGATAATATGGGTCCGTTTGTTCTTTAAAGATGCCTGATAACTCAGCCCTCATTAGGGTAGGCAGTGGTATCCCCTTATCTCCCAAAGGTAATGTATTTTCTTCCCTATTTCACAGTGAAGGCAAGTAAGTGAAAAAAAAAAAAAATTTAGTTTCTAATATTGTCCTTCAGAATAGTGCTGTAACACATCATGCAAAAGAAAACTAGAAGGGCAGTGAACAATGCCAGATGCTAGTAATGTTAACAACGAACTCTGAAAGATTCTCACACATAATCGAATGTGAGGGTTTCTCTATTGACTAATCCCAGCACTTATTTCAAACATGACTACTTGATAGATAGTTGGTCTTGCTGTTGTCCTTGACCTTCTCCAGTATGAAACTGTTGCCTGTGTTGGCACTGTTAGCTACAAGACGAACAAAGTTATGAATGAATTATGATGTCACAGGAGCAGCTTTAATGACTATTCTTTTACATAATTAAAGATTATCAATTCCTCAGATTTTGATTAGCATTCTATTATAAGACCATGCTACTGGTGCAAAGTGTATATCCCTTCTGTAAGCTAAATTCAACTCCGTGTCACTCTGAATCTGAAATAACTCTACTGAATTCAGTGGAATTTTATTTCTGCTTACAAATGCCTAGCATAGCTGCAAGCAAAAAAAAAAAAAACTATATTTGATATAGCTGTGCCATATAGATCTATCTGTCCTATATAGATCTATCTGACTCAACCTCTTGTTTATTACTTAATAGTTAATAAGTAGAAATACATTTTCAAGAAGTTTCAGTATGTCAGACTTTTTAGGATATCCTCACAAGACAAATAAATCTATCAATAAAGGTGCCTTCCATTTCAAAAATAATACAGCCTCTCACTTTTGTGTGCTATAGGAAGTATATAGTGGTTTCCAGTGGAATATAAATTCCACTTAAATGAAAAGTGCCTTTGGTATTTGCATGTATTTGTGAAACTGTGAAAATGGGGTTGAGCTTAGCATTGCACAGTAATCCACTGAAGGATTATTCTGAGGCACAAGATAAGTACAAGTGCTTAAAGTAATCTGGGCACATGAAATAAAAACAGCCAGACAGAGGAAAATTAAAGTTCCTGTTTCTTTATCTCCCTTTCAATTTTGATTAACTGCATAGTTTGACTGACAAATCACCTTTCAATTTTGGTAGAAAGCATTTTGATTAAAAAAATTATACATAAAAATGGAGACTATTTTTTTTTTCATTTTTGAACATTGAAAGATGGTAGCTGTACTTTTTCTTTCTTGATAGTCTAACATATTTTCATACAAAAACACTCCATAACTGGAAACTAACCAGCTGATTTTAAGGAAAATATCCAGGCAGAATTTTGTGTTCTTCTATTATAATTCCTCTTGGAAACCTTACAAATTAACTTCTGTCCTTTTTTCTATGAATTAGTATTTAAGGACAGGTTTAGATTCTTATTTATGTACTAATTTCAGGTTGGGGTCTCTCAAGAGTTTTACAAAACTCTGGATATGAGTGAATTTCTCACTGGATATTTGTTGTAGCAATTATAGAATGTTGGTATTGATGTAACTGATGATCCGTGTTCCACATTACTGGGTTACCATATTTCTTGGATTATAGGAATAAAGCTCATTTAAGGGAATTCCAATAGGAGAAATTGCTAAGACTATGTATGTAGATTCAAGTAGCAGTTCAAACTTATTCACACATTTATAGGACCTTAGTCTTCTGCAAATACTAATTCAAACAACAGTAGTCTTTGTCTTATTGAGAGGTGGATATCACAGGCTGAATGATGTTACTGAAAATAATATTTTCACATGTGAAATAGTAGAGCAGTCATCCATATCAGGACTTAAAGATAACCACATTAGTTGTCTAAATCAAACTAGTTTTATGGTAGCTTCTTAACCATGTATTGCTGAATCCTGTTCTTTCTTAATGATTTCCAGCAACAGAAATGTCAAATGAAGGTATACACTTTTTAATCAATGCTTCTATATTTCCTTCCCTCCATAATGCAGCTGCCCATGAAAGAAGAGACAGCCAATATTCCTATATCTGGCACGAGGGGTGATGCAGCATTGTGGAGAAAGGAGAGCTGCTCTCTCCATTGGAAACATCACATTGAAAACTGTGATGACTGTGTGAAACCAAGTGTCACAATAGTCACACAGATTTGAAGCCATAAAGAGAACGAAGAAAGATAAGAACAAAGGAATGGCTTCCCACACTTGCAACAGGAAAAAGACCTTAAAAAAATAATAACAAAAAATTTTGTTCTACAGACTTTTTACATAAGATATAGGAGTGAGTCTATACTGAAAGTTGAGGTTTGGAACCCTTGTGATACTATATCTGTTTTCATTTACTGGCTTTTTCTTCCCTCTGATTCATATTGCACGTCACTGAGATCTCTGGAGAGTGGCAAACAGAGAATCATGGAATGGCCTAGGTTGGAAGGGACTCAAAAGGATCATCAAATGTCCATTTCCTGGCCCTGATGAGGATCACATGAAGAATACCAAGTTTCTGAAAGCATTATCCAAGTACTTCTTGATCTCTGTCAGGCTTGGTGTTGTGACTACTTCCCTGGGACTACTTCCCTGTTCCAGTGCCTGACAACCCTCTGGGTGAAGAACGTCTTCCTAAAATCTAACTTAAACTTGCCCTGATACAGTTTTCCTTGTGTCCTGATGCTCATCACCAGAAATCAGTGCCCACCCCTCTTTTTCCCCTCATGAGGAAACTGTAGACCACAAAGTTTTCCCTCAGTCTCCTTTCAGCTGAACAACCCAAGTGACCTCAGCCATTCATCATAAAGCTCCTGAATAATTTTTTATTTCATGAACATAATGATTTCTTTGCTTTGCCTTCAAAGCAGACACATACAGCTCCAAATAAGTATCAGTCTTAAGAAATATTTGCTTAAAATTTCCATCATTTCATTTATAAGACAATAAAGATTGATACGCAGCAGTTCACTGTGTGATTATGTCAAATTCTCCAGATGTGCTTCTTTGAGCAGTACCACAGCAAATGTTCATTTATGATTGCATATTGCCTCTATCCTTTCACTAATTTGTTATCTTTTCTAACTACTCTAGAAAATAAAATGGTCTGCAACAGCCATTAAAAAATTGGATCACTGAGATCCACTGAAGTTGTAAGACATCTTTAATGCTCATTTGCTATACACAAACAATATTTAAAAATGCAACTGTGGAATCAATATGTAATTATTTCTTGCTTTTTTTTTTTTTCTAGGGGAGTAGTGACTAGTTTCATAAACCAATAAAACAAGGTACCTCTATGGCATGCAAGGTGATCAATGTGACCATATGCTCAGCCAAAATTTCCACATTACGATAGGAGTCAGCAGGCTTCCTCATGCTTCCAAAGCATTTGGAAACATTTTGCAAAGATTTTGTTTTCATAAATTCAGAATTAAATTTTAGCTTAAAAATAAACTAACAAATGTTACTAAAAAAACCTACTACATACTACTAAAATAAGAGACTAGCAAAATCCTGCAATTGTCAATTCAGTAGTTCTCAAGAGATGTATTAAGGTTTCTTGTTAACATACAAATCATTCTAATGGCTGTAAATATTTAGTGAACTTGCCGTATGTTATCAAAGAATAAAATTTGAGTTTAAATATGTGGAGAAATATTACATAAAAAACCACTCACTGCTGAAGTAGGAAGCAGCTTACAAAGAAATTAATTTTTTTCCTAAGAAAAATTGGTAGCTTAGGAGAATAAATACAAAACTTATGAAATAAAAGCTAAAGATATTTTTTTATATAAATGCAATTAAGGGTAATTTAGGTGCTTTTCAAAGTTGTTGACTAGGAGAATTATAATAAAACCCCTCAATTATGATAAATGATGCATATAAAGTATATAAATTATGTATTTTTAGTTTCACTTTATATGGTAAATGCAGTTTTACTCAAGCCCAGATCCTGGTACTTAGTAGAAAAAGCAAATAAATATTATATCCTTTTTAGTAAATATATAAAATTGAGATTGAAATGTTTAAGAAGACTCATCAATTTCACAAGAATGAAACATTTTAAACTGGAAGATCTGTTAGGAAATATTTACAAAAACTGTTATTAGAAATGAAAGAAATGCCCCAATTTACTTTGTTAACAAAATAATTCTACAATCCAAAGCACTTGTGGTAACTTAATACAACAATTAAAACAGCAAAGAAATTATAAACAAAACCACAATGAGAATATAAAACTGAATTCATCAAAAGTTTATTTCCAAGATTTTTAAACCATAATTAAAGTGGAGGATCTCTTTCTACAGTAGTCCAGTGTCATGATTGTAACCTCTGACATAAGCAGCCACCAAAAACCTCAAGCAATGATATCTAGATGAGAATAAAACCTCCTGCACTTTGTTAGGTGATGCAAGTATGTTAAGACTTTCCTCATTTACTGTATCAAACCCTTTGCTCAATGGCTAGTAAACCCAGGTCCAGATAAGCAGTTAATAGGAATTTTCATAGGAATATCTCAAGTATGAAAGGACCCATAGGTATAATTGAGTTCAACTCCTTGCACCTTGCAAGACTGCCTAAATCTAAAATGCATGATTAAGAACATCATCCAGATGAGTCTTGAACTCTAATAAGCTTGGGGCTGTTCAGTGACTAGCTTCCAGTGTAGACTCTTTTCCTAATGTCCAGTCTGAATTTTCCCTGATGCAGATTCATTCCATTCACTTGTGTTCTAAAGCTCTCTCTTGAGGAGGTCATAGACGATGATAAGGCATCCCCCACCTTCTTTTCTCCAAGCTGAACAACTGAGTGACCTCTGACACTCTTCATTAGTCTTGTCCTCAAGACATTTCGCCATCCTGGCTACTCTCTTCAAGGCACTCTAATAATTTGATGGCCTTCCTAAAATGAGATGCCCAAAACTTCTCCAGGGGTTGCCAAGGTGGAATCACACTAGTGCAGAGTACAGCAGGACAGTCACCTCCCTTGACTGGTGGTGATGATGTGCCTGATGCACCCAGGAACAGGGCTGGCCCTTTTGGCTATCAGGGCATACTGCTGACTCATATTCAACTTCCCATTGACACAAACCCTGAGATCTCTCTGTTGAGCCAATTTGCATACACTCACTCTTGTTAAATTTCTATGTTGATTCCCTCTTGACAGCAGTAATTATCAGTGATCTTTTCCAATCTCTTCCTGTATTTTAGCTCATGTACAAAATCAGAAAATTAAAAAAAAAAAAAAAAAACCAAAAACAAAAACAACAAAAAAAACCCCACAAACCAGAAAGAGCTTCATCACCTAAAAATTGTCTAGTGTTTTTAGGAACATAGAAAAAGACTGTGTACTAAATCTGGAATTTACTTTGAATTCATGATGAATAAGCACTGTGGGGAGTGTTCTGCTCTTGGATGTGAAAGGCAGGGCTTGATCATTGAAGTTTTCGTTTTCTGCATGCATAATACTTCTTTTAATATCTTATGTAATTGTATATACATTCTATTTTAAAATAAAGCCTTTAAAAATAATTTCTAAGCAGCAGGGGGAAAAGGTGCGTTACAGGAAATAGACTGCAGAACAGCAGTATTAATTTATAGAAAATGCTGGATAGTTTGAAAAGATAACTGTTTTCCATGAAAAAAATAGGAAATACATGAAGGAAAAAAATGGCAGGGAGAGACAGCAATAGATAAGCAAACCTCTCATATTCAATAGATTCTGTATCAAAGCAATCCTACAACAAATTGTTGAAGATCAGTTGTAGAGATCTACACTGAGAGTTCACCTAGAATAAAGCCAGTTCAGATACAAACAGTGGTTAAAACCACAAGCATGCCACTTTTAAATGCAGATCATCCATCAGCTTTCAGTTGGTACTGATGAGCAAAAGATGTTTTCACATAACATGTATTTCTGAATTACTGCTGGGCACAGCTTTGTGACGCTTAATCTGCCAGTTTAGTCTTTGATTTGACCAAAAGTTTTGTTTTGTTTTCCTCTTATGTTTTTCTTTTTTTCTTTGTTACTATCTTTGTGTTTGTGCATTTGAATTCCTTCAATGTATCTGTTTCAAAATAACCAGTATGTTTTCTCATCTTTAATCTCCCATCCTCTTATCTTTAATCCCCTCCCTTGTGATGGTTCTGTGTTGTTTCTTGCTGTTCAGGAATAAGATAATTGAAAGGGAAACTGCTATTCCTATAAACTAATGAAAAAGGTTTTAACTTTTTTTCTTTAGGAACAGTATTTTTATTTTTACAGTCCTACTGTATGAAGATAAAACTTATTAACTCAGATTACCCTGATAACTAATCTTTTTCCAATTAAATTCCAAGTTTATGACTCTGTTACAGAAATGAAACATCAATTCATCAGATGTATTGGTTAATTCAATTTCAGGGACTGGCTATTTAACACTGGTTATATGCACAAAATGTGAATATGAAGGAAGTAATTTTGTTTCTCATCTTCAGAAAAAAATTAGTGGTGATTGTTAATTGAAATATTAAAAATCTTTCCTTTGTTCCAAAATCATTTGTCAAAAAGACTTTGAGAAAAAAAGTCTAGATTACATTTAATTTGAAATTATATAATTTCTGGAAAACACAGTCAAACATATAATAATTACAATTATTTTTTTCATTAGAAAAAGCATGGGAAGAGGGAAATGGAGACACTTTCAATCAGCAGAAGAACTGTGGCATCTTTTCTTTTTCCTTAATACTATCCCTTGTCATCTCACTGCCTTATTTAAACACATCATTGGTCAGAACAAAAGATCTTGAAGCTCTGCTCAAATATGAGGACCTCCAGATATTACTAGCGAGTGGTATCAACAGCTATGCTTTCAATGAACTCCCTTGCCTTTGATGTAGCTCTGAATGATACAGTACTGCTGGACACACACTGAGCTTTCACGAGTGCAATTTATCCTGTTATACACTTGGCTTCTTAAAGAGTTAAATGAGGTACTTTTTCACTGCTAAGTCAGACAAACCTGAAAAAAACATAGATTTTCTCAGAAACTACAAGGTTTTCCCATCGCACTTTGTTTTCAGGTAAATTCCCAATGTCTGTCCTCATGGGACTGGGCAGTTGTAACACCTAAACTTTTGGCACTGCCTCTCCTTCTCAAATAAGGACATTTAGGTGGTACTGAAACACAAAAAAACTCAACCTCTGTAGTTCTGGGGACCTGCAGTTTACACCCTCTCTCATTATTCGAATAGAAGGCAGTAGAAGAGCAAGATTTTTGAGATTTGAGCACAGCCTACACATGGGAACAGGGTAGAAATGAGAAGGCAGAGTAAGACATCAAAAGGAGTTACCTTGACACAAACATGGGTGATGTGGCATTTGCAGTCTAGTGACACAAGACACAGCTGCACTTTATTTTCTATATGTAAGAACAATTCTTTATCAGTTTAAGCAACAACATATTATGTGAATAACATTTAAATATCCATCTTTTTGTTCTCAAACACCAGCAAGTAGCTTAGGACAAGTTAATATTTTGTACTATGGAAGTGTTAAAGTACTGAGCATTTTTGGTAGTTTGTGAAAACAGAGCACTGTGAACTGAAATTTTTTCTTGTTTGCCCTGTACTACAGTCATACTCATAATAACAAAGAAAACAAACTCCTTATTATATTATATTACTTATGCTCATGAATTTTTTATGTGCTTCAGGTGTCTGGGGAAGTAAAATGTTAAAGACACTTGTGAGATTTATTCTTTCAGTACTCTTATTTGCAACAGGGCCTATAAATAGAATTGCTACAAAACCCTGTAAGAAAGCTTTTATGTGTGAGTTTTCCAACTGATTTTTTCATATGAGATATTCACAGAAATTTAACAGAATCGCAGAATCACAGAATGGATAAGGTTGGAAGGGTGTTTTTTCTTCTCCAATTTCACTGCTCAAGAGAGGGTCATCCCAGAGCACACAGCACAGGATTGCGTCCAGATGATTCTTAAATATCTCCAGTGAGGGAGACTCCACAGCCTCTCTGGGCAAAATTTTCCAGTGCTTGATCACTCACTTTGTAAAGAAGTTCTTCCTCGTATGTAGGTGGAATGTCCTATGCATCAGTGTCTGCCTGTTGCTTCTTGTTCTGTGGGTTGGCACCACCAAGTTGAGCCTGGTTCCCTCCTGTTGATACCTACATTCCTACATTTTAGGTATTTATATACATTCATTCTAGATATTTATACTCATTGCTGAGGCTCCCTTTCAGTAGCCTCTTCTTGAGGCTGAACAGGCCCAACTTCCTCAGACTTTCATAGTAAAAGAGATTTTCTAGACTCTTGCCCATCTTTGTAGCTGTTCATTATGCACCCCAGGATTCCATGGGCCTTCTTGGCCACAAGGGCGCTGATGGCTTGTGGACAGTTTCTTGTCTACCAGGACCCCAGGTGCTTCTCTGCAGAGCTGCTTTCCAGCAGGTTGGCTACCACTCTGTGCTGGTGCATGTTGTAGATCCCCCCCACATGCAGGATCCTGCATTTGCCCTTGCTAAATTTCAGAAGGTTCTTCTCTGCCCATCTCTACAACTTTTTAAGGTCCTTTTGAAGGGCCATACAATCCTCTGAGATATTGGCTGCTCCTCCCAGTTTTATATCATCAGCAAACTTCCTGAACTTGTACTTCATCCACGTCATTGATGAGCAAATTGAGCAACACTGGGCCCAGTAAAGAAGCCTGGAGGACTCCATGAGTGATAGGCCTTCAGCTAGACTCTGTACCACTGATCACAACCCTCTGAGATCTGGCAATCAGCTAGCTCTCAATCCATTCCTCTCTTCACTCATCCAACCTACACTTCTTCTTCTTCTTTTTTTTTTTTTTTTTTTTTTTTTTTTTGCCTATGAGGATTTCATGAGCGACAGCATTGAAGGACTTACTGAAGTCAAGATAGATAATATTCACTCCTCTCCCTTCATCCCTCCAGGTAGTTCTTTCATTGTGGAAGGCAATCAGGTTGTTCAAACATGACTTACCTGTAGTGAATGAATGCTGATTACTCCTGGTCTCCTTCTTGTCTTCCTTGTGTGTAGAGATGTATTTGACTGGGTTAAAATTTTCATATTCATCTGAACCCTAAATTTTTGATGATTCCATTTCATTTTTCAGAGAACATCAGTAACACGGTCAATAAGGTATAGAATATTTATTACTAAGTTTTGTTTTTCTTTGTTCTTCCTTTTTCCTTATCCTCTGTATAAAACCAACATACAAACAAAAATCAAAACAAAAGAAACCCCAACAAACCTCAAAATAAACCATGTCACATTGGCCTATATAGGTATGTCAGAGTGTGTTTCACATATTTGCGGTTTTGGTTTCTCTTTGCCCCGGTCCTGGGCAGCTGGAGTGCCCAGCTAGGCACGCCGCTTTTTGGTGAGACCAGGGCTGCCACATCTCTCTCGTGCGGAGCTCTAGAGCTGAGACTCCGCTTGGGTTTGCTGCATTTGTAGCCGTGTGCTGAGACAAGACAAAGGGAGAGCGAAGGCACACCTTACCCCGTGTGGCTGAGAACTGTTTATTTCCCGCATGGCTGCAGCGGTGGTCAAAGCAGCTGTTCCCAGGATGCGCGTGCGAGCAAGATGGCGATTTGAACAAAGGAAGCATTGGGTTAAATAGGGGGTGGGCAGACAGGGGCGGAAGACCCCTCGCCCAATGGGGACAGGGACAGGGGAGTGACGCGGACCACGGCAACCTATGGGAACATTACAGAGGTGTGTACAGGGTTCTCGGACAAATGGGATTACACAGGTGGGGTGATTGACACAGAACTTTCTGTGAGTAAGCGGGGAGTGGTTACAAGATTGACAGATAAAAGCTCCTGTAGCAGACATCTTGTAGAAACCATTTTGAGGGGAAAATAGGGGTACAGAGAACCAACCTAACTAACATTTATTAAGACTCCTAACTGAACCAACCTGGCATACAACATGCATTGAAGGTTTTATGAAGTAATTTAGATAAGTCTTTCTGGGCCTTGGCCTTTGGACAAGAGGTGAGCTCTCCTAAGCTTATCATCAGACATCAGCATATAGAAGGACTTTATCCTTATACTAGATTCCAGTAAATATTTTAATTTAAGCAACTCTAAAGGAACAAGGACATTCTTCTCCTGGTAAGGTGTGTCAGAGAAAGTAGTTTCCCATTTCTTCAATATTTTCACTTCCTCCACCAAAAAAAAAATTAATTAAGTGAAAGCCAAAATTTCCTTTTAAGCAAACAAACTCATTACAGACTACCTGCTTGGTGTATTTAAATTTTTTTTTTTTACTGTTGTTCCAAACTCTATTTGGATGTTTGCACAGACTTTTATTTACTCTTATACAGATCCATCCATCATTTTTTTTCCTACCATTTGTATTTCAAACCACTGTTCTTGTGTGAGGAAAACAAGTTTATCAGAAGGTTAAGGGAACTCTAGTCTCTCTCTGATCATTTTTAGCTGGGCACAAGGCAGAATCCTTCTGGCATGCAGAATCCTTGTCCTGCCCTGAAGTAGCATCCCTCCTGCTGTGCAGTTCCTTATTTCCTCCCACACCCACATCACAGTTGGTTTGGTAAGATGTGCCAGTTTGTAGTGTCAGAAGCAGCCACCGGTGAACAGACTTGCAGGAGCCTCTGATTTTGGCTGACAAATATAACTGTCCAAATTCTAGGTAAAAAAAAAAATTATAGGTAAGCCTTAAGTCAGGAGTCAACTCAGCCCTTATTAGTGCTGAAAGTGTTAAATTAATGGATTATGTGATTGACTATAATGGCAAAAAGGTGATTAACAAGTTTTGTCTCTCAAAACTTTCAAGTATCCAGAAACAGATCTGTACAATGAGTTAGACACAATGTGGAACAGAAGATCTTCTCAATGGGTTTCTGCACTCTTTTATGTATTACAAGAATTTCTAGGTATCTTCAGCATTGTTGCCCCAGAATCACTTTCTTGTAGTCAGATATGTCAGGTATCTAAATCCTGCCTATGCACTGCTACAATCAGACACCTGGAAGAGCAGCATCTATGTCCTTTAAGAGACCCATGCAAGAGGTGTGCTCAGACCACAGATAAAATAAATTAGAGCATGAAGTTATTAGTACTGTATAAAGACATAGACGCCATCCATAAAACAGCATTCTAGTATGTTAATCACCCATGAAGTTGTCTTCTCAGCTTGATAGACTCAAACCTACACCCTTACAATTGGAATGCCCTTAAACAAATTGAAATTATTTGTATATATATAGCAAGGAAG
Organism: Anomalospiza imberbis; assembly: GCF_031753505.1. Classification (NCBI taxonomy): domain Eukaryota; kingdom Metazoa; phylum Chordata; class Aves; order Passeriformes; family Viduidae; genus Anomalospiza; species Anomalospiza imberbis. Next base: position 23,098,531 of record NC_089685.1, read on the forward strand.
GGAGGTAGACAGTGCTGGTTATCACCAAACCTTTGTCTGGTGAAGCTGTGCAAAATCCATAAGCTCATTAAGTCATTGTTCTAATTGAAGAATTCTATTTTTGTCATCTAAAAATGTTTAGTTAACAATATTGTATTCTGCTTTCTGGAATGTTTTTATGTTGGATAATAAATGCTCACACATGCAAAGGTAACTGCTGGACACTGATAGAGCATGGAAACACAGATACACCTGCTCTGCCTGACCCATGTTTTCAGGTTCCTTTTAAAGAAAACTCTGTTAGACAACACAAAAAGAGACTTGTCTCCTAAATGGGCAGACATCTCCTTGAAGGTAGGCATCATAGGCCTGGAGATGACCTAAAGAACCAAAAGGCCACTATATTAGCATTTCCTACCACAGCTGAAATTTAAAGTGCTTTTGGGAATTGTGTGTTTGGACTGTTAATAGCTGATGAGTCAATTGACCACTTAACCACCCAGGTGCAGAGGGTGTGCACACCATCACCAGAGGCTACAGCTGGGTGTTGGAAAAGACAAGGGAAGAGGCAAATCCTTTGAGGTGAGGAAGTGCTTTTTATCATGACAAAGTCTACACACAAGTAGCTCAGCTGTGAAAACTCCACTCCAAAGGACTGGGACATTCACACATAGCCTGAAGGTATTCATCCCTGCTAATGGGCCATAATTGACTCAATGTCACTGATGTAGGATTCAGTGTAACCTCTTAAAAGAGGTCATAAACTATTGCATCATTTAGTGTAGAACTCCCAACCTGGGGTTCCCAACTGAATCAGAGAGGATGTAAACCCAGTTTGCTAGGCTTCTCTTACTTCTAACAAATCAAGATAGTGGCCATCATTTTGACAAGACTAGGACCCTCACAAGACTGGAATAAGAGGATTAATAGGATTCTATCAGGATCCACTGAGTGGTGATATTTTATCTACTTAATCTATCTCTCTGGCACTTTTTCTCTCCTCCCTGCTCTGTTTTCCTATTTATATCTTTCCCCCTCTACATCATGTTTACTGTTAAATAAAAATCCATACTATTGACTTTGGCATACGATCTCATTTGCACCTTAATTTGGGCAGAGATATCTCTCTAGTAATTTTAATAACAGGGTTTTAACTGGGATTAGGATTAATACTGAAAAGCAGGCTTCTGCAACTGCAGCATTGTGATATCTAGAATTTCTATTCCCTGGAGTTCTCTGACATTTTTCAATATATAAATATTAAAAAAATCTGTAAATACTAATTTCACAACTTGAAACTTTGAGACATTTTTTGCCTTGTACTCTGAGACAAATAGCTTTCTCTATACCATTATTAAGAAAAGTTCTGCAAATTATATTAGAATCTTAATGTCATTGGTCAAACCCCAAAATCTGTAAATGTACTAGAAACCTATCATAGAGTGTTGCTTCTCAACATGGAGATGTAACATTCAAGAATACATTTAAATTGAAGTTTTTTGGACTGATTCTTAGAAGGACCATATGCACAGATATGTGAAATACTCATTAAATAGAGATTTTTGGAGTTCACTTGAGTTAACAAAATGAATTAAGCATTTAAATTTTAGCTTGTAGAATTATGTGTTGAATTTTAACCTTTTATTTAAAAAACCTCTGCCATGGTAAAAAGGGCATAGAAAAATACAAATTTCTGAAGCTTCTTGCATAAAGAACAATACCAAGGGATGCACAGATCCCAGATAAAGGGGATCCTCTGTCTCCAAGCCTATCGAGACTGACAGACATACTCAGATAAGCACCAAAGGATCAAAAGCGCGTGCGCAAAGGAGAAAAGTTCAAAAGTTCAGTCATGAGGAAGACCACAATCTTCAGCCTCAAAGACCACCAGGGATTCCCCTGCAACTACCACAGCAAACCACGCATGCCCAGAAGGGCGTGGACCTATTTAGCATAGGAGGTGAAGATAGGTGGGGCCAGGGGTTGAATATGCATGGCAAGGTTTTGTACTGTATTGCATATAGAACACCTTTGTGAATAAAGATGTGGGCCAGATTGAGGCTCAGGGCACAAGGTTTTGGAGAGATATCCCACTTGTGTCGGGTGCTGACATACATACCCACTTCATAACTACCCCAGGTTGTGGAGTCTATTTATTTACTCCGTGTACCGCTTCACACAAACCCCTAAAAGTTCCAGGAATCCTAGGTTTAATTTCTTAGTTAAATGTAATTTTTATGTTTTAATTTCATCTGTCAGATAACGTAAAGAAATGCTTTTTTTTTTCCAACCTACAAAATGGAGGTTTTGACATTAGGAGCAGAAATTGGGATTTGGGTCTATTATTAAGTTCTAATGGCAGGAAGTTTTTTAGGAAATAAAAAGAGCTGTTTAAAAGCTCAGTAACAATATAACTAAGTTGTATTAATAATCTGCAGGTAGATGAAAACATGCTACCTAACTGTTATTAATGCTTTTGGAAAAAATAGGATAAACTGTTACTCAGAGCTTATTTCAACTGACTTTCCAGAAAATTTCATGTCATATCTCTTTTATTTTTCCCAACTTAATAAAATAAATGCTGGATGAGATTAACTGCAGTTAATAAAATTTTGTTAACAGAGCTTGTCAAAGTTGTCATAATCATTCTCTGTTACCAAACTGACTGTGAAGTGACACCAATATTCACTTCCAAATTGTTGGGCTTAGTTATTCTGTGAGTAGTTTCAATAAATAACTTCCAGTGACAGGATGGCAGTGAATGACTATTTTTTATATGTCATCATGCAAAGTCTGCGGTGGTAGTTCTGCTCTTCAATCGATGTCTGAAGCATTTTAAATAGGATAATAAACGCTATTAAATTGTATATTAACAGTAATTTTGTCAACAATCTTTACTACATAATTACATTTTGTGAATAAAAATGAGGGTTTAATAGTAACTTTAAAGAAAAATTATCATAAAAGACAAATCTTTGAACTCAAGAGACCCCCCACAAAGCTGTTCAACTGATGATCAGATAGGAGATGAGAAAATAGAAAGGATCAACTTTCCAAGATAGGTTTTAAAACCTAAGCTGGAATGCACTTTGTTGATTAAAAGTTCATGCTACTAGTTTGGTCCTTCACCTAACAAACGTATTGATTTTACTGAAGTGAGGATAAAGACCAAAACATCCAATCTCACTAAAGACTTGATTTTTTGATCCAAAGATAATGCAAATAAATGGGAGGCTTTTGTTGTTTTTTCAAGGACTTTTTGGCATTCAAATATTTATCTATTGTGAAAATATCTCTCATGGAGAAAAACCTTCAATCCAAATATCAGATATTTTAGAAGCAATCTTGCAAAGTAGAACTTTTGCAAATTTTTATAAATAGAGAAAGTAAATGAAAGTATTTCAAAGAAATACTATCTGAGTTCTGTAAAAATAGACATAGGGATTTACGACCAGAAAGTATGACGACAAAAACTATTATGGGGTTATCTTTGATGTTTATTTATCTTGTGAACTGTGTCTTTAAAAGATTTGTACCGGTAAGGACAGGAAAGTACTGTATTGATCTAAAAATATTATTGCAATATTTAAGAAAAATAAGATTCTAAACTTTTTAAAAATAACAGCTAATCATCCATTATTCAAAAACATTTTTGCTTCATCTGAAATCAGAATTACACTGTTAACAGTAAAGTGACACTGTATAAGAAAAAGGCAGAAATATAGTCTGAAGTATAAATTTGTTATTCACACAACAGGTGAAAAACACAGTTTTTTGAAACAGTGGGTTAAGTCAAGCAAAACAAACCCCTTTTAGGAATCTTCCTGTTTATTTTTCATTTGTATTTGGACAAATAAAGAGATATTTATTTTGAATCATAATATGTTTTTGTTAAAAAGACTTAAAAACTCCTAGTTTAATCAATGTGAACTTTTAAACATGAAATAGGCTAAAGAAAATTACTACACAGAACCAATTTTTTTTTTTTGTTTTAAGAAACATGATAGTTTAAACAAAATCAAATCAATTCTACTACTTTTCCTTAGGGACATAGGAAAAGTATTTTTAAGATTAATTCTCATGGCAGGCTAGCTATTTTAAAATATTTGGTGAACAGTGAGTGAGGTTGGCTGGTTCATGCTATGTAAAGTGAAAGTAGTTCTTCAATAAATAATTAAAATATTTTGTCTGAAGTAATCTTTCAGCACAAGATCATTTGCATACAATCTGTTAATAATTTCCTGGAAGGCTTCCTCTTCAGAAAAGTTTCAAAGCTCCTATGTAGAGCACCTGTCTGTATTTAACAGTATGGTGGGTATTTCATGTGACCAATAGGTGAGCACTGATCCTCTATTTTAGTATCTATACATCTCTTTTAATATCAGATAGAATTTCCCATTATCTGAAATACTCATTAGAAACTAATTAAGTGTATTTAGTTTTCGTGGTAATACTGTACTATAAAAAAGTTAGATTCAGATTCATAGAATATAAGGAGTTGGAAGGGACCCACAAGGATCATCAAAATCTAGCTCTTGGCCCTGCACCAGACAGCTCCAAGAACTACACCATGTGCATGAGAGTGTTGTCCAAATGCTTCTTGAACTCTGGCAGGCTTGGTGCTGTAACCACTAAGTTAGAAGTAGTATTTAAGAAAATTGTTACTGTAATGAACTTTGCATCTGATGGATAATAATTTTTGCTCCTCAACAGCCTTCTCATTTCATTCATAAACATCCATATATAACTTGTGCAAAGCACTACATCTACTAAAATGAAATTCCCCATCAAATAGTGATGTGGAAAATGGAATCAAGGCATCTGACCATTTCAATATTAAATGGTTCAGTTACAGGAATGCAACACATTTTTACCTTAAAAATGTAGTAACTAGTAATTAGAACCCTATCCCAAGGGATTTTTTTTTTTTTTTTTTGTGTGTCATGTGTCTCTTTTGACATTTCTCAGTCATGGAGAAAAACACACACAGTGACATTTCAGTTGTGTGTCATTTTCATTCAAAGATAACACAAATGCAATTGAACATTCTCATCTTGGATATGTGGATGATGGAGTGGCACTGAATATGCCTGGACTGAAAATGCTCTATGACTTCAATCTAAATACGTGTGCCAATAGAGTTCTGGCTAAGGCCAAAAAGATAGGAGTAAGGAGAGAGCTGTCTTCTCTTTTTCTCCCTTCCACTGGCTATGTGAAGTGGCTCTGAAGCTCACATCTTCTGCTTTGAAGATTGAGATTACGTAAGAGGATATTCAATGGCAGCAACAGACCCAACAGGAATGGCTCTAGAGGTTGAATCAAAGACTCTTCCTGACCAGCATCCTGAATCCAATACTTGCCAAAAAAGTATGTAGTAAAAAGAAACTGAAGAACATACTGCGTTACTTCCAGAAATTCTTGGGTCAAGAATTCCTGAGACAAAATATTAATTGATCAAGGAGTAAATCCTCAGTACGTTTTTTTGGAGGTGCTAAGCAGAGCTGTCACTTCTGAAGCTTCATTCCCACAGTTCAACAGTGCATCCATGGCTCTTTATTACCCAGGTGATATAATTCCCATGTCATGAGTGGATGGAAAAGTCAACCCAAAAAAGTATACACTCAAAGTGCTGATTGCAGTAACCTACACAGAAATCTCAGAGCTGGCTGGAAGTGGCTCTGTATAGCTTAGGGGCAGTTTCTGATGTCTTCTTCCAGAAGCCATCCCTGCAGTACTTTCCCCTACCAAAACCTTTCCACATAAACCAAATACATTCCATTCTTTGCCATTGTGAATCACATATATGAGAATTATCATTGAAATACATTCATAGCAAAATCTACAATCTTTAAAAACTTCACTTAAATTGACAAAAAATTTCCCCCACAAAAATCAAAATAACTTCACCACAACACTGAAAAAGGTGGGTAATTTATGCCCAAATCATCCCTTCACTACAATTAGAACAACAAAAATTCCCTATAATCGTCAATCCATATTTTGCCCATTACTTCTCTCTATTTCTGTCCTTATCTCAAATTCCTTGAAAGCTCCATATTGGGTGCCATAAAAAAGACTGCAGTGTGTTGATCAAATGGCTGTCAGGTGCTCACCAAAACACTCTCTGTTCCCTCAGCAGAACAGGGGAAGAAAATAGGATGAAAAAACTTTTAGGCTGAGATAAAAGTAGATTAATTCAACAAAGCAAAGGCCTCACACGGAAGCAAAGGAAAACAGAGACATACCCTACTTCCCAAAAGCTAGTGATGTCCAGCGATTTTCTGGGAAGTTGGTCCTCGATACACATTGTGGTTGCTTCAGAAGACTATAGCCTTAATTACAAATGGCCTCTATTCTTCTTTTTCCTACTTTTTACTGCTATGAAAATGTCAAATGGTATGGAATATCCTTTTGGTGAGTTTGGATCATCGGTCCTGGCTATAGCCCATCCCAAACTCTTGTCCCCCACCAGCCTTTTTTTTTTGGAGGGATAGGGAGGTGATTTGAAGAGACATTCTCTAAGCTTGGGAGTACTGCTCAGTAGTAGTTAAAACACTGGTGTGTTATTAACACCTTTCTAGCTACAGATACAAAGTACATTACTATGAGATCTTCTGTGGGAAAAGTTAACTCCATCCCAGCCAGATCAAAGAAAAGCAGGAAAACTTCTGGAAATGAAGTAAATCTAAAACTGGTATATGAAGCTGTTGACAATGTTGCTCACTACCAATTATTTTTTTTTTATATTTTGACAAATCTGCATAATGTTGAGGGTATGTTATCCTCATACATTCAACACATCATATGTAAGACAACTATAGTGTCATGGTCCTTTTCAATATATATTCTTAATTTGCTGTGAACTGTGTTCAATTTACCATTGAAGCTCTTACCATTAGTAATACCTGGAACTCAAATCCTGGTATTAAAATATGATTCGTATTTTAAATACAAGATAAAAAATAAGTCATTAAATGAACTCAAATAATAAGATTGGGTGGCTGAATAAAAATATTTTCTGCCTTTCTAGATAATGGTTAAATTAGTGCGGATTGTAGCATACGGATGTTTTAGAGGTCATGTCGACTGGTGCAATTCTCATGTACAAAGGATTAACCAGCTTCCTAAAAGCATTAACATCTGGGCATCAGGTCATGCTTTCATCCCTTTTGCAAGGGCCCAAATGTGTAGTATGGACTGAGGCATCAAAAGTAAAACTTTTACAAAGATAGCTTTGTTCCAGATGGCAGGTCTAGGGAGGACTCTAAGGTACCATGTATAAGAACCTTTAGCATTCATAGACTTTTCACTTTTGATCTCTTATATTCTCAATTCACATTTTATCAGATTCATGCATCACATAAAAAGATCAGTCATGCTTATGAACATCCTCTTTTGTGTGACCTAATGAACACTATGTCCCAATTTTGGCAAGGTCCTCCAAAGTTTACTTAAAAAATAACCTGCTCAAAGCATGATCACTTCTGAAATGTTGTTGATGACAAATGTTTGCTTGCACTTTTGTTAGCAATGGTCCAGGGATAAGGTTTATTAAATTTGTGACCCTTTTACTTGTAGTTTCTTATGCCTGCTGCATGGTGGATACAAATTTTTTGATACTTTCCCATTATGACAGAAATTGCTGGGTTCTCTCCTTCTGAGACAGCAGGAAAAAATTATAGACTGATGCTTTATTATACATGTGTATATCAGACGAACTTCTCTCTGTCTCTTCTCTTCTGTTAGGAACTGCAGTAACTAGTACCAGTACACCGCAGTGCAAGGCCTCCCACTTCACTTGAACAATGTGCTTTGCTTTACCCTTCATCATGGTGTAGGGCTTCTTGTTACATTCCAACACATTATGCCTTCACTGCAGATCAGAAGAGACTTCCCAAGTAATCCGTTCAGCTTCACAGTTTCTTTTGTCTTTGCAGAAAGCTTGCAAGCATTTGAGGGCTGTAATCATGTTGCCTCTTTATTTTGGTTTCTCAGAATAATTACAGTCTGTTTGTTCTTCTCTTACAGTTCATGTCTCCTTGATCTTGGATGAAACCTTTTACTTTCCATGAGACATTCTCCAACCACTCCACATATTTTTGGATTTAGGGACTCAAAACTGGATTCAAGCCTCAAACTGTTTTCCTCTTTTTTATCAGTTTTCCAAGTAGACAAATACTAGGTTACATGATGAGATTGATTTTCATTAGCTGACACTTAAAACATGGGAGCTTAGCACTGGGAACATGTATTTTGGCAGACATTCATGTCAATGTCCACATGTATAGTTGCATCTTTTCTATTGGAAAGAAAGTCCTACTTTTTTCTTAAGTTTTACTCTAGAACAAACATCCAGCCCAACATCCATTCAGTGCATGCTCCCTATCATCATTATTGAATGGCTTTAAACAATCCATTTACAGGAGAAAGCTGGTGGCCAGCCACTTTTTTACCCTAAGGAACAGTAGTTTGACAAGTGACCCTGAATTTCTTCCAGTAATGTATACAGCAAAAAAAGAACTGGCCCAAACCCAGCTGTCGGGCTTTGATTCAGGAACGAAGACTTTCCAAGGCAGGAGTTATCTATCAAAATGGCAGCCCCATACTCAGGGAAATATATCTGATCTAAAGCTGATAGAGTGTGAAATCAAAGGTTGTGAATGGCTACTCAAGGGGAACCAAATACATTTCTATGGGGTTGCAGTACAAATGGTGTTGGTAATAGGTTGTGGCAGGACAAAGAGCAGCTGAATTAAATACCAAGATATAGCATGTTAGCTTTACTGGATCAAGGAAGTGTAAGATGGCACACTGATATTAGGAAAATTATCTCTTTAACTTTTCTGTACTAAGTCACTGATTATTACTTTACTTTGTCTTCATCTCATCAATTTACCAGATAGAAAGAGTTCATCCAAGAAATACCAGGAGGAAGCTCTGACTATATAATTATTCTGGATGAAGACTCTTTTCTAACAAATTCATACCATGAAGGACTAATTCATTTAAAGTAAATGCTATCAACCAAGTAAGAGGTTAAATACTGACAACTGTTCATTTTACTTATGGTTTTTGAAGACCTCGAATTTCAAATAATATAGTCTGTTCAGTGATATCTTCAAAACATTGAATGTAATGGAAGACAATAGCATGTTAGTAGTGGTGAAGATTAGTAATCAGTCTTTTTCATATGAATATTTAAAATGTGGATTTTAAAGAAAGATGAATATTTTTCTAGGTTAATGCTGAATAAGGTTTAAAATTATAAAATTTAAATTTAATGAAAAAAATATTAAATTTGTATTGAATCTTATATTTGGGTTTTTTTGCAAGCACTGAGATCACTATTCACAGAAATCTGGGCTAGAAATAGTAATTTCAAAACCAATTACGTTAGCTAAATATATTAATAATTGAGCCTATGTGTATTCAAGTAAAGGAACTGCTCTATATGAATCAAAGTGGAGAAAAATATTTCTTCTTCTTCTTCTTAAACTGATGTATTGTAAATATGATTAAATACTTCCGTACACCATATCTCTCAGGTATAAAAGTCAGTCACTTGCTTTTACTATGATTCATTTAGAGAGCCAGGAAAGGAATTTTTGAAATGTTGCATTTGCAAAATCAATGCAGTTGCATTGCAGTTGCATTAAATCGCTATTTTAAATCATTATTTTATGTGTCCTAATTAAATATACTATAAATTAATTGTGTTTAAATATCTAAAACATTACACAGGTGTACTTATTTTTCTAATACAGCAAATCAAAATAAATAGTGTCAAATGGCTACTAAAATTTTATGGTTTGATACAGTAATAAGGATATTGTTTTAATAAAAAATTTCAGTGGGACACTAAAAGTGCAATGTTTATCAAATCATTTAAATATTAATGTACAGACTGTGAAGAACCTGGGAAGGGACAAGTACAGAATTAATACAAAATGTTCTTGCTATATGGTATTTTAGAGTAAGATTAACGCATTACTGGATGATAGTAATTGTACAGCATATGCATCATCCAGTGCAGCATTGTTAGCATTCAAAATCACTGCCACAGTTACTTTTGTAATGATAGGATAGAAGCTTTTACAATGATGACAATATAATATCCATTATTATTCCTTTTTCTTTTTTTTCCATTATCATTTAAATCAACACTGCAAATTCAAAACAGCATTGGGAGACCCATACAACTGATAATACAAAAATTTCTGAAGGAGATTTGATTACATTACTATTAAAGAAAATGTCAGCATTTAAATGATCTTTCCTGTAGTCATCTTTGCAATTTTCAGAAGGTGAAATAATGCATAATTTACTGATGAGTTGTTAGATCATAGTGTTTGCAGGATTTTATGTATTATTCACTAGGTTATGCTCCAGTATTCTGAGAAAAATGCAGAATAAATAAAAAGGCACCAAAGGAAAGATGAGATATTGCCCATGAACCTTAGTTTAATTAAAAATTTTTGGGAAAACAAATTAATAATAATGTATCAAGTTAATAAAATTATTTTTCCATTGACTCCTGAAAAATAATTCTATCTTCAAAATCATGTCATTTAAATACATGCCAAATAAAAAAACCTAAAGAGCCTAGCTTTAGTGAAAATATATTCTTAGCAATATTTTACCCATTTTTTCAGCTGTCTTAGCTCTTGAATAGTGAAAAAACCTTTTTGAGTCTCACACAAAAAATATTGTTGTCACCATCCAAATATTTTAGTTATTCAATTTATGATCCACTACTCACTTTTCTCCCAACTCCTGCTTTCAGCAGTAAAATAATAAAAATAAAAGCTTTATGAAAACTCCAAATGATTCTCTTACTACAGGAAGTACTGTACTAAGAGATAGTATCTCTAAACTTGAGCAGCACAGTGACCACAGCACAACTGGCTAAGCAGAATTTAATGAAGATAATCTTCTAGCCCTGAACAGCCTATTCCTATGAAGGTCATGCTGGAGACTAACTTTTCTCAGATCTTTGCTTCTGCTCTTGACTGGCTTTTTACGCCTCTGGAATGTGTTTTGAATAGATCTTTTAAACATTTTGTAGAACATCTTGGCCCTAATATTTGGTTCTCTGAGTGCCATGCTTTTACAAACAGCACTAATACTATCATTATAGCTACTATCACTAGGAGTAGCAATTGTGAGCATGTGGTATTCTGATTTCTCCTTGTCATCTGTAATAAATGCTTAAGGGATGGTTTCTGCAGCATCTATATTGGTCTTTGTAAGGGTGGCTTGGAGATAAATCTTCTGTAAAGAAAAAATTCCTTGGTACGACTGCATGAAGAATATTTTCTTTCATGAATGCTCAACTATTTGGTTTTTTGGTTGTCTGATTTTTGACTATGCCCAAAGATTTAATGGAAGGGATAATTTCTTCCTACAAATCAGTCAGAATAGTACCTGTATGTTTCCTATAGAATGCCTGAATATTTTACATGCTTTCTGGGACTCAATCCCAAATTTTTCTCACTGCATTCCAGAATTTTTTGTACTATTGGCATTTTCAGGTATGATAGCAAATAATGATAATTCCTTGCACACTGTTTAGTACCTGGAATTCAAGAGTTTCTGCTTATCATTTGGGGAATGCTTTGCAATGTCACATTCCTTGTCATCCATGAAAAAACAGGTAAAAGCTAATTCTTCACCCCTCACACACACATATAGGGAAATATTTCACAAATATTTCCCTGGCAATGTGAAGGTGTAACTATTTTGTTAAAGTAGGTGTCTTCTGAAGTGACTTATTACTGAATAGAACTGGTGCCACTTCTAGGCCCAGTGGACTATCACTATGCAGTGCTCTGCTAGCAGCATATTTTGAAGATAAAGACAAAAATAAAGACAAATGCAGAAAAGTCAGTCCCTAGAAAAGTCATAAACTGCACAAAATTGAAAATTATCCCTAGAAAAATAGCTAGAGTTTCAAATTTGCTTACAAATGCAGATTCTACAAGTGATTCCCTAATGCTACAGATGAATTATATTTCAAAAACTGAAAATATGATTTAATGTAATAAAAATGCTAGCTTTTAATCATGTCATTATGATGCCTTTTCACTTAAAGACAATGATCATGTTTCCAAAATAAAATCTATTGCATGATGTTAAGATAGCAGATCAAGAGCTACTGTGAAATATAGAGTGTGCTAAACCTGAATAAAGATATAATTGTAATGATATAAATGGCCCAAGGTTATTGAATGCTTTTCAATATTCTAGTTAATCCCTTTTAAAAAGTGCACTAATCCCAGAAAAGTTCTGAATTGCTACAATTGCTTTTCAATATATATAACCTTTTTGTAAAATCAGTACAAGCTATTCACAGATCAATTTGAAAACAAATACTGAGGTTTACTCAGTTAATTTGTTTTAATGATTTAAGATAATGAATTTTATTATACTAAAATTTGGATTCTTGCAGTATTTGTTTTCATCCCAGAATAACATTATTTTAGGGAAAAGAGAGGCTTGTGGGTTTCTGTGGGGTCGAAAAAAAATGTGTTTATAAATGTTAGTCACAGATACATTTTCTGATTAAACATAAATAGTTACCATAGTCGTGGAAAAGTAGTAGGAAGACTACTACTATACTGTTAACATAAAATGGGTTTTTTTAGGATACATGATAGTACAGAATGATCACAAATATAAATTTTTAAGGTAGTTTCAGAAAATAAATAGTGTTCTCATACCCTTAGATTATATTTGTCTAGGTTTTAATATTGAAATTCATGAGCATAAGAGCTGAAAAAAAAATTAGATTTTTTTTTTTAATAAATGGGATTTCACTTATCCAAAATACAGACTCTAGAATAAGGAAGATTTAATCTAGAAAGACAAATTCATGTTTAATTTTGCTATTTATTCTACCACATATTGTAAGGAGACATAGTCTCCCCCACTACCAGCCCTTAATTTTTTTTTTCTTTGTATTGCATTATCATTCTCAGTTATGTGGCTCTGGTTCTATACTACATTCAACTACTAGAAATTAGATTTCAGCCATCAAGTCATTGATTTGCCTTGTCTTGAAATATGTTTCTGGGAATCACCGCTATCCAGGCACAGTAGTTCTGGGAATTCAACTGAAAAGCAGCAGGTCAAATAGGAATATATGAATAGGAGTAGAATCCATATCCAGAGCTATGAGTGCTTCTCTCTTATTTTGTAGACAACATCTATTCTGAAGGTCCTTGGACAGTCAGGATGTAATGATCAGCTTGCAAATATGTTTGGGGCAAAACTTCAAGCTTCTTCTAAAGTATAACCAGGTCAATCTGTAAACTAATTTAATGAGGATTGTACATCATCAGAAAATAGATCACATGTAGGACAAATGTGTTTTAAATAAGGATGCCAGAGTCTTTAAGTCCACAACCAGAGACAGGAAGGATGCAAACACTGACTGTTTCTAATCACTAACATGCCTGACTCTTTGCATAGGGATAGTTTTCTTTGGTTATTTCAGAGTCAATCATATGTGCTCTCCAGGCACACAGAATGAGAACTGCTTTCAGCTTTAATGACATATCCACTTTGTATTTTGGATGGGAAGGAAAGACATTAAGATTCATTTTCTTGTGTCCAGCATTACTTCTCCTCTTTTCTATATTCATTTTATTACATCTGGGTTCAGCATTTTTTTCCTTCCAAAACTTTTGAAGATATGTCTTATTTTAGCTTCATCTGCAATTATCTCTAACATTAGTATTTTGTATAATATGTTTTATATATTCTTCCTTCATATTATGTTCAGCTCTATGAAATCAAATCAGGCTTGGTTGCTATGTGATCATGTTGTGTTTGCTTATATTCTGTCTCCTGCATTATTTCTACAGCCTTTTAACTCTAATACTCTGCCACAGTGCTTCTAAATCACTTTATCCCAAAATCAAATTACAAGAAAAAGCTGAAGAAGAAAAAAACCCTCTCATTTTCCTAAATGATTTTATTTGCTTTTCCTTATAATGTGTATCAGTTTTTTTAATATAGCTCATAGATTTTATAACTTAGCTGTGTTTCTTATAAATAACACAGATGAAAATTTCTGTATGAAAGTAATAGCCTAATTGTGCCTTTAGAGAAATACAAGTTAAGAATCCAAGAGATAAGCCTCTCATAGGAAAAGTAACCCATTTACTCTGCACTTTCATAATATTTGTGATTTAACAAATAGATAAATAAATACAATTAAACACTTTCAAAGTATTTAGTGTATCAAGTAATTTTTTGGCTCACTTACTAAAAGTTTTAACAAATTCAGTTCCCATGAAACACTGTAAGTTTAGCATTGGCATTGATATGACTATGAAAGTGTCCCAACACATCTGTCAGGTCGCAAGTAATATCTTTATCTTGCAGGGTAGACTGTGTTGTAAGAGATGTTACATGAGATAAAACTTGCACACAGGAACAAAAAAATGTTGAAACGATATTAAAATATCCATAGTAAAAAAGCAAGTAGAATATGCATAATGGTTTATGTGTGTATTGCACATTTATATAAATACTTAAGTATTTAATGAAACATAATACAGAATCTATGCATATATATGTGCATAAGTACATATATTTGCATGCTTTTCAATGTTTTGCAAAAATATTACATGACTGAGGATTTGTTAAAATTAGACATCTTCAGTTATTCTGAGAATATTATTTGTCTCCTGTATTATTTATTTCGGCTTTCTGAAGGATTTTTTCTTTGTGCTTCAAATGCAAATTCAGATGCAAATTGCCTCAACAACATGCTAAGATTAGCAGCAATCCCACACAGATTGTGCAGAGGGAATGAACAATTTTGCCAAATTCCTTAATAAATCCACTAAAAAAGCAAGCTGTCCCTGGGCTGAATTTTAATCCCAGAAGAGAATTCTCAAGTCATTTGCAGTAGCTGATCAAAAGATTTATCTGAGTTATGTTCTCTCTTTTGATTCCACCACCCTTCAAATTCTGGACATCCTGCTCAGTGATGCAGAAGATAGCATAAAGTAATTCAAACTTCCATTACAACTTACACCATCTTCTTTCTTGGCTTCCATGAGTGAGTAGTCATCATTCAGCTATCCAATTTTGAGATCCCGCATGCTGCATAAAACTGCAATATATCTTTGATAATATGAAGTAGCAGAGAAACTCACATGTAAAACTGCTATCATCCTTCTGCTTTCATATTGCTGCCTGGCATCATCTTGCAGCCACGGCTTCAGATGTGTAACTAGAGAATCTGTCCATATGATAGAGAAAAGACACATACAAGTCACGGCTTCTTTTGACTAATAACACGAACTTGTTAAATCAGGGACATCTCACATTGTGGTCTTGCCCATAACTTCATTTCTGTTTTTCTTAATGTACCCACATGAATCCACTCAATGGACCTTAAATATCTGCAGCAAAATTTATGAATATTTAAGTGATGACAAAATGCCACAACATCAACACTGTTTTGAATTTGTTTGGCCAAATCCTTGATTTTAGGTTTTTTATATCCTCCAGGCTGCTTGTGATGTAGGGAAGAGGATGGAAGGGGAACAAGCATTCCTATCCAGATGGGTTCTTGTGGGATTCTAACTCCATTTTAGATGGTTTTTAGTTACTCAAGAAAAACTAAACTTACAACCAAGGGAAAAATAAAACAATCAAATCCAAAACCAGAACAAAAACCCAAAACATTTATCCTTTAAGATGTTATTTCACTTTATTCTTCCCCATTCTTCTGCAACTCAAAATCAGTTGTTGAATATTTCTGAAAGTCTTGGGAGATTAGAAATTTGGAAGATATAAATTCTTAAGCAGATATTTAGAGTAAAACATTGGAACATTATAGGTTATACATCAATTTAAAACAAATGGAAGCTGTTGCCCACAACTGACTAGTGTTGTTTTCTATATAAAATTTTAAAATATGATAGCAGTTGAGGGCCAAAAGCTGAGTAAAAGTTTCTTTTATATATTGCTGAACTATTTTCTATTTGAACTGTAGTGAGGTTCAAAGTTGGTACATGCATGACTGTCAAAGTAGGTGATTTGTGTTAATATGGATTTCATTTTGTACATATAAATGTATAACTACTTGAAGCCAAAAATTTGTTCATTGTCCTAGGAACACACACACTGTTTCCCCCAAAGTCAATTGAGTCAGTAGTAGTTGAGTATGATGGTTGGATCTCGTCCAGTTATGTGAAGATAATAAGGGTGAAACTAACCCCTGCAGTCTGGAGAGGATGAGAACCTCAGATCACAGTGCTTTAAATCACCATTTTGGACACTCCACAGCACTGAACACTAGGCTTTTGGTAATTCGTTTACTTAGTGACACTGTCTAATGTGAACTTCACAATGATGTGAGCTTGGCTTTTAGAACAAAATTTGCACTGCAACTACAAAAGTAACTTTTACAAGTGCACCATGGTGTTGCTCTTTACAAAACAGCATTTACCCACGGAATCAGCATTATTTTCACCAGTCCTTTTATAAGTTGAAAGTATTTTATTTTCTTCTATTTTTTCTGGTATGATAATTCTGAATTTTTTTTTCCTGGGCTCTCTACTTCCTTTTTTTTTTTTTTTTTTTTTTTTAATTCAGCTTTGTGCCATTTGAGTTGTCTAATTATTTTAATTCTTTCCTCTCTTGGTAAGATAAGTAAATGTGTGATGCTACTAATGCCAAGACAGGAGAGATTACCAAGTCAGAAGAGATGGAACAACCCAAGAGTTTGGGTTCAGATATTGACCTTTTTCACCCTCTGAGGTCCTGAACATATTCTTTGTAGAACATAACCTTCTACAGAAAGCTAGGTTTACCAATTGCTCTCTATTATAAAATGAAGACACAATATTCAACAAGCCTGCTATAAAAAGTAGCAAGTTCCTCCCTAATTTTACTGGATATTCCTTTTCTGTATCTTCAAAGACCTCAATAGTACTTTTTGCCACAACACAGCACTAGAAGCTTTTATTTGGGACAATAATAAACTATGCTCACTAATTTCTTGTCCAAGTCAATGCTCTCCTAGAACATTCTACTATATATCTCTAAAAATGGACTCTTTCTTCCTCCATATTTTTTCCTGCATTTAATAAGTCTATACTATATTTTTCAGGTTTAGTTGCAAATTGTGTGCTTCTTTCCAATATTATGAAGAATGGAGGGTATATATCCCACTTTTTCAGTTACAGAACAGAAATCATTATTGGATTATCTGAGGAGTTAGGCATGTCCAATTGTATTTTTATCTGTATATAATTAAGAGGTAATCTTAGTATGCTCAGGAGCAAAGCTTCTCTTTGTTAAGTGAGATAAAATGCATATTTGGAATGAATAGTTCTGTTTTAATTATGAAAATATACAGTGCTTCCTGGACTCTGGAAACAGAAATGTCCTGTGTAATCATCATCCCACAGACTGCACAGTAACATCTAACAGTTACCCCAGAAATTTAAAGCTGCTCACCAGAAGACCCTGAAGAAGGGCTCAGGTCTCTTGACTTCTGTTTTCTATGGTATATGTATAAACTACATTTATAAGTGTTGCATGCCGGGTTGGTTCAGTTAGGGAATTTAATAAGTGTTAGATCGGTTCTATGTACCCCTATTTCCCCCTCAAAATGGTTCGCTCCAAGCTGTCTGCTATAGGAGCTTTGACTTGTCAATCTTGTAACCACTCCCCTTCCCCACAGAAAGTTCTGTGCCAATCACCCCATCTCTGTAATCCCATTTGCCTCAAAACCTGGTACGCACCTCTGTAATGCTCCCATAGGTTGCGTGTTCCGCGTCACTCCCCTGTCGCCTGTCCCCATTGGGTGATGAGGGCTTCCACCCCTGTCGGCCCGCCCCCTACCTAACCCCAGGTTCCCTTTGTCCCAGTGCCATTTTGCCCATGCCGTTTTGGGAACAGCTGCTTTGTCCACCGCTGCAGCCACGCGGGAATAAAGAGTTCTAAGCCACGTGGGCAGACTGCGCCTTCTAACTCTTTATCTCGCCTCAGCGTGAGGCTACGGAAGCGGCAGACCCACGCGGACGCTCAAACCTAGAGCTCCGCACCAACACGGCGGCCCCGGTCTCACCGAAAGGCAGCACGACTAGCTGGGCACCCCCAGCTGCTCGGGACCGGGTCAAAGAAAAACTGAACACTGCATATAGGTAATTATGCTGCTGTTAAGAGGACCAGCTAAGATACAATGTGAATATATGTCTATATGCTCTTTGAATTTTTGATCTAACCACTCTTACCTAGAGTCTTAGAAATTAAATACATTCTTAGAAAAGAAATCCCATAACACAATTCAATATTACCTTTGAAGTCTAAGACATTAAGAGGAGTTTTAGAAGAACTATGAACCCTCAGATTTTTTGTTCTCTTCATAAAATCTATTCAGCTTGACAGTTTCGACTTTTTTCTCTAGTATTTATCTGCTGTTTTAAATGCAGTAGAAATAGAGAAAGATAGATGGAAAGATGGGGGAATAGAGAAATCCTTTCTCTGTGAGCTAAACAGAGGAGTGGATCATCTAATTATGCAGCCATTGCACTTAGGCACTGAGAATGTTCTCTATCCTATTAAACAGGATTAACCATGCCCCCTCCCGCCAAATCCCCACCCCTATATCATGTACATATTCATACTGAAATTACAAAATAAACATTCAGCAGTGTAACCCTGGACAGATTTGGGAAAGTTAGAGGAGAACGTGCACTGAGGGAGAAAACAAAGCTGACTCAGTCAAAAGTTCTCCAAAACGACTGGTAAAACTCTTTATGCCGGTTAATTCTATTGGCCAGCAGGTAGGCACGGCAAGTGTGTCCCATGCTGGAGGTGTCAATGCCAGAAATTCTACAGACTTCAGTGGGTATGTCCCTTTTCCCTCCAGCACTGTCAGAAAAATCCCTTCCCCTCAATGTTTTCTGACATACAAGGGCCCAGTTGTAAGAGGTTGTAATTAGAAAGGAGAAATGAGGGCCGCACCCTTATTCAGACCTTCTAGTGAGAATGTCTTCCACTGAGTAATTTTATGGTTTTAATACTACTGGAGTTAAAGCAAGGAAAGTTCTGGTCATCTGGCCACATAAAAATTTATTTCATCAGGTAAACTCTTAAGATAGGGAGGAAGTTAGTGGGACATGTCATGAGAAATTATAAAGTTATCTATTTCTTAATAACAGACAATATGAATTTTACATTTTAGCTGCTTGGTTATCCTGCAACTGTCAAAGAAATTACAAATGTATCAAATGTTATGCTGGTTATGAACTGTCAATATATTACTGCAGACCATTACAGCTTCTGCAGAATACATGAAAAAATCTGTAATGAAGAAAAATCCTTCTGAGATTTGTTTCTTCAGGCAAAAATATAATTAATTTTTAAGTAGTTTAGAGAAAAATATGCTAAAAAATACTGCTTGTTTCCAAATGATCACAGCATGTTTGATAGAAATATAGTCTTGAATAAGGAAATAACACTTTAGGCAGCTTGCAAAGAACATATTAGTCATGCTTCAATAAAATCTATGTTTCACGTTTATTAATTTTCCACTTTACTTTGAGGTCCTAATGAAATTATTTTGGTATTTAATTTTAATTTGGGAACTGAATTTTCAGAATTACACAGAATTTTATGATGTTAAAACGTTGTCTTTGTAAAGCATTCATCTGATTTAAAAGAATCAATCAAGTTCCATGTTCAGCATCATTTTAATTATATTTACTGACATGATTGCAATTACAAATGCTTGCCCTATAAATTTTGTCTGAGAAAGGGCCATTGTAAGATATTTTTGTCCATGCAAAGACTTCATATTTCAATAACCTAGTGGCAAAATGTAACTTGAGAAATGACATAAAACTCTTGGCCATTAATATGTAGAGACGAATTGTTCACATCATTTGAGAACACAACAGCAATTCTTTGCTGCAAAAATAATTTCTTTGCTATATACTGCAAAAGAAGTAGGTACTTTAGCTTGCCTGCCAATCTGTGGAGGACTGAAATACCTGTAGTTTTGTGACATTGTGCAAAGAATTGTTCTGTTATATTTGGATATCAAATGGCTTAGCTGACAAATTAAGCACTGCTCTTCTTGAAAAAAAATGTTGGATAAAAAAGATTATATACATTAGTAAACAAAGGAATAAAAAGATGGTATTTTACTGGAAGTTTTCAGTATTGTTATTGAGAGTTGCACCTGCTGTCCAATAGGCCTGCCACTTGCTTTGAAACTTTAGGTGAAACAGGGCTGACAGGGTGTCTACTTTCATCTGGTTCTGCATGCATTTTATGTTGCTCTCTAGAGGCTGGGTGAATGCAACAAAATAATTTCTATGAGTGTTTTCCTGAGTTGGAATTAGTTTATTTTCTTCCTGTACCCTTTCTTATGGGTTTTTTTGTTTTTTTTTGTTTTTTTTTTTTCCAAGAGAGGTATGTGTGCATTGCATGGATATTGGCAGAAAGAACATTTTATGTGTATTCCAAGTTTTTATGTGAGTACATTTTATATACTGCAGTAAACCACTTCAGAAAACAGAGTATGTGTTTCCATACAATACAAGCACAGCAGTAATTGAATTAATCAAGATGGACAGGCTGGTGAAAGTATGTGCAATTACACTTCATGAAAGAGAAGAGAGAAAATAAATCCCATCATTTCGGGCATGTTGCTTTGGGTAAATCTAGAAGTAGTAAAGTCCCACTACATTTTCAGTCTGCTACCACTTCCTAGGCCAATTTTTCTCTGTGGCAGACTTAAACCCTTAGTGATTTACAGTACTCATTTCTCCTGTTATAGTCATGCTTCTGTAATTAGAGATCAGACATCATGCAATGTGACATCATGTAGTAGCCAGTCATAACTGAGCAATGTAGCTCAGCTTCCTAATAACTTCTGTTGAAAATTCCTAGTAAGCCATACATATTATCTCATAAACAATACTAGAAGTTACAGAGACAAATATTTCCTATCCATTTCTCAATTTTCTGTTCACCTGAATACTCTAAGCAAAGAACAGCCAACCCTTGCCTATGCTGGAAATTACAAGCTTGCAGAAATCACTTTTAAATAGATGGAGGAGGGAAGGGTCTAAGACTAGATGACAGAAGACTAGAAATAAGAGTGGCAATATGCAATAAAATACAAGTGATAACCTTCAGGAGCAAGAAATATACAACATGTTCTTGTTATAATAGAATTAAGCTAGAAAAATCATACCATTAAGGTAGGTTGGAAATTAATGAGTAACAATAAGATTTTGGTTTTCATAAGGGAATATATTAAATAACATATCAAAATATCAGTGTGATCAAGTGATCAGTGTGATCCAGGGATGGTGTGATGTCAAGAAAAGAGTGGAAACTGCTGTCTGTTATCTGTCCAATAAATCTAGTAGTATGGGTTTTGCCTTATATATAAATAAAATGTTAAGTCTTATTTGAAGGATAGTGACCCTTTTTTCCTAAAAATTGTAATTTTATTTTCTTTCAGATATCTTCTTCTATACATCTTTCACTAAAATCCATGTTAAGCTTTCCTAAAGACATACATTTTTTTCCTTGTCTTCCTCATACCTCTTCCTAATCCATGTCTCTGCTCTGTGTGTCTGATATTTCTGGATGAAGCTTTAACTGGCACAGTACAGATCTACTCATTTGATAGTATTTTGGAGAACAAATCTTCTGAACTAAAACATCAACTCTATTCATATTTATCACACAAACAAGAAATATCCATGTGGTGAAGGGGTGGGGTTTATTTTTTTCCAACACATTTGCACAGTCCATTAGTGATGTCTTCTTTAATGTAGTTCAAGTCCCTCATTTGTTTAATCTTAAAAAAATAAATGATTGCTTATTTTTCTACTTATTATTCAGAGGTCTATGATAAAAGCTACTGAGCATTCTTCTTTTACAACCTAGGTTACCTAATATGCTGGTTGACTTGGGGCTGGTTGCCTTTCTGATTCTACCCAAAACAAAGTGATAAAACTCCTAGATTAATGGTGAAGTGTTACAGGAAGTAATTCCTTTAAGTATTGTTTATTTTTCCACATAAGCTTCCTGGTATTCAGAATTTCCATCTGTTCCATATCTTCTTTGGTTTCCTTTCTAATATTCACATACCATTTGCTAATTTTAAAATACCCCAAAATCTAGCTCAGAATTTTGAAATAATCTCCCAGATTTTGAGCTGCAAACCTAAATATTGCTTTTTCACATTTTCTTTTCTTTTCTCCATACATACGACAATGAAACAATAGAGTGCATTGAATTAACAGAAAAAGTAAACTTTCAAAAATGCAGAGTTCACCATTCTGTAAGAATGCATAATTTCTCTGTAATCCAGAAGACAGTTAACATGAGCATATCATCACAGTCTATTTGATAGGTTTTGCTATATTTTTATTACACAAATATTTAAAAATACTTGCCAATCATTTCCAGTCTGTGAAGACAGACTACTGAGATCCCATAATTTTGAAAGCTTCTTTTCCCACTGTAACAAAAAAATACTTTGGCTATTACTGAGCTCTGTCATTAGAAGTTGCCTGCCTTAACCTTAATGTTGGTGCTACTTTCATGACTCCAGGCATTTAATGAAAACTGGTAAAATCCTTATGTCTTCCCTAAGAGAGCTGGAAGTACAGTGATCCCAGGTGTACAAGGTCAGGGAAATGACAGAACTAGAGTGTGCACCTTCTTGTTTCCTCCATCATGTGAATTAATATCCTAAGAACTACATCTTAGAAATGTAGTGCCTGGCACACTTAATTCATATAGCTTCTGATCTTTTCCAGGGGTCTAGAGCAAAATGGGTATATTGAGAATGATAACATTTCATAGCCTAAAAAAGGTATGACATTGACTTAATTTAATCACTTACTTTTTCTGTGTGGAATTCCAATAGCTGAAGATTTTTCTCCACCAAGTCTTCCTGTTAAACGGAGATAAAATCTGTGGAGGGAATGCATCAGTTTGCTGTATAAGCAGTGCAGAAATCTGCTGAAACAGTCTGGGAGCCACAGCAGACTGTATATATGCAGGAAAATGGAGAAGCTGTTTGCATGCATGTGTTCATCTATCTTCTAATACTAGATGTGTTTGCTAAAACCTCTGTCCTCTATCGTTGTCCTCAGACTGGTAAACCCAGACTTTCTGGTAAATTGAAAAACATGGATTTGCTGATTTGGCACACTAATATGATTGATGGTCATGTAATTTTTACTCAACTTGTGGTTCTCCCAACACAAGCATCAAGGAGTGGGTCATTTAAGGATGTGTAATCTGAATGGACAAATTAGGGACAAGAGGAATATTCATCAGACTTTGACTGTATCATGGCTTGTGATGAACTGTGAAACCCAACCAGTGCTTATAGCTACTTAATAGTGCTTTTATTTCACTGCCTGCCTGCTCAAATAAATATTGGTTTAATATTTTTGTGGGCTGGTTTTGCTTGGAGAACAGGGTTGCAGTAGTAACCAGGTCAGTTTAACCTTGGGATTATATTTGCACATGCTTGTTTAGCTGGCAGCCTTTTGGTGTATGCACATATCCTCACTGTCCAATCTTTTCCAGCCCTAAAAATGTTAAATATCTTTGCTTTATGAAAGTTTGATCATGATAATGATGAAATAGTTATCAGGCAGAGTAAAAAGATGAAATATTTGTCTTTTCAGACAGTTAGCCTTCTTCAGGGGGGAGAATAAACTTCTGTACTCCAGTGCAAAATAGCCTGCTATCATACATATTCATGGATTTCAAGTGCTCAGAGCACTTGATCTTGCAGACTGCTTTGTATTAACACCTCCCAATGAAGTCAGTAGGAACTGAAATACATTAAGGAGCTCAGATATGCAATCTTGAGGTTATGCTTAGGTTTTGAATATTGAAATATGTAACCTGAGTACAGGAGTTAAATATCCTACAGCAGGCTGCATCCTCTATCAGCAAGGATAGAACCTCCTGTCAATTAGGTTCACTTCAATTATGCATCACATGTGAAAGAAAACACATGATCACACACAAACACGTGATCACATATATCTATGAGAACAGACACATTTCTTGCCTGCCTTACATGTAATTTAAGTCTTTTGCCAATAACCTATGGTCTCTTTCACAGATCCTGTTTTACTGCTGTTTGCAAATTTGCAGTTTTATTAGGTCAAGGTAATACAACAATCTCAAAATTTGTGGTTTCCTAGATTAGATTTCTGAGAAATATGGAAACTATGCTTTTCAAATGTGATAAAATCTCCAGAAACTGTATAACCTTCTGCTTATTAACAAATCAAGCAAAGAGCACATGGATAAAATGTAAATTTACTCAAGTTCTTTCACTAATTTTTTTTTTTAATGCTTTGTTCCTGCCCTGCAAAAGTCACCTGGAATGTTAGAAAAGGATAATGTATTATTGATACTTATTTCTTCGGTTCTAATAGAAGAAATCCAAAGTTTTTCCACAGGAAAAGAACCCAAATCCTGGACCTCAAGGTCCGACCAACATTCTGCGCTGGCAGATGCTGAAAAGATCTCTGTAATCCATGGTTGAAGAAAGGGGAAAGGAGTCTTCACACTTATTAAATGCTAGATTTTCTAGAATGGAAGGCTTCTATTAGAGGTTTGAGAATGGAGAAATAATCAAGATGACTGCCTTATGTTCTAACTGTCAAACATGTTCATCTTTTTCAGCTGAATATTTTCACAGTGTCCTGCATACTCTGAAATGAGTTCAGCTAATACAAAAGGAAAATGCTGTTGAATGCATATGCTAGTTTGTGCCTGTGAGCAGTTATTTCAACAGAATTTCAGCAGACCTCCATTAACCACCTTTCAAAATTCATACTGCAGGCCTCTAAAGAAAGTCACTTGTTCATGTTTCAGCTTTAAAAGTAAATTTATTCAATACAGAACACAGACAGAAAATAATAAAAATAAGAACTGCTCCCAGTCTATTTGTGTAACTCATACCACATATTTGAGTTGCAGCAGAAGTTTAGGTCAAAAATATGTCTCATCAGAGACCAAATGCCATTTTAGTGTCAATTGGTCTGATTATTTCCACCTGCTCCATTCTTTCATACTTATCTCTTCATATTCTTTGCCCATCCTTTGAAAGATCTTGCATATTCCACCTAAATGCTTATCTTTACTACTGTGTAAACATCTTCTCAAAACATCAACTAGATATGCTAATGTTTAAATTCATACCCACATATAAAATGTCATTAGGTTACTATGTGTATGCATATATATATATATATATATATATATATATATATATATATATATGCATACACAGAGTAGCCTAATGGCATTTTCTAAATGTTGTCAAACACACATGTCCACAGGCACTCCCATGATTGTCTGGCAGGACTATCTGACCCTATGTTTATGTGTATATATATATATAAAATTATTAAAATATACATTTATATACAATGAATTTAAGAAATATATATTTATAATACATTATACAAATATACATTATATACTATATATTTAAGAAATTGACATCAGGCAATCACAGAGCAATATGAAAATATGTGGGTTATATGGTTTAACAAAATGGCAGCTCCCTGCCATAAAATGGTGGCCAAAAGTAAATGGTGTCGTCCTGTGTAGGTTGGAGAAGGCCTCCTGAATCTGGTGTTCCAGATAAAGCAACAAGGGTGGATGGTTCAGGCAATCATGACAGACAATGTGAGCAGGAGAAAGGGAGTGACTGCTGGAGCAAATGGCCTGTGAGCCTGGAGGGAGTGTGCTGAACTGTCAGACACTGTGGACAGGGCACCATGAGTTCTTGCCCACAGTTGTCAGTGGTATCTGTCCTACTGGCCAACATGCAGAGAAAACAAACAAAATATCCAGAATAGGAAACAGATTTTAAGGGATTTTTCTTTTTCTAAAAAAGTTACATTGTGGTTGACGATTGCAAAATCTTCTGTATCATGACATATTTTTTTCTTTATCACAACTCAGTTTGCTTTCTCCATCTGTCAATAATTCCATAAGCTGTCCAATTTTGAATAATGTTTGACTAGGTTCAGGGTTAAATCAGAATAAATATGTTAAAGTATTTATTTTGTTTCCTCCACATATAAAATACATTGCTCACTTATCACAATAAAATCATTGCTCAGTGATGCAAAAGTTTTTGAAGTCTGGAATAACAGACATTTCTGACGTTTTTTGTGGAAGCAGAAATATTTTTAACATAATTTCTATTCTTTCACAACATTTGCAATCAGCGATGTAAGAAAGTAATGAAATTATCAGCAAATAAAATATACTTGCATATTTTCAACTTCCAAGGCTGCGATACATTCACTTTAATTTTTGGTAAAGAGGTAACTTGTGTATAATTGTATATTAAGATTGCATATTTTTTAACCATATCTCCCTCTAAACACAAATATCGTAGAATTCTAAGACTAATCCTATTTCTGACTTCCATATGTGATGCCATTAATATTTATTCTTATTAAGCCAGCTGCATAATCAGGGTTTATTAATCATCTAAATAAGCTCAGCTTTACAGAAATGAGTAAAATCAAGACAGCCTCCTCTGCAAATCCTACAAAAATGCCACCCCTTGTAACACCCCATCACCATCCATCTAATCAAAATTAGAAGCCGACCTAGCAAACTCTGCCCAACAGTTTGTGTCATGCAGTTTATTCCCTCATTGCAAAAAAGATATTAATGACTATAGAGATTAACTATGGATAAACTAGTAGAAAGTTTAGCACCTCAGCCCTCTTCATCACTTTAGGAACTCCCTTTATATATTTATATGCTGGACTTGGTAAGAATTTTGTGATGTTGACTTTTAGTGTAGTTATTATAAATAATTAGATTACCTAGTTTTCAGCTGAATTTTAGAATCCCAGAAAAGACGCATGTAGTTTTCAAATGCTGGGATTTTTTTTAGAAAAAAATAGATAATCTGAAATTTAATTCCCAAATTTATTACATATTATTCTTATAATTCTTTATTATATATTATTCTTATATCATTCTTATAATATTCTTATATATTATATATTATTATTCTTATATCACAGCATGTCTGAAATAGTTCTCAAAATTATTTGTCTTCAATATTCTCAATATTGAATATTCTCAGCATTATTCTTTAATACCTCTCAAAAATATAATTACTAATTGTTTTTATCCATTCTACAAACATTGCATGTTAACTGTTACTCAGTTATATAATTTTATAATCTACTATATGTCATCTTACAGCATGTTGGTTTAGACTACTTTTAAGAAGTATTTGGTTGCTACTAAAAGTAGCATTGAGTGCTTACTTTATGTTCTCAATAAATCTACCAATCTGCAAGATTAAATGATAAGAAAGAAGTGGCATCTAATATGATACTGTTGATACACCATCTTTCTCAGGTAGTATTTTGCTACTGGGCTATCTATGCTCTAAACACAAATACAAGGCTCATTTATGCCACTACTATACCACCAATCACAATGAACTCTCAAAAGCATCCTAAACACCTATTTCATGGAAGAGAATAACAAAGCATTAGGAAACACATGTGGACACCCACATCAATTCAGCCTAATCAGACCCAAAACACAGAGACTGATACATTTGATACATTTCCTCATGTACAAATATGAGAACTGCCTCAGACACTCTCCAAGTCCTCTCCATTTGGATGGGGGAGAAGGTCTTGGGCAGCAGCAGCTGGCCCAAGCCTGGAGGGAGAGGTGAGACCCTTTTGGGTCTCCAGAAATTTTCTCTTCTCTCTTGTTATGAACAGCTCCACTAATAGTCATACCACTGTTCATGCACCACTTGGCAGGCCCAAAGAAATAAAGATTTTTTACTTTAGAGAAGTCTCTAGTCTCTGTAGTCTATCTACAGTGATACTGATGAAAAAGATCTCTTAATAATTTGTATCAGAAAAAAAAATCAGACTATTTAGAGATAAGGGAGATAGATAAATGAAGGAAGGAAGGAGAAACAGACTTCTGAGTACAGAATTCCCCTAAGTGATACATTTGGGATGACATTGCTTTTTTGTTTGATGACATTAAAACAATTGGGACCATATCTGACAATCTGGTGTAAAAAGTAATTTACCTGTTACTGCAGTTACAATAAAGGTATCTCAGGAGAAAAATAAGTATGCCACTGACTTACCTCCAGGTTCACTCCAGGTATTTTTTAGCTTCTCTAGCTCAGTTAAAAATAATAGAATAAATAAAACATTCCTTACCATTATCTAAATATTTCAAGCTCTTATTAATACATAGCACATAAAGAAAGGCATGCAGTAGAAAATTATTTGGAGAACGGAATGTTAAATTGTTGCAAAAATAATTAATAAACTCTGAAATCTAGTCAGACACTCTTCATCTATTTTCCAAATCTGAAAATTCATATAGTTTCTAATTTGAAAGATTCTCAAGTGAGAATATCCAGCTGGGCTTTTATTTCCATAAGTAATTTTTGTTCTTTGATAAGGTAGTAAATAAACAAGTATTATAAATTTCCAACAACTATATATCTGATATTTTAAACATTTTAAAGCTTGAATAGCACCTACTGGGAATAATCAATTTCCTTAAACAATTAGACATAAAAAGCAGTGCATTTTGGGCCAGTTTTAGTATACCTCAGGTAGTGGAATAAAATATGAGACTGAAGACCCAAGTGATTCTTGTCTACTGTGAAGTTTAATAATGGTCCTGAAATGTACAATGCCTAGAGCAGATTATTGTCATTATAATTTAGAATTCATGCAGAAAAACAATGGAGTCTCACTAGACTCTTTTGATAAGGTTTTGACATTACAATCAGAAAGTTAAATCTGGAAATCTACATTAATTTTGCAGTAAAGGCTTCATTTATTGTCAGATCTCCCTTTGTCTTTCTCTTGATACCAGCTTAGTTGTGATTTTTGTCAAACAGAAAAGCTTCTGTTCTGGGCAATCACACAGCAGTTAGTTGACAACTGGAGCAGAATCTGAAGATTTGCACAGTCCTTTATGGAAGAATAGCTCAGATATGTTTGTATTGTCACTGGTTATTATTTCAGAAATAGTATTTTAATCAATGCAAATATACTTAGCAAGCTCTTTTAGAACAGAATGCTTTGTAGCTCATGTTGTTTATTGCCTTTAGCCAAAATTCTGGATTAAAACCCTCAAGTATTGTCTTCAATATAATGCAAAAGGAAATAACAGCCAGCTAACCTTATTTAGCTCTTCTTTACAGGCCTAACAAAAACATCTATGAGCTTTTGCTTTGTTGCTGCAAATGGATCCCAAGAATCAGTCAAAGTTGTTACCTCTCTACGCTTGTCATAAAAGACAGCAGCACAAATCGTGTTGGGAAAAACTGAGAATAAAATATTTGTGTAGTTTTTATCTGTGCTTCATAACAACAATAGCAATTTGTATGCACATGGTTTTCCACAGATTCTGAACTACTGATAGAATTAATCAGCCATTCATTCTTTTGTAGGAAATAGTCTAAAAGTTTGTGAGACTAGATTTGCTGAAAGAAAACTTTTCTGGATTGGATACTTGGAATTTTAAGGATGAGTCATAAATATTTTACCATTGTAGAAGTATTAGGATAATAAAATAAATAATTAAAAATAACTTGCCTTGCATCATGCTGTCTTGCAGCAGTGTTTTGGAATTTGGTATGTCTTACTGAGGAAATTAAAAGGTGCCCTTAGAAAAAGCTATTATATTGTTACAAAATTCTTTTTAAAGGTAGTGACAGAATTATGTAAGAGGTGTTCACAGAAAACTGTACATTCATATTTTTCATTAAGACATGCTTAACTGTTTTTTCTTCTATATAGTGCCTTATATTTCAGTAGAAGAACCCTGTTGTATTTTTGTACCTTAAAAACAGTCTTTAGAGACTGTTTCCAAAAGACAGAAATTCTAATTTGCAGTGAAGGCTTGTGTATAAGCAAATGGTGGAAATTATTAGAAAAAGGATTAATATGTTGCTGACTGAGCTAATAAGAATTATCAACTATCGGAAGAATTAGATATGTATTGTGAGGGGAAAATGAGTATAAATATCTTTTCCTCATATTTAGTACAAAAAAACCAGTCTATTACATACCTCCAAACACTGCAGCAAGAAAGTAGGGGCTTTGATGTCAGATTTTCTAACTGTAGCATCTGAATAATATAGATTTCCCCACCTTAACTCGGTGAAAACATACCTCCATTCATCCATGGCAAACAAACATCTATCAGCATTGCTGCTGCTTTGGTTAGAGAATGATGTTGCCCCTCTACTAAATTATATTTCCTTCATTAATGAGAGAATTTCCAGAAAGGTTAGGCTGTGTATATGTGTTTGTAGTCATCACTCCAGTGAGGTCATATCTATAGAATTTGAAAAACAATTTTCATTGATATGAAAAGTGCATTTGGGTAGTCTCTGTGAACGTTAGTGCAGATCTATGAATTGGGAAAATGCCTGAACTGGAACATTGTTGTCCTCTATTTTCTGTTGGGAGGAGGGGCCTCTTGCAAGCTGAAGTTCTCCTTTCTAGGACAATGGTCTTTCACTTTGTAAAAAGCATTAGAAAAATGAATCTTACAAGAAACACTTCAAGGAGAAAATACTTTATTCTATTATTTACAAGGTTTATATGATCAAGTTCATAGTCAAGTACTAGAAATATATATTGGACATTTGCAATTTTGAAATTATCTATGAGGAAATTACCAGCACAGTTTATGACACACACACACACACACACACACACATATATATACACACACCCAAAGATATGAATCTGCACTATTCAGAAAAATAATCATTTTCAGACCAAACATTGGAAACTATAGACTTTTCTTTCTAGTTTGTGAGTTTAAGTCAGCAAATTTTGAAGCAGAATGAACTTGGGACCAGGAAAAAGGTCTCTATGGAAACCTCTGCACTGAGGGGCATTCATTATCTGTCATCAGTCCTACCAATTCATCTATAGTCAAGAGCCTCCTGCCAAACTTCAGTTTTTTTCCTGCAGGCCTTGCTTCATCTCAAGGTAAGCCAAAGCTTGGGGGAAAAATTGCCTATCTCAGCCTGGCACATGTTTTGGACTCAGTAAGAAACTGAAATTGAGCCCTGGAGCTAGGAGACAGTGTTATGAAGCAATCTGTGAAAATAGTACCCTCTCCACATTATTATACCTCTATGTCAGTTTGTTTTAAAAATTCTGAGCACACATTACCATACCAATAGGTATTTCTCCCAGCATTTCCAAACAGACTTTTATTTCAGTCCACTAAAAAAAGTAGGTTCTGCTTCCATGTTCAGAACTGGATCCAGTGTATTGCAGAAGATAAGTGGTCAAACATGGATTTTGCCTACTTCTGATACAAGCTAATCACTGCCAGCATTGCACAGGTGTTACTGCATAGCCTATGAAAGCAAGTTACAGTCAATTTAGCTTTCTTTATGCAGTAAAATTGCAAATGGAGTTTAGTATTCTGAAACAAGATCCTAGGTAAGAAGTGGTTTGATATAAGAACCAAGAGAAAAATCTTACCTTTTTTTCCCTGGTAACTGGAAAAAAAGGGCTGGAAATCTTTTGTTTTGACATGCAGACTTAAAAAATTAGCAATAACCAATAAAGAATGAAAATATACAGAAGGTAGATCGTTCTATAGCAATCTTTCCTATCATATTTTCATGTCAATAATGGTTAATAAATAAAAAAAAAAAAATGGTAGACTTTCACGAGGGAAAGTTTTCAGTAGTGTTTCAGGTTTTATTTTCACTAGCAAATACTCAGAGGTAATCAAATCTTCACCAGGATAAATTTCTATTTCAGTTGCATGCAAGGACTTAAACAGAATATATCCCATATTAATAAAACTCAGTTAAACTAAAGGATTGAGTTTACCTGAAAGAAAAGGATCACAGCTGATATTCTAATACTGCTTTTACTATTTTCTAA
The DNA here is from genome assembly GCF_031753505.1 of Anomalospiza imberbis. Classification (NCBI taxonomy): domain Eukaryota; kingdom Metazoa; phylum Chordata; class Aves; order Passeriformes; family Viduidae; genus Anomalospiza; species Anomalospiza imberbis. The sequence continues at coordinate 23,130,495 of NC_089685.1, forward strand.
AGAAATTCACTTTCTTGAATTTCTGAAATTATTTATTTGCTTATTTATGACAGATTTTTTTGTTTGTTTGTTTCACATTTCAGTTGAATGAGAAAGCTTCAATAATCCCAGGAAAATGGAGAGCTGAACTAACATACTTTCATTACTATGATAGTATTTTCTCTCGTTCAATGATCTGTGTCATCCCCTCTGTTTGTTCCTTCGTGCTTAATACTGCCACAATGGTTGCTATCAACATAGGCATGTGATTTTCTGAAATTATTCACCTGAGAAAATAAAGCAGGTATCCGAATAAATGCAGTAGAAGGCTTTGTTCCAGTTTTTTCTTCCATCACAGAAGCATTTCAAAGGGTCTTCTGTTTGAAGGGACATTGTCTAGCTATGTCTGCTGCTGTGGTGGATGCCTCTACTCCTGTGTCTGACTTATCAGAAAAAAAGATCTTAAAGATTATACATTCACATATCTCATTGCCAGCACCCAGCTTAGTACATCTCAGCTTTAACAAGGTCTGCATAAATCTCTCTGTGCCTAAGTTTTCTGCTTCTGAAAGTTTCAGCCATAAAGCAACAAAAAGCTGACCTGAGATCAGATGTCAACTCAGTGTTTGTCCTTCAGAAAACAGGAGTGTTTTCTGCTACCTTCCAGTTTGGTAAGGTAGGGACAGGCAATCTAATTAGGGACAGGCAATATCTGTTAATTTAATGCCTTCAGTTATTTACACTATAACATTATTTTGAAAGTCATCAGCTGACTTGAAAAAAAAAGAAGTAATTTTAAGGGTAAGTAATTGAGCACAAAATGGAAAACACGAGCATGACAGCGGTAGCCATCAGTTCTCCATTACAGATATATGCTGAGCAAAAACTCTTCCTTTGTCACTATCCCCAAAAACCCTAAAGAGAACTAGGAAATTTGCAGAGGATTAAAATTTGCATAGGATTAAAATACATTTCTAAAAGTGTAGAAGCACAAGGGAAAATTTCATGACCACATTTGACATTTTCAAAGTGAAAATGGAAAAAGAACAAAAGAAGTGGCACTGTATGTGATTATACTGTTATCTTTACTCCTATTTACAATGTACTTTTGAAGGGAAACTTCTGATCATCAGCATTTTGTGTATTTGAAATTTAGAAAATCTTCTGTTTCTGTTTGCATGTCCAGCCAGTAGCAGGACTGAGCATGAATTTCACACATGCATGTGCACACACACACACGCACACACATGCACACAGAGGATTCAGGTTCACTAGCTAAATATCCAGACAACCCAGCCTATAGCTGCTGTCACTTAGACTTTGCAAATCATGCATACATAGAAAAGAGAGTGGCATTACAAAACAAAAGTAGTGAGGCTTAGTCACACATGTGTACTGACCACCCATTTGCTCACATGCAAAAAAAGCTTCCTTCTCTCTTCTTTGTTTTTCATAGTTTTACTTCTCTTCCATCCAGCTTGATCCTTCCTTTCTCCATCTTTGTCTGCTCCTAAATAAAGAGTGTACATATAATTAATGTTTTTATCTGATGGTCTCAGTTTTGCTGCATCCTTATCCAGTTTGGGTAGTACTCATGTTTGGTCATCTAAGCCTTTCCTTATATTACCAATATGGTTACTTAGGTGCTCCTCCCCCAGAGGGTTCCAATGCTACTCACAATTATCTGTGAATCTTGGCTGTTTCTCAGATGCCTCCTCCTTAGCCATCTGTGCAATCCAGCCATTCCTCACAGCACTAGCTGTAATTTCTGCCAGCTTCTCACTGTGTTATTTATGGTGTCAGCAATTTCTCACGTCACGTTTTGTAGCTTCTCAGAGTCTGTTTGAATAGCTAAACTTCATGCCAGGGCTGCATATCTTAACACCCAGCACCAATCATTTTGCTTTATGGTCCTGCTCTTCTTGAATGACATTGCTTAGTAACATTGATGCAACTGCTACAATCATTAAGTGCCACAGGAAAGGGAAAAGAGAATTCACATAGTACACTCTTGTACCTATATCCATTGCGGGTAGTATGGGGTTCAGTTAACCACAGAGCAAAGCAACTTTTCCATAAAAAAATAATTTAAATGAATGGGGGGTAGATGTGCAGAGACTGAAGAAATGCATACAATTGCAAGAAAGACATGCATGTCTGGATGTGTTTGAGGTGAAAAATACTTTAAATTGTCAGTGCTGACAGACAGCAGCCATGTAATTTTTAACTACAAAGGAGTTCATCCTGACTAAATTGCAACAAATACAAAATTATCAGTAAACCTGAAATAATTGAGCAAGCTCTTAAAGAGTTTGTGAACATGCCTTTTAAACGGTAGAAGGGGAGAAGAGGTTTAACACACTGTATTTTTCATTACATTCTCCAGTACAGACTTACTGTTTGTTACTGTGTTATTCACAACATATTAATTTTATAATAAAATAAAATAATAAAAGTTACTGTGTGATTCACAACATATTAAGACACCTAGACAGACTTACATGAGACTGATGCTATATCTTCTTTTGTTAGACCTGAGTAACCTTTTAATTTTTCAACAAGAATCTTGGTCACTGAGTATACATTGCCATATGCCATTTCTAAATTTCTGAAGAGATGAAGACACCAATTAATACTTTAATCATTTTCTAATACTCAGAGTCTGAAATTGTCCTTATTGTTGGTCACAAACGAAAAAAAAATTCTATCCACAATTTTCACCAATAATGATACGCATTAAAGAGCACACTCATACATTTTGCAAGAATACAAGATGAGATGGCAACATGGGAAGACTTAAAAAAAATTTGTAGCTTCATGGTAATTTGCAGCTCAAACGAAAATTAAGACATTAAAACAAGAACAAGAAGGGTAGTTGTAATTGATTTACAGTACCATTTTCCACAAATTCTCTGACCAAAAATTAAAAATTCTCCTAAGTCTAAGATGGAGGCTGAGAAAGGGATGATGAATACTTGATGGATTATTGACAGGACTACAATACAAATATGTTTCTACATAATATATTGTAGCTATGCAGAAAATACCCACTGGAAATCATAAGCTCATTACAGCATTTGTTCTTTTCTGGAGATGTGAAGGTTTATTTTAAGGCCTTAATTCTGTTTTTAATTATGAAACCTTCTATTGTCCTTAGAAGAAAAAAATCTTTTTACTATCTTAAAATCACCCAAATAAAAATTAGACAAGGGTATCAGAGCTATACATCTCAATAAGAATTTTGCTATTTACCTTCCTGAAATTAGACTAAACACATTCTCTTCTGTAATGTGAATAAGGAAGGGGTTGAGCAAAGAAGACAAAAATCTAGGTAAAGTAAGCACCGAACTGGACAAATGCCTCATCTTCAGATTGTAAAATGGAAATCCTAATATGACATTTAACATGATAAAAAAGATAAATTAATTTTATGGAGAACACTAAATTGAACACAGATTTTCTCTTTTCTTTTTCTTTTCTTTTCTTTTCTTTTCTTTTCTTTTCTTTTCTTTTCTTTTCTTTTCTTTTCTTTTCTTTTCTTTTCTCTTTGTAAATTAACATCAACAGTAGACAGTTTGTTGGACTCCTCCAGGTGAGGGTCCACATAGCATGGGAATCACCACCTGACATTCTGTCCTCATGAAACTAATGTGTGGATGACATGTGAACAAGGCATGTAGAAGTATCAGGGATGAGAGGATCTAGGGAACTAGTATATCTCTTGTTTTTCAGTTAACAGAAACAGCTGACTCCCTATATTGGTCTAATAATCACTTAGTAGGATAATAATGACTGATATTTTTAGAATATCAAAAAAATCAGGAGTGGATAAATGTGTAACATGACACTTATTCATAAACATAAAAAAATATAATTGCCCATTTTCCTTTAATGAATCAGCATTAATAGTCAATTATTAATTGTCAAGTCAACATGCTACTATGTCTAAGAATATTATATCAATTTAGTGTCATTCTACCCACTGTTATACTTTTAAATGAGTTTGTTTATGGACAGCAAGAATTTTGTTACTTCATAATGCCATTGTCACCATTACAGCCTTGTAAATAATGTATGGACATTTTCTTCATCTCATTTGGTGTGGGACTTTTTGCTAAAGTAAACAAAGGGATTGTTAAATGAGTGCCTTTCTTCCCACAGAAATTGCATTATATCAGTATTTAAATTAATTAAGGCTTGGCATCTTTTATTTAATTCTAATAAAGTGAGAAAATACTATATAACTCGTCATACCCACTCCAACAATAGCAATTCACTTGGGCTTAATTTCAAACTGTTGAAGATCCATTAATTCATTTTTATTTCCTTAGAAAAATGTCTTACAGTGCCTTTTTTTACCATTGTTTTTCATTTAGTCCCAGAAGGATTATTTAATTGTCTATAGAGTAATTTATATCTTGGCTTCATAACCTCAGAACTCAAACAGGCACTTAAAGCTTCAAGAAAAAAAACTGCATGCATAGTACTAAACCCTGTTTCTCTTAGAATCCTTTTACTTTATATATTTTGCTTTCCCTAAGGTTTTGATTAGAGTAAAATAAAAATTATCCAGCTGTCATGTTCAGTGGTCATTTTGTAGCTTAATAGCCTTTTTACTGAAAAAAACAGCCGCAGCCTACACAAACCTGAATTATTTTTTAAACTTTTCTATTTACTGGTAATTATGATATGTCATGATACACCTCTTCCAAAAAATTCAAGGTGTGCTAAATTCTGCAAAGTCCTGTCCATGTCTGTATTCACAGAAATTTAAATCATGCAGAGACATGTTTTTTCCTTTACAGTATCTTTGTAATGGGAAACAAATTGAATAGTTATCTAAGGAAGTTTGAGGCATTCTACGTAATCTTTTACAAAAAATCTTGACTTAGAAACCTGAAGACTCTTACTAATGATATTGTCTATGAGCAATAAAATTACAGTACTTAATTTAGGCTCTTTCTCTGAAAGAACAGGGGCCTCGTAGTGGGGCAAACACATTGTCAAAAGGTTTCATATTCTCTGCACTGATACTCAGAAAAATAGCCTTCAAGGGGGGTTTATGATGTCTTCTAAGAACACATTTCCTGGACATCCAGTATTTCTGGAATGGAAGCTTTGTGGATGAAGCCAGCAAAAAAAGCACTGAGAGGATAAGGGACCTCAGACTGAGACAACCAATAGGGTCTGAGGGGTGTATGACACAGTGGAAGGACAGGCTGCCAGTTTGATAAGAATTATTTTTGTTCATTACATTATATCAACACTATTCAGCTTTAGGGCTTCTTCAGAAAGCCTTCACAAACTTTAAGCTGCTAGTTGATTTTTTTCTCTTCTTTACTTATTAAACTATCTTTCACGGAACCCAAGAGTTTTCTTGTTTTTCTTCTTATTATTATTCTCCTCCATGTTCTCTGGGGCAGGGCAGGGTAACAGAGTAGCTGTGTTAAACCACTGGCTGAGGTCAAGCCACCACACCAAAACCAAAATATGATATGTCCCCTCAACTTCCCATTTATGCATCTGCAAGTCCATGTGTGGGCACACAGTCTTGTCTATAACAGCTGAGCTCTATTCTTCAGCCAATAGTCTGTACCAGAGTGAATGGACCTCACTTTAAATTTACCTTTGCAGGAAAATATGGAAGATTACATGCCAGCTTAGTCTAAAGCTAAAGGCTGACTAAAAAATATATTCATGAGGAGAAGAAAGAGAAAAATTATATGATGTGCATATATCCAGTGTCTCTGCTTATAGTCTAATAGTGTATCCAAAAATTCATTAATAAGTGCTAAAAATAAATAATTTCTTTTTCTATAAATTTAGCAGTAGAAGTGCTGCAGGCCAGTGTTAGCTCTCAGGCTAGAATGTTCGATTTGACATTATGGAATAATAGGCATCTGGGCCCCCCTATATACACATCAGAACAGGAAATAAGAGAAAGAGAAGTGTGAAAACCTGAAATAAGATAATTTGTATTAATAAAGAAAAAAAAATATATGCTGCTGCTTCTTCCTGACTTCTTGCTTCTGCTCATCTTTGTTCCGAACCTTTTCTTTATCTTATAAGCATCCAATCAAGGTCAAATTTCATCGAGTTATCAGAAAGGTGATCAAGTGGAACTGAACTGCAGTATATGATATTGCCCTTCTTTTTCCCCTAAATAGTCTCAGGTTCCAGGACTGAAGCCTAACAAAATGTAGCAAAATAAATAGTTTATACCTTACAAATGCATTACTGGATTTGGATTGCTGTGAAGCAGTGTGCAGATGCCCCTGAGGAGGCTGGTTGCTCAGACCATCAGTCATTCACTGTCTATCAGTGCTGCTTCAGTAAGTCATTTTTTTCTCCACATCATCCTGCAACTAAGACAAAAATATGTTTTTTAATCTTTTGTGTTCTTTCAAATTAAATTCATGGTGAAAGAGGATACAAATCATCTACATTCTCCTTGAAATTCTCCTCCCTTTTACCTATTTCATCTATGCAATTCCTCCATGGTGCTTTCCCTATACACTTTTTCTCAATTATCTACACTGTTTCTCAATTATCCGGGCATGTCACTGCAAGGTGGCATCATCAACAAGAAATAAACAATTTCTTCTGCAGCTCATAAGAATTTGAAGCAGCAGTGCTAGTAAGTCCCTTATAGTCTTAAAAGTGTACAAAAGCTTTGAAAATGGAAAAAAACTGTTTTTAAAAAGTCATGAGTTCTGTTTTAGTGAGAGCAAGAGCTGAGGGATAGGCTTCTTGAATTATATGAATACTGTCTCAAGAACTCATGGTGTGAAATGAAGCTCACTCCTTACAAGAAGTCAGAAAATTGAATTTTGCTGTCTAACTTAATAGAATGTCAGTAAATCATTACTTCTCACAGAAGAATTACAGTTTTCTATACTGTCTGTCTACTTACTAGACTAGGAATTAGCAAAGTTGTTCAGATAAGAAAGGATAGGAAGTCTGTGTTCTTACTAATATGAATCCCTGAAGTTCCTCTAACTCTGTGAGAAAAGGCAAACTGTCTATTTTCCTCTGTTTGTCTCAAGTTAGTCAAAATCTTGTTTATGCAAAGGTCGTCTGAACTTTCAACAAAATAAAAGCTGGGATATCACTTCACTGCTTGCCATCTGTGTATGTGGTGTATCATGTGAGACACACCCCAGATAAATGCAATCTGCATCTGGAAGAAAATGTAATTTTGATTCTCTCAGATTCTTTTTAAAAACATACTTTTGTGAAAGATAATCATTATAATATAGGAATTTTTTCTTTATATATGCATGTGTGCTTACTGGCACAAATATTTCTTCTGTTTGGTTTGCTGAATCACATCGTAAATTACATGGAGTAAGCCATTTGAGACACGGAGTAAAGAAGTTGAGAATGACATGGAAGTGAGAATGAAGAAAAAAATCAAAATTAGAGGAAACTGAGGACTTTTTGGCAGACTTGAGGAATGTAGGATTTAGCACAGAAATTTATCTTAATATTGCAGGAAATAAGCCAATTGTTTGCTAAGCAGGATTTAGAAAGAAAGAACACGCTCTCCTACAATGATTTTTCAAACATTTTTCACTGTTGAGGGTTTTTTGCTTCTTCTGAGGCATCTGGTTCTGGCCACTATTAAAGATACTTTGGCTGGAAAGGACACATTAACTAAATTAGGCTGGCAGTGCTTACATTCCTATGACATCTGGTGTTTCTGCCATGTTACTGATATGTCATTTTGACAGATTATGTTACATCATGTGATAGTAATGAGCAACATTATAGAATCTAAGCAATGAAATCTGTAGTGACTCCAACAATTTAAAACAATCTGTTACTTTTTTTCAGCTGTCTGTTACCAGTTTAGAAGTTGAGAGGAATAAAACAAGAGGTTAATTTAAGTCCAAATCTAACCTCCAAAATATATTATTGCATCTTCTCCAATAGGTTTACTTCTATAAATACAGATCTGAGATGCAAGCCATGAATGATGATTTAAAGATATCTAAACAGAATGTAAAACTCTTTATGAAGCAAAAATCTGGGAGAAATTAATTTTCTATCAGCCTAAACATATTGACTATATTCACTAATTTCAGTTCTGTTCATGATTCAAAGTAGGGAATGAGATCAGACAGTTCTCTGAACACCTAACACATGATTTAAACTTATTCAAAACTGATTGAACTGAAGGATTTTGTAGTCTCGTTGCTCATTTCCTGAGATGACAATGTATCAAGAATGAAGATATTAAGCTAAACAGCTGGTATTTTAATTACAAAGGTGTAATATTGTAATGGACCTTTATTTGCTAAAGTGCTTTTTTGCCATGAGCTATTCCAAGCACATTTGAAGATTCATATTCCTTTACTTGCCAGTTGTAGATTTTTAAATAGCTGGTTGATTTAGAACTGATTTTAGTGGTAAAGTACATCCACAGATGTCAAATTAATTTTGAGGATGACTGTGGAGATGTCTGGCGCCTATGATTATCTTGCCTTTCTAGTTTAGGGATTTAGGGATGGATTTCCTGGGAGAATGTAGTTGAAATGGAAAAGAATGACTTTGACTTCTATTGTGAGTGGTCAACAGTTGAGCTGTAAAATAAATCTACTGTTATCATAGGACTATCTAATCCTGAGTTTTTGTGGATACCTAGAGAACAGTGACTAAACAAACACCTCTATCAAATGCATATAATGAAATAAATTAAAATATTTGAACAAAGCAAATATTTCTCCATTTTGGATTTTAAAACAACAGCTAAACTTAGCACCAGATAAAGACACCCACTGATTGTCTTCTGTGCCAAACCACTTTCTGAATTGGAAGCATGGGAAAATCCACCCCTATTTTTATTAGTCAGTGATATTATCTAATATTTGAAACAGTCTGAATGGAGAAAATATTTTCAATTTCAAATTTCTAAGAAACAATTAAACTCTCCCAATTACATGAAGGTATTTTGTGAGTGTCCTCTCCTGGTCCTTATCTCAACTCATGAACCTTCAGTTATATTTTCTCTTTTCTGTCCAGTTGCTGAAGGCAGTGATAGAGAGACTTTGCTGGGTGCCTGGAACACAGACAGCGTCAACCCATCACATGATACAAAACAGATGTGAAGCAGGGAGATAGTGATGAAAGCCAAAAAAAAGAAGTCAGAAAAGAGTTTTTAAAAAACCTTTTTTGTGTTCTTTAAAGAAGGTGAATCTCATAGTTTCTGCAGAGCGGCCATTCTTCTGGTACAACAGTAAGAATGAAAGCTGAAAAAGCTGTCTGAGAGCTTTCACAAGAGCTCTAGAATGCTGACGTTCAAGCTTCATTATTTAAAAGTCCATGTATAATTTGTTGGATTACTGTTTGGATTCACAAGGCTGGATATTATTCCAAAGGTCTGGAAAAGGCATGTTGGTGATTTCACCCTGTAGTTAATTCATATTAGAGCAGAGTATTTGCACTAAATTATTTTTTGCTTCATCATTTCTGAAATTATGTCTGAACAGTTATAAACATTGCATTGCAGTGTTTGTAAATATATAAAATAAATATCTATTTATTTGTAAATATGATAAGTTTGTAAATATGATAAAATAATTTCTTTTTTTATAAGAAGAAATTCTTCCCCATAAGTAATTTTACAAAAATATGGTCATTCTGTTTTTCTTATAATGAATAACCAGCATTTACAAAATTTTTGTAGACATCAAAGTAATATTTTGTTATTTGATTTGCTTCTCAGTTTCTCATTTGGAACCCCATTTAGATCTGCAGTATTTTCAGAGAATTACAGAATCATATAATGTGTGAGATTGCAAGGGAATTTTCATCTCCTTTCATTTCATAAGTTTCTACAAGCAATGTAAAAACTACCTCCAATCCTTCATTACCTTTTTTAATATGGTATTAAAAATCTTTTTGCCTCCATCTTTGTCAAATATTTTGTTTGTTTCTGAAAAAAAAGAAATTTAAGAGAAAAAACAGTGTTATGAGGTTTACTGAACACTACAAATAATATTCCTTAAAAATCTTAAGACTGTCTGTATTGCCAAGCTGTCTAGATATGTACAGGCCTATCTAAAATTCAGAAACTTTCTTCAAATATTTAAAAAGGCCTGAAGTTCATAACCTATTTACATGATTGACACTGAGAAGATTTATACTGGACTACACAGAATTGCAATTTATTAGAATCTAGAAATACCTACCACACGAAAGCATGAAATTTAAACATTATTTTCTTCCACTGTTTATATTTAATGGCTCATTCATTACTCAGTGTAAAATTCTGTATGAAGATATGTAATGAAACTGCCTATTAAACCCACTAAGAATTATGTCTACAAATCTGAAGCAGAATTTGAGCCAAAGTTAATTCAATATATAAAGTTATTGTGTAGTAATGGTAAGTTAAACTGAAGAACAGCACAGTTATACTGGGCTCTTACCTCTGTGTGAGCAGATGATTTAGGAGTAAAAAAAAACAAAACTTTCCCCCATATTAATCTCCTATTAACAATTCATTTGATGAGAGGATTTATAGGCATCAAAATGATTATTCTAAGGAAGCACAGAAAAGGGCTTTCAGTCTAACTGATCAAAAGAAATGAAAGGACAAAGCAAAAAAGGCAAAATCCACGTTTGAATTCAAGTTGTATATAAAGAGGTTCATGTCTTCTTTGTCCCTGAACAGAAACTCATTTTCTGTGGCTGCCAGTAGAAGCAGTAATTTATTCCAGACTTTGCTAGAAACTGACTGGCTGACACATCTGGAAAAAGCAGCTTGTTCTGAATCCCTCCTCTTACAACCCCAGTTTAATCTCAATACTTCAGTAAGAATTCCAGGAGTACAAAATAAATGCCTTTCATTTACCACTCAAATTCCACCTGCATAAGAGGAAGCCTATCAGCACTAAGAATGGAAGTAAGCAGAGTATTAGCTTGAGTCAAAGAAGTGCTTGCTGCTGCAAATGATCTACGTATAGCATTGCACTAGATGTCCCTCTGAAACACGCATGCATATGGATTGCACTTACCCAGCTGCTGTCCAGGAGCCGCTGGCTTACACGTGTGACTCAGCTCTGAGGTTCAGTTGTCTGTAGGATGCCTGATCACAAGGAGCTTTACAGATCAGACATTCACACTTGGGAAGATTCATCAAAGACTGAGATGCTATAAATGCTTGTCATCCTGGAGAATCAGCATAGTGTCTGCATAAATAAATCCAAAATAGTAAGAATGCAAAGTTTCCAGTGTGCTGTGCAGCCATCTTGAGTGAACATATTTCAGGGACAGTAGCCTGAGAAAAAGTCATGACAGGATTGATGAGCACAGATAGACCTTCATTAGTCTCAGAAATTTTGAGGCATTAGAGTTTAGTAAATGTGCCTACATGCAGTATCAGATATTTAAAATAAATTGTTTCTGACTTAACAGAAGCCCAAGTATACGTCAATAATTTTGGCTCTGTAATTTCAAATTATAAAAAAAAAAATTCAGAAAAGTGAAATCTTCCAGAATCGTGCCAAAGCATAGTAAAAAGTTAAATCCATGAAAGGAATTATTTATTACAAACTGTCAGATTACTAAGGTATTTTTTTCCAACTGCATATGTCTTTAGGTTTTTGTATTTCAAGGCTCTCTACTAGCATGTTTATTTTTTCATTAAAAATGAATCCAGAAGCCAAATTGAGGGGGCTGAGAAATATGCTGACTATAAGCACAATGAATCAGGTAGAAGGTAAAAATATCATTCAGATACTCCTGTTTTACTTGTTCAGTACTGCAAGTATGGAACTTCTATGTTTTCTTCTGGTTTTTATCATTGCAATTTTTAATCTTTTGCGTTGTTCTCTGGACATTAGGAATACAAGAAATCTATTTCTTTCAAGAACCAAACTGCTCTGTAAAATCAAAAACTTTAAAAGAATTGCTGGAGGGCTTGTGCAGCTCAGTGCAATACCTACAGAAGTGGGAAGGAAGTTTGCTAAGCTAAGTTAAAGCACCTTGGGATTTTATCTGTACATATTGTGCATAATGAAATAATGGGGTTACAGGGTATGTCATTCTCAATTTGAGAGAAAAATGACATTAAATATTGTTTGAATTGTCATAGTGAATATATTGTTCATTTAGAAAATCTCCACATAGTTCATTTATACTTATGGCAGTTGTAAGATGTTAAAAATAAAAATATTGGAACATAAAACTACTGTGAGAAATAATGACATAAACCCCACAGTATTATATCATTTTAATAGTTTGAAAATTTTGGTGTTCCTAATGTAGTTTTAATCGCAATAGATCATGCAATGTAATTAAAGAGACAAGGTAATCGATAAAAGAAGACCAGGACAGAAATAGGCTTTTTGGATTTATAATTTTGAAATCAGTTCCTCAATTTGAAATGAATGAAGAAATGGAAATATATAAGCATTAAGAAAGTAGATGAAAGGGGAAGTGTTGAATCTTGCTGAAGAAAAACAGGATTCTGCTGAAGCTCAAAAGGAACAGTTATTTCATATCATACCAAGATTACAATTTCCAGTATGCTACATCCAAAAGCAGGCAGTAGAGAAGGACTGTGGAAGAAGGTTGGGTCAGACTGAGCAGGAATTGATACTCTGCAACTCCCTCTCCCAGATGCCTGACATTCCTATCTCAAGAACTTTCTGCTTCAGAGCTGGAATTTATTAATCTCAGTGATCTTCCCCATTCCTGTTTGTCCAGCTGGTTTTTTGCATCCATGTGAATGATTTCGTCCCTATATCAGAGAGTCCTCAAATATAAATAAATGAGTGAAGAAACATCTTTTTTCTCTTGTTTTAAATGCCAGCTGCCACTTGATATGATCACCTCTAGATATTTTGTTAGATGGAGGGGATTGTCGTGCTCTGCTCTGCACTGGGGGACCCCCACCTTAAATATTGTGTGCAGTGTTGGGTGCTACAATGTAAGAAAGATATAAAGCTATTAAGAGAGCATCCAAAGGAAGGCTATGAAGATGGTGAAAGCTTTAAAGCAGAAACCATACGAGAGTCTGATGCCACTTGTTCAGCCTGGAAAAGAGGAGACTGAGGGCAGAACACATCATGGTGCACAGCTTCATCACAAAGGGATGAGGAGGGGTGGGTTACCAGTGACAGGACCCAAGGGAACAGCGTGAAGATGTCAGAGGAGATTTAGGGGATAGATTGGGAAAAGGCTCTTCACCATTAGATTACCTACTGCAGTAACACAACAATATTCTGAAGCCAAATATTATAAAAATAAAATAGAAGTGTATTTATAAATTCAGTTGCTCTCTCCACAGCTATGGACCTTATTTCTTACAGAACTGTAATTTCTTTCAGGACTTCTCAAATCCTCTGACTTTCTGTACCAGCATAGCTGCCAGGAACTGGCTGTTTAATTCAATGAAAGTTGAACTTCAGATCATGTTCCACTATTTAAGTAAACACCCTCCTTTTCAAGACTGTCTATCATTTGTGCTGGCTGTGCTTTTGACCAAAAAAGTCACCTTGAAGCTCATTCAACTCACTCTTAAAGGAGTATGGCATGCCTAATTCCATAATTCGTTCTTAAAATGAGTAGTGTTTTATATTGAATATGACTGATGCCCAGATCAGCTGTCACCAGCTGCTAGAGACTATTACCATCACTGGAATCAAAGAGAATTTTTACCATAAAATAATGTAAAAGATTTAACAGCTTAATATATATAAGTGTTCATTTAGGAAATAAACAACTTGTCTGATATTGGTTAAACTGATTTAACTATAGCATGAAAATAAATGCCTGTTTTGTTTTCTTCATGGTATGGCCATTTCTAGTAGGGTCTACTTCCTGCTGTGTGAAATGCTTTTGTCAGTGGTAAAATTCTAGATTCTAAGAACAGTCTGTGTTAGAAATACACCAGGGTTTAATGAGAGTCTATTGAATTGAAGAACTAAAAGAAACAATGGCATGACATCAAATATTAACTAGCACTGCAGTGAGCTTCCTTATGCAGGTCATCTCAATGAAGAACAAATGTAATATATATAACAGCAAGAAAAGGAATTAAGAACTGTGAAACACAAGCCTTTAAAAATTAGAAGAGCCTTTATGCACTAGTTAATGGTACAATTATGCAATTACAATGCTGTTTTTTCCAATGGTGAGCTAAACAGAAGGAAGGAAATACAGAGGGACCAGCTAGATGCTGCCACATCTAGGTTCTAAAAAAAGACAGTTAATCCTTCTTCAATGTTAAACTTACTCATTACCACTAGGGACAGAGAAGCCAGATTTCTGTTTTTACTAAAGAGGTGTGTTACACTTGCCATTTTACTTTGCCATTGTCATAATTTAAAAGTAATTATAGCAATGCTTACTGGAACAGTTCTATTGCAATCCAAAACAGGAGAGTTCTTTTCACAGATTCTAAATTCTTTCGTATTCCAGCTACACAACATTAAGACACTGTAGGCAACTAGCCATAAACCTTCAAATGAGAACTTATAGTCTTCTTCTATACTGAAAGACTTCAAGGAGCAGATTTATTCATCCTTAAAAGGAAGCTAATCCAGATGCATACACTACACATGTGTGAGCCAATTGCTACATAGACACTACAGAAACAGATCAATTCTCTAATTAGAAATGTTTCAATGTTGTAACCTTGACACAAGTAAAGTTCACCTGATCATGGAGCTATAGTACAGATTAGGCCAGGTACAACAGGGTCAGCATGTCCTTCAGAGACCTTGCTCTTATGTTCTCTATTGTCTTGGAATAACCTTTTCCACTTTTCAGCTGATTCAGGCACCTATGAATGCAGTTGGATTTCAAAGCCATTTGGAGGTTTCTTTGAAGTTGAAAGAAACATGCAAGTAAGCCAAGAAATATTAAAAGAGAAAATAAATGGAAAACAATACCTAATAAAATTGCCCCATTTTGCAGAGCTGTAAATATAGTGAAGTACAGTGTCCTCCTAGAGTCTTTTAGAAACAGTTTTTGCTCTCAGCGAGACCAACGTAACTGCTCTTCGAAAAATCCACTGCCTGAATGTTCTGAAATATAATCACTCCAGTCTTGTTCCCCAAGTCTCTAGTTTCTATTCCTGTATCATCTATCATTTACCTGTATTTCTTACCCTGCAAAAAAGAAAAAAAAATATTATCCATTAATTAAGTAAAAAAAATTATAAAGAATGCTTAAGAATTATCAGCTTCAGGACTGTATCATTACATCCTGTTTGTATAAACTGATGTGGCAGAAACAGTAAGAAACTTGTGGCTTGAAGAAGAACAGCATCACTGTTACAAAAAAAGATCTGTAAGTAACAGATAGTTAGTAACATATAGATAGTTAGTTACACATAGAAGTAACGGATAGATAGTAACAGTTTTGGGGAAAAAAAAACAACAAAAACAAACAAAAAACCCCCCAAACAAACCAAACCAAGCAAACCAACCCCCAAATACTTGCTGTAACAGGGAAGGAACCAGAAGATAGTGTAGGGGAAAAGCCAAACAAGAAGCCAGCCTCTCTATGGGATCTGGAATCCCTAGGATCTTACTAGAGGTAAGTCAGCTGCTGTTAATTTAGGTAGTTTGGGATTCCCCAACACCATAGGCACACTGATGCAGTGTTTAACAGGTCTATACAATTTGCTTCTCATCTGCTGTGATGTGTTTGGTCCCATGACCTTTTGGCATATTTTCCCTGGGTCCTGAAGCCTATCACTGTCCTTACTTTGCTTTATTAAGCTGTACAATTTCTTTGATGATAATCCTTCTCCCCTCCGTATGTATTTTGTGAGTGTTGAAATCAGGTGTGAAAATGAAAGCAACCTGATCAATGAAGAAATGTTAAGTCTCCAAGTAAAAGACTGAGATAAAGAAAAGAGATTCACTTGTGAGGCACATATTAGTTTTAAAACAGAGTACAAGAGAAGGCAATAATCAAAAAGAGGCCAGAAGTGAAAAGGTAGAATAACAAGAAGCTCAATGGAAGCTAATGATGGCACTTCCTACCTCTCAGTTTATCACTGCCACGAGCATTAAATTTACCTTGAACCTGAAATCTAACATTTTCTCACTTTAAGACAGCAAATTAGAGTGAGAAAGTCACAAACAGGGTGGTAACAACACTCTCCAAGGCTGAGTGACATTTCCTCTCACGCTTCCAAATAGACTTATTTCATTAGTTCAGTGTGTTGAAACTTATAGGAAGCACATTATATTACATTAAATGGTACTTACCTACTTTGGAAGTCTAAAGTCAGTCATATCAAATAAGCTGAGGAAATACAGATATTATCATTTTTAAAACCAAGCCATAGAAATTCAATATTGAATCTACACGAAACTTGAGGAATTTCTGTCCTAATACCATCATAATAAAACAGTGTATTGCTTATTCTGCAGCAGATTTACTGGGATTTTTTGAATTGGTATTTTTGAAGGGAATTGAGCAGTCATTTTCAGAATAAAATACATAAAATCATAAGAATGGGGAGACAAATAGTATTGGGTCCTCTTTGTCTATTGTACAAAATTTTCTTAAAAAGAATTAAGCCAATGTCTAAAGCCACCTATAGTGGAATTTTAATTATTTAGGCATCCACACATATTACAATCAGTTAAGAAACAGACAGATGAACATTAGAGAACAAATCTCAGACAAAATAAATGGGAGGAGTGAAGAAATCATTCCCCCTAAGTGATATTAAGGTCAGCCAAAATTTATTAAAATATACAGCAAAGAGAACTAGGTAAAGTTAGCCACTGAAATCTTCAAATCACTGTCATGAAGAAAAAAAACTCAAACCAGAACAAACTTGTCCTTGTTGAGGAAAGCTTATGACTAGGTGCCACAAAAAAAAAAAAAGGAGAATAACAAAAATTGTTTTTATAGTGTCTTTACCAATATGTGAAATAGATTGAAAACTGTTACACTGGATATGACTTTTTGTTTTTAAAAGCATTACATGGAATTTATTCTAAAATTAAATTCCTTTCTCCAAATACTGAAAGCAGCCACTGCTGTAAGCTATGGTACTAAAAAAATAAGAAAAACCCAAAGAATTGATGTTGTGTGTGCTGTGAATGGACATATATAACATGATATTTATTGAAAGAAAAAAAAAACTCATTTAATATTCATGGACAAAAAAAAAAAAAAAAAAAAAAAAAAAAAAAAAAAAAAAAACCATGAGAGGGGAGGGAAGGAGAGTCTTTTTGATGCCATAAGGCTCTGTAGCCTTTGGTGATGCAGGTGGCAGATGCTGAGAGTGTTCCAACACTGAAGGATAAACACTGACCTTATGTGTATATATATGCAGGAACACTACTCATAAGCACAGAGGTGCATTAACAATATTTAGAAGTTTAATGGAGCCATTTTATGATTTTTGAAAATTGGAATGAATTCAGAAAAGGGCATTAACAATGGTGATCTGGGTCCTAGAAAATGCATCATATCATAAATTAATTTATGAAAAACCAAGATCAGCTTACGTATTTTGTCCTATAAAAGAGTAGTGGAGAGGTAATATTGTTAATATGCACACTGGGAAGAGATTTCTGGCACTGTTTTTCTAATGGAAAGAAAGTGGTATAGGGAGACAAAGTGAAGGAAAGTTTTAGGCAGGTCAGCGAAGAAAAAAAGTAAGGCATTGTGATTTTTTTGTGTTTGTTTCTTGGGGCTTTTTAATCATAATGACTGGAACTATTGGGTAATCAGATAGGCTCAGTGGACTTTGAATGACTTGAAGTACTTATATCAAAACTGAATAAATTTCTGGGGGAAAATAACCAAGTTTCCAATTGAAATTATGCTTATTAAGACTGAAATATTTTAGCCTATTTTATGCAAGAGATCAAATGACATGACACAGTATTCACAGTAATCTTTTAGTACATGTACAGCAAGACCAGTTTTAATTTCATTATCAAATTCTTTTGGTTTTTTAAGGTTCTTAGTAAGGTTGCAACATTTGAAGCTGCGAAGTAATAGTGAAGTCATAATAAATATATTTGCTCTGAACTCTTTGTATAATTCCTATTTTCTCTCAATTCCCAGATACTATCTAGATTGTTGTTAGTTCACTTGAAGAATATTTTGGCAGATGCAAATAAAAAGCATGTAAATTTGTGGCACTGATACAATAATAGGAAAACCATACCTTAAGTTTGACTTTTAAGAGAGTGTGCCTTTTAGAAAAATATGTGTTGATGGTCACAATTTTTTTTTCATTTCAACAAAAATCATATCACCAAAATATGTGGTTTTCAGAATTTTTCAAACTATGCAAGGTGATATTTTGAGGGACACATAAATGAAGCTCAAAAACCCCAATATACAAATACTACCCATATCTATGCTTTCCATAATGAAACGTCTAATCAGTCCAAATACTACAGTGTTTTAATATTACTATTGTTTTAATAAAATTTCATTTCATATGTTAAATACTGCAAATAAAATACAACATAAAATTCTTGAACTCAATCACAATTTTAGCTCATTTAGTTTTCGATTTACATGGCATTTTACTTGTTTCTTGGAAATTTCCTCATTTTTCAGTAAAAGGAGATTGTGCATTTCATATTTTGAATGCATTTTTCAAATAGGATATAAACACCTCACATGATAAAAATAAGATTGTGAAATAAAATATACTTAGATTTCAAGCTCACAGAGAAGAACAAAGGCTAAACATTATTTTAAAAGTTTATTCTCTTTGACAGCTTTTTCCTCTTTCCAAATACAACAAAAAGTTCAACATCACATTTTGTTTACCAGCTACCAATAATGTGATGTCTTTCTGCAGACTGCATATGAAATATACAATTTCTTTTTTCTAATATGAAACTATAAACCTGGCAATGAATTGCAGCAAGATTTATCGTTTCTGTTACTTTTAGTATTTGTGACTCCAAGAAGAGTCAAATTAAAATTCACTGGATCACTGGGTCAGGACTGTAACAACAGAGCAAATGAAGTGAATACCAGACAATATGAATTTTTGAGATGTGTAATGTTTAAAATCACTCGATAAATTACAAACTCTTCCTAGGTTGTATGAAATTCTCCAGGCTATATTTCCTATTTCTTCCACTCACTCTCCCCGTTGTTTCAAATCTATTTCTTTTGCAGTGGCCCCTTGATTAGGAAACCAGATACTAAATAGTTAAGAAAAACACTGCTTAAAAAACTACTACTTGTCTAATGCAGGTTAGTTTAAGAATCATGCTATAATATTGATTTATATAAAAATGTTCAATCA
Source organism: Anomalospiza imberbis (assembly GCF_031753505.1). Classification (NCBI taxonomy): domain Eukaryota; kingdom Metazoa; phylum Chordata; class Aves; order Passeriformes; family Viduidae; genus Anomalospiza; species Anomalospiza imberbis. Next base: position 23,149,735 of record NC_089685.1, read on the forward strand.
GTTGCCAGAAAGCAAAATCAGAAACCAATATGAGAGGAATGGGGCAAAGAAATAAAGTTCAGACTTAGTTCCATCCCTCCATCCTCTGACACAAGTAAGGAATAAAGCTATATCCAGGTTATTTATCCTGAAATTATTTGGTATTTAAAATTTCATTTTAAAAAATAGAAACAAAAAACAGCCCACAGAAAAAAACACCCCAAGTCCCTCAGAAAGCCTCTATTACTTTTCTCCACTATTCCTATACAGAAACAAACCATAGCTTCTATTTCTGTATTTGCAGTAATTTCATGGGCAAGATACAGAATGCTGAAATTCAAATTTACAGAGACATTGAGTGCAGTCCGAAGATTCTACATTCCAGCACCATCTAAGTTTTGGCATGTGTCTCCTAAGCATCACGATGGGTGATGTCCACATGGATGGACACTGCCTGGCATTCACTTAGCAGGCTGATGATGTGTGGACCACATAGCGTGCCTGAGCAAACATGTCTTGATGAAATCAATGAAACGGGTGTTGAGTTGGACCTCTTCTTCTATTTCTTTGATGTGACTATCCAGTACACAGATTCCCCCAAGGGCCCAAATTTATTTTGCCCAGCTCTGAACTTGGCATCCATTAACTCTCTTACCATGCATGGTTTAATTTTGCCAATTACTTTCTCATGGTAGTATGATTCTTCTCTCTCTAGTTGTTGCACTTGGTAAGATCTGGTGGGTTTGTAGACATCAGTTTTGCTGACTTCAGGGGATAGTTTTGTGAGTTTCATTACATGTATTGATCTGCTCCAAATGGAGAATTTTTTTCAAAATTCATTTTGTTAGTAGTTGATTTTTGTACTGAGTATGAAAACTTCTCTGTTTATTTATCCCAATGTAAATGCACATGCTGTCATTGCTCATTTTGATTATAAAGTCTTGTTGCAGTGTGTTCTTCATACTTACAGTGATTTTAAAAAAATCACTCTCTTTCATTGAATATGCCTTCATTTTTTGTGCTTAAAAAAGGGGGGGTTGGACTGAACTTGTATTTTGAGGCTCATTTCTTTCTGTTTGTACTTTTAAGAGTAAATCTATATAGCTGGAATTAATGTAGGAAAGTATACAATGCACTCAGAGGAAAACACTATTATAGTATGGATACGGAAAAGAAGTAATTATGCATTTTTAAACTCAGTGAAAAAAAAGAGATTAGGTCATGATCTAATCCTCAATATGTTTGTCTAACCTTATTATTTGTGATGCAATTAGATTTGACACCTTCAACCTGTTCAATCTTTGTTTTTTATCACTGTTGCAACTCAGTACATCTCTATTAGAATATTTGATTTTTAAAAGCTTGTAGTCAGAAAGCTACATATTTGCAGCTGACCCTATAAGCATTTAACTTGTATTATAGATTTACAGACTCACAGAATACGGGTATATATGCACCTAAATATATGTCTAAACCTAAAGAAAGAATCAATCAGACTGAAAGTCAGATCCTACAGAAATTTGAAAGAAAATATATAAAATCTTTACCTCAGAAAATCTTTACAGCCTTCTGTAGGCTGCTTTCAGACTGGACTCACATGGATAAAAATTCTCTCATGCAGTTCTGAAATAGTTTGTCTGTGAAGCATGTGACATAACTCTGGTGGTATACAGTACTTTATTTGTCTTTTCTATAGGAGAACCTGCCTGAGTCAGAATTCATTTAATTTATCATCAGCACTAACAAACTGATAAAACCTCTAGTGTTGTACTGCACTGCTATGAATTTTTCTCTTCCCTGTAAAGCTAATAATTAGATGTCATTCATGATTGTATTGTTTCTGGCTGAGCTGGAGTTCATTTTCCCACAGCAGCCCTCACAGTGCTGTGCTTTGCATTGGTAGCTGGAAAGGTGCTGGTTACACACCAGTGCTTTGGCTACAGCTGAGAAGCACCAGCACAGCTCCAGCGCTGTCTCTCCACATCCCCCACTCCATCAAGGGGCTGGGGTGGGCCCTGGGAGGGAACACAGCTAGGCCAGCTGACCCACATCAACCAAAGGGATGTGCCACACCATGTCACATCAGCTCAGGTATAAGAGCTACGGAAAGGAGAAGGAATGGCGGGTATTTGTCATTTACAGTGTTTGCCTTCTGGAGCACATTGCTATGTGTGCTGAAGCCCTGCTTCCTGGGAAGTGCCTGAATCTTGTTTGCTGATGGGAAGTAAAGAATAAAGGTTTTTTTTTCCTTTGCTTGTTCATGCAAACTTTTGGGTTTTTTTAGCAAACTGCCTTTTTCTAACCTACAAGTTATTTTCCATCTTATTTTGTCTCCTTGTCCAGCTGGGAAGAGGAGTCATAGAGCTGTGCAGTAGGATCTGGTGTCCAACCAAGGTCAATTCTCCACGATAACATCTCTAGTGGAGCTATAACTACAATTTTTTGCTGTAACTCATCAAACACACAAACAAAACAAAAACAAACAAACAAACAAAAAAAAAAAAAAAACCCACCCAAAGTTGGAGAAGGAAGGGCCAAAAAATTTTTGCTTTGCTTAATTTTTTTCCCTGAAGTAAATAATTGTAAAATAATTACTATATACTTCAACAGAAAGCAAGTCTTTTTGATCTGAAACATCACCACCATACCAGGTACTTATGAAAGAAACGAATTCAAGAAATCACTAGCATCACCAAAAAGCCAAATGAGTATTTTTTCTTTTATTCAGAAGCACAATGTCTTGGGATATTTATCAAGGATAAACAGAAATGTACTTCATTTTTTGTCTGTACCTGAGGAGCTTTTGAACTCATCTGTCATACTTGAAACATCTGATTAGGCAATATTTTTTCAGGTAAATATATGGTTAATTATTGTTATCCACTATTCCTTTCTTTGGAAAAGAATGTTGACATGAATAATTGTTCTCTCTTGTTCCACTCCACTGAAAGCTGTTGACACCAGAAAACTAAGGATTTTTTTTCTCTACCTCACCAGAACCTCTTAAGATGCCTCAAATTTTCAGTGCTAATAGGACTATTAAAAAAGCATCTGAATCAATTTTTTATGTACAGGAAAATATTTAAATTGTATGATTATTTTCTTTGAGCCATATTCCTCTTGACAGTATATGAAAACATCAAAAAGCTATTAAATCTTTGTATCTGAAAATTTCAGTTAATGAAAAATTCAATCAGTCATTTATGATATCTCAAAAAAAAAAAAAAAGCCTACATACTTTTCTGATTTCAAGATCTTGGGAAGATAAAGAACAACCTGATATATAGGCAATCTGATGCACATTTAGTCACACACCTTATGGACCTCCTTGCTTATATGTACCATGCAAAATTATAGAATCCTCTCTTAGGCTCTTGCAGATCTTATGCTGCAATTCCCTCAGACATATCAGTGATGTTTAATGTGGTTTAACGAACTCCAGTGAGACCTTAACTGAACAAATAAGGAGCCACAGAGGCACTTAATGAGGTATGGAATCAAGCATCATCACAGAAGGGAGAAATACCCAGCAGCAGAGAGTGCAGAAAAGGCTGTTACAGCCTTTCCCTTCATCATATGTTATGAACACTAGTAGGGGGAAAAAAAGTAAAAAAATTCTATGCTATCTTCTCCTACTCATATTCTTGAACACTGCCAAAAAACCTTAAAAATGCAAAACTCTTATAATGTAACAATTTCTACACTTGGTGTTACATGAACTGCTTCTTGGTGATAACATTTTTTTTAATTATGTCTGTGAGCATCATAATTTTTATTGATGAACATGGATTGGCATAGTTGTTTAAGCCTATAATGAACTAAATGTTATACAGAATACAATTTTCCTCTTCATTTACTTTAATTATTCTAGTTGCAAATGCTGTTGCCTTCCATGATTACTGAATAAATCTCACTGTAGGATCAATTACTACAGTTTAAGAATTAGACTTAAGAGTTGTTTTGTAATTATGTACAGTTTTTGTGCCATTAGATCTCAGCATTATTCTTCCTAAAATATTTGGAGACCTAATGACATAGAGAGTCATAAAAACATTAGAGTAGATGTCCCAGGACAATTAAATACTGAACTTTTGTAAGCATCTTACGACTTAACTGAACCATATTTTTTTTTTAATTTGGCCTCTTTAATGTTTTAAAGGAAAATACTGGCAAATTAATCAAATTTTGTTATTTTTTGCCGAAGAATAAAAACATCAATAAACTCAGGTGGTAGAGACAGATCCATAAACATTGTATAGTTCTACCTTGCAGAAGGAAAGAGTGACCTAAACCTGTTTTATGATAGTTTTAGAGAGTTTCTGAATGGTTCCTGTAGAAGTGGACATGTATAACACTTCAGCAGAAAGAAGCAATTAATTAAAAATCTACTAGCTGGATTCAGAAATTTGTTGACAACTGAAAGCTATTATTCAAACAAGAATTCATTAGCATATTAAATTGATCCTAATTCATGGTGCAAAGAGAATGACCCCATTAGTGTTTAATCTCTCACAAGATAGAAGGTTAGGACCTCAAGTTTTCTCAGTTGATATATAATCCCAACTAAATGAAAGACTGATTCAGAAGCATTGTGACAAATTACCATATTGATATATATGCTAATCTGCTCTGCTATCCATTATAGATGTTCTGAAATTAAAGCTTGCATCCCTCATTTTATTCTGTAGAAAAAGATCAAGAAAAATGACCCCATTTCTGTTAACATCAGCTGTTATGAACAAGCAAAATTTTAAAGATGAAATGAAAATTAATTCATGAGCCAGTGACCAAATTCATAGATGGAGTTATAAATTAACCCAAATAATTCTAAGTGAAACTACTTAAAAATATAAATTGGTATATTTACATGTTTCTTACATGCCACTTACTGTACTAGTTATAACTGCTTAAGCTGTCTCCAATTTAATTTCTCATTTTAATTTCCTTAAACTCACCAATAAAGGCTTAATTTCGAGATTATGTGCAAGCTGACTTCCTGTGTTATTTTTTACATCCAATTGCTCTTGTCTACAAGTGTTACATCTGATGTTACTCACCACTAAACAAGGGGAGGGGAATCATGTCTCAGTAGAGTGCTTTTACACTGATACATTTTTGCATCTTTTAGCAAGCAAACATGACTTACAAAATATTAAATTCTTTACACAAGCAATGCAGTTGTGTGTTGTCATGTGGAAGTTACCAAAAGCTGTCCAAAATTTGCTAAGGGCCCAACTCATCAGCATTTCATAAAATGCAGGAGAATGAAAGAAAAATTTTATATATGTATATATATATATATGAAGTAAAAAGATCTGAAAGAAAGAAAGAAAACTCTGAACAGCTCAGTGTCACCACACCTGTTTTACTGACCGGGTCTTGGTTCAGCCTGTAGGCAAATACCTAATTTTTTTTTTTTTTTTTTTTTTTTTTTATATTTGCAAATATAATGCAAAAAACTCTCTGTGGACTTTTATAGAATGGTTTAACATGATTAAATGTATTAATAGGATGATTAGATCACCTTCTGCATCACTAGTGCAAAACTTAATATGTTCATGACAGTGTTTTAGTTTGTAATATATCTTTAAATTCATTTCACCAGCCATCCTCAGTGCGGTTCCTTGTAACAGGAAAATGGATGGTGAAACCAAACAAGAAAGTCAAGGACAATCTGTTCTATTGCCCCAATAACATCTGTAGATGTTACATCTACTGGTGTAGATAGTACTGTACCAAAGAAACCACCTGGCTGAACTTCCACTGGGAGCTAAAGGAAAAGAAATTTAGCAGCCTGTTAGGTTGACAGATTTGTGGGAGCAAAGAAAGTCAGTCTGCTTTTTCCATTTTGCCCCTGTAAAGTCCAATACCTGGATGAGGCAGAATGTTTTTAAAGGACCCTTTTTTCACATTTCACCAGCTCTGCATTGCCCCTGACAAACCTTCCAAACAATTGTGCAATGAAAACCAAATATTCCCTCTGTATTTTGGGACAATACAATAATTTTGAACAGAGGCCAGTTTAACATATAGTAGATGATGAGAAAATTCACTCCAGACAGTTAAGTAATAGCACTTAAAATTATTTCATAAGATATTGAGGTCATATAACAGGATCTGATTTGTTTCTTTCTTGATTTTTGAATGGATATTCAGCATATATGATGCTAATCTCTTCACTTTGATATTTACCAATTTAATAGTTTCAATTTATTGTTATAAACAATGCTTTTTTCTAATCTAGAAAAATATTTCTATGAAAAACATAAAATAATCTTTGATTTTTTAAGATAATATTTTCTTCTAAGGGTTCAAATAGTGACTAAATTCATTCTAGTGAACTAGGTGCATTTGAAATTGAACACTTAGGAGTGTATTTGCCCCAGCTCCAGTTTTAGTCAGAGTGAAAATATGAACAGCTTCAGAGTTATTTAAGTTCCTCCAATGAGAATTGCTCTTGGGAAATCTTGTCTTTTCCATTGACTGTAGTGAAAAATTAGGACTTGTACAGGAACATATAATTTGTTTCAATCCTGCTGATATTGGGTTGTTCATGCATTCTGTATTGCTTCATGATACTATCAGCATCTGGATGAATTGAAGACCTTTATATACATTTCATAGATATACACGTATAATATTCTTAATTAAACTTACAGAGCTTATTTTTTTTTCTCATTTTCTTTTCCATCTTCTCACATAAATTCATTACACTTCCTGTCTGTCAAATTAATTTAATTTTTCCATGTTTTTCAAACTCTGTACCTAAGCAGATTCAGAAACATAAAAGTAATGTCTACAGATATGCAAAATGGACATCCCCAAAAAGTCAGTACTGCAGGAAATAAAAGAAAAATATCCCAAAGATGGGATATTTGTAACTTGTAACACCTACAAAGAACAATATTCCAGCCTTAGATTTTAGCTATATTGAAAATTAGTCCAATCACCATTTTAGAAACATGATTGAAATATTTTAGAGCCCAGATGACTCACAAAAATGAAAAAAATATGTTATGTTAATTTGAATCCTCTTTTGAAATACACCTTATCTGACATTTGGTGTAAATTGCTGGTTAGCTGCATGAAGAATTAGTGATAAACCTGGTGCTAGAGTTACCTGATATCAAAACATAACGAGACCTTTACAGTCTGGCTACTGAATAAAAAAAAAAAGCAGTGGTCACATCATCCTCTCAGTTTTGTAGCCTTCTCTCATGTCATTAGTGAGCTGTGCTTTGATAGAGCAATAATGCCCAAAAGTAATGTTGAGTACTTTCATCACTACAGTTCTCCAAATTAGTGAAATGCTTTTGAGCAGTTTAAATTGTGATGGAGAGCATTTAAGCATTTAAATGCCCCCAGCTTGATTGCTTTCTTAGACTAGGGTTTAAATATTTTGCCCCACTGCATTAGTGAAAAATGGCCATCAACCCAGAATAACCTGAGTTGGGCCATTTAGCAGGTATTGCAAAACAGTACATGTATTACTATTATGCTGTCCAATAATTGCACCTTAACAAAAAATGCAAATCATTTCCTACAAATGTTGATTCATTTTCAATATCTGAGGGCAATAAGAGGAACTAGAAACATGTTCCAATGAATAATAGATTATGAAAGAATATCTTGCATAATTTAATAATTTTTCCCTTGAGAAAAAAAATGGTCATGCTTTTGAAATCCTAATGTTTCTTGCCTATTTGAGGAACAATTATGCACTCCACAGGCATAGTGATATTTTAACTTATTTTGCTTTCCAAATTGGTAAAACTGTAGACTTTCTATTCTAGACAGAGCCCCAGAATCCAGAGTTTTGGGATGCTATACTATGTCTTTCTTATATGTCTCTATACAAATCATATCTCATTTTTATACATCAGGATTAAGTTTTAGAAAATTCTCCCAAAGCAGAGTTGTTGCAGTCTTTTTAGAAAATACTGAATGGGAATCATTTAGGATACATAAATGGAAAATATTCTTGCCACACAGCTAGGCACACATGAAAAATTGAAGAACAATATATCTTTCACAATGACTTTTTTTGCAGAATCCTATAATAAGTTCAAAATATTTTCACATATGGAGAGAAGATTTATTTATCAATTGCAAACACTAGTGTAATAATTCAGTCCTGTAATAGTTCTGCTTTCAAGGATACCAAGTAGTAGACTAGTACTGTCAATACTTAAATGTCCAGAGTCATTACCAGCATAAACTTTTCATTCTTATATTTGAAATATCCTAAGGATCTCACCCATTGGACTTACCCACTATAATGGTGGACAATAATTTAATGTAACTAAGAGAAACCTACCAGAGCCTGACATGCTTCCATTGTGCACCCAGATGACATTTTTAGGGAATCTTTGTCTGTGGGGAATAGAAGTTTCTGCCTGATGCCTTTGTGCATCTTCCCTACAGAGCACATTCTGATGAGCTTTATCTGCCAAAAGATGCCAAATTGAGTGTCTTTATATTCAGCCTGAGCTAGTGACTTCTGTTTTTTGAAATATCATTCCAGAAACTGAGCCCTATCTCTGTAACTTGTATGGGTTTATTATTCTCTACACTTTTCCTTTAACTGCTAATTAATTTGTGTAATTTTTTTTTTCCATTTGAGATTATTAAGAGGTATTTTGAGTGAGTATGATGTCAAGATAATTATCTTTAGACCTTCTTACCTTCACAAACCCAAAAACATAGGCATATCAGCTACACTGTCAGAGATACACATCTTTATTTAGTGAATCACCTTATGCAGCTGTATAACACAAACTATTAATTCACTTTTTAGAAGCCTTTACTCAAAGCAACATTTCTCCTTCATTTAGCTCTAGAGGAATGGACCACAAAAGGTCAATCCAATGAGAAGAATGACATAAATGTTGGCTATCAGATGAATCTATGAAAGGATGTGGTCCGCACGCACAAATACACACTCAGCACCAGCCTGTATCTGCCTCCACACATAATGAACAGGTCTGATGAGCTGATAGGTCTCATGGGCAAACTGTTCAGATTTGAATACTTCTGTCCGCACAAAGAATGAAAAGAAGAAGCAATAAATAAACATGACAACTGCATTATAGCAGATTACAGCTAAAATGTATGCTGATTCATTATACTTTAGGACTGCAACAAGTTAGGTACTAGTGGGGTAGAAAAATAAAAGGAGGGAACTTCATGGTAGCAATATGCTTCTACCAAATAAAGTTGAGAGTATAAAAAGGTTAAGATAAGAGGACTTCTCCTATCACTTAGACAAAAATAAGAAGCTTCTTTTCAAAGAAAGGGTGAGACTTCTAAGCTGGTGTTGATTAACACAGTGAAGATATTGTCCAAACTGAATATATTTTCTTTTTTTTTTTCTTTTTCTTTTTTTTCTTTTTTTCTTTTTTTTTTTTTTTTTTTTGCACCAGGTTCAGGAGTAATGGCAACCATGGCACTAGTAAGTAACTGCATTCAGGAAAATAAAGTATTATCTAGAAAGGAGATGCAGAGGTGAAGCTTGAAAGAAATAGCAATACCTCCTGTGGGGAAGACAATAAAAAGCAACTCAGTGGAAAGATACCCAAGGAATACGAAAATAAAAAAGACATCCATGTCTACTCATTTATGAACATAAATATATGTGTGTGAATTAATGTTCCTTCTGGGTATCATGTTTATTCTGCAATTCCAAATAATATTGTGAAACTGGCATAAGATTAGAGTACTAGTACTGCTCAGTCAACTGAAAAGACAGTTTTGACTTGGATCAGCCTCATAACTCATATCTGCATGCATTGATTTGGGATGCCATACGTCTCCCTGTATCTCAGTATTGAGTAGTATTTTTTTTTTCCTATTAACAAGCCATCTATTTTGAAAGGTACAGTATTAATCTTCCTGGAAATTTTACAGTATCTAAGAGCATCACTCTATCTACTGGTATTTGAAGTAATGTAGAAAAAAAAAAAAAAAAGAAGAAAAATTTACAAGGAAAAAAAAGCCTTCTTATCTGGCAGAAAATATTAGTGAAATGTTTTTTGTATTTACAATGAGAGCAAAAAAGCTTGAAATAGATTAGTTGTTTACCACCAATGGTGGATGCTTCCTGAATTAGTATGCAGCACGTATGAGCAATCTTCACCAAGCAAAACAGCAATGGGTGCATAGTAATTACATTAGAGGAATGTAGACATTATTTAGGAAGGCAGAACTTGAAATGCATGTGTGGGGGCTGGATGATACATGAAACAGAAATCCAAGTTCCGCATGTGAGTTCCGCACAGCCTCACACAGCCATTCACACTCTAGCATGTATCGGAAACAACCTTCAGTTTTCATCCATGTCACACAAAGAGATAGACTATTACTTTCAGCTTATAAAACTGCAAAGAATACAAAAGCAGATCAAGAATCATGTTGCCGACTAAATAAATAAATAAAAGAATATTCAATATGTAAAATATACTTGTAATTGTGTTATAAAATATTGGAAAATTATTGAGCATTGCATGCTTCATTTTGTCATCTATGTATTTCTTTGTAATTGAATTTGGCTATATTTTTTCTGCATTACTTTTAAGTTTTTCAGCTCATTAATTTGTCATCTAATTATATCTAATTACTCTTTCAAAGCAGTATACCTACTTTTCAAGAATGACCAAATTTGTACTGTCAAATGTTCTGAGAATTTGTTCAATACACAACATTGTTTCACTTCATTTAAGCTCCAACATACTAATTTAGGAAAAAACTGAACCAGCATTTTCTGATCTATAAATATAATATTATCATCTCAATGTCATCTTCTTATTGTCTTTCAGCCCCTGTGGTGCTTTATGGAAATTAAGCAACAAATAGGACATTTGTCCTTGATTAGAATGAACAGATTTTTTTACTAGATTATATTAAAAGTTAAGACCATAAGTACTTAACCTGTTTGAGAAGCAAGATCACACCCACATCTGTTCTCTGGCATCTCTTTTATATCTTCGAAAACATACTGTGCTTGGCAAAACTTCAAAATTTCGAACTTACATTGTCTTTGTTTCTGGGATGTTACACATTTGCAAAATCTTTTAATATTTTTCTTATTCTAAAGAAGGGCTAGTATGGCTTTCAATTTACCTCTCTGTTGCTGTTTGCTGTCTAGAGAGATATGAATTATCGAGTTCAAATTCTTTCAGTTGAGTTTTGTTCTCAAAAGGAAGGGAACTTTAAACAGAAATTTGGTAGTATGTGTATCTTTGGTAAGTGGATTCTGTAAAGTTACAGAAAGTGTTTCTATTGTAAAAAAAATCATTCACCTTTGTGTTTAACTTTGCTGTCAGACCCAGGAACAATTTTTCACAGCTCATGTGTTGATCACAAACTGGCAAATCCTAATTTTTTTTTCTTTCACAGAGAGCAGACTGAACATACAAGCCATTCTTTTCTGTTAAAAGATAGAGCACTGTTCTTGCAAGAGTATATCTGAAGAGGACAGCAAAATTTTATCATCCTTACTTTCCTAAAGTAGGTTTGCATTTTATAAGCCTATGGAGGTACATATTGGTCTTGTAGCTTGTTGGAATCTGGAGGGCTGGTGAATTCAGAGACTTATATTCACTGACTTTTGAAGGCTGTGCTACCTGTAGCAAATCTTTGAAGCAAAAGAAAGGGAATTTTTAATTGTGCCATCTTGATGCATTTTCTAAATTAGATTTTTATAGTTAAATTTTATTTTTCTTAGACAGGGGAAAAATAAAAAAGGAAGAGGACTTTCTGACCCTTATACTTTCACATTGCAGCTGGAAGTCCAAAGAAAAGTGTCCAAAGAGAGTTCATAATTAAATCAGGCTCTGTTTGACATAAATCTTTGTAAGATCTTGGGAAAAGGATAGTATGTCCCATGTAATTATTGTCTTCCCTAAAATGTGGATAGAGGATGACATCAGTGCTTAAGAATGGAATTTTCACAGCTGTATCCAAAAGAGTATTAGCCTTCATTTGGTCTGTTAAGCTCTTGTTTTTCAAACAGAATATGCATACATTAGCCCAGTAAAAGCCAAAAACTTGAGATCATTTGTGGGAAAGCCCTTCAGAAAGCTTACTATTCAAACATCTTGATGATCCAACTGGATACAGTCACAGAAATTTTTCCAAAATAGGCTTAGCCAGAGCAAGAGGCTTCCCATCTGTCTGAGGAACTGCTATCTCTAAAAGTAGCAGAGGGAAAGTACTTTCTAGTGCAAATGTGTTGCTGACAGCATCTGAATGGGAGTATATGAAGGATTGCCATTTATCAATTTCCATGGATTCAAAAGCAGGGATTAGACATCAGGGGAGGTTCACAGTTGTCTGAATATAGGCATTGCTACAAAATGAGTTGTTCTATAGCATCTCATCTGGCCAGCAGCTTTTGTTTCAGAAAACCAAGATTCTGCTGAAGAACCTTGTATTTATTTTTCAGACACATGCAGATACTTGAGGCACCTAAATTGATTTAATAGACACATGTTTTGGGAATTGAATCCTACCCTAAAAGTTTAACAGTTTATATTCTGCTGTATATTTGTCATTTGAATACCAGGTTGCTCCAAAACAGAACAGACCTGTATCCTTTCCCAAGAATTGTGATTTCCCAACAAGAAATCTGAAGGAATGCAATCACTTGTGGACATCTCCACTGAGAACAATGTTATAGCCATTACTCTAATAATACACTGTAGGAAAATTACAGATGACCAGTGAACAGAAAGTCAGCAAGAAGTTTAGTTAATTTATTTATTACAGAGATGCTGTGGTCCAGGCTGTAATTAAGATTTGGCAGGCTCCCAAGCCCATCACCATATGCTCAGACTGCTGCCTGTAAGACATGCAACAGGTTTTAGTAGAAGATTCTTAACATTAGTTCACACTTTAGCAGCTGTTGTGCTTTTGGGTTTAGGACCCTGTAAGGAAGGGCCCTAGTCTGCTCCTCAGCCACATAGTAAAGCTATCTTGACTTGGTCTGGCACAGCCAGAGGCTGCCATGTTATTTCTACAGGTTTGTAAACCTGCTGATGTAGCCAAACCACTGCACATCACTGAACAACGCCCTCATTTGATGATAGGTGTAGGAGAATTAAATACAAAATTATAACCTGATAAGATTAAGTTATTTTCACAATAATATTGTACTAGTTTGCCTCTCAGGAGAATATATTGACGAGCACAACAGAACAAAGAAGCTAGGTCAAACCATGGGTGACAGTGGGGTAACACTTTTAATGTTCCTATCAGTAAGACAGAATGTTATTAACAAAAGAGAACTTGCTTGCAAATGAGGGTGTTAAGTTTTATCCTTTTCAGGGGCATGGTGAAACTGTTCATTGATGATACTAGCTATCCCAGGATATATCAGAGATGCCTTCCTTCAAAAATCTACATTCTTCTACGTGTTCACCAGACAAAACAGACAACATTTTTCAGTGTTTAGAGTCCAATATAATTATGAGTAGTAGACTGGATTAGAAGAGTGTCTAGGTAAATGAGTGCTGGAAAATGAGCATTCACTTTAACTGCTGACTTATAAAGTTCTACTGAATTAGGATAATTAACTCATTGCTAAATGGCTGAAAATCCTTAGGACAGCATAGGGAGTTGGTTTATGCATTTAAATCTTAACTGTATGACTGCAGAGATAAAACATGCATTAAACACCAGTATCATTGTGTGTGCACCTTGGAAACACTGCTCACATCTGTATTTCCCAGTGAAACAATGTATAATTTACTAGTTCTGGTGACTTTTATCCCTCTGAGAAGTTCAAAGACTTTCTGTGCTAGGCAGTATAAAAACACACACTTGTAATGGCAAATACAATATATTAACTAGTGACTCACATTGCATTGGATGAAAAATTAAGTCTCAGAGGTGTTTCTGGTATTTGGAATACAAGTTCTCATCACTTTTTGACATGGGATTACTCCTCTGGGCCTCCTTTTCAAAGCAATGTTTCTTATTGTGATGCAGTGATGATGGTAAATACCCAGTGGTGGGTCTTTGCTCCTTTACACATGCCTGAAGGAGTTTAAGTACTGTCTTGTCAATGTCATACAGTATATCCACCATAACTCCTCTATAGAATTCTCAAGTTTCTTTCCTCCAAAAAGAGAAAAACACATGCATTATGTCATTTTATTGAAAAAATAAAAGAACTGGGTCATTTGACCATGAAGAGATTGCGACACTAAAAGAAACTAGAAGTGTGAATTAAAAGAGCTCATGTGAAACATATTCAGTAAGCACTCAAAGCTGCAATGCAGAACTCTAGGCCTCTGTCCTGCATCTTCACGTCTTTACTCCATATCCATGACCAACAATATTCCCAAATTAATAGTAAATTTCAGAATAGGTCTGTTAAGCCATGTCAGACGTGAGGCTAAAGAATCTCAGGAAGACAATACAGAAATACAGATAATTATGGTACAGGCCCAGCTGTAAAGGAGTAAGAGACTGGAAATAAATCTAGGTCAGGTTCAGTATGGGAGACAGGACAGCTCTGCATCTTTGAACTCCAACAACTGCAAGCAGGAACACAGTCTCATTACAATTAATCCAAATTACTGATATCCTGATAGTAGAGATGAGCATTTGGAGACGACCACTTCAATTTCTGGACTGCATTACAGCTGACTTACTTAGTCATGAAGAGATATGAATCTAGAAAATAATGCTGCAGTGTTTGCATCAAAAGAGGAATTCATGTCATTTTCTTCATTTTTGGGCCAAATTCACAGCATGAAAAAATGTTAGCAAATCAAACGGGATAGGACTCCATGGCTTTGTACAAGCAGAAAAACTGATGTTTCATATCAGATGAAAAAAAAAATACAATTAACGGTGCATTTAAAAGGATGTTATCAGTAGAACATAACTTGCTGAAAATTCAAAGCTGTCTACTGGATTAACAACAAGATAATAAATTAATACATAATACCTAAAACCTTTGAGAAAATATAAGAGGGAGTATTTTTTTCTTAATTTTTTACATATGACTTGATTTAATAGCTGAACTAATAAAAAATGCTCTGTGGATATTTAAACACCAGAAAATAGGAAAATGGCATCAGCATTCAGAAACCCACCAACTTATCAAAATGGATTTTCTTCTTTCAAAATATATATTTTAATCAACATTCCTCTTTGCTGTGTCTTGTAGATCAGAAACTGTTTCATTGAAAAAATGTCTCTGTATTTATGAAGGTAATTTTTTATTTTTCATATTATGGGTACCACAATAACAAAAGCCAGAATATTTTTAAATGTAATGAAGAAAATATACATTGATTATATATTTGCAATTGCATTGGAAGTTGATAATGGTTGGAGCAATTGTTAATCCAGGGTGGATAGAATTTCATACCTGTTTCACTTGTGCATTTTTTGTTTCTGGGTTGTGGATGAGTTTCTTTGGAAGAAACTCAGAGGAATTGTTGTTTTCTTTGTGAGAAGGAAATCAGCGCCGCTATATATTGTAGCGGTGCGTTTTGGGGGGGGGGGGGGGTGGTGGGACTCCCCGGGGGTGTCCCCAGGGGTCCCCCCAGGCTGTGAGTTCGCAGGTAGCAGCAGGCAGGCAAGGAGACTCCGCACGGCTCCTGAGGGTGCTCATTAGATGAGGTTTATTGGGGTCCTACCCCCGGGAGGCAGCATGGTTTCTGAGGGAGAGGGGGGGAAAGGGGAGTGAGGGGGCAAAGGGGAGGGGAGAGAGGGGCTGAGAGAGCACCGGCCAGGAGAGCTGGCAAAGAGAGAGAGAGAGAACTGTCCCCCCGGCACACTGAACAGGGAGATTCAAAGTGGGTGCGGAACAGATTGGGCCAGTGGGATTACAGACACAGGATACTGCAGGGGAGGATCACAGGCTTGGAATAAACCATACATTTTCCAGGGGTGAGACAGAGCATACCATTTAACTAAATTATAACACCACAATATATAACATCAGATTTTTTTCTATCACTTTCAATTAGCTTTGGAAAGCCTTTACTACAATGTCACCGGCTGCTCTTCCAACTGATTGTTCAATTTTACTAAATAAAATGTACCCAATATAGTCAGTTTTATTCCACTGTCTTGTTAAAAATTAAAACAGAGATTATAGCAAGCCAATGTACTTGTGTTTTGTCATGACAAGTCACAGGAGACAAGAGTAACCTAGGTTCTTGTTAATAGATTACTTGGGGTGGATTAGAGTGAAACAACACTGAATTATCGATGTTTGTAAATACACACACATATATAAAAATATATTATGGTTTATTTTAGAACAATTTGGTAGCAAAGGAAAGCTGGTGTGTAGGTGCTTTTGGTTGTTATTATCCATAGTAATAATATGAAGGCATTGCAATATGAAAGTACAAAAATATAACCCAAGGATGTGTGCAAAGGAAAAGAGAGAGAATAAGAGTGTGAAAATCTCACCACCCTGTCAACCTCCCATGAGTCTTGATTGTTGCAGCTTAGATGTCCCTTGGTCAAAGTGATGGTACATCTGAGGTGGGGGTGGAGGAGGAAGCCTCCAAAACACAAAGTTTTGGATATACACTCAGTCTAGGTGGGAATGCCCAGGTACCTCCACTCAGGGAGGAGATTTCAGTCTTCTAGTGGAAGGCCTCAGAAATGAGTGTAGGTGTGCTCCAGGAGCCTTTGATGGTTTATGACACCTTCTAAGACATGACAGCTGCCTCTCAGGCTTCTGAGCCAGGATGCCCCATCAGTCCTTCAATGGGATAGGACAGGAGGGTGAGTTTTACAACCCAAGGGTTTGCATAAGCATGACGAGAGACTCCTTTCTGTCCCCACAGGGTTTTCTTCTCTTATCTCACTCATAGCTCATTATTCATTCTCTGTCATAGAGGTTGACCATTACACACCCAAAAGACTCCTGCCTCTAAATGCAGCTCTAACAAAGCACTCTGATGCCTCTACAGCTGGGGATTATTTTGAATCATTGACCCATAAAAGCCCACTCTCTCACATGCTTCTATCATTCTTCCATTTTTAACACCTTTTTTATTGTTGTTTTTATCAGCAACTAAACAAAAGGGAAGTACATGAAGTACATGTGCATTACATATCTTGTATCTTATCTTTCAATCTCTTTAATTTCTTTTTCTCAAAGACTTAATCTGTAATGAAATTAAAAGATATGGAATATGTTATTTATTTTCTATACATTGACCTAAAATTGAGTTTGCACCAAGATGCCTATCCCTAGGTTGTATGAATGAGTAGAGCAATCTTCCTCAGAGAGAAAACCACTTCCTTCTTTACAGTACTGTATTGGAAAAAAGCTGAATTATCATACAAATCTATTTGGTTCGATATACTTTGTCCAGTTTATCAAGTAGGATTTCATTTGTAATTCAATGTCCTGTTTCAAAGGCAATTTCCATGATAAATTCCTGAAAATCTCTGAATTTAATCTCAGTCAATACACCCTTGTACTATGCTTAGATTGAGACAGAAGACAAGATCCACAAAAGTTTTTGATTTCTAACTCCTTTAGACTTCATAAGTTATATCCTGTTATAGATGTATTGCAAACACAGGCATCTAATAACTTTAGAAACTATTTTTAGAAAAACATTTTCTCCTAATTATTTATATTATTGAAGACATTATACAACTTCAACATGTAAAGATTATTCAAGAATATTTGAGAATAGATATAGACTAAATAAAGTCTAACTCAGGTTCCTTTCACAAATAACCTGAGTTTGGCTCTTGCCTCTCTAGATGTATCTTCTTTTATGTACCAACACAAGTGGGAACACTGGAACTATATGAGCTCTTAATTTTTGAACTTTAGTGACCAATGGCTACCTAAATATATATTTTTACTCAATCTAGCAAGGGCAAACTCACAGTTCTGTGATGACTAAAAATTGAACAGAGCCACACAGCTGTGCTGTAAATTGTCAAGCCAAGTCTGAACATGTGTTTGGCAGGTGTTTGGCACAGTGGGCAAGAGAAAATATTTCATCATGATTAGGAAAAAATGGTTCTTGTAGAGATTAATTATTTAATTCCTTTCTTCATGGATGCAATGTCTTTTTAAGCAGATAGTATGAATATGCTTTATGTAAGTGCATTGAGGATTTTTTTAGTGTGAAAACTCTTAGAGTCCAGGATAGCAATAAGAGGTTATACATTAAAAATTATTTAATCTATCCTTTAATCAGGGCAGCCAGACCCCAGCAAATGTCTACTCAGTAATTCTGGGGCAACACAGATACACATTGCATGCATCATTTAGCTAAGAAGTAGTAGTAGCCAAGTTTTATTGTGAGGCTGGAAAGAACATTCATGAAAGGGCATCTGCTGACATAAATAACATCCCTGAGTATTGAACTGTGACTTCCTCTAAGAGAAGAAAACTTCCTTCAGCAGGTTGAATGAGGGATTTCTAAAATTACAGTGTGAAAAAATACACACCTAAAAATGTATCTAAAATAATTTACATCACCAAAGAAAACAGCTTGAACAAAGATTAGCCATTATTTCAGCTTAATTTGTTATTTAAAATTGATTTATGCTGCAGTAGATACTGAAAGCCTTATTCTTTGATTTCCCCTCTGTGATTAAAACAGTGGATTCTTCACTTGTTAGGGCTGGATTTTATGACACTGTGTTAATAGTCAATCACTTGCAATTTCTACAAGTGCCTCATCTAATACAATCAATAGTTTTTTTCTTGTTCCAGGTGTCATCTCTGTGATAAAATCTGTCTTTTATGTGGCTGTAAACTGATCATGGGTCATAAAACATAATGAGAGCATTTCACAAAATGAACATATCATTACTCATTCTCGGTATTCACTGAATGTACAAGTAAATGAAAGCAAGTTAAATTTTATCTTCATATATAGATAAAATTTATATTCGATTAAAGCTCACCTAGCTAATGGGCCGTATTCTATTCTTACCCATGTTTAATTAGATGAATTGTTAAAGCCAAATTTTTCCAAAGGTTATAGAGTGTCAAATCACTCAAGGAATAGGAATGCAAAATTTTGAGTAATCAATTACACACTGGACAAAAGACCAAAAAATCTGAATAGGGAAGCTTATGTTTTCCTGATAGACTACTGGTTTATGTCCTTAAGACTTTTTGCCATCAGAAGAATCCTGACATTGCATTATTTTAAACTGCTGCTGACAATGCTAATTATTTTATTGGAAGAGGTAGCCTTGTTTATATTTAATAATGATGTTATTTCTTCCAGTTTATGGGCAAGTGAATATATATTAAGGAAAAATATTTTTGTTTTATAGACAGGAGTATAATTAAATATCTAAGAACAGAAAAAAATCTTAATAGATACTTGTACACATGAAGTTCGCGTTTAATATCTAGTATCGGTTTGAAGTTCAGAATGGGAATAATTTTCAGGGGGTTTTCAGTAACACATTTCAAGGTAAAGCAAGTGAAATCATTTGATGCTAATGCATAAAAACCTAGATTCACAAAATCACATTTTATCCTATAGTGTTCAATGAATTGTAATAAACCTCAGGAACATCCAGGATCCCACTAGGTATGTAAGACTCCACAACTTCATAGGAAATGTTATATCATCACATCTTGCCTTGCTGGATCTTCCTGTATTTCAAACCATAGCCATCAACTTCTTTATCAAAATAGGATTCAGAGATGAGTCTGCCATATAACATAAAATTCTATATTCAGTGAACCACCAGATAGAAAATGCCCCAGAAGTCAGGAGATCCAAATTCAGCTTATTCTCTCAACGATAGGAATGTCAATGCACACCTTCCAGAAGACCACAAATCTAGTATGATTTTCTATGGGGGGCCTTTCTCAGTCCTTACAACTGAAACCATTTGATTTTGAATGAATAAATATTAAGACAAAAAGGAACTGATTAAGAACCTAGAGCTCTGATGAGACATGCCTTCTTAAAGATCTGTTAAGACAGATGAAAATTTATTATTTCTTTTATTATTCCTTCCTTTTCTTTTGTCACTTTGAATCTTTACAGTGGGGAGGTTTAGCTCTGCTAAGTGTTTTCGGGATCTATCCCCATACGGGCCACCAGTTGTTGGCATCTGTGCTTGGCACCAATCAGCAGGGGATGGGAACTGACTGTCATCACCAGTTTGTTATCTTACTCTAAGACTTTCATACCTTCTCTGTGTGAGTTACCAGGAGCAGGTCCTTGCAACACTGACCCTTTTTCTCTTTCTTCCGCACAGCTAGCTAGCTGGCTGACTGACTTCTCCCTGTCCCTATCACAACTGCCTGACCCTCACAGCAGCACAACCGACTCCCACTCTCCTTTCAACTGGCTGACCCACTCTTTTATAACACCCATCCTTATGGGACACAGCTGTGACCCATTAAGGGCTGGGCTGTTCCTACTCTTTGGTAATTAGTACAGCTGCAACTCCTCAGGGGCAAGATTGCCTTCAGCACTATCTCTATTCTCCTACAACCCATCCTCCCACAGAGTGTCAATAGATCTAGATACTCAGTGAAAACCAGTAAGATACTATTATTTGGAAAGCCTTTTTTTTGGATATGACCTACACATGCCTAAAATTTCTCAGCTGACTAGCATAAAATATTGAGGAGTTGGTGTCCTGATTTTAGCTGGAATAGAGTTAATTTCTTCTCCGTATCTGATACAGTGCTGTGTTTTGAATTCCAAATAGAATGGTGTTGATAACATACTGATGTTCTGGGGTTTTTAAAATTATGTTTATTCTAAATTAAGGGCTGTTTTTTTGTGTGTATGTCCTATGTTCTGCTAGTGAGATGGTACAAAAAGAAACTGGGAGGGAGCATAGCTGAGACAGGTGATATTCGACATTATAGAATGTCATGCCCAGTATATAAACTGGAGGAATTACCTTGAAGGATAGCTAAATTGTGTTTAGGAAGGAGAGTCTGGCATTGGTCAGCAGGTGCTGAGCAATTGCATTGTGCATCACTTGTTTGTGAGAGTTTTTTCTTTTTTCTTTTTTTTTCATCTTTTTTTAAATCTTTTTCAACTATTGAACTGTTCTTACCTCAGTCTACAAGTTTTACTTTTAATGCTCTCCCTCGTTCCACCAGGGTAGAGGGGAAAGAGAAGGGGATTAAAAGAGTGGCTGAGGAGTGCTTAATTTCTAGCTGGACTTAAACCACAACAGCTTAGTCATGACTCTGGCTCTTCAATCAGTCAGGAAGAGTACAGGGAGAAATACATTCAATATGTTGTCAAGCACCAAGATGTGCTGTGGGATAACTTCTGAACCTCAGAATATCCAGTACTGCAGTTTACCAAAACCTGGTGTCACTAGTTGGAATCTTTCCGTACTCACCTTGGTACTTATGCTAATTAAAAAAAAAAAAATCAAATAAAAATGCTTCTATTTCTAACAAATTACTTGGTAATTTTTGTTTTCAATCTTCAATGAGCATTAGTTAAGGTCAGATGTTACTTTAATTGAAGTGATGAGTACAGACGATATTTCACAGCTAGAATTCTGGGTAGAACTTTCCTCATCTGGAGAAGTTCTGGTCAGGAATATATATTGCAACTACTAGGACCTGATTATTCATCTGCAGAAATATGGGGGGAAAATAGTTTCATCACAGTACAGGGATTTTGCACAGGAGTATGTGAGAATTCTCTAGGAGTAATGCTGAGAAGAAAACAACCATGCAATATGATTTCCAACCGAAATGAAACTTTTATTGTACTAGAATAGGTAAATAGGAGTTTGTATGTAAAGTAAATGGAGTTCACTCTTTTCTGTGTCAATAGGCCTCTGCTTATTCATTGCTTCATTTTTTTCCAGATCTGAATACTACAACCTATTTTAAAAAAGAAATAAGTATACAAGACAGTAAGAGCTAAAGAGTAAGAATGGTTCAAAAAATAAAAAGAATGGAAATATTATTTCACTGATTTTAATAAATGTAAATAGGAGATAACTGAAGGGAGGAACTGTCTCCAGATGAATCTAAGATCACTGCAAAGACAATAAAAATCTGTTCCATTACAGATAAAAGAAGTAATGATCTTAAACTGAGACAGCTATTCTAAGACATGAGCACAAGGGGTAAATTACAGTTGCACTATAGCCTGTCTTTTGACAACTTGCCTCCTTGAAAGTTTGATGTTCTTTTTGTATATTTAAAATGTTGTATTTAGGAGCACATATGAAAGAAATGGATTCAGCCATTATGTTTCACTACTCTTTTTTGAATAAGTAGAAATATCTATAATTGCTCTAACAAGTGCAGATACTTCTTCTTAAAGAAGGTTCACTAATCCCATCTCCAAAATCCTAATTAGGTGCTTTAGAGTGTTTTTAGCAGTAATACCAATTTTCTCAAGTTCTTTGAAGGCAATAGCTCTCTTTAGAATGCAATTTGTATTTTTTTTCCTTTACAACAGCCCCAGAGGTGAATGTTATCTCATAGTAACACATACTTTATTTTGTATCTCATTGCCTGAACAAGCAAGGTATTTTGTGAATAGAATTTTTAAAAAATCCTGCTTTCCATGTTGCTTCTTCATTCAGAACACATTAACAAAAGCAAGGGGATTTTTCTGTTCTTTGTATTTCTCATAAAAACCTATTTCCTCTTTGGTGCCAGTATGACCCTTAATTGTTATCATATTAATAACTTTGGGAAAATTAAATCATATCATTCTACATGTACTACACCAGACACTTTTGAGTGGCAACAGTTTAAATTCAGCTTCTGAATAATCTGTTCAGCATTCATGACAAAATGTGGCACAACAGTTCATTTCTTCAGTAAAACACAAATTAACCATGTAGGATACTTATATATTTTACCTTTTCTGTGGCATTATTTAAATTTCAAATTTTAAGACACCAAAACAAACTAAATGTATTTCTCAAAATGTCTTTTTGCTTCATACCTGTATAAATGGAACTAAATATATAGATGTCTATTTAGTGCAAAGAAATCACTTATCAGTAATACACAGACCCAATGTGTTAGGCAGGCTTTCCCCCCATTATCAAAAGATAGGTTTTTTCAATATGCATCCAGGTCAGAAAATGGGAGTTTTTGGCATTAGAAAGAATTAAAATTCAGAATATATCATGGAACTTTATACATAAGCTTCACGGTAGGAAAAAATTATCAGTTAGTGCTGACTGAGGGCAGATACTTCTGTGAAGATTGCATTAATTGTCCTTGGAAATGTCTATTTCTTTCCACTGATTGAAGAGGCAAACCAGGCAAATAGCTAACCCTAGATACCCTTTGGAAAGAAGTCGTTCAGTCAGCTGAATTCCCTCACTGGGATCTTCACTCTTCAGTTTCTGACAATTTAGAAATCTAATTTATATGGCCTCAAATCTAAGTGAAGTAAGTATTGCATCTGAGGGTTCAGTTAATCTCTCAATACACATTTTGTTAGTCCAGTTTTTCCTCACAAGACTACTCCAAAAAAATTCAAAGGCTAATTTTTAAAGGACTACGCTCCAGCAGTTTTCTCCATGTTACCATCTTCCAAATGCCTCAGCATTTGGAAGCAGCTACCCAGTAGCTTGATATTTACTAAGTACTTTCAGTTCTGAAATTCTGAAGCATTTTTGCGACTCCTGTCAGATGACTTGCAAATCTTTAAGAAATTTAAGAATGGCAGTTTATTTGATGAGTAACTGTGAAAATGAAAAACAGAAGTTCCAATTACTGTAAATCAAATAGTTAACTACAGAGTTTACGTGATTATGAAATTATATTTGATACACACTCACACATATATACGTATATATACAAAAAAAATATACATCGAAAATCTTTTGTTAACGTGATTTGTACAGATAGCCAGAAGCAGCAACAAAGTTCAAACTTTTCCAGGAACGCCAGCCAAACTTTACAAAGGGTAATTATTTTCTTGCCCTTTTTTCCTTTTTGACCCTACTTTGATTCCTTTTGCAGGATCCTGATGAGATACCTTCTAAGCCTGGTTACAGCCTGTGGGCCTGTTTCTTTCCATTTTGTCTTTGTTTGGTCATCTGAACATCTACACAGTGTCTTGTTCTTTGGCTTTTGTCAGATCAAATTAGAATTAGCAAGTTGCAGCAAGAATGGCAGAGCCCTTTATGCACAACAGGCACACGGAAAGAGAGTATCACTGTAAGGATCCATTTTCCAGTCTATGCTTAGTCACGATAGAAATAGATGCATGTCCCTCTGGACTTCCATAACAATAACTATAAATAAAGGGTCTAATTTTAGCTTGTTTCCTCCTACTTCCTCCATGTTCAGAATTTATAGCCTGGTAGCTTTTATCAATAAATTTCTCCAGATGATATTAAATTTAGAAAAAACCTAATTAGTACCATAATAAGTGGCACAAACTCAACACTGTGTAACAATTGCGCAGGAAAAAATATGCCTTGACATGATTTGCTTCACTGAATGAAAATGGCATGAGTCTGCATCTCACCAGACTTAAAGTGTGATGGCAGAGTTGTAGTATCCCTATGATAGTCTCACACAGGATTTTCAGTTTCTTCTCAGTTTCTTCCTCTTCACTTTCTTCTCAGTTTTCCCTTTGTATTTTTCCTGTTATTATATATATTTTTAATGGATATAAAGTAACTGCACAAGAAATATCACCAAATGACCAATCAGATTAGAAGCAAAACTTTAATATAACATTCTGGTTTCAAAGGGATCAAACAAATCCCCAATAAAAATTCAAGTTAGAAGGAAAAGATAAGAAGAAATTAGTATCCCCCATAGTAGTCTAATTAATTTTTTCCCACTTACAGTGGAGTGAAATACATTAATTGATCCAGTAGATAACAAAAGGGACTGAGAATCAGAAAAAGTGAGAAATACAGTGCCAGAATGCTAGAAATACTACATTGAGAAGGAGGAGCATCAAAGGATAATACTTTTTTGTAAGGAAACACTTCCCATAGGATCTAAACTTGCAAGATTAACTAAGTATCTTATGTTGCCAGATAGAATCTTCAGCTTATGTGAGTTTCAGCGGGAATTTGGGGTTGCGTCAAGAAGGGCTCAAGAAGATCTCAGAATTTGGCAGAAATTGTCCCATATTGGTGTATGAAATCTTTAAAATGGATAAACCTGACTAAACGGAAATGTTATATTCACTTACAGGGTCAATGGAGGCTGTTGCCACGTTTGCTTAATAGGCTATGTTCTAGGGTATGTTTTAGGCAAATTTGAGTTGAAATATTCTAGAAATAGATATTTCACTTCCTGAATTAATATGTAAGCAAATTAGGTCTTGCATGAAAATAACTGCCAAATCTGCTTTTAAGGAAAAGGCAGGAATAGTGGTATCTTCTGTGAAATCTAATATTACCCAATTTGATTAAGGTGAAAAAAAGTATTATTTCTGCATGATGATTGTATTCATGAATGAATGTAAATTGAGGTCTTCAATGAGTCACAAAGTCAGCAGCAAAGTCACAAATTCAAATGAAATCTCTTCATGGCCATGTGCATGTCCATAAAAATTCCAGATATAGAACAAAGAAAAAACAATCATTTGCTCTAAAACTCTGATGGAATTTTAATGATACATTCAAAGGGACTTAATGGATATGCCCTGGAAGAGGGGTCTAAAATTCACTACACTAAAAATACCCTCATAATAAATACTTTTATTGTGTGGATTTCTAGAAAGAGTGACAAGGGAGAAAATGGGTTCAGAGTCAGCTACATTTGCCTCTGTCTTGATTTAAGACAATTTATAAGGTAGACTGCTCTTCCCCAAGACAGCCAACAACAGGGAACAAGGACAAAACAAAAAGAAACCAAAAGAGTCCAAAACCAGTCAAATGCCCCTTGATCCATTTGCTCTGCACCATCCAACAGGATGGCTCTCCTGGTAGAAGCAGCTCCATCAACTGTGGCAGATGGAACTGGGTCAGGGCTGGATCTTGGGCAGCATCGGGAACCAGGAACTTGGGCAGTGGCTGGAACTGGAACTGGGGCAAGGTAAAGGTGCGGCGTCAATTTCTCTGCTTCTTTTTCAGCTGTCTGGACCCAGTTGGTGTTGGCACTGCAGTACTGAGTTTTTTTTGTGTTGTGAAAGGAAAGAGGCTGACATACTGGGCACTGAAAACTGCAGCTTCCATTTGCAGAATTTCCTTTGAAACTGTTTAAGATTGAGAAATACATTTTCTTGGAGACCTGAGGCAAGCAAGGAGCCTAGAGAGAAACGAAGGCTTCAGTTTTGACTCAGCGAAGCAACTCTTTAGCAATCTGGCAAGAAACGAAGGAGAAAGAGGCTCTGCATGAGTGTCCTCCAATTCTTGAAGTGACCCTGGCACCCCCCACCTTCCTGACTCAGGCCCAGACAACCTGGTTCTCCTTCTGGCCCCTGGGTGTTAGAGGGACAGTGACAATCTTGGGCATATGATGTAGCACAGATATGGAATACAGTACACATTTTTTGGGTTATCGAGGATAGTTTTCTATTCAAGTCAATAGTGCCTGAAAGCTTGCAAATCGGCTCTCTTAGCTCCTTTTTAAAGGATTTTGATCAGGTGTGTTTCCCAACTCAGAAACACCAAATTAATTAAAGAAATGTGGAAAGTAATTAACAATGACTGTGTTTCACCCAGGAAATAGACAGATACAAAACAAACTGCTTTAAAATGGTTCTTGATATGCTTGTATCATAGAGTTATCAGAGACTTGATTCTGTAAACACTATAAAATAATTATTTAAATTAAAAGTATAATGTGCTTTATCTATTTATCAAGAATTTCCGTGATCTTTGTGCTTCTAACAGTACTTTAAAATAAAAGGTAGTATCCTGTCTAACCAATCAACATGCAGAGAACACTGGGCAGTAAGATGACCCACCTTAAATCTGGCTTATATTGTCCCTAATGCAAGAGTCCTTTAGTCCTTTATTGATCAAATCTCCAAAGTCTGTTTGCCTAATTTACATATCTTAACATGGGCATATCTTTAATTTTGCCCAGCATTTATTCATAATCAACATGAGGTCATTACCACCAAATTATAGGTGCAAAGCAATACACATGTTTGAAGGTTTTTTAACCTAAGAGGAGGAGCAGAGAAATTAGATGAACTGGCAAGGTGACATAATTGAATGACTAGAAAAGATGTGCCTTCTCTCAGTAAAAACAAGTAATTAATGGCAAAAATGGAGGATTGTAAATCTGGACCTAACTTGTTAAAGGTATCAGAGATAGATCAGTAGAATATCAGGGAGTTTGGCTTTAAGCCAGAACCACTGATTTGAAACTATAAGAAATGTGGCAGGAAGAAGATAGTTTTTTCAAAGGAAAATCCTACTTACCAAATTTTCTACGTTCTTTGAGCATATCAGCAACATGGAAGAGCTGTAAGACATAGAACATTTTGTTTCCAAAAGATCTGAGCTATGTTTTCACTGGAGGTTATTTGGAAAGTAATGAGCCCAAATTATTTTATTAATATGGATGAACCATGAAGGTAGAAAAAATGAATTCTCATGTTCACAAACGATAATAAACTACACTTTTCTTACCTTTGGATCTATGTGTTTGTATGTTCAGTGTGTAGTTACCACTATAATCATAGACATGCAATAAAATTAATCCCATTTCCTTTGCAGTCAGTCAATTTGCTTGAGTCTTTTGCTGTTTACTGTAAGGAATCTACATACACCTGTCAAAAGGCAGAATTTTGCTTCTGTGGAAAGTGTTGACACACTTAATTTATTTCAGGCTGCAGAAATTTACGAACACTCACTGTCATCAGTTGAGATCAGTTTGGAGTTTTGGTGTCACATTTTCCATATCAAAAGAGACAGGACTGTTATCTGTCAAAAAAGAGATTTATTTATGGACAAGAACATATGACTTGAGAAAGAAATTCAATATATTAAAAAGAATCACCAGGTTAATCAGTAATTTCTGCAGTCACCTAGTTTATTTGGTTTTGGGTGATACAAAGCCTGAAAATATTCTTCCATCCTTCAGTTTTAAGAGAAGTCAAACAATCTAGCCTGTATTACTTCTCTGTTTATAAGTCCTATTGCAGGAGTTCTGGATGCCTTTTTAGGTCTTCTTTTTACTGTCTATTTGCTCATTTGGTTAAATACAAGAAAAGCTCTTCTTAATGGTGCCAGGCAATAGGACAAGAGGTAATGAGCAGAAACTGATGCACAGAAGTTCCACCTGAACATGAGAACAAACTTCTTTACTGTGCAGGTGAATGCACACAGGAACAATAAATTTGCCCAGAGAGGTTGTGGGGACTCCTTCACTGGAAATATTCAAGAGCTGTCTGGACATAATCCTGTGCCATGTGCTCTGGGATGGCCCTGATTGAGTAGCGAGGTTGGACCGGATGACCCAGTGAGGTCCCTTCCAACCTTACCCTTTCTGTGATTCTGTGAAGGCATAAGCTGTATCAGTACAAGCAGTAAAACAAAGTGACAGAGAAAAAACCCTTCACATTCCATCTTTTATTTCACATACTACCTCAGAAAAAGAGAAGGTGCTCCACAGCTCCATTTTACATTGCATTTTTCATGTAGATGTTTTCAGTACTTGATTTTTCATGGCTAAGGAATAAGCATTCATGTATGTCAGACAAAATATTGAAAATATAAGTAATTCAGACATCCTGAAAGAAAATACTAATTTTAATTACTAAAACTATTTAAAGGTTTCCACTTGAAATGCTTTTACTTTATCAGTGAATGATTTAATATTACCTGTTAGTGCCATAGAGGAAACAATACAAACCTGACACACAATATTACTTCAATTGAAACACTTCCATTGAAGCATTCAGTTGAATTCACTAAAATTGTATTTGGTTTTTTTATTTTCCTGTGTTTTTCATTTTGTTAACATTGAAGGACTATGTTATAGCAGTGATAATATTTTTGTTTCCATTTTTAATTTTTGATAAATTATATTTTCTGGTAGGATAATTTTCTATCAAATAATTTTCATTATTTTTGATGTACCTATAAGTAAATGGTGGAGTATACATACACATGAATAAAGGTGTCTGAACAAAACAATGACTGCAGTGAAGAGAATAAGTTTATCCTGTGTTGTGGGAAATAGCTTACTACCTCATGCTGCCAGCAGGAAAAAAATTCTTCTTTTCTGAATCTTCATAGCAAATATTAAATTTGCTATATGTTTCCTGGTTAGCCCAAACAGTTTTCACTGTGTAGATTAATACTTGGATATAAAACCAATTAATAAGAAAATGTCTTAAAATACATGTATTATGTTTCTTGCTGTTAT
Organism: Anomalospiza imberbis; assembly: GCF_031753505.1. Taxonomy (NCBI): domain Eukaryota; kingdom Metazoa; phylum Chordata; class Aves; order Passeriformes; family Viduidae; genus Anomalospiza; species Anomalospiza imberbis. Next base: position 23,178,992 of record NC_089685.1, read on the forward strand.
AATTTTTGCAACATTTACTGCTACAGAATTGTCAGGAAAGTTTCACAAATCTGCTTCACTATTTAGTTAACATCACTGCAGAAATTAGCCCTGAAGTGCTACAGATTTCTACAACCCTAATGATAGTCTGAATGCAAATGTAATTGATGTCTTTCTTCTCCCAGCTGTTACCTTTAGCCACCTGACATTATGTCAGCAATGAGAATCATATCTGAAATAAAAATTCCATCACTTTAACAGAAGGATAGGAAAAGCATTATGAGAGTCTCAAGGCTACGGTACCAGAAAATGTTTTTTTTTTTACTTTTCTCAGACAATTATGCTTTTTTCCTTCCTTGTCTGTCTAAAGAGAACCAGCAGGATGATTAATACAATTTCTACAGGCAGCCTGGCATTTGCATTTTCTAACAGAGGAAGTGACAACCTAAAGCAATCCCCTGGTCTGCTAAATCCAGTATCAGACCTCTGGCAGTGGAAAACACTAGCTGCTTCAGAATAAGGAATAAAAGAGTTCAGCTGTGGAATGTTTCAGCGATTTACAACTGAGACTGCACAACGAGCAGCATACATTTTAGAAAAAATTGCTCCATTAGCCTACTACTTTCTTAGATCAAGATGAGGTGTATAGAAATATTTCCCTGCTTTCCTTGCACCCTGTGTCCTGTAGAGATCAACAAGAACAAAAGGCTGACAAGAATTATGTCTGTCGTATTTTAACACAGAATTTAATTTTTTTTCAGGAAGTTGAGTCAAACCAATCAGGAGTCAAGTTTAGATATTGGCACCTGGAGTGACCACTGAAGGTATGGACATGCCTCTGAGAACACAGGGGGTTAAAAGCAAGAACTCCCAGGAGTTCTCTCTCTTTGGTTCTGGTCAAGGTACAGTGCAGACCTCCGCTGCCCAGCCATGCGCTGGGTGGGGGAGGGGAAGCCATGCGGCCTGGTGGAGGTGAGCCGAGGGGGCTGAAGGACTGGAACCGAGCCAGCTTCTGTGGACGGAAGGGTGGAGAGAAACGGAGATGTCTTTGTCATCCCACTCCCCCAGAGGGAAGAGACAGAGAGTCCGGACAGCATCTGTAACTTTGCCGGCGGAGGAGAAAGAGAAAGGGGGGAGAGAAGTGCCCAGCCTTAGCCTTAAGAATTGGCTTCTAAGCAGAAATTTCAGCTGTCCAGAGAATCTAAACTTTTAACCCTTTCCTGAGAAATAAAAGCTTTGTAAAATATTACTCCTCCTCAATTTGAAGTACAAGAGAGACAGTCTAGGATCTGAAATGTTGAAAGAAAAAATTTTAAGTGAGAAGAGATAATGGAGTAGCTTGTAGCTGAACTTTTCTTGCTAACCATAAACTGAACCAAATTCTCCTACGACAGAGACTGCATTTTAAGAAAATGCAGTAGCAGACCAAAAAACCTGTTTCAGTGACTACCAACAGAAAAATAGAAAGAACAAAAGAAAGCTAAAGAGTATGTGGTGATGCCCTCTGTCTTCAAGAAGAAGAAGAAGAAGATCTCTGTTCTTGAGACCCTTAGCCCCAGGGGAGGAAAAAAATAGGGGGGACTGTAGTCCCAAGATGAGATGCTAAACTGTTGTTTCTTTTAGTCCTTAACAAAGCATCCTTAAACAAGCCCTATGAGCAGTCTGTCCATACACAGTAGTGAGAGCACTGTAACATAAAAAAGAGTGTCACACTAGCAAATTTTCTCCAGGCAGTTGCCATGTGTAACATAAAACCACAAAAGTAGCAAATGTATTTCCTAAAAAAGTCTGTAGTACAAGAGAAACTTCTCTCTCCTTTGAAGAACTGAGTATTAATTATCTAAAAAGTAACAACTCAATCAAGAATCCCAGGTAATGTCTCACTGTAGTCTTGTTTAAAAATTAAGCAAGAAAAAAAGAGTATTTTTAAAAAGTCTTCATCCTAAATTTAGTGTCTGTGTTTTTTATAGTAGTAGTAGTTTAATAAAGTTTTTTTCCTTTTGTTATTAAACTTAAACCTGCTCTACTCTGTTCCTAATCACATCTCACAACAATTATTTTAAAAAGTACATTTTCATAAGGGCGCTGGCATTACACCAGTGCCAAACCATAACAATGTCATATATTACATTAATAAATTGTACATAATTTGGAGATTTGGCCATTTAAAAATCAAGTGTCTGAGTTTTATTTTCTCTATCAGTTTGTGTGTTTTTCTTTTCTCTTTTTTTTTTTTTTTTCTTAATTTCATTGTAATCAATGCACAAGAATCAAAGATGCTGACCACAACATAGCAGTACCCTTCAGCATGTATCCCACCATTTCTTCTTCTAGTGACAGGGTCTTCACACAGCAAACTACTAAATATTTGAGGTACTCTAAAAATAGAAGTAACTTACACAAGCACATGTAGCTTTTAGAGGTCAACATGTATTCCTTCTAGTCAGTTCTTCCCAGGTGCTTGCTAAGAGATCTGCTTCTGTGACAGTATTTGGGTTGTACCATAACAGAGGTACTTCTAGTAGTTCTGTCACATCTGTAGTACCTCTCTGGGTGCTGCGGTTGTTGTGGAAGTGTTATTTTCTGGTTAGGGTTATTATTTTTTTCTGTTTTTTAGAGGTTGCACTGACCTATATTCAAGACCTGGTCTTTCTGAACACATGAATGCTATGTAAAAGCAGGAATGAATCACAGTGTAGATGATGAATGGGTGAAGGATGGAGTTCTTGAAAGTACTGGAAAGGCTTTGAAAAATACTTGAAAGTAATGAAAATATGCTGGCAGGACTTATGAGACAAGGGATTCTAAGGCTTTGTCAATGTATGGTGTAATATGGGTGAAAAGTTCTCTGCAGGTGCACTAAATTTCTGCAATGAAGTGCTGATGGAACTCTACCAACTGCTTTTGCTGTGAAAATGTTTTGGAGAAATTTGACAGAACAATGTGCATAAGGATTACTGCAGTGTGTAGATGACATACAAAGCACACAGGCTCTCTGTCAAGACAATTTGAAATTGATGTAAAATTACTGCAGAAAACATTAATTATTAATTAACATATAATTATTGACCATAAGCCCACAACATCTAGCCAATAAGAAGATACATGCTACTGAATATATTGTATTGCTCTTTGACTACCCCATCATTAAGACAATACAAGAATAGTTCCCAAAACATTTGTACTCTTAAATTTCTGCAAGCTTCATAGAATTTTGGGAATACTAAATCCTTAAAGAGTTCTTCAGAATCACAGAGGATATGTAATAGTCTCAAACCCCTGATCCTTGAATATCTTTCTATCTAGGTTAAACTCCATGTTCTCCTCTTTTTTTTTTTTTTTTTTTTCTAGAGATGTTATTCAGATATCTCTCTTCTGCCTCATGAGTTTTCCTCAGACATTTACTTTTGAAATATCTGTTTCTATGACAAAGCTGTTTGAAGTTAATCAAAACATTTATAAATGTTATTATGAAATCCGACAGGCAAACCAAGAGGCTGTACACATTCAGATCACATACCCAGGCATATAAATTCAAAGTGTTAATGAATACGACTGAGAGCTAGTAGTTATATTCTACATATCAAATTCCAGCACTTGGGCAGGCAGTGTTATCTTCTGGCTGCATGGAGTTCTGTCTATCACTTTCTGGAGTCACATTCAGCCATCTGCCTCCCAATGCAGTTTTGGAATATTACTTGCTTGTTGAGTCCTGGGAGGGTACTCTTTTAATAAACAAAAAAGCAACTAACTAAATAAATTTATAAATCAATCCATTCAATTATTTTTAAAAATGTATTGTTCATGAATATGCTCAGGTTTACATGCTGTCATGCTTGTCTTGGTGAGAGGTCACTGATCTCTGGAGGTTCTGCCTTCCAAACTCTTACCTCTTCTTTCATTAAGGTGAAAGTTGTCTTTTGGTATGTGATATAATGGGTCTCTCTTAAGACAGACCCATTTTCTTGCTCCACAGAAATAGATAAGCCTGCTTCACTAGTATAATAATTTAGAGAGTAGAAGATCTCACTTAAAATGAAAATTTTAAAACTACTCAGATAAGATTTCATGGATAAACTACATTTGAATTAATGCTGCATGATGGGCCCTTCCAATTATAGGTGTTCTTGAAGTAGTTTTTCATCTTATTTAACCAGATTTTGAGACCAGCACCTCCTGTTTTGTGATATAGACTGCTTTCCTACATAGAAATATCTGAAGTCTTGTGATAGTGCCTCCCTCCTCTTCCCCCTGTAGCATTTTATTAGCATCTCTCCAGACAGACACAGGAATCTATTGCAATTCTGTTAAATTTTGTTCCCTCCTTAGATCTCCCTCAAAGCTGAACATTTAATTTCCTTTCAATTCCTTCCCTCAATTTCCAAGGATGGAAAGAAAAATAACATAATTTTTATTCTTATGTTTAGAGATGCATATGGAGATTGTGTGAACTCTTTGCAGGCAGGTATTTGTCTTATTCTACGAAATTTGTAAGGCCCACAGCAATATTACCTGTTCTATGCCTGGATGTTTTCTGCAATAGGATAATTTCAGACATTTTATTATTCTCAGGAGAATCTGCTGTCTCAAGACCTCCACCCTGACTCTCTGGCTCATTTTTCTTCTGGTTTGGTGTGAAATTCTAAGTAGTGAAGTCTTAAGTGGAACCTACTTTATCTTTTTCTGATCCATTAAACAGTGTGAATGGAATTTTTCTCTTCTAATGTAGCATTAGAATTTAGAAGTCTTGATTTAAGGTAGGTATGTAGGCTCCTGTCCCTTGTGGCCATTGTCATTTAGTCAGCAGTTCAGTTGAATTGTGGTGATTAATCAAAACCTTACAATTCTGATAGATTTGTAAGATTTGGTATGTATTTTCAGTGCTGGACACACACCAGGGTTTCCCTTCAATGGGCATGTGTACCCCTGAGGACTCACGATCCTTTTTTATTACTCTAGCTAATTTACATATTCATATAATTTCACAATAGGTTCATGCATATTCATTCTTCTGCTTTCACGTTACACTTACGGCTAGTTACACTTGTACTCAGTTTTTGTCAGAAAGTACAGAGAGAACTCCTGGGTCATTCTGCAATGACTGTTTCAAGGTCCAAGGAGTCTCTTATCTCTTATCTCTTTAGCTTGGAAATTTGCATTCTTTCTCCTTAGCTGGGACAGTTTTGCTAGTGCTGCAGTTACCAGACTAAACAGCATATTTTATTTATGTTAGCAAGCTCAAAGAGGCACATTTCACCTAAATCCAAATGGATTTCTACCCTGTTAAGTTTTTACTCTGTCTCACAGTCAAATTAATTAATCTCTCCATGTGTCTACTTTTCTCCATTGATAACAATAATTAGCTTAGAGGTACATGTTTAACTCATATATCTGCAGCTGGATCAGATCAATCTCTAGGTACACACTCTGTGGTTACACACAATGGTACAGCTGCCGCTGTAAAGATGCTCACGCTTTTAACAATGCAGCAAAGAAGCTATGACAAGGCATTCAACATCAGCTGTAGAATCTTTCTGGATTAGGTCAGCTGCTGAACTGTTGTGGCACACTACATGGCTAGAAATGTCTGCTTTAAATGTAGTACTGTTCAAACTGCAGCCATTGCAGAAATTCTTTAAGATTAGGTTTTTATGCTACTATAGATTTACAGATCTTCATGTCTTTTAAATTCATTCCACTCAGTCTGAGAGAAGCAAGAATACTATAATTTTCATGCTGATAAAAAATAACTCTCTTAAGGAGTTCAGGGAACACCTTAGAACAGGAATTCTCTAATTACTGTGGCATCACCGCAGAGGAAATAATTCAAACAGTGACTCTGTCATCTTGGTCCAGTGTCTTCTTGTTGAGAGTCCAAGGTGGAGATTACTATAAATCTACAGAGATCTCCCTGATCTACAGAGATCAGTCTGAAATGGGTGGCTACCACTACAGAGTTTCTGAGAAAAATACATCCCATCCTTTACACAATACTGGAGATTTTGGAGAGATGTTAACAATTGGAAGCCTATGAAATTTTTCTGTATATCTTTTCCCAGTTAAAACTCAGTGAAGTACTACAACTTTAATTTTGCACATGTAATAATCCTGAAATGTAATTCAGACACCACTAGTACAAATGTATAGACACATATATATACACCTACTGTACTCAGTCTTGCCTATACTTTCTGTGTAATAGAATTATTATTATCAAGGAGCTTTAAAAAAACCACTTTAAGTAGCACTCTAGAGTTCTCTATATTTCATGATAATGTTTTTAAAACGTAATTATGCTGAAGGAAATATAATAAATGAATTTATTTATTAGAAGAGAAAGCATAGTTTGTAATAAAACCAATTAATATGTGTGAGTTTAGATATGGTAATTGCACCTGGAGATGAATGAACTATAAACACTGCAATGACTTCACAACCACAACCACAACCCTGCTAATAAACTCTGTTTTTTACATGCCAGCGAAGAGCTCAGTTGAATCTTCCACAGTAATTCCACAGTAATACTATCTAATCCAGATTTCATTTGTGACATACAGAGGTCAAGAAATGCAGTGGACTAAGTCAGTATACCATTTTAGACTAATTGTCCATTCCAACACTTTTAAGGGTATTGCATATGTTGTTTTTAATATAAAACATGCATAAAGAAAAATATTGCTTTATATTTCAAATAATAAATTATTAATCATATCTGACTGTATTAATTGAATATAATATGCTGTACATTTTGAAGCATCTTAAAAAGCCCCATTTGTTTTACAGATTTTATAATTACTGAAAGAGTTGTCGTTAGCAACAGATCTCACTTAATACAATAACAATCTCCTTATAAGCATTTAGAAACTAAATTCAATTGAAATCCCAGCAAAAAGTTTTGAATCTTTAGCATGTCTTCTAGCATGGTAATTATTGTATTTTTTCTGTACTCTAAGAACTACAAAATAAACTACACATACTGAAACAAATGTGTAGGTATATAAGTTTCCACTCATAATGTGAATATATATGTCTGGAAATGATGAAATCTCATTTGCCATGTTCAGCCAGAGAGGCGTATTTTGCAGAAATATCTGCGGCTAATAAAAATAGTTTGTAAAGGGTAAAAGGAATTCCAATGCTTCATTCTATGCTGAAATATATAAGAAACTAAAGAATTTTATATGACAGCCAAATTTTGACCAAATTCAGTATCCAGCCTTTCTCTTTTTATTTCACTAATCTGTACTTGTCCAAGGGAAAAAGGTGGGGAAAAATGTAAACTTGCCTTTTGCAGCACTGAGAGCACCTCCTGCCTATATTCTACTAAGTAGGGCTTTGCTGAGAGTGGTTGTTCACAAACCACTCTGGGCTTCTGGTCTAGATGAAGTATCCAGTGTAGAAATCTTGCAGTTGCCTTCCTTTTCCAGGCCAGCTTCCAAGAGTGCAATCCTGAAGACTGCAGAGGGCAATGTAATAGAATTGCCTATAGTGACTTTAAATTCTCCCTGTCTAGGGGAATGGTCAGTTTGACTATTTTGCTGCCATCATAAAAAGGCACAGTAAGGCTGGAGTGGAATGCCTTGCTCTTTGCGTTGCTTTGTTTCCTATAAATTCTAGCATATCATTTACTGCTTTCATTAACCTTCTCTGAAATTCCAGTCTTAAATCTTTTAAAGTGGTCCTATGAATGCTGGACTCAGTGCCTACCCAGCTTGTAATATTGCTTTGTATAACAGGATTATGGTATTTATATGCCATTTTTCAATGCCTATGATTTGTCCAAGCAACCTGTTTGCAACAAAACACCAAGAAGTGGTCTTCATTGAACAATCACTCACATTCTTCTTAAGAGGGGTAAGAGCTCCATGTTAAGTTCTTTGCATTGCTGATTGAGTAGAAAGAGAATCCTTAACTCCTGACAAGGAAATGAAGGGCTTTATCCTCTCAGGAACGCTCAAATACGCATTTAACCAGGACCAAAGCCTTTTAGAATTCAGACAATTATTTTGCAAGTGTGTATTAGCTAACATTTACCCAAACTGAATTCTGCCTGCCCTTATGCACCACTTACATTAAGCATTTCTAAAAAAAACTAAAGTCCTTTCTTTTGCATATCCTTTCATACAGATTAAAAAATGACATGAGAAAGATGAAGATGATGAGAGAGGTTTAAAATTAAACAAAATAAAATGTGACCAAGTACAGTGGTTTGACAGATATAGAGACCCTCATCAGAAAAAAGGATTGAGCTTGGTTAACTGCAGCTAACTAGCAGACCCTGGATTTTGCTCATACTAACAAAAGTGTGGCTACCCCCATTCAGATCAGCCCTGTTTACGGCACTAGCACTACCTGCTATGCTGAACCATGTGCAGAAAACAATCCAATGATAGAAGATGGCTCACGCATTAACACTTTAAATCAAAAGGATTTCTGTTTCTTCCAAAGTGGTTTGTTTGTTTGTTTGTTTGTTTTTCCTGTTTCCTTTTGGTACAGATATTTCAGTTTAATATCTCTCTTCTTAAAAAAAATAAGTCTGTTTTTCAAATCTTCCTGAGGTCACGGCATCTAACTTCACAAAAGGTATAAAATGCCATAAATTAATGATGTCCAATGTCTGCTTACATGCTCAAAAGCCACTATTTGATGTAGCTCATGGATCCCACCTCCATGGCTGCTGAGAGAGTATTCAAGTTGGGTGCTCCTGTTGACCAGCACTTTAAAAAACTGGGGATCCCCAGTGCCAGAGCCCCCTTGGGGTTCTTGCATATTGGCATATACTCTGGGATGTCTCACAGGCAACCTGTGTATTTTCTGTGTCCCTGTGAGGCAGCAGAACCAATTGCATGCAAACCTATTTTCCAGAGATCATGCTTTCAGAGGATCATAAACTAAATCAGTGGGGATTTATTACAATGTCTTGATGTTTCTTTAGCAAATCCTCTTGGAATCAATGTTGGTGCAAGCACCTGACTACTTTATTAACTGTTGCCCTTACACTTGCTGATATTGAGGATAATGACTATTGCTGGTTAATTATATGTTGTAGAATATAGTTTTCTAATCTCCTAATCATTTTTCTAATCTTTCTAATAATTCAGTTTTACTCAGTATCCTTTTGTGTTTGTGTAATAAGAAGAGGTCAAGAGGACATAATGAAGTATCTTTTCTGTTCTATTAAATGTTTCCTGTCACACAATGTGACAATATATGTGACAATGTCTTCAAAGGCATTCCTAAACATTTCTGTATGTTCAGCTTCATTGAAATTGCCCACCTGGCATCTCACCATCAATTCAAATTGTATTGCCAAGAGCTGTTGAGCTGATGCATAGGTGAGTTCCTCAGATTGCCAGGAATCTGTTTCTGTCCTCTTCCTTTGGTTACCAGCAAATTTTTGCAAATAAAAACTGTTAATTTGTTTTTAATGAATATTACTCCTAGATACAAAATCATGTTATTTTGTTTGGCTATACCTTTTATTTGTCTGCCAAAAAACTTCCCTTTCTTTAAATTTCCTCTATCTTTATGTCAGATTTGTGGTTCAGGGAACTGAAAAAAAGGAAAAAGGTAGAGAATACTGATTTTCAACATCTTCAGCTAGAGTCATGTTTCACAATGTTCTCATTTAAATTATGAATGAAAATTAATAAATTATGAGAAAATGTGATATGACATGCAAACCTATGCAGAATAGTGCCCTGAGACTTTCAAACTGCTTTTGAATCCCATCAGTTAAAACTATGTAATAGTGATTAGAAAAAGGCTGGATTTTTCATAATTTCTTAGACCTCCAAAGGCCATGCAGATGATCTCTTCCAGAAGTATTTGTTGCTCATGTCTCTGCTTATATACTGCTCTCCCTCACCAGTAACCCACACATACAGATGAAGTGAGAATGCACAGACTTTGTAATGGGTGAAGTGTTCCTGTTCTTCACCAGTCCTACAGCTGCTTCATGAGTGAAGCACGCTAAAACTACCCAGGAACAAATTCATCTTCCACAGGGTGAGAGATAAACCAGGGTCTATGATATCCATCCTTGCTGCACACAGGCAAGAACATAATCAGGGCAATAAAATTGCCTACAGCTTTCGCTGCTGTAAATTTTCTACCTCTATTGAAATCAATGGAGCTGGGAAATTTATATTAGGTCAGGGATTTGTACCGGCAGTTTCTGGTCATGATTCTTCTTTGCTTGTAACTTGTGTTTCTAGTTACACCTATGCAAAGTAAATGCAAACCTTTCCATTCTGCACTGGTTGTGCTTTATGCCTACTATTTTCAATTACTGCTTATCCTTTCATCCTGCAGCTACCAGACTGTGAAAAAGTTTTAGTTGTGTGTATATATCATGTGGTTGCCTAGGCCTTTTAAGGCAAGGTAGTTGCAAGCCTTTAATATTACAAGTCTAAGTGACTGTAAACAACTTTGTGGCTTATATGAACAAACTTAAATCTTCCAAGGATAAATAAGCTGTATTCTTAGAATCACAGAATCACAGAAAGGGAAAGGTTGGAAGGGGTCACAGTAGGTCATCTGGTCCAACCTCCTGACTCAAGAAGAGTCATCCTGTATTGACAGGATTGCACAGGATTGTGTCCCAACACTTCTTGAATATTTTTATATTAGATTCCACATATAAGGGGAGTGAAGAGATTAGATAAAAATCTAAAATAATGCAGGTTGTGTAATAAAAGAGATGAATAGTTGTTCCGAATACAAATTTGAAATAGTTATATTGGTAAATTCATAGAACTCTGTATGTTTGGATACTGTCTCATTGATACACAAAAGGTTCTGATCTGAGATTGAACGATACCAAACAAAAGTGTGATTCAAAGGAAAAACATTTTTTGTTTCAGGGGAATATTCTTTCTTCTTAGGACAAGAAGGACTGATATCATCCTTTGAACTAAAACAAGAGGCTGTAGAATCAGAATGACAATTACAAAATATAGAAAGTATCGTAAACATTGCACCGCAGCATCTTCCATGCAACGGAAGACAGTAAAGCCACTTCATAATATTTGCATGTTATTCCCAATCCTAGGATTGAAACATTCTGTAACTGATGAGGTGATATGTTCAATGCAAAATTTGATACTGAATTTTTATATATCCTTACATGTGTCAAGGCAGATGCTGTTGTTACTTCCCATAACTGCATTGATTTCTTTTAGCTATGACTCTGCCTTCTCCATTGTGTCTTTTTTTTTCTTTTTTATGGGAGTGTCTCAGTCTTCAAAAGAGCATTATTAATTACTTCAGTCCAAAAGACATTTTAATAATATATGTAATGAATAAACAAGGAAAAGCTTCAGAAGTGGGCCCATGGGAATGTAATGAGCTTTAACAGGACCAAGTGCAAGGTGCTGCAGCTGGGACAGGGCAACCCCATGTATCACCAAAGGCTGGAGAGGAACAGATCCAGAGCAGCCCTGCCAAGAAGGACTTGGGGTGCATGAGAGGCTGCACATGAGCAGGCAAAGTGCCCTCCCAGCCCAGAAAGTCAATTGTATCCTGGGCTGAATCAAGAGCAACGTGGGCAGCTGGTCAAGGGAGGGGATTCTGCCCCTTCTCCACTCTAGTGAGACCCACATGGAGTGCTGCATCCAGCTCTGAGGCCCCATCACAGGAAGGACATCAATCATCAACCATGATGATTAGAGAGCTGAAGAATCTCTCCGGTGGGGAAAGGCTGGGAGAATTGGGATTGTTTAGCCTGGAAGAGAGAAGGCTTTGGGATGACCTAATTGCAGCCTTCCAGAACCTGAAGGGAGCCAGAAGGAATGATGGAGCCAGACTTTTTACTAGGGCGTGTAGTGACAGGACAAGAGGCTTGGATATCTTCAATGCCAGGCTCGACAGGGTTCCAAGAAACCTCATCTAATGAAAAATGTCCCTGCTCATGACAGTTGGGTTGGAAAAAGATAATCTTTAAGGTACCTTCCAACCCAAGCCATTCCATGATTCTATAATTCTATGATGAATTTTGCATTATAGACGACCCATTTAAATATCTTAATATAATCAACAGTCACCACTGAGTCTCCAAAATGGTTATATCAGAACTTATGCCCATTTTTTCCTTCAGCTGAACTGTCTTTGACTTTATTTAATAAACCAGTAGGATGGGTCTCTTGTATCCCTGTGTCACTAGATACAGCCACTTTGTGACTGAAACAGCAAAAAATGGCTCTTTGTGGAAGCCAAAATTGCTTCTTAAATTGAAAATATAATGGGAAGCATAGGGATATTCTTTGTATCACACAAGCCTCTTTTGAGAAAACATCTCTAAGACTGACATGGTTATATGACATGAGGATCTGGGCTGTATCCTCATGAGTAGAACAACTCTGCTTCTCTGCAGTAATATTAATTTTGAATTGTCTCATAGAGCATGGCAAAAGGAAGCAGAAAGAATAATTCTATATAAATAGATACAACCTCCCTTTCCTAAATATCTCCACCTCAAAAATCCGGCTGTTTTTCAAGCAATGGTAGTTTAAGCCACCTCTTCTGGTCATCCCGCCAAAGCACACAGGTTGTACAAGTCTGCATCTTTTGAAGATGGTGACACACAGGTGTGAATATTAAAAAGTTCAGGCCTATTACAACTTTAATGTCAAAATATCAAGAAAGTACAGTCTCATAAAAAACCAAAACAATCCAAGAAGAAATTAAATGCAAGTGAATTTCAAAAATAACACGCACTTTTTAGCAAAGAAAAAAATCACAAAACCCTGCAGCATATAATGATTATAAAGAAGAATTTGAGGACTGGTATTTTGGTAGGATTTTATGTTTGGTTTTGTTGTTATTTGCCTTTGATATTTCTTCATTGCTAATTTAAATGAAAAGATCATATATATAGCTAACACTTTGGAGAAATGAGAATTATAAGATTAACCCCAGGCTTGTACAAAAGGAAGTACTATTAATCTTTGCTTATTTTTTGACTGCATAATACAGATAAAGGGAATTTTATTAAAGTTCTTTGTAGGAATCAGGAACTGTATCCTGATATTAGTTATTTTGTTCTTTTTTTTCCAGCTAATATGATTACCAGTAGGACAAAGAGGTTAAAGGGAATATAAAGACAAATGACATTAAAACAGATGTCAAGAATTTTTTTTTTCATAAGTAGAATCAGTAAAGCGTAGAGCAAGCCTCCCAGGCAAGATTGTTAAGGCAAAAACTCTATGGTAATTAAAGAAATTATTATATACCACCATGGAAATGGTATACTAAAGAATATTATTATAGGATCTATAAGTTTGGAAAAAGACCTCCAGGACCATTGAGCCCAGTCTTTGACCAATCAGCTGCATTTCAACTAAACCACAGCATGAAGTGCCATGTCCTGTTGTTTCATGAAGACTTCCAGGAATTTTGGGCAGCCTGTTCTGATATTTGACCACGCTTTCAGTGAATAAATTCTTCCTGATATCCTACCTGAACTTCCCCTGGTGCAGCTTGAGGCCATTTCCTCTTGTCCTGTTGCTGGTTGCCAGAAGAGAGGAGAGGGGAGAACAGGAGAGAATGACCTCCACCTGGATACAACCTCCTTTCAGGTAACTGCAGAGAAAAATAAGGTTTCCCCAGAGCCTCCTTTTCTCCAGAATAAACAAACCCAAGTCCCTCAGCTCCTCCTCATAGGACTCAGTCTCTAGGTGCTTCACCAGCTTGATTGCCCTTCTCTGGACTCACTCCAGCGCATCAGTGTCTTCCTGCAATGAGGAGCCCAAAACTGGACACAGGATTCAAGCTGTGGCCTCACCAGTGCCAGTACAGAGGGACAATCACTTCTCTAGGCCTGCTGGCCACACTATTTCTGATATAGATCAGGATGCCATTGGCCTTTTTGGCCACCTGGGTCTATCGATGGCTCATGTTCAGACAGTCATCAACCAGCATCCCCAGGTTCTTTTCCACTGGGTAGATTTCCAGACACTGTGCCCCAAGCCTGTATCTTTGCATGGGGTATTTGAGACCCAAGGGCAGGACGTGACACATCACTTAATTGAAATTCATACCACTGGCCTCAGCCCATCCATCCAGCCTGTCCAGATCTCTCTGCATAGTTTTCCTACCCTCCAACAAATCAAAACTCCCACTCAGTTTAGTGTTATATGCAAACTGATTGAGGATGCACTCAATCTCCTTGTCCAGATGATCTGTAAAGATATTTAACAAGACTGATCCAAATACTGAGACTTGGGGCTTTGAAAGTGTAATAACCTAAAGACCACAGTTGCCTGTGTCAAACAATGTCAAGGCCACAGAAGGACTTTGCTAGGAAATAAGCACAAGATGGAGTGACAGGATGGCAATAACTCCAGGCCTGGCAGAGGTGAGATCTGGTTAGCACACCCTGGGTAACACATCCAGACAAAAATTCCCTTTATGGCAAATCATGTAAAGAAGCAGCTGCTTCTGCGCATATCACAGTCAAATAAAGATCACCCCAGGTTATGGGACAGATGGCATCTGTGACCACCAAAGCGCTAACACACCCCTCCCCCAGGTATGCCTCTGTGGATACCCAGAAGTTGGACTGTAAGTCACCATGATGAGAACTAGAGATAAGTTTATAAAGGTGGTATTATTGTCCAGATGTCATCTCAGATCGAGGATGAGGTTCTCAAAGCTGGGGGAGTGGGAGAAGAATGTATCACTGATAATAGACAAAAAGAATGAAGAATTTATGTGCCACAAGGAAAGCCAACACAGCAACTGTGCTGAAATCAGCTTGGACTGGGTAAAAGATAATTCTGTCAGGGGGAGATTGTGATCACCAACTCACAACTGACCAACTCAAAAAAAGAGAAAAATTGAGCATGCCCACTAACTAGCATTCGAAGCAAGAGAATAATTTAACCAATAGAATAAGAATTATGTAGCCAATGAGAATTAATTCCTTTGTTTGCTACAAGGTACAAATACTGAAAAGTTTTGAATTACCTTGAGACCCCTACACTACTGAGAAGTCCCAGGTGAAGAAGGACCAACAGGACATCACAGGATCCACAGAATGATATCTTCTGCTTAATCTGTCTCTTTTTTTTCCCCTCTCCTCAATTTTCTGTTTCTTTCTATCTCTTTGCCTCATGGTTACTGTTATATAACATCTGTATTATTGACATCAGCATACGGTCTCATTTGCATCCTAATTTGGGCAAAGGCATCTCTCGATAATAGTATAATAACAGTAAGTCAATCTGCTTCACTAATTTTCTTGAGGATTTTTTTCACTTTAAATCATATTTGTTTAAGCTTGAGGATATGTGGGGTTTTTAAATGGAAAAAGAGAGAATGAGAGATCTAAAATGCAGGGTATATATTATATAAAAGAGTAATTAATAGATGAGCCTCTATTTAAGACACCAGAGGTCACACTTTGTGTACACAGTGTTGAAATAAGAGCTGATGCTTTTTCCAGAGTTATGATAACACTATGTAAACTTTTGACATTGTCATCTCAGTTAAACTGACAATATTAGCATAATCAGCTGTCACTCTGTTTTCTCTTTGTTTTTCTCCCTTTCTCCAGACTGAAAATCTACTGCCATTTGTTTAATAACCACTTCAGAAAAATGGCTGATTCTCACAACTTATCAGACCGGTACATAGCTCCAATCTCTGCAGTAAAAATCATAAGGGCTATGCCTTCTATATAAATAAAACATGCAAGTACCAGCACTGAGGAGTAAAAATAGCTTCCTGATACTTTTCTTCCTGTGGCAACACTCATCTAATAACAGGTCAAAAATTAAGCCTAAGTGTTCAGTTAATGGGTGTTGCAAGTGCAGGAACACATCTGAGGAAACCATTACTTTAATCAAACTGGTACATGTTGAATCAATAAATATTTGCAATCAATATTTGCAAATATTTAAGTAATATAGTTAAGGATGGCACACTTTATTGAGTCCATTCAGATATCCAGGAGCAAAAAGGAAAGAAAGGAAAGAAAGCAGGATCTGACTGATTCTGAAGCCTTAAAAAAGCATCTTTCAAATAATTTTTGTACTGTATAAAAGCACAGTTATCAATTCTATCCATTCTGTAACTCTACGTACTCTATAACATAAAATTATATAAATACACTAGAAGCACTGAAATTAACTTAAAACTTGGAAATAAATACACCAATTAATACTATCAAGAGAATCTAGTCCCTAAAGCAGATATTTCCAAGTGAATCACTATGTCACTGTGACTTTGTTGTTTCTATTGATGTTCTGAAGTAATGGCCTTAATGCTCAGAATGACAAACCTTTTGAAAATATTAGGGGAAGAGGTAGCAAGAGGGAAGCATAAAACCATCAGAGCAATGAAAACTCTTTTTCAATATTTTCGTACTGTTAAATACATTTTGAAAGCTTGTGTTGTGCTCTGAAAGACAGAAAATACTACAAAACAGAAAGCCATGCCTGGCTATCATCAGAAGTCACAATTTTTCTGGCTAGAGTGTGCTCAACTCAGTGCAGTCCTTGATCAAAGGATGGTCTCCCTATTGGGAGCAAAACAGCAGAAGTGCCTTTGCATTTCCTTGTGAATATGGACCATCCTGTAGGTTACATTGACAACTTGACAAGCACATCTACTTTGAAGCTACCTCTCATCTTCTTGTGCAGATGAATTTAAATTACAGATAATTAATTGATGTTTGACTGGACCCCTTAGTTCATTAACCAGAATAAGAAAAAAATCTGTTGCTCTTATAACTAGATGGATTCCTTCCCCTGGGAATATGAATGGACTCATTAGACACGGCTTCCTAATGATTCTGCTCTTGGAATAGTGCTATTAAATAGAAACTAAAGCTTCAGAAGAAGATAAAGCCTTTATTTCAGAGAAACATACTGCTGATTCAGAAGGGTTGATCTGATGATCCAATAGATCTTTGCCAACTTTAATGAAATGCTGTAGCGGTTCAGGAACATCACCAACACCTGCATTTCAAAGGCAGGTTATTTGTTCTCTGCTAAGCTTCCTGTGCAATGCTTCAGAATAACAGAGAGAACAGCAAAAGATCCATGGCTTGGGAACAGTGTGCTTTAATCAAGGCTGAATTGAGACCTGATCAGAATAGTAATGACATTGAGCAACAGCTCAGAATCTTTCTTCAACCTCATAAAGACAGATGGGGATGATGAGATGTGCTGTACTCAATAGTAAAACTTTTCTTTCATTCACATAACAGCTATTTTGTGGACAGAGTTCGCTTCTATTTGTACAATAATAAGGGCAGTATGCCAGGGTAAGCCTTTAAGTCATTGTGGTGGAACTATACTCAGTCACACATCATCAGCTGTGTAGCTGGTAGAGCTGGATGGTCTGGAACAAAACAGCAGTGCTGCAACTGAACATCCTTTGCTGTTGAACCAGCTGTGCAAAGCTGAGCAATAGGTGCCTCCAAAAAAATAGCTAGCAATTTCTTTTTCCTGCTGGCAATTTATCTGAAATGGAGATTTTCATTCATCCTCCCTTCATGGGTTTTCATGTACATTTTTTGAAAACTGTTCAGCATTGGAGAGCAGTGCCATATCAGGGATAATTAGCTTGATTTCCTGGTTGGGTCCATCTGGGTTCATTCAGGTGCCCTTTCTGGATAACTTTGAAAAATTGCTTTCTTAATGCAGTTCTGGCAGAAAAGCAGAGGCTTCAAGGATATCAACTATCTACACATTTTGTGAAAAATAGACAGCTGGCTACATTGCTGTTTTACTCAGATTTTTCTAGGTAAATCATTGGTACAGAAAAGAGTTTATTGCTCTATTTTCCCAAGATTTGCACCAAATGGTTTAAGTGAATACGCCAATATTGTAAAAATATAGTCAACAAACTTTCAGCATTTTGTAGCCTGGAAAATCCAATGATCAAAGAGATTCAACCTTCATTAATTCTGATCAGAAGCATTACCTTCTGGACTCATACTACCTGAAAGATCAGTCTGACATATATTCTGTAGCTTCTACTTCTCAAGACACTAAAAGAAAGCTTGAAAACTGCCTCAAGTGTGTTATATGAACCAAAAACACAACAAATAATCTGCCCTCATATTTTCACATAGTAATTTAAAAAAGCAAAAAAAAAAAAAAAAGCAAAAAAAAAAAAAAAAACCAACAAACCAAAACCAAATATTCTAGTTTAGGAAACACATTCCCCACTTTTCTCTTCCTGCTGAAAACACCTGCTTGCTTACTTCACCCCTCCTGCTTCTGTGGTGGGATGGAGAGGTGAATGGAAGGCACAGAAAAGGTAAAAATAATGGCTTGAGGTAAGACCAACTTACTGAAAGCATCAGTTAAATAACAAAAACATAAAGTAACAATACAAATTGTGGAGTGCACACGAGAGGTGAAATGATTAATACATGATCACACCTGACCACACACTCTGGCAAAACACAGAAAGACCCTACACCTTACTGTGCATGGTGTGGGGTGGGGTAAAATAACCTCAGGATCCTTGCCCTGTCCCTCCTGACTGCTGCAAAAATGAACCCTCTCCCGGCTAGAACCAGGACACCAAAAAAAAAAAAAAAAAAACTAAAACCCACACAAAAGAAAAACCCCACAGTAAACAAACACACACCCACCCACACACCAAGTTTAAAGATTTATGAGGTTTTTATTATTTTGAAATAATTGGGGCTGACAGTAATATGCTAGATTCTTTCAGCTTGTGAAATATAACATCACCTCGCTTATTTGTACAGCACTGGGTCAGAAGAGCACACCTCCATTCTGAAGCTTGTAAATTACCTCTTTACTATTATTTAATGTTTAAAAAATCAATAAGTGAGATATTCAATAAAACATACAGCATAAACACTGATTATAGTTCTCAGATACTGATTGTAAAATCTTAAAATTCTTGAATTATTGGTTTTGACATCACGAAAATGCATTGTACTGATCAAACAAATTTTAAATCTTTGCAGAATATACAAACTTTTGCATAAGTGTTTAATAAAAATTCTTTACATTATTCCCTGGGAAAACAGGAGAAAAATAATTTTTTCCCATTAGTTTAATAAAGTTCAAAACAGAGGTCTAAATTTATTCTAACAAGAACATTAAACTTTCCCATAGAAGACTTTAATAAATCTCTTTAGACATATGACTTTAGTGAATATTGTAAACTTTTTTCTTTCTTATTCCATGACTAGCTCTAGCAGAGTCTACCCAAATTAATTTGTCATGAAGGTTCACTGCAAGCATAAATTCATCTTTCTGTGCAGACTGTTCCAATGCAGCTCATTGGACAAAGCAAGTATAAGCAAGCCATAACCAGCCTTTAAAGTATCAGCAAAATTTATTTGCACCCAAAAAACTCCAACATATAATAGAATTTCACAGCATCTTATATTTTTAGAATTTTTGGAATGCTTATATTTTTTCTCCATTAATAGACTCAAAAATGTTCAAGCTGTTAACAATTTTTGTAGGATTTCCACCTTGTATTCTTAAATATTAAGGTAAGAATATTATTGATCTTCAGTGCTAAATACCATTGTTGACCTCATGCTATTTATTCAAATCTTAAGGAAACCTTTGTGTCTGACCATTCAGGAGACGCTCTGGCAGTCACACTTGCATCACCAGAGACTTTCAGTGCTGGGAGTGAAGCCCCTTCACTCTGGGCAGCTCCAGTGACCTCCAGGGAATGCCTCACTTGACTCCCTATGTACACCACACCTACAGAGTTGTACAAGTTTTCCTTAATGGCTTGACTCTCAGCTTCCCATAATGGCATCTCAGATCTCTGGATCCTTAAAATAATTTAGTCATGGTGCAGCATATGCTTGAGCTTGTGCCTGCAAGGAGAGACTGAACAAAAACTCCCTGGGCTTTTATAAACTTACAGTCTAGGCACCCTGTGCACTGATAATGTGTCCTTGTCTCCTGCTGTGTCTCTGAGTGTCCAGTCACCTGGGTGGTGCCACAGGCTCCTGTGCCCTTTGTTCTGCAAAGTGCTGTGCACCAGTCCAGGGCCTCTTGCCTCAAGCTCCTGCCACCCAGAGCTCAACCACACACTGCAGTTGCACACAGAGCTACCTGCACTAAATGCCTTCCTCAGCACAACTTGAAAAATGTTAATTAATTGGTTTACCTCTAAGATATAGAGTTATGAACCTCTACTACCTATATTTATCACATCTTTGCTTAAGACCAACTATTTCAAGAATAACTGACATTTCTATTCATTCCCATACCGAAGCAGACAGACAAATTTCTTTCTTAAATATGTCACTGACAAGTAATTGGTTCTGTGTCCAGCAGGGATACACCTGGCATTTCCTCTTGCCTGTGTGCCAGCTGATGTCATGACTGTTATGTTCTTGGCTGAAATGTAAGCTAGTTTCAAGAGGAGGGAAAAGAGTGTTCCTATTTCCATAGAAAAACAGATTTTACGTCTGAGAAGGGTTTCACATCCTGGTCTCCCATGACAGGACTCTCTTGTTTCAACTGAGGAATCTCATGCCAGTGTTGTCCCCTGAGGCTGATGTATAGGTCAAATGGCATGTTGCTCAAAAATTCTGTCTTGTTTTATTTCAGAATAATTTATGTGAAATACTGCACTGGTTTTGGATGAGTTAGATTAATTTTCTTCATGATGGCCAGTATGAGGCTGTGTTTTGGATTTGTGCTGAACACAGTGTTGATAACACACAGATGATTTTGTTACTGCTGAGCAGGGTTTGCACAGAGCCAAAGCCTTTTCTGCTTTTTATGCTGCCACAGTGGCAAGGAAGTTGGGTGTGCATGGGAGATTGAGAGGAAACATAAAAAGGAGAGGTGACCCCAAGTGACTGAAGGTCCATTCACTTAGGAGTCAGATGTGATGGTCCTTGGGGGTCCCTTACAACTCAGACTATTCTGTGAAGTCTGTGAAATTTGAGTATGTCATACCATATGAAATTATGGTCAATATATAAAGTAGGAGGAAAAGGGGGGATGTTTGGAGTGATGGTGTTTGACTTCCCAAGTCACCACTACATGTCACGGGGCTCTGTTCTCCTGGAGATGGCTCAGCACCTGCCTGCCCATGGGAATCAGTGGATTAACTGTGTTTTTCTTTGCTTGAATGCACAGTTTTTGATTTCCCTATTAAACTGTTTTTGCATCAACCCTTGAGTTCTTTATTTTTTTCCCTTCCAATTCTCTAACTGATGCCATTGGCATGTGAGAAGCTATGTGGGGCTTCATTGTTGGCTGGGGTTAAACCATGACACATGCAGCTTAGGCTATGTGTACTGAAATTAGGCTAGAGAAATTTGTTACTCATCATTTATTCCTTAATCATAATGATATACGCATCTTAACAGCTCATCAACACTTATTGCTGGTTATTATGCAATTGAATTTATGGAATACCATTTGAGTTTCATCTTCTTACAGTGAATGATCAATAAAGTCATTGACAAGTTAATAACTGTTTACCTCTTATCATTCCTTTACTACTGTATTTTGATTGAGCAGGTGACTTTTGATTGTCTTGGCTTAGAAAAGTGGAACATAGCCATCATTTATTAGGTATCAGGGTCTTAGAGTCTAAGAACACAAAATAACATGAACCGTACCTAGACAAAGTTTAGTGTTCCACATATGCAAAATGCTAAAACTCTTCCCTATTTTGTATCTTCTCAAAATGTATCGCAGAAACATTTATCATCTCTACCTGGAATATGATTTCTCCCAACAGTTTTACGGGGGCCTGATTTTATTTTTCCATTTACATTTGGAAAATGTTGTAGAGATGTTCTAGAACCATTGCAAAGCTGTTAGAAACTCACCAATATTAAGACTGTATTTTTTTTTGGATGCACAGCTGTATTGGGTTTGCATGGCAAAGTCTTGGTATTGGGGAGGTTAGAGGTGTGATTTCTGTGAAAATCTGCTGGAAGCTTCCCCATCATCAAATGGAGCTAATACCAGACAGCTCCAAGATAGACCCATCACTGGTCAAGGCTGGGCCCATCATAAACAGTGGTAGCACCTCTGGGATAATAGATTTAAGGAAGGAAAAAAGTTAATGCACAGGAGAAAACTGAACACAAAGAGAGGAGGGAGAATATGTGCGAAGAACAACCCTGCAGACATCCATGTCAGTAAAGAAGGAGGGGAAGGAGGTCTCCAGGCACCAGAGCAGAGATTCCACTGACCAGAGGCTGATAAGAAGCAGACCCAGCAGAGACAGGATGGTGCTGTCTATCATGCCAGTTTGTCTTCTCTTACACAAACTGGCTCAGTTGTAAAACTCCACCCCCACGTTCCCTCTGCTTGGGTGCTCCCAGTATACCTGCACAATACCCATTGATCTCTGTGTTTCATCAGACCCCCACAACCAAGAAGACTAGAAGAAGAGGACCAAGAGGATGATGTCAGGATCCACAGAATGGTGATATCTTTCTACTTAATCTGTCCCTCTGACACTCTCTTTCTTTCCCACACCCTTCTCTTTTATCTATTTCTTTCTATCTCTCTCTCCCTCACATGTACTGTTCAATAAAGTCTATACTATTTGACTTCATCATATGATCTTCTTTGCATCTTAATTTGGGCAGAGGCATCTCTAATAATTCGATCATAACAGTCCATGCTAGAGCAGGGTCCTGGCAGAACATGGGGAGAGAAGTTCATGCAGGAGGTGTCGAGAGACCCTTTCTAAGAGAAAAGCTTTCACTCCTTCTTTCTCATAATGGCTTCATTTCAATTACAGATTACACAAATTATCTTTTTAATTGATAATTAAAATTCTTTAATTCAAGGCCAAAAATGAAGTTGGGTGCTTCCTCTAGTTTTAGTTGCTGGCATGCTTAAAAAAAGGAAATATCCTAATGTTCTTTAAAAAAAAAATTTCTGAGTGAACTTGATGCCATCTGAGTGTATTTGATGCCATTATTTAGAAGGTCTGTTATCACGCTGCTTTTATTCTTGTGGCTTTCCTTACAAGTATTTGAGTTATTGTCATCTGAGAGAAAGGCCACACTTGTAAAACAGAAAAATAAACATTCTTCACCATCTTGTTTATATTTATATGCGAGGTGAAACATTTAATGCAAAACCCAGTAGATATCAGAGAGGGCATCTTTATCGCAATAATATTTACAATTTTATTTGGTCCTGGAGATAAGGTTTCATCTCTTTTGAGATTCAGTCCTTTTTGTGCCATACTTATTATTCATCTGTTGTATCAGTTTCTGGTTCAATTTATCATTCCAGCTTAGGTGGCAAGAAAAAAATTCTTCTCCATACTAAGGACTAGTAGGCCCTCCACTTAAATCCTATTCAGAATTTTGAAAGATGTATCAAGGTAAGAAGAATAAGAATATAAACAGGAGAAAACCATCATACTTTCAGCATAATTTTCAAGGTCACAAATGATGCAAAAGACTCTCTTAACTTGTGTTCCTCTTGTTTTGGGGTATTTTTGAGTGCAAATATTTCACAGTATTATAAAAATATACAAACACCATATTTGACCTTTTTTTTTTGTTAGAACATGGAGGTCGTCATGCCTTTGATAAGGTGTGTCATCCTCAATATCAAAACTGTAAAAAAATAAATGTAACAAATCAGTAATTTTTTGAGTTTCACATGTTTTTTACATGTGAATTGGTACAACAGAAACTGTTGTAGAGAGATTAGTATCTAGGGCTAACAACATCCATATGCAGCTATTAAACAATGATTAATTTTTAATAGAGTTGTAGATATTGCAATATTTTGTTAATGCCAGAAAAATGACATTTGCAATGTTGGGACTTGCTGCTCTTGAAATTCCACAGTAAATTAATGATAATGGGGCTTTTGAAAGACTATTCAACTTACGCATAAGAAAAGAATCATCACTATAAGTAAAAGGCTTTGCTTTTCTATGCACTTTAATAAATAAACTCACACCGACTCAGACCTGTTATTTCCCAGTGGGAAAATCTGCCACCCTGCACAATCCAATAGGTAATGGAGTCTTCATGGATCTTCCATCTTCTTGAACAATGATTAAAATTTGAAGCAACTCTGAGAAAAATATATTAAAATTTTCACCTTTTCCACAGGACCTGTACTACATGCTCATCTGTAATGAAACATTTCACTTAAAAAAAAAGAGCAAAAAATAATAGGGAATATTGTAATAGCACCACTAAAATATTGCATAGTCTTAACTGCATGAATAAGCATATGAAATTTTTTAAAGAGTAAATACAAATAAACAGATTTATCCTGAATTTAAAAAAATCCATTTTTTATATTCCCTTTAAATTTCTTTTTTGAAATTAACATTTTCCAACACCAAATTTTTTTGTCTTAGCTGGTGTTCTGTTCCACCAAAAACAATCCAAATGAAACAAAATCATTACTAGTTTTAAAATATACTTCTATGATAAAATGTTAATTTTTTTTTCCATAGTCATGCATTTTTGCCAGTGATAATGAAATTGAAAATTTTGAAATGTTTTGGTCACATATTCCATCAATAGCTATAGGCAAAAAATTCATTAATTTCATAAATTTGTTTACTTATCTGAGAATCTTCAGCAACTGTTCAGCACATTGGGAAGTTTTAATAATGGCCCTTTAACTAGTTTCACAGTTCTGTAGTTCTAAATTTTTATGTGTTGTGACATACAGATAATGTTGCCCCAGAGCAGATTTATAAAATGTGTGTTTTTGTTAGAGTTTTCTTCATTCTAATCATCATTTTAAATGCTAGAGAGATGGCTATTATATTGATTTGTATTTCAGCATCCTGAAAATGTCTATTTAGGTTCAGCAACTTTTCAGAGATTAATTTACAAAGATACACATTACTTGAATATCTAAAAATAGTGTTGCCAAGCAACAAGCTAAAATACAAGGATGTTACTAGAAGAAACTAAAATACATATTAAATTTAACAATATATGCAGATTAATTCTATCCTCTAAACCTGGTATACTTTTCTGATGTCATATTTTTAGTATGTAATTTTCAACTAACATTAGGTTCTTCAAAGATCCATGCTTCTCAAATACTTGCCTTTCTACTGTGATTTGAAGCCATTGGATGAATGTTTAAAACAATGACAGTTGTGTTTAATTATTCATTATGCTACTGAACCAGTATTAGTATTCTGTGGGACTCTGGAGTAATATTGAGCAGTGATTGTGGTGATGTTTCCAGATCTAGTTTGTACTTTGAATTTTATGCCTTTCTACACAGACCATTTCCTGGGGGACAGTGTGATATTGGCAGGCCAGCAGAAATGGTAATTGTGTCAAAACTGTACAGCGAATGACGAGGCGCTCTAGCAGGAGACTAAAAGAAAGTGCAGGGTTTAATTACAGCCTGCAAATCTTCACAAACTCTGAAGAGGGAGAAGTCTAGACTGTGCATTTGGCATTGATTTCTGAGCCATTATTAACTTTCCAGAAACACTTCAATGTTAACAAAGGATAAAGCTCCACATAACAAGAGCTACACCTTTCAGTTCTGCAATCCTACATAGTCTAACTGCTGCGAACAAGTGTCACCTAAGAAGCCAGAGGCCATTATGCAAAGCAGAATAACTACTTTCATGCCCGTATAGATTTACAGTAAATCTGAAAACAGATTTCCACATCCCATTATAAAAATGTGTACCTGAAGGTTTCCAAATCTTTTCTATTTCCCTTCTTCAACAGAGCCTTTTAGTGGTGAAAGTTTAACCCTTCTGCAGCAATTTTCAATAGAAAAGGTCAAGCTGAATTCTAGCGGCGGTCAAATCATACACTATGGATTGTCAACAGCTTTTATATCACCTTTTTAAAAGCTGAGAAAACAAGCACATACAACGGCCAATGACATAGGAATACAAATAAACTTAATGAAATACAATACTCTTTTTGCATTCTCTGAGAGCGAAAGTACTTAATGTGGTCTCTTGCCACAGCAAATACCATATGGGGAAATAAGAAAGGAAACTGAAGGAGCGAAGAAAGCAGGACACATAACAATCTCATGTGACATTGTGGGGTAGGACAGGGGCAAAGAGCCAGGCAGAGCCAACTAGCTTTGCCACAGAAGAGCCCTGGAGGATGAATGGTATTGTTCAGGTATGGGTGGAGCAGCCTGGGGGCAACCAGTAGATATGCAGTGTGCATGTGGAGATTTTTGACTGTGAATCTCCCTTTAGACAAGGAACCTTCCACAGCAGCTTAACAGTGTCCTGTAGTGATGACTAGAGAGATCTTCTAAACTTCATGCTTTTTTTCTCTTTCATATGCATTTTATGTCCACTGCTTGGAAATTAAATTTCAGCTTATACTGATTTAGTCTGTCAGCTGTGTTTCTCTCCAAAGTTTGTTAGGTGCTCTATAGGATCTTTCTATCCTTTTCCAGCACGTCAGAAAAGGAAGTAGGTCCAGCTTAATATCTTGCATCCTAATGGAAATCTATGTTTTTCAACTAACATCTTGTCTCTTGGCTGTATCTCAGCTGAAAGTTTGCACAAGCAGTGATTCCCTACAGGAATGTTGAATTTTGTATTCTCATTTTCTAAGGTCACCTGCCACACCACTCTGCTAGCACATCAAGCACAGAAATATATTTGTCATAAGACATCTCTTCTAGAATTTTTCTCTTCTAAAGAGAAAAAAAATATTTTATATCTGTCTTTAGGAGTTTACATTGGGAGTGTATCAACATCTGTATATAAATTACTTTCTCACTCCTATTTGCTTCCTGCAATAACAACCCTTTTGGGATTATTATTCTATTCATGTTCTGGCAGTGCCTATACGACTAAACTAGCCACCGCCTGAGAACATTCAGAAGCTGAGACACACTCATCTATATTGTTAAATTAATAAAACAGTCCCTTGTAAGGTTAACATCTGTGCCAATTTGTACTTTTACAAGCGACCCCCAGACATGGTTTGGGAGCTAACACATGCCAAACATCTTTCCCAGCAGCAGACTAAATAAGCTCAATAGTACAAAAAAAAAAATTCCCATGCCTACTGGCCTTATTTCCTACTACAGATATAGTAGATGATTCCCATAAAGTTAATCTCTTTTTTAAAGAAGGTCAATATAGACCTGCCAACAGTCAAGGGAGTGGCTTACCCAGAGTATTCCTGTCTTGAATTTTAACAACCATGAGTTTGACCAGCAGGACTATGACAGGCAACTGACTTGCAGTGGGACCCCTAAATATTGTGCTTACAGTGTCATGCTACAAACATGCTACTTCCCAGATTTCCAAAGAGTTTAATGATATTTTTTCCATCAGTACTTTCTGATAGTAGAAGTAAATATAACCAGATTTTTGAAGATAGAAGAAACTAAAATGACAAAAGCAAAATAATAAAATATTCATTAGTAATTTCCTACTTAAGCTACTTCCTTATTCAGAAGTCTTCTCTGTGTTACCATATGAGATACTTCAATTTCTCAGTTCTGATTTTACAATGAAACCAGTAGCTCAACTTATTTTCTTTTTGTGTCATTTTACATTCCTTCTTCAGAGAATGAGTGAGGTTTCTTCAACCATCACACCAACAGGCTCAGTGTGATTATTCATCATCAGTCTTTTAACAATTATCTGATCAAATATTGTCTTCAGACACCTATCTGTCTCATCTTAAACAAAGACATATCTTAATGAACACATGCAAATATGTAATTATTAACTTGATGAAGCTGATAATAAAATCAAAAATGCCTAAGGTGTATGTAGATTAATTTTCAGAAATATCAGGCTTCAATAATGTTATTTTGTGTTATTAGACTCTAAGACCCTGATACCTAATAAATGATGGCTATGTTCAATAACCTCAACTATAAACTGTAGGTTAAAATATGAGCTGTAGATAAAACACTTTTAACAAAGCCAGTGAGCAGATACTTAAGTGGGTAGCTTTGAATGGTGAATTCACAGAACTGGTTGGTTTGTACCTGATGTGCTTGCATGGACGTGAAAACAATTTTTACATTTTTTTCCTGCTGACCAGCAACAATCTTATTACACACCCTTTTTTTGCCAGAATAGTTTTTCTATTTAAATAAAATGTATCATTAAAGAAAGAGGAAAAAAAATGCCTTGAAATTAGACCATTTGAAACGCCTATAGAAAAATGTCAAAGGGAAAATTATGACTTCATGGAAATGAAGACTTTCCCCTTTTATTGAGATGAGGTCAAGAATGCTTTTGCAGTTTTCTCCATCATTTCCCATCAGCTATAATAGATAGATATAGCTAGATCTAGAAGTTGTTCTATGACTTTTACTTTAGCAATAAAACAGAATTAACAGGAGTGTTCTCTGTATTTGAAAACTTCTTTTTTTTCCAAGGTGCTACTTTAGAAATGAGATTTCTGTTTCCATTTACTTATTTCCCTAGCCTGTTCAATCTGATTCCTAAACAGCTTGGAGCAGATGTCTGTCTAGCACATCAATACTTTCCCAGATTCAGACAAATTATGGTGCTGCTACTACTCAGTAGCATTCTACTCCCTTTTATTTTTAGAGCTGTTACTAATGCTGATAGGAAGTCACAGGGAAACGGGACTATTGCAGCCTGGTAACCCATCTTATGATTGAGGAGCTGATTGCTGTGGCCACTGAGGGCACCAGTTTAAGTATTTTGGTCAAGTCTTTAAAGGAATGATTCACAGAGTGAAACTTGCAAAGGTCTAAATCTTGGAAATTCCAGAATTCCATTGTAAAATTTGCATCTTTATCAGATAATACTTTAAATTTCCAAGGCAGTCTTTTCCAAAGGTAGGGTAATTTAGGTAAACCAATGTATGGTAGGGTAATGGACTTTACGTTCTTATTGATAACATTGTTTTTTCCAATTCAATGGAAGTAGATCTGTTTAAAAATGACAGATACTTTAGAAATGCTAGCATTCTACTTTCATTTTCTGTGGCAATATTTCTGAATAAAACCACACATTCAGGTTGCAAAACCAGCCAAAATAATTCTAAAATTTGCACTGATTAATCGTTGTAAACGTCTGCCGCATTTGTTAAATATAACAAAAATTCATGAAAAATAAAACTATCAGCACCATATTTCTCATTAAATACTGCAAAGCACACAAATTAATTAGGGAATATCAAAAGTGCAAAAATCATCAAAAGAGCACTATGTCAACAACAATCGAGAGCTAAAAAGTGCAACCATTTTGTCAATTAAATATTTTCATTAGAAAATAAACCCCTATTCTTTCAACATTGTTTTTGAATTAAATAATAAACTTATGTTTATTTCATGGCAATTAGAAGTTGACTGAGTCACATCTTCCCTTTAAAAATCTTCACTGAAGTCTAATCCACAGTTCTGTCAGCAATGCACTATATTCCTGAGATATATCTTACTCACCCTGGTGAAACCTTCACTTTTTCTAAATGTGGTTGCATGTCTGCATGTGGGGCCAAAATGTCAAACCTCAACATCTTTGTGTTTCCCCAGAGAACTGTGTGATCTAATTCGAAGCAATTCTTTAATTACTCTTTCAATTACTCAGACCTTTCTTAACTCCTTTCTACAAAAGCTTACAAAACTACCTCACTTTTGACAGATTCTTCACCATTAACAGTTTTCCAGAAGATGTATGTTTGTTGTCAGGCATAAGAATAAATGCAAGAGGAGAGCTGCTACCCTGGAGTAGAAAATCACAAATAATTTCTTTCAGCCCTACAAGGCAGATAGTGGTGGACAAATGTAGGTTGCCCATATCCCTTACACAGTGCTAAAACTGAAAAGGAGTTTCTCCCACAGCATGGATTTTACAGCCTTATCAGGGGGTGTAGGCTGAAATGTTAATTTATTCCACAAACACCTTACACTGTTGTTCCTCCAACTAGTCCTGCACTTTCTTCTTCTCTGATAAAGTTTACCAACTTTATTGCACATTACTGTGCAATAGCCTATGGTTTCCCAATATGCTGACAGAAATATCAGGATGGGCTGAGCAGGCCCAGCCCTCTTCTGCTATTCAGTGGTCTACATTTAAAAGGACTCAGTTTCATTTTAAGTTAATTCTAGTGCCAATTCTCAGAACTGGCTGAGAATTTCCACAAAACTTAATAGAAGTTCCCTAAACCAAGTAAACCATTCTCTTGATACAGGTAATTTATAATTAATGTCATTCTGGATATTTTTCCAGCTGATAATTTCATGCACACTTGCACTTTTTCCTTTAGTGTATATTTTGGCCTAAGTTTGCTGGAATGTAATTTAGAGCTTAGAGTCATTTTGTGCCCCAAAGATATTTTCATACATAGTTCATTTAATCAAGTTTTATTATTCTAATATAACCTAGTTTAGGTGCCTCTAGCTATTTTATTAATTTATAAACTTCTCAAGAAGACAGCAGCAGAACATACCAAAGATGACAGCAATTGCTCTTATTTTTACTGCTTAGATGGTGTCACTTTCGTTTGCAGGAAACAAAGGGTGCCATTATTTTTCCCTCAATGGTTCCTTAATCTTCTTTCATTTCTAGTGTTCTCTTCCATCTATTTTGAAATGTGTAGGTCAGTCCTTAAAATAACCTTAAGAGTTAGGATGAAACTGTAGGATAAAAAAAGAGTTTAAATTTACAAAGGAATAGAACCATTTTCCCTGGCCAACTCTAGACTTACACAGTACTTTAATAATCCTCTGTTACTCTTCCTTTCCTTGCTGTCATCCTCCAAATGTTGCAAAAATGGCTTCTGAGGAACTTTTCACATGATTAATTCATTATGGTTGTCTTTAAAATGCAGCACATCCAGTACTCTTATAGCCATGACTTTTTCTGGTTTGTACATTTTATTTCTCACTGTATTTAACCTATTTCATGATGTCATTTGAGATCACTTTACTTCAATTATCCCCTTAAAATGAAATAATCTGAGTGTACTCGGGTTTATTAACTTCTCCTGTCCAGATTATCTACTGAAGTAAGTAAGAGTTTGAACAGCAGGTTTGTACTTGGTTGTTGCTGGAATTTTTCCTCATTTTTTTTTTAATAATTATTTTTAGAGAGACTCAGAAGCTAATAGAAGTATTTCTTTCTAAATAAGTGTAACAGTCTGCATTAGATGGTGCAACTTTAAAATTATTCTCAGAGCTATTTATCTTCTTTGAAGAGAGCTCTTCACCTGTCTAACCCTTAGCAAAGGAGGCTGAGTTTTTCACTTTTAAAATTTACTGGGTTTCTCCCCAAGTGCACAAAGATGAATCAACACAGAAGCAATATAACATAGCCAGTTTTCCCAAAACTATAAATTTTCAATTATCAAAATTTCTTAGGCAAAGGAAATGCAGTGCTTCTTGTAAATGGATGACCCTGAATTCTCTTCTCATTTTCGATGTAGAGACAGCTAATGGCTTTCTATACCAGTAGTCAATATGATGCACACATACCAAGAAAAACTTCAAATTTCTCCTAAAAGACTTCCTTGTGAAAATTATATTTGATGCATTCTGAATAAAACAGTGACTGAATAAACATTATGCATCTGAATTAACAAGAAAGAAGAGTGAGATAAAAAGCTGGATCCAGTTAGGAACTTGGGGAAGAACAGGGATAGCAAAGCTGAGTAACTTCTAGGTCCCAACAGTGCAGACTAGAGGTTAAATTGTCTAGAATCCCTAAGAGGCCATGAAAGTAGACTTGTGAGATAAAATGAATTTGTAATGTGTGTGTTTGGGGCAAGGGTACAACCACAGAAGCTGGAACAGAGAAGTTAGTGCTTGAATAAACCAGCTGTAAAAGTCTGAGAGTATTTCCCACTTCCTTAAACTGAGCCATCTAACTTGGGTGTAAGGGAAGACATCTTCCACTTGAGATCTGTCAACTCTCAAATGCAATTTAAAACATTGTCAAGGTTAATCTTTTCTGTTTCAATGAAGTAGCAACACTTGCCCTCTCATTTTAGCAGTCAAAATTCTAACACTGAGCACAGAGATTTCCACTATGATTTCATTTATTTCTGGCATTACTTCGGCTACATAAGTTGCTACATAGTATTGGCAGGCAGACCCACAATATCATTTTCAAGCTTTTCCTTAGTTCAAAAAGGATCTGAAAATTATTTGGTGGGATGAACACAGTCATTAGGGAAAAAACCTCCTTGTTAGGAAAGCTAGTAAGGTGGAGATAATTCCAAGCTCCTGTTCCTTCAATCAGTCTTTTTTTTTTTTTTTTGTTTTTTCCCTGTGCTATGAATGTTATGTCCAAAATATATCAGATCTTAGAAGGAACAAGGGGTTTCAAGGGCAGAATATTAGTGAAGTCCCAGTAATAGCACTCGTCAGTCAAGCTGGATTTGTTTTGTCTTTCTTAGTCAGTATTACTGATTTTGGAATACTGCTGTCTTGTACAGAGCTGATTCAAAGAAGGGGTGAGCATATAGCAATATTTTAGAAATGTTTGTGTCATAATAATTAATCTCTAATCCAGAAAAGCATGTATGATATTTAGCAAAAGCAGAAAATAAACCACAATAATTTCCAATACCCTCAGGGGAAGCTTTTACCAAAACACTTTTTAGTGTCCACCTCTACATGAGCCTCCAACTGAGGTGTAAAACACACCGGAACTGAATTTTTTTTGAACCCACTGTCACAGGCAGAAGCACTGTTTTATTCATACTCTTCAGCCTCAATAAAGCCTCTCATAGATTAGGCTGAGAATTGCCTAATGTATGGATTGTTAGGTCTGGGCTAAATTCCAAACTGTTCAACTCTCTTAGGACCTAGTTCTGGGCACAAACACAAGCAGAACTTTATGGATATAGAATACATTAATGTCAAAATTGGATGATCTCTGATATAAGTAGTTAAATGACATTCAGAAAATGTAAACAGACATTTTTGTTTTGATTATTACATTTCTAAAAAATGTTTTAATTTATTCAACCAAAATCAAAATATAATCACCAAGGTCAGTCTTTGTGTGAAATTTTTCGCAGTTAATGATATTCATCTTCTTGGTCTGCCATGTTGTCATGTGCTATTATCTCTCTTCCCCAGTCACAGCCCAATGCATATTATTTCAAATCCTATGTACACATCTAATAAAAATGCCTAAACAGTAGGGGAAAAAAATGTAAGAGGTATGCTTAAAAATGGTAGTAAAATTTTGAACCCTGAACATTTCTTTGTTGAGAGTCTATTTTCCACTAAGGTTTGCCTTGTTGATGTGCATTTGGACTTTATCCTCCCCATTTAGAAAAAAAAATTAATGTATTCTATAATTAATTTGATTTTTGGGAAGTTGTAATTAAAAATTCAATTGCAGGACAATTTTATCCTACTCAGGGCAACTCCCCTGCCACAGAATATCAGCAACATAGTGAAATAGATGGGATGTATTTTACTTTTTTAAGTGAAATTTTGTGCTGGGAGGGCTCTGATTTGCTCACAACGTGAGTTCATATATAAATGAAATACAGCTCTTAACAGCTCTTACTAAAAATTAAGCTTTAATATCCAGTGAAGCCACTTCATAAGCAAAATTCCTGAGGACATCCAGTTTATCTAAGAGGTGCATGTCATTTAATAAGATTGTTTGGCATCCTTGAAACAGGCATCTACTTACCAGGAACCTTTGACCATTTCTGCTCACCTCACATTAGACATTAATTCACAAAAAATGGATGTCTGTTATTATATAAAAGTAACATTCATCGGAAAGTGATTAAAACAAAGTGACCTAGGAACAATGAAAAATAAATTTCTTCTCATCTCAGTGAAATGTGTCATACTGATTCTGGTCTGTAGACTAATTTTGCTGTCACATTTTTTGGATCTTTAATGGAGTCATAAACTTACAAAATATACACATTTTTCTGTCATACTTCTGAGATATTTTTTATTTACATTCTTGTCTATCAAAGTTGATCTGTTGTTTCTTTCTGACAGAACAAAAAAATTGTAATCTAATAGTTGTTTGAAATAGCCAGTGTACCAGAATGCAGTGCTGTGATTATAACAAGAGATCAAGTGTGTAGAAGACTTAAATAAAACTAACAGGTATGAATAAAGAAATGGAGTAAGCCGTGTTAATGGTAAAACCAAACACCCTGTCTGAGAAAGTAATAAACCCCACCAATGTTGGATTAATCACCCTTGTTATTTTTGTTTTTACATCTCCCAAATGTGTTCTGTTTTAGAGATAGCCAGGAAAATTGTCTCATGAAAGATACGCCAAAAAAAAATTGGAGAAATATTTGTGCTCATTTTTTTGATCTAAATAATATAGTTAGGATACCTTCAAGAGAGTTCACCTCTCTTATACTTAGCTTTTCAAGATTATTTAGGCACTGCAGTCTGCCTAAAATCAGAACACCTGGGGATTGAAAATAACCTATACATATTTTTTAGTATAGCCAAGTACAGTGCCATCAAAGAATCCCGTATACTTTGGTTTGTGCTGTCATGGATGGAGCCACAGATGGTGCACCATGAAGATCCCAGCACACTCCTGGTAAAAGAAGACAGAAGGTATGGTATTGTCCCTCTCTCTTCTCAGCATCTTTACAACTTTCTAAGGTTTGATTCTATGTTTGCTTTTCTATAGGAAGACCACCTACTATCTTTCCACCAATTATGTTGGCTGATTTCTCCTTAAAACAGCCTTGAGCACCATTCCCACAAAGAGATAATAGTGTAAATGAGTGAGTGACTGAGTGAGTGAATCATCTTTGTGAGGTCTCAAACATGCTATTGAGGCTGCTTTTAAAAAGTTGTCCACACATATCACTTAAGACTTTTGGAGATGTGGGCCTCAGCTCATGTCTTGCTGTTATGGAGCAGTGGTTATCATCATTACTCAGGAAGAGGTTTGGATTGAAGCAATCAGGAAAAGTTCCCTTCTACGGATTTAATTAATTGGGGTAGTTTTTATTTTCGGTTTAGTTTCTTCCTCTTTTTTCATTATTCATCACTATTGTCAATAAAATTTCTTAGGCATATGTCAAAATACCTCTGTGTCTTTGTAATGGTTTTAACCTCAGCCTGCAATTAAGCCTCTTGCACATTCCAGCCTCTTGCTCATTCCTATCTCCACTGCTACCAGTAGGATAAAGACCAGAAGAGAAAAATTGAAAAAAAAAATTATAGGTCAAGATAAAGAGGGGTTAACAGGTGACAGAAACAGAAAAAAACCTCAAAGCCACCTACAATACAAAGTAACAAATAAACCCAAACAAAACCAACCAAGCAAGTGATGCAAAGGCACTCACCTCCTCCTAGTCAGCAGATGAGTGCACAGTCAGTCTCCAAGAAACAGATACTATGGAAAAAGTACTCCAGTATCCCTCCAGGTTTTTTTGTTTTGTTTTGTTTTGTTTTGTTTTGTTTTATTGCTGAGCATGACATTATAGAGCACTGAATATCTCTTTGGTCAGTTAGGAACAACTTTCCCAGCGGTGTCCCCTTCCAATATCTTGCCTATTCCTAGCCTATTTGTTGATGCTGTGGAAGAACTGTTGATCAACAGGTATAATATTAGGGGATCTAGGCTTCGTTGCATTCAAGTGACTCACACAATTCCCCTTGAATTGGTCAATGACTCCTACTTCCTGAAAAGCTGTGGAAAAGTCTTCAGGGATTTTTTTGATTAATTTTTTTGCTGTGGAATTTGATAATGCATACAGAATTATAAAGTAGATTGGAGGAGACCTTAAAGGTAATCTATGAAGCATTAAAACTAGAGTGGACAAGAGGCTGTGAACACACATTCATACACTGCTGTACTGCTAGTACCAGCAACCATTTGTCCTAATAAGTCTAATCTTGATTTCCACTTTCTGAAGTTTTATTTTTTTTTTTTTTTCAGGAAGGAATAGCAGGAACTGGGAGAGTAAGATAGTGAAATACAGCTGAAGTTTCAATGCTAGATATATTTTATGGTGCAATATCAGAAGGAATAATATATAATTTTAAATTATTGCACTTAATAGAATCATTGTGGTTATAGATATTATCATAATGAAGAGAAATACTTTTAATAAGCTATCTGGAATTTTACTTTTTATTTTACCTCAATAAGATTCTTAAGTTAAATAGTATGGATTTAAAACTGCATAGGAGTTGATAACAGCAACTTAAATTTTAAACATGTCTCAAGTTGCCTTTCTTGAAAGATTAAATAATTAGAGCTGTTATTTGCAGGACTAAAAACACTCATATGTAAATGACAGCTGTGATCATAATACAGAATTTGATCAAAAACATTTCAAATACAATCTAAAAAAGGAACTTTGAAAAAGACTGGTTCAGACACATAGTTTTGTGACAGTAGTAAAAACAAACTCATTGGAAGAGAATTAGCAAATTTAAAATCTAGGACTTAAAAAAATATTATTGGAGTTCACCTGAGTCTTCAGAATTCTCTGCTATGAACTTCTAGATACCAAAAAAATAAAAAAAAGCTTATCTGAATTATTTAACTGCCTGGATTATTTAAATAGCAGTTCTCCCACACTGATTATTTTAAAATTTATTTCTATTTTGCAAAACTTGCTTCAAACACATACTTTGTAACAGAAATTACATTTGGATTTGTCACCTGAA
Source organism: Anomalospiza imberbis (assembly GCF_031753505.1). NCBI lineage: Eukaryota > Metazoa > Chordata > Aves > Passeriformes > Viduidae > Anomalospiza > Anomalospiza imberbis. Next base: position 23,215,525 of record NC_089685.1, read on the forward strand.
GTAAGTGTTTTGGACCAATCCAATTATAACAGAACCACATTTTAACCAAAATGACAAAACCAGCAAATATCATTAGACCCTAGGATAATGAAAAATGAAGACTGTTATTTTAACACCTTCTTTTTGTCATCCAAGTATAGCACATAGATATGGTATGTTGCATTGCAGTAATAACATCTGTCATTGTTAACACATTGAAGAATTTAAATGTCAAGTTAGTGATATTTGGAAATTTGCCCTTTGGTATAGTTCTGTTCAATAAGGCTAAGCTGTTGTGTTTCCTGCACAGCGTACACAAGATGCACGGTGCTGTACCAGCCTGTCATCACAAGCACAAATAAAGATATTCAGGCAGGACATCTTCTAAATGTAAAACATTCTACTACATAATACATTTTAGACCTGAGATAGGAGAACTAGAGGAAAGTTGAACAAAACAGAATTCCAAGTCTCATAATTAAGTCACTCATCTTTGACCTTTAGGTAGCCAAAAGAAAATACCTTTTTAGCCATTATAATGAGAGTTTTACATAAGCAACCTGAAGTCTATGGCATTTCAAAGTAGTGAAAGGGTGTTGGAGGCATTTGTTCTTTAGCTTTTTTGTGTACAGCATAACAGCATAGCCGAACACAAGAGAAGGCTAACAGAATCATCTGTAAGTCACACTAACTGCTTAACTTTTTCAGACTGGAAAGCTGTCTGTCCTGTAATATAGCCATCTCCACGGAGGTTTAGCTGAGAACTGTTGCTCAGCCTATCCTGAAGCCCATAAAAGTGCCAGGCCTCCACAGGTCTCCTTGGCGTGTCCCTCTCCTGCTCAGCATGGTCTTTCAAGCAGGCATTTACTAGAAAGGATTATGGGGCAAGCATTCAGAACTGAATTACACCTTGGCTTGATGCGTGATCTTACATGCCCCTTCAAAATGCTTCAGCGTTTTAAAGGAGCGTGAAAAGGGAAAATTAAAGTAGATTCACATCTTCAAAGAATGTAAGACACCTCAAATGCCAGTGGTGCCAGAGCTCCAGTGATTTTAATTTCATAACTGCTGTTGTGAAATCTGTTTGAAATTATGGGAAAGAACAAGAAGTTGGAATGTTGAAAATGTACTGCAATCTCAGAGAGAGGATGAAATTTAGGTCTTCTGACTATAATTTATTCTAAAATTCAGATCCAGCATATCAATGTGAGAGAGAAGGCTTTAGTTTAGTATGTCATTGAGAGTAATGCATCTTTAGAAGAATTTGAATGAACAGAAAATACAGATTTGGCATAAGATAGAGGGAAGTCACTTCTTCCCAAATATGTGTATGGAAGAAAGCACAAAAATAAGAGGCAGAAAAAAGTTTCCAGGCTGGCACCTCAGTAGCAAACAAACATGAAAATAAAAGGCACAGGATATCATTTACAAAGTAGCTTTTTTTTTAATGAATTTTTTTAACAAATTACTTTCTTCCTCTGGACAGCTGTGTTAACTATCACAATAAATGACTGCACAAAGAATTAAACTTTTTCAATAATTCTTGTTTGGTCCTATCTTGTGCATCAACAGACAACTTGAACTATGTTGGAGAGACATATCACATTTATCGGATTTATCGATATCACATAGTGAGGACTTAAAGACAAACTACTTTATATCTAACTATATATATATATACACACACACAGAGACATGTTTATATCTGTGTGTATGTGTATATATATATATATATATATATATATATATATATATATAGTATACATATATAGAGAGAGAAAGAGCGTGTAGTAAACTCCTGTGTGGGACAGAGTTTGTCAGCTGCACCACCTACCTCTTTATTTTGATGAGTTTGGAAACATATTGATACAAACAACAGCTCTGTACTTTTCCCTTGGACCAAAGGCCTTGTTGTGCTGGGGGAGCTATCTTCTGTGAACATCAATGGAATGCACCTCCTGCTCCCTAGCTGAAATTGTTGTGAATGGTTTTATAATGTAGGCTCCCATGGTCATAGCTCATCCTTAAGCCGCTTAATTCTGGTAATAATATTAACTGATACTGTTGGCACACTATGGGGCTCATGGAATCTAGTGTCATCCTGGTCTAAGAGAAAACAAACTTTAGGTGTGGTGATATTGAAATGTTCCCTGAAGTGTCCAGTTCCTGAGTGGCTCGGTGTATGATAAGATTTGGCAGATAATTAGGACAGTCATCACCTCCCACTTCCTGGAACTTTATACCTAAACAGGTAATCAATCCTGAAAAACTGAGGCATCACCTGATAGAAGGGTGCCTTGCCTATCCCAGTGAAAACCAGCAACTTTTCCCTCTGTACTGGGGCTTGTCCTGTGCCTATCGAGCCACAGTTCAGTACTCTCAGAGGACTGTAGTTGAATTAGGAATCTGAACTGCATTTGAGGACACCATAGCTGAGATAGGTACTCAAACAACAACTACAGTAATTGCCCCAGTAGTGGTTAAGAAAAACTGGATAAGGCAAGCTACAGGTCCACATAGCGATTAGAAAGGGAGGAAGAAGAAGGAGCAGAATCAGGATAGGAGAGGTCAGAGTTGGTCCTTCAACAAATTAATTGAAAGGAGTGAGCAAAATCAAACAGAACACCGAAGTTACACAGTCCCTGATCCCATCAGAACTTTGAGACTTGTGAAAAGATTATAGCCTCCAGCCACATGAGTGGACTTCTCTGCCGGATAATGGCACTGACAGTCAGCAATTAGAAGGTCAATGAACCAAACAGCTGGGATCCCTTGCGAGAAATTGAGAAATTGAAAGAGGAATTGAAAAAAAAAAGAAGCAATTTATAGTTTTTGGAGACGGCCCCTCTCAAGTGTGAGGGCAAGATATCCATTTAAGGAAGATATTGTGAACTTCCTAACCAAGTGGACCATTGCAGATGAAGGTATCCACTAGTTGAGTGTATTAGCAGTGCTGAAAGTCATCTATAGTAAAGTGAAAAGTGATAACACCCCTAAAGATCCAGAGGATGTCTGTTGCTCAATGGCCATGTGGAGGAAGGTGATTCAAAATGCCCCTGCATCACATTCCAGCAGCTTGGTAGCAAATGTATTACCCAGAAATAGGTACACCAGCTGTAAAGGTAGCATCCTCCTGGCTCTGAAACATAGAAGAAACTTTTTACTTCCACATTCCTATGGGCCAGCACCTCAGCTGTCAGGGGCAGCACAAGAGATTGGTCCTCTCCTGCCCCAGTCAGAGGGAAAAGAAGCCCGGGGAAAAGGTCATGTGGCACACTTTGATTCTTTCTGTGTGATCAGGGGAAGACATGAGGAAGTGGTGTGGTGAACTTACCTTTAAGCTGGAAGGCCATGTACATGAGCTCAGAGGGGAGAGACCTGTTAAGGGGTTACCCAAGAGAGCTCTCAGTGTAGTTGCCACAGAAACACAAGAACATAATCAGTCAGTGATCTCCTAGACAAAACAAAAATCACCTCCTTTGATCCTGGTGAGGGGACACCTGGGCTGGCATCAAAAAGATCAGACAGTGAATACTCTGACCAGGAAGAGGAATAAAGTGTGCCTTCCTTTGGCCAGGAGGAGGAAAGGAATGACTGGGCATACTGGGCTGTGTGGATTTGATGGCCTGGCACATCAGAAGCCCACTACAATCCAACAGAAAAAGAGATATTAGCAGCCTATGAGAGGGTTCAAGCTGCCCCAGAAGTTGTTGAGACAGAAGGTCCTCTTGGTACCACAAGAGCTGGTGCTAGATTGGATTTTCAAACACATCATTCAACCTGTGCTACATGGAGTAAGTGAATAGGATTGATTACATAACAGGCCTGAATGGGGAAACCCACTTGCCCAGGAATCCTGGAAGAGATGGACTGGCAGAGATTCTGCAGCAGAGAAGGCAGAGATTCTGCAGCTTTGCCTGAGAAGGTGGCAGGTGCCCAAGAAGCACCACCAAACAACGAGTTATCAGGGGATGAAAGAGGCTATGTTTTATTTACTGATGGATCATGACATGTATAGAATAAGTCTGTTTTTCTTCTCTTTGCTTCTGCACATGCAAAGGTTCACTTTTTCTTTAGTAAACTGCCTTTATCTCAACCTCCAAGATATTTTCTATCTTATTTTCTCTGCCTTGTCTAGATGGGAAGGGAAATGATAGAGCTACTTGGTGGGGACAATGCATCCAGCAAAGGTCAACCCACCATACCCACCTAAATGACTCTGTGATTCTCTGATTTTATCGAAAAGCTCAAGCACCTGTCAAACTGAACATCTTTTTTGAGGAAGCTTCTCATTGCTCTAAATGTTCTAATGAATTTTCTCTATCCTAGATACCCTGTAGCTGAATCTCTTATTTATGTCATGTATGGAGTTTTAAATATTTTTTTATCATTAAGACAAGAAGATATTTTATAGTACTCTTAAAGTCCTTTGTATTTGTGTAGATAAATCTATTGTTTTTGGTCCTAGGGAAGACTGTCATGTTTAAAGTGACAAAGTTACTGCTTGTCATGAAATAGTAAAGATCTATGTTTTCTTCTCTGTGCAAAACAGTTCCCATAAGACATTTTGCAGGTTTTCATTTAAAACACCCATAGTCTTTTTTTTTTGTCTCCTTGGAATTTATTAATATTATTTTTTTTTCTCACTGTTCAATAAACAGAATAATCCAAAACAATTGGAATATATCAATATTAATAAACTGTCAAGCTGTAGACATTCTGAAGTAACATTCTGGGAATAAATCATAGATTAAATAACATCTGGTGAATAAATCATAAGTACAGATGTGCACACATTTGCACACACCTAGGATTTATAATAACATAAATATATGCATGCCTCAGATATATGCATTAAAACATATTGATTTTAAAAATAATTCTTGTCAAAAAATTATGATGGCAGAAATAAATAATTCTGCCTTCTCTTGTTCCTTCTAAACAAAGCGTGACTAGTTACATTCTAGCAAAAGTAGTAAAAATGACAAGAACTAAAATAATTAATATTTGACTTAAGATTCTTACTTACTGGGCCAAATACTACAATTCACCAGCAATTTTTAAAAATTTATTAAAAGTGTTTAACTTCTAGAGGTGTTTCAGAGAGACCAGTTCAAAGGCCGAGTCCATAGTGCTTCATTACATCAATTGCCGATGTGACAAATCATCTAATGCCAAGAGTCCTCTTTCTTAATTTAAACTAGGCTTTTATAGACAGCAGTTTGATGCACAAAGGATAGTCTTACTTCATTTTTGAATAATTGGATTGAGCATGCATTTTGCTTAATAGCCTTAGCCAAGGAACAAACAGCTGGGCTTCCTGACCTCTCTGAATGCATTCACATCTGACTACCTGTAAGGTGTTTCCATTTCCATTTCAGATGCTGCTGCCTATAAACAAGAACATGGGTACATTTCAACTACCTAAATCTTCCATCTGCCAACCCTTTGAACATGTGTCCTCACCTGACATCTGTACCAAAACAGATGGGATACACTGTGCTTTGGCTGGACTATACACCCTACAGACAGGCTGGATCCTCACTCTGACTAGGATCAAGGTCCAGTTTTTGTCCCCCAGAATTCCCTGGGAGTCTCTTCAAACCTGTCTCTGATCTTGATCCAAGTGTAAGAAACAAGCCTGAGTGTGGATGAAGGCATGGATCCATGCTCAGAATGGAGAGTAGGTATTTCTGTTGTGTGACCCAACACTACACTGAGGAGAGCTGCCAGAGGTATTTCATTTCTACTGCAAAGACACCTCATTCAACAGGATCAGTGGATACAGGATTTTTATCTTAATATCAAAACTGCATGTACCAGCTCTTCATGTGTCAACTTCTTTTTCACTGGCAATTGCAACAACTACAATTTGTTCAACATCTACAAATGTAACCCGCAACTTGAATTTGTCAGCAGAAAGTGACCTGACTTATGAAATCCAAAGCAAAATGCTCATTAGCACTCAGTAAATATAGACCACTAAGATGAGTCTCCTTCTGGCACTTCAGAGTGCATGACTCTAATTCAAGATGATCATGCTCTGCCAAAAAGCCTATAAATACCATTAAAACGATTCATACAAATGACAAAGTAATAAAACAATATCTCTTGCACTTTAGGAATATATATATATTAATTATTATAGGTATTAATAGATTTTATTATTTATTTACAATTTATTCTCTCCTTAAATAAAAAGTAGACATTATTTAGTTGCATTGAATTAGGCACAATAATATCCATTTTCCATTCTGGTTATAGTTTCAATGAAAAGGATAAATCTCATAATTAGTTCATTTTCTGTCTTCAGAAAGGTAGGACTTTGCTGTCATCTGAAGAATCCATTACTATTTCCTTCACAAATACTTAAATATGTGCTGAAAATTCTTTACCAAAAATAGACAGAGCTTCCACCTAAATTTCATATAAAGCCACTACAAATACTAAGACAAAATTTAAAAAATATATTTCTATTAGCACTTTTCTTTGTTTCTCTTAAAGGTCAATACAATTAGCATAGGGGTACCTGGAGTGCAATTTGGCTAACAACTATACTGCCTTTTCCTCTTTCTGGTGTTCTTCAGCAGGCTCTCTGTCCCCATCATCAGATGTTCTTGCACCAATGCCAGACAGGAGGTATTCTTGGCAGTTACATGATCCATATGTCAAGGCATGGAATATTTTTTTTAAGTGATGGCCTGTGTCTACATACCCAAAGATCCAATTTTTGTCACTAATCAAGTATTTTGCTGGAGTAAGAGGAAAGCTAAGCAGCTGACTACATGATCAGCATGGGGACTGCTTCCTAATTTTTGTCTCTGTTGTCAGAGGACAAGTTTGTTGTTTTTTTTTTTTTAATTTTCAGCCAGTTTATTTCTTTGTGCATTTTGCAAATATCTTTCACTAGTTCCTAATGAGATCCATATGCAAGTCATTCAAAGGGTTATAGCCTCATGGCCAAATGTGATTCAAAGCACACTGGCCAAAGAACCATTCACAGAACATTAATCAGAAATTAGAAATAAACTAAATTTCTTTTCTACATAAAAGCAGTGAATTATTATTGGCTGCTACTCAGCAAATAGCAGGCTTGTATTACTCTTGACAGAGATTGCCTATCCATCTGGCCACATGGATGCCTGCTGCCTGATTAGTGCTTTTATAGGAGTTTTGATTTGCTCACATTAACACAAAGTGTACAGTTGTGTCTCCCCATTTAAAGTCAGAGCAGTCTTCTCAAAACATGTCAGTATTCAGTAATTGTTGGAAATTTGGTTGTTACTGGCTTGTCTAGGCAGAGCATAGACAAAAGTATATATTTTGTTTTCTTGTTATCTTGCAGATTTCATTCCATTTTTACTAAGCTTTCAACTAATCTTATTTCATAAAAAAGATATACTCATAGCTTCTCTTTACTCATGTCAAAATCTAAAGTAAAAATAATTATTTATAATTTATTTGAAAACTCAAATTTATGTACTGAATATATATGGAAAAAATTCAATGGATGTAGATCTTGCAATGTTTAGAGCTTGAAGGAGAAAAAAAACTACGAAGAAAAGCATTTGTCATCTTAACTCTTTCCTAGTGTCCCTGAGTACTTATTTTCAAGTAGGAGATATTCTACTTGAAACAGTATTTTGAGATATATATTCATGTATCTTCTATTCTGATGCAATCATTGAGTCAACACCAGAAGTTTAAAATGCATGGCAATAATTGGGTTCAGGCATTCACCTGATCATCTTGAGGGTTCTGTGAATCAGGATGAATAGCAGCATGTAGACCAAAGAAAATAAGCACTTAGTACTGTTTTGTTTTGTTTAATCCTATTCTGAAATAAAGACTATTAGGAAGACTACATACATAAAAGAGAATTATTTTATTCCAAGTAGTTAAAAAAAAAAAAAAGACAGCAATTAGGCTTCTTTATTAACACATATATGCAATTTGTACATATATGCAAAACAAAATAATTGAATCAAATAACAAGCTTCCCACATTACACTTAGTTTCAATTGGACTTTCTCACCATGGTACACTAGGTTCTGTTTTTTTGAATTGGAGGAGAACAGAGTTCAGCTGCTGTCTCTTTAAGAATGGAGGGACATTTTTAGTTTCAGCTCTTTCCCATTGGTCAGCCAGTTAGCGTTTCTTCAACCCTTTTTTCCCTTTCAGAAAATCTATATTTTCTTTAAATGAAAGGACAGACAAAAGAGCAAAGAAATAAGACCTTTCTTCTGTCCTTTCCTTCCAGAAATTGATCCAGTCAGTGTTTCTCCCAGGCCCAATTCAGAGCTAGAAATGACACATAACCTGTGCATAAGAAAATAAGTCCAATTTCTACCCCAGCACTGCACAACCATTTTTCTCAAGATTAATGTGGAAAAGAGGTCCTCTCAGCTGCAGTGAATTTATCCCCTCTTCTCTGTTTGAAGGAGGAAGCTCTTCTGTTTTCTATAGGTTGATTCTCTTTATTAGTAGTCAGTTTAACTAGGCATCTTGCAAAAAATGGTAATAGCTTTCAATCCTTTTGATGTCACTTTGGAGGCTGCAGTTGAACAATTTGATATCAGTGGAAGGCTCAGTTGTTGCCTATACATTAGGGCATGTAATTGGATTCATACAATGAAGATATAAGCAAACTCTAGATTTCATAACAAATACCTTTAGCTACCTCCAAAGCAGAAAAAATGTCAAGCACATCACCATGATTTTGAAAGAATTTTAAAATTTACAATTTATAAATGCAGAAACTTAAGCAAACACTTTGAACAAACAAGAGCAGGCAGTGATTTCATTAATAATTTTGTGGTCTCCTACACAGTTCTGTGGTCTCCTACACAGACTCTCAGAAGGTCTTCTAGTTTATTCTCTCTCTCAAGGATAAAAGAAAGGCAGCTTAGTCCTCACTAAGACCACTTGGCTCGATTCTTCTTAAATGCATCCTGAGAATGACTCCCAGTCTAGCTAGTCTCCTGCTTCTCTGTTCTTTCTGTTGCAAAGCTTTGCTTGTGTAAAATCAAATGTCTCCAGCTGGTCTTTAAGCCTTTTTACTACATACTTTCTCCCCAGTGAACAAAGAGAGCACTTTCCTGATTGTTTTTTGTATACTCAGAGTAATTTGCCAAACCTATACTCAGAGTCCATTGAAAAACCTTCTATAGTTTTGCCTCTCTGGGTTAAATACACCCCTTCCCTTTCCTCCTCCAAGGTTTGTTTTTTTTTTCCAGCAAAAGCTGTAAAATTGCATATTTCTATTTTGATGAAATTGTCACAATACCAATTGTAAGACTATCTCTATAGCGTGTTTTCGGTGGGTTTAATTGGAAGTATTTCAACTGGTGCTTTCAGTTGGAATGTCTTAGATTGGCTCACCGAAATATCGTTCTACTTGTCCTCTTTTCATCTCCTTAAGTATAAGCATATCTTTGTGTTGCTATTAATAACCACTCATGTAATTGATAAGAATTGCCTAAATGTCAGCTGAAATACTGGAGCACATTGAAGGTTGTTAGACAAGTCATCATGCACAAGAAAACTCACAAGTTAAATATGAAGGAACTCATGGATTTCACAGAGGGCTATTGCAGTCCTAAAACTGCAGATACCAAATTCTTTCCCATTACCAGCTCTTAGTCCAAGTTCTAGTAGTATTAAATAAAATAGTTCTCTACTTGTTTGTGTGAAGTATAAATAGTCCCATTTGTGAGTCCATTCTGTTGCTAGATTTAACTAAGACAGCAATGAATTCCAACTATATAACATCTATAAAGAAAAATGTAAGGCTCGTGGAAACCACGGGATCAAGACACAGGAAGTTATGTTCTTTGTGGTAATTTTAATAGTAAGATTGAGACCATAGGCAGCTCATGCACTTCTGACATCACAAACACTTCTGACGGGGGTTAATTTCATATCTGTCTTGATAGCTAGTAATTGAGTCTCAGTGTAACTAGAAGTAATGGCTTGTGTCAACAATATTTCTCAGAAACACAGATTTACCTTGTAAGATTTCTTGGTATATACCATTTAATCAAGCCATGACTGTAGGAGAAGCTGAATATTACAGCTGGTGCACTGACTAAGACCCCATTACAAAAATTGCCCGGAAGAACAATTCTAAAAATTATTCCTTTCATATTAATTTGTAAGTCAGGACTGAAACAACATAATTACTTGGCTATTTTGTTGTGGAAAGTGGAATTAAAAAAATAAACTTTTCCTAAAATTTCAACAGATACAGGGATAGACACAGAGCATTGAACTATGCAATATGGACATTTCCCCATAAAGTGTTTACATTTAATTGTTCTGTTGTTAGGTCAAATTTGCTTATGTTTAAAATAGAGATGGAAGTAGACAGAACAAATAATTAGATCTGTAATTTTCTGCTGTAGGTTCATCATTCAGAATATGGGTATAAAACATAGCATGTGATCATGATAAAGCAAATGAAATCCTAGAATGCATGAAGGGAAGTAATACTGCTAGAGATAAGGAAGTGTTAGTGCAATTAGACAAGGCACTGGTAAGACTTCCTCTGCAATAATGCACACACTGTTCAGATAGCCTATGTTTAAGAAAGATTAATTAAACTGCAATAGTTGCAGAGAAGGGCTGCTAAGATGATCGGGAAAAAAGAGCTTATCTTGTAAGAGTAGACTAAAATAACTTAATGGAGTCTGATAGGGTATATCATTGCTCTCTATAAATACTTCTGAGGTAGATAAATGCTAAGAAGGAGAAAGCTATTTAAACTGAAAGACAAGGTTGACACAAGAGCAAATGGGTATAAATGGGAAAACTTAGGCTGAAGATTAGAAGAAGTAGTGAGGATCTGGAAGAACAAATCTTACTAGTTTAAAAGTGAGACAGGACAAGTACATAAGATGTACTTGTATAAGAATAAGAGGGAAGTTGTCAGGATGACTAAGAAAATGTGGTATCCCGCAAGAAAATCCTTTCTGTTCTCTTCTCAAATCTTACCTGTATGGCCACCTGTATCATCCACATTAAGAACTCATAAAAACAACCAGAATGCGGTTGTTTTATTGGTAAATAATAAAAAACTGCCACTATTGATTACGTTGGTAATTCAAAATGCAACGTATAGATTAATTATACATAGAAAACCTACTAAGTCTAAAGTCCATGCTTAACTTGACTCTTTACCTCTGTAAAAGCACACAGTAAAATAGGGGCTTTCAAGCAATATTCTATCTTAGTGTTTTTGAGGAAATAGAATTGTATAACTGGGAATCCTGAGAGCAAAGAAAGGGGAGCCAGAAGCTAGATCACTTCTTTCCTTCATTTAGGGAAAATTTTGCCAAAAAACCCAACCTAGAAAGAGATTTAAAATTCAGTACATCCTGCAAAGACATGTCCAATTCCTTCAGAATTTCTTTTTTGCTATTCTGATTTGATATTGTTTTCAGTCCTTACACAACACCTTTACACCTTACATAAACTTTTTTTCTTAGATTCCTTCTGTATCAAACACTTGTCCATTTTTTCCCCTACTAATTTATTTACTTTTGGGTTTATGTATTTTATTCTTTTCTTTTTTTTAATTCCAGAGTAAATTTTGGGACTTGCATTTGCCTTTTTCCCACCTGTCAGTAAAACAGCTTTTACACCTAAATGATTTTGTTCAGTCAGACTGTTAATTCCTTAGGATAAGTACAGTCAACTGCTGCAAATGTTGTATTTCCTAAATCAAAGGTGTCCAAGTTTCCCCTTAAAATAAAGCTTGACAGGGCTGTAGTACTTATATGAATTAACAAAATACTGTGGAGCAGCTCAACTGAATGAAAGCAGCCCTTTTTTTTCTCATCTGCTCATTTTCTTCTTTCTTCAGTCATAAATCTTATGGTACCTTCTGCTGAGATTTGAGAATACACTGTACCTTAAGACCACTAACACATACAAGTGAGATTTTGGGTATGTGTAAATAATCTAGAGCATAAAATTACGTTGTCCTTAAAAAGGGGTCATAAAAAAAAAAAAAATTAATGTGCAGGTATAGTTAACAGTCCAAACAAAATAATTTATTTTTTCAGTTATATATTTTGACAAATTCTTTCCAGGGCGAAAAGAGTGCTTTTTGATAGGTTTGTTCTTATGTTCCAGTTTGTTATCATGACTATTTGATGTTATGAGTTGACCTTGACTGGTGACCAAGTGTCCACCAGGTTGCTTTATCACTTCCCCTCCATCAACAAGACAGTGGGGAGATAAAAAAACAACAAAAATGTTATTGGTTGGGTTCAAGACAAGGAGACCGCATACCAATTACCAACAGAGGCAAAACAGACTTGACTTGGGGAAAATTAGCTTAATTTACTGGCAATTAAGTAGAGTAGCATAATAAGAACAAATCTAAAAAGTCCTTAAACCCACATCTTCCTTTTTCCCAGACATATCTTCACTCACAGCTTTTCTATATATCATCTTCCACCTGAGCAGTGCAGTGAGATGGGGAATGAGAGCATGGTCAGCTCATCATACCTTCTTGCTGATACTCCTTCCTCCTCATATTTTTCCCTGCTCCAGCTTGGGATTCCTCTGACAGAATACAGTCATTCATGACTTCCAACAAGGGTCCTTTCCACAGGCTGCCTTCCTCATTAACTGGTATAGCAAGAGTCCTTTTCATGGGATACAGTCTTTCAGGAATGGAATGCTCCTATGTGGGTACCCCCTAGGGTTGCAGGTCCTTACAGAAAACCTGCTTCTGCATGGGTGCCTTTCTCCATGGGCCACAGGTCCTCTCAGTCTCCTGCTCCAGCATGGGTTTCCCCTGAGCTGCAGCTTTCTTTCAGGGCTACTCTGGCACAAAGGCTTCCACAGACCACAGTGTGGATATCTCTTCCACTGTGGCCCTCCATGAGCTGCAGGGGGTCAGCGTGTGTCACTAATGTCCTCACCACAGGCTCAGGTGAGAAACTCTTCTCCAGTTCCTTGAGCACCTCCTTCCCTCTTCTCTGGCCTTGATGTTGTTAGAGCTGTTTCTCTCACATATTCTCAGTCCTGTCTGTTCTGCAGTGTTATTTTACCCCTCTTAAATGTGTTAAGTCCTACCTGTGTCATTGATTTGCTCAGCTTTAGCTGGTGGTAAGTCTATCTTGGAGCCAGCTAGAAATGGCTCTGTCCAACACACAGACAACTTCTGGTGTCTTCTCACAAAAGCCACACCTGAAGCCCCCCGATACCAAAACCTTGCTACTTGAACCAAACACAGCAATATAACATTAAAATATTAACAAGTCATATGTTTAGTATGATTCTCAGGAAGTATACATAACACTGCCTAGAATTTCAGATGCAAAATTCCTTTTGTTTTTCTTCTAACATTTGAGACATATCTATTTGCAATTGAACATATTGGTAAAATAGACTAGCTATACTATAGCATATACTCTGTAAAGTTCAGCATTTAAAGTTTATCAAAAAATTTAAAAAGAGAATATAGCCCACCAAAGGTCAGATCATGGGTCCATGTGGCATATTATTTAGTCTGCAGTCAGTCCAGTCCAGATTCAACCCAGTAGACATAAATGGACTTCTGGAAAACTAAAAAAAAAAAAACAGTACAAGTTTATATGACATTTCCCTGGAGTACTTTCCCTGTCATTTTCTGGTATTTCAGCTCAGGGACTTTGCTGAGTCATGTAATATGCCTGATATTTGTGATTTGCCTGCTTTGTGACCCTCAGTGTAATCCTCTTTCACTTGCTTGCCAATCTTCCCTTGACCTACACAGAGTTTTATACACACTCTGTCCTTTGATACAGGGTACCTGTTATGATACAGTTAATAAAATTTTTATAGACATACGTCTGCCCAAATTAAGGTGCAAATGAGACCATATGTTGAAGTCAACAGTATGGATTTTATTTAACAGTTAATATGATATAGACAGAGACCGACAGAAATAAATAGAAAGAGAAAGCAAGGGAAGAGAGACAAGGAGTCACAGAGACTCCTTTTCACCACTCCACCACTCCATGGATCCCCATGGCATCCAACCGCTTCTCTTCTTCTGGTTTTGGTGGTGAGGGTCACACAAAATATAAAGTTCAGTGGATACACTTGGTCCAGGTAGGAATCCCAAGGTACTTTCTCTGGAGGGGTGAACAATTTTATGCTGTCTTTTGCAACAGAATCTGGATCAGTTGCATCACTTAACATCACATGAAGTGCTCTGGTGCAAGGCCTCAGGAATGAGTCTGGGGGGTGCGTCACGAGTCACTGGTGGTTTTTGACACCTCCTCAGCTGCCTCTCATGTGAATGTCCCGTGTGTGTGTGGCCTTCCCAAGGTGAGGGAGTTTCACAGCTAGTGACAGGTCACCAGTCTGATGTCACCCCATTCACTACAACCCTTCGTGCCTGACCCATGAGCCCATTGCTCACGTGTATGATGTGTTTATCCAGTTGAGTGCTGGCTATTTTGTCCAGAAGGATACTATAGATATAGTATGAAAAGCCTTACTGAATTACAAAAATATTACATCAACTGGCTTCCATGATCAACTAGATGGGTTACCCTGTAATAAAAAGAAATCAAGTTTGATAAGCAGATTTTTCCCTTACGAAGCCATGCTGGCTGTGACCAGTGACTGCATTGTCCTTCATTTGTTTTTCAATAACTCCCAGGATAATCTGCTTGAGGATAATGTTCTTTACTGTGACTTAGTACCTTACGCAGTCTTTTGATGCATCACTTTTCAAGACATATTATCAATATTTGGCCTTTTAAAAAATCTATCACACAATTACATCCTTATATTCACATTAAAAGAATAGTTTGGAAATAGAAAATTTCTTCACCCTGCCTATCAGAATGTTCTGGAGTAAACTAGGTTGGACTCTCATATAGCATTTTGTTCCCAGATATCTTCCAACTCTGTTTTGGTCAAGAAGGAGGAAAGAAAAGAGATTCTTGGTTACCAGTTTTTTAACAGAAGACTTCAGTTATATTATTGTAATCTGTCATCCCCAATTAACAATAAATCATCTAAAATTAAAAAAAATACAAACTACTAATACTGATTCAAACTATCATGATAAACTTTCCTGTCTTCTCTAAACAATCCTTCATAAATCCATACTAAGCAGTAAGTTAAATTAACTACATCAGAAAGTTACTTTAGAATGAGAATTCATTAAAGACAGTGACAACTTAGTAGGAGACAATGCACCACTCATTTCAAAAGCTTATTGAGAAGCCTTACTTGATCAAAAAGTTTGTTTACTTGGGGAATGGGTAATTTAATTATCTATCTTCCTGACAAAAGGCATCCTTGTTGACTAGGGATGTAGGTATTAACATAAGGAATTTGTTAGTTCACTTAATCTAACAACCCAACATCAAAGAGACTTTGCCCTGTAAATAAGCACTGAAAAGTCACAAGCCAAACCAGCAAACAGGCAGAGGTTGAAAGACAGAAGAGGACATGCTGCTGAAAATCTCATTTTCCTGACATCAATTTTGCTGAAGTATAGCCTTCCTCCACTGTGCTGAAGGAAAACATTTACTTTAGTAATGCTGTTTGAAGTGCATATATAGAACGTTTTGGAAATTTTAAACAAGGCAATGTAAGTTATTCTCTCCTGACCCAAGAAAGTGCTGTCCTTATCATTGTTGCTGCAGTCAATTGTCTATCCCACCACCTGGTAGCTACCTTCTTAGTGAGCAGAGGACTGCTGGGAACTACTTCAAATCTGGAAACAGACTGAACTATTTTTTGATTATTTTTCATGATCAGTCCTCTAAGCTTCTTCCTTGCCCAAACTGTAGCTGACAGAGCAGTGATGAATTGTTTGTGAACCTTGCCTCAACAGATATCCCATCTTCCAAGACAAATCTTCCCTTGACATTATTGAGATGAGTAATATGACTGGCAAAGAAAGATTTAGAGAAGGCAAAGTAATCTTTCTGTGAGACAGAGCTTGGAAATGTGCTGTGATCAAATGCATAGAAGGTAACCCTACATGGCGGAGAGAGGGAGTAGGAAGTTCTCAGGTAAGTAAAATCAACAAGTTTTGGAAATATTACAGAATCCTGGACTCAAATAACATCTAAAGGAGAACATTGAAAATTTTTTGCAAGAAATTCATACAAGGAGAAAAGGCAGGATGCTTCTGTGGAATTTGGAAAGTGACATGGAAGAAAAAAGTTTGTGAGAGGAAAAACTCGGTGTATTCCTTCTGGGATCTCTGCTGAAAATATCCAGTAGCCTTAACCTTCAGTTTAAGTGCAATGCTTTACTATTTTTCTTGCTGTGTGTCTTTGTCAGAATTATTCTTCCTTTGTCTTTATAATCAAAAGTGGGGTTTTTTTGCAAAAACCTATTATGTTTTAAAGCTAAACAGCCAGTTCTCTATGGATTATGAACTGATCAGTAGAATTCACAATCTGTTCTTGTTCTGTGGAGGGACCCAAGAAGTTGCTTCGAGGCACGCATATATCACACAAATGACAGTGTTCCCTCACCATACAGTAGCTTCTGCTGTAACTGGCACAGCTATAGAACAGAGCATTTGGTCCACTGCAAAGGGAGCAATTTCACAGAGTCTTGGATATTGCCAAGGAATACTTCACTTTTAGAAAGACAGCATAAATCTGAAAGTCACCAAGCAAGTATTCAGGAAGTTCAAATAATTAATTATTTGGATGAAAGATCATAAAATAAGTATAAAAGCAAGCAAATATTATCTCTGCATTTAAATCAACTTATGATGGCTTTAAAATATTTTTAGAAACATTTAAGTATGATTAAATTACATCAAGTATGGAATAACACAGTAAAATATAGATAAAAGCAGTAGCCAAATAATGTTTCTTATATTTGGTAAGGGGAGAAACATAACACAAATACGTTTGCAGGCTTTCTTTTTAGTCTGAGAGGTGTTTGTGCAAAATTGGACAATCTTCTGTTTTTGTGTGTTCAGCATGTGAGGATGTTAGCTTTGCCTGTTGAAGTTTCACTGAAAATAATGCCAGTATCAGCAATCATTTGATTTTTCAAAGACTTTTTTTCACTTCAGTCTTCATAATGAAAAGTTGCCTAAGGGGGTGATCCATAAAACATAAATAAAAAGTTATTTTGTGCAAATGCAGCATTTATACTTTCTGCATAATGTAAACACTAACTTATGGTAGATATATTTTAATATCGTTCTAATATCTTTTAAATAAGCTTTGTTTTTTAGTTTGGATTGGGTTTTGGGGTTTTTTGCAAAAAAAAATTTGGTAGCTGTTTAATTCTGAGATAGAACAAGATAAAATAGTGTTTTGGGAGATAAGGATATATATGACATTTTAAACAAAATATTAAATGCTAATTATTGATTATAAACAATTACATGCAAATGCAAAATAAATGTTTAATAGACTGTGCATGGTAGGAAGGAAAAAGATTGAATAGAAAGGGGAGTAACAAAGGGGTTAAGCCCTCACCTTTGTCATATCTCTGCTTTCTTATTTCTCTCTTTATAATGTTTTTCCAATTGGTGCATCTGTCTAATTGCAAACAGCTGCTGGCTGCATAACAGATTTAGCTGTACTTTAGCAATGCAATGGCAAATGCTGATATCTTTTACTTCAACAACCAGCATATCCCCATTCAAGTAAACTTTCAGTAGGATTGGCATTTGATCTGTTTTAAGAAGTCCTAATATAATTCAGGACAATCAAAATTGTGATTTAAAAGTTTCACAGTATTCAAAGAACAACTTGTGTCTGCTTCATTCTCTTCATTCTCTTTTTCGTATACTTCAGTATCTGAAAACAATTCCAATATTAAGCACTGACAACATGCTTGTCCTCTTCTTTTTTTTTTTTTTTTGTTTTGTTTTCTTTTCTTTTCTTTTCTTTTGGTTTGGTTGTTTGTTTTTTTTTTTTAATTTTAATTTTTTCTTACTAGAGTGTGCATGTTTGAGAAAGAAAGATGCACAGTTAGATGCAGTCCTGGTATAATTAATATTTCAGTTATTCTGAAAGTATGAAACAAATATCTGAAAATCCTTTATACTCCAGAATGGCCACATACTATATTGCAATTGAATTTCCTTCATAAAGGTGGTAACTCCTCTTACTGCTTTAAAATTATTTAAGACTATCACCTCCTACCCTTTATTTCAAAGAAGAAACTTCCTCTCAATAGGCCGAATGGGATCTTTGAGTGTAAACCATCTATCTGTAGTCCTCTTACTGCTGATACAGTAATTAATGCATTTATTGTGCACAGATTTATAAAATATTGCTAAATAAGGTGGCTGGTTAACAGAAGGTCAAAGTGCAAGCCTGAAAGCACACATCAATTCCATTAATTTATTGGAAAAATTAATTTCACAATCCTTCCTCTGATTTACCTTGAAAGTGCTGTTTCATTTTAAAAATATCCAAAGATACTGTGCTGTCTTGCAGGTCACAGTTACAATTTTATGGTCAAGTAGTGGCCTTAGCAATGCTAAATTTCCAAATGAATGAGTTACATGACAGACAGGCTAATACAAAAAAATCAGGTTGCTATACAAATTTTGCTTTACACCACAAGTTTCATAAAATAGAACTCAAAGTTGAGCACATTGGGAATAGCCATCTGTGCCACTTACAGGCATCAAGAAACAGTAAAAGAAAGAAAGAAACTACTATTCAGACTACATTTCTGGACATGTGTGGGGTAAGAGAGAATTTACTTTACAGTCTATATTGAAAGTTCAGTGTCTGAACTTTCAACTGGAGTAGGGATGGATAGGGATCAGGCAATCATAGGAATTTCTTTCTTGAATTCAAATTTATGTATTGACTTACTGTGTGTTGTGGTTTAACCTGGCAAGCAGCTAAACACCACACAGCTGTTTGCTCACTCTCCTCCAACAGGACAGGGAAAAGAACTGGAAAAAAAGTAAAACTTATGGGTTGAGATTAAGAGAGTTTAACAGGACAGAAAAAAAAGGGGAAATACAAATCGAAAACACAGTACCACTGTACCACCTACTAGGTAAAAATATTAGCTCTACCCAGCTGAAATCAGGATTCTGCAGTATATATTAGGTCCAGGATGAGAAAGGTAACCATCAAAAAACCCACACTTACTTGAGCTAGAATCTATGTCCAGAGTGAAATGTATTATCATTGTTTTTTCAGAGTCCTGTTTTTAGAATTTTATACTGTTGTTATAAATTCCGTCCATTTGTTTGCTCCAGAAATTATGAGATTTAGAAAATGCTAAGGGTTTCTCCCCAGTGAATATATGTGGAATACATTAACTTTTGCACTGTGACTAGTGGTTCAGAACTTTCTGCTGCAATCTTTTTGCTAATAACATTGGCAAAAACCTAATTTGGAACTGTGGTTTCGATATGTCCTCAATTCCTATTAAAGCTGTGTAGGAAAACTAAAAATAACTCTGAAGACAGGAATGAAAAATGTCAGTTCAAGAAACAGGGTAACAAGACTTTTATTAGCTAGCTCAAGTACAGACTAGAAAAAGCATAAAAGACTGTATAGTCCACAACAAATGTACTTTTAGAGATTGTTTCAAAACATACTCTGTGCTCAAGCAGTATGGCTTGATTTGCTTACCACTCTACCTTCATTTTGTCATCAATGCTGATGCTGTAATCCCTGTTACATGCTTTATAAGGAAATAACCCTTGTGGCAGGGCAAAATTGGGAAGGTAATAAAGAGCATTTCTGCACTGGATACATTCTCTTTGGTATTCACAGTCACACAGATACACAGTCCAGGATTATTGTGAATTCCTGAGTTGCATTCAAAGCTGCCAGGTTGCTCACATCTGCCTACATTTATTTGTAATTACCTTCCTGAACAATATCATCTAGGCAAGGAAATGGGGTCAAGCAGGAGGTTGAAAGTCAACAGCTTTGCTGATAAACACAGCAAGTGTGTATTTCATACCATTTTTGCAACCCAGACAGATAACTTCCCTTTTCTGAAGTGGATCCCATAACATATATTCAAAAGGCAGCACTATCTTTCAATGTAAAAAAAAACCTCTTTATTAATATTTTCAGAGACTCTGGAGGAATAAAAATCTTCAACTGAAATAAGCCTTTTTGTCCCTTTCAAATCTGGAAATCTTCATATCCTTTTTGTTATTGAATTCACCATCTCTTGTTTAGTGTGCTCATTGAGTATGGTCTTATCATCTCAATTTGACATGTCTACTCTCCCAGAAGCCAGTTCTGCAATTTATTCCTAGTTTATTCCTTGCCCAAGAAGGAAAAAAATACTTGTTCATCTTTGAAAAATAACTGAGGTAATTTTCTACTTCAAAATCGACTATAGCTAAGCCTATAGTGTTACAGCATATATACAATAATACAACATACATACAGTGCTTTGGCGAAAACATCATCAAGACATTTTTATGAATAAATACTCAAGCAGAAAAAAAATAACTTGGTTTGTTTTCTTTTTCCTTAAAGGCATTTTAGTCTGTCTAGCAGTGTTTTTACACTTCTTTGTGTACACTACAAATAAATCATTCAATATGTGGTAGAAGACAGCTGGATGTGTTTAGTAATATATTCAAACTTAAGTTTAACCTTCTGTATGATATAGAAAATAAATAAGACTTTTTCCCTTCTTGTAGAAGTTTTGGAGTTTTTCTGTAAATTGGCTGAATTTGTCAAATTGAGTGGAAAACAACTGCATAGACAGGGAGTTACTGTCTTTCTCAAAAGTAAACTTCTCCATGTAATTTTTGGCTAAACAGTAGAGAATGTCTGGAGATTCAGGTAAGACCGTCAGTCTGTCCTTTTTGAAGAGATATCCTCTATTCCATCCCCTAGGGAATTCTAATCCAGCCATTTCTTGAAAGACCAATTCTTAATGCAGCTGACTTTTGAAATAGATGATCAATACCTAACTCTGCAGCTGATAAGATTCAGGCAGCATATGAAATGTTCTGAGTAGATTTACTGGTGAGAAATCAGTGAAATGAAAATAGGCTGAATATTATTTCCCTTTAAACTGTATTTAGAGCAGTGACTTGTTTGGTTTGGGGTTTTTTTCACAACTTTAGAACAGAACTTTCTACTGTCTTGTTTTCCCCATTTCTCCGGAAGACCATTTTTAGGTCTTTTTTGTTTTAAGCTAAATCTGTGGAACAGCAACTTTCACACTCATACTTTTCCATTAATTACAGCAGTGCTGCTTCTGCTCGTCCTTGCAAATATTGCATTAATGTTTTAAAGTTTATCGGAAGGTATTAGAAAGGGTTTGGAGGTCCATTGTCGCTATTGTATTGAGGACAGCCAAATGAAGCGACACATAGACTCCAAGGTCTTCAGAAGGCAAATGCAATTTTATTAAAAATCACACACTTTTACAGACAGTTACAATACAGGTGGACCTGATTGGTTCTCAATCAATATCCCTCACAACATTGGCTAATTAGGAACACCACCTTTCTTGTAAACATCTTACGAGAAAACAACACCAGCTGTAAAGATTAATTGTTTTAATTCTTTCTCTGAACTTCACAGAGCAATGCCTGGGAAAGTTTATCTGACTTTCTTCTCTGATCATTTCTCAGCATCCACAGTCCATGACACATGGTCTTACATAGGAGGTATGTTGAATCTTTGTTGTTTAAGGACTCTAGTCTTATCAGTCTCTTCCAGTCTTCAGCTCTGAGAAGTAGCATTTTCCTTCATAGTCTATGTATATGTCTCAGAGCACATCCATATAAACCAAAATTATGCATGATCAAATGAGAGAAGCTGAAAAGCTTCACGGGTAAAAAAATCTGTGTTCAGAGACACCTACTTACATTTCTTATGTAAATGGAAATATAGCTAGATTTTTAGCCAAATGTAGTTATGTAAGTATAGACTTTCCAAAGACAAATTATTGAATTTTATAAACAATTGATTGAAAATATTGTGTCTGTTTAAGGAAATAAAATAATAATAAATAGGGGAATTATTTTTTATTATTTATTTTCTTTCTCAGCAGTTAACTAATTTACCAGCTTTGTTTCTGCTACATGACTCAATGATTAAAAATCTAGAGGGGAGAAATTAAGTTTCCCTATTTTAAGTATTTTCTGCTTTTCTTCCAAAGTATCAATGTTATAATAAAATTCTTCTTGAGCATGTCTTGATATGCTTCGGAATGACTGCTTTCAAAAAAGATCTGTTAACAAGATTATTCACTACATATTATGCATATTTTGTCTGTGTTGTTCATATAGCTCCATTTCAAATACTTCAGTATTGCAAAAGGGAAAAATTTTTAAAAATATATAAAATTTAATTTAGTATAGAATCAAGTTCTTTGACAAGAATTATGCTCAGCACTGATCTCAGTGCTTTCACAGTAATGGAGGGAGGATTTGTTAGCATTAAAAACATTGAACTGACACTTAAAAGTAGAAATACTTTCTAAAAGATTTTTAAAAAACAAATTTAACCTACAAAATTCAAAATATTTGGTAACATTATGAAGATCATAATAACTTCCAACAAATCCCTCTTCCTGAAATGAAATACCAATGAAAAATTTTACTCTACTGAACACGTCTGTCAAAACGGAGGATTTGAGAAGCTGACAATTTACAACTTGTTTGTACAAGTGTGGCGTCATTACTGCTGTATACACTCTTAGATCCAAATCTGTTCCACACTATCACTGAAAATCTGGTTTTTCTACCATCAGAGCAGTAAATTTCAAAAACTGATCATTTTGGAGAGTAGGAAGCAGCACTTCAAACAGCAGACACAAAGATGTTGTCAGGCTTTAGGAATGTAAGTGCATCAGCCAATATAATTAAATTTGATGATCATCTTGGTAACACCCTCATGAGAAACTGTTTAGGATGGTGTAATTTAATTCTTTCATCTGTCAGGTATGACTGCAGCCTGATAGCTTAGCTGTCAGCTTGGTACATTTGTGACCAAAAATAGCCCATAGTAGCTGTCAGTCTTATTCTTTGTGAAATTCAATATAATAAAACCATAAATGCAAAGCTTACAATAATAAAATCATGGAATGCCTTGGCTTGGAAGAGGCCTTAAAGATCATCTGGTTCCAACACTCGTGCCATGGACAGGAACACCTTCCACTAGTTCAGGTTGCTTGGAATTCCATCCAACCTGGTCTTGAACAATTTCTAGGATGGGACATTCAAAATTTCCCTGGATAACCTTTTCCAATGCCTCACTATGCACACAGTAAAGAATTCCTTTCTAAAATCTAATGTAAACCTACTCTCTTTAAGTTTAAAGTCATTCCCCCTTGTCCTGTCACTACATGCTCTTGTAAAAAGTCTGTTTCCATCCTTCTTGTAAGCTCCTATCAGGTACTGGGAAGGCCACAATTAGGTCACAGTAAAGCTTTCTTTCTTCCAGGCTAAACAATCCAAATTCTCCAAGCCTTTCTCCACTGGAGAGGTGCTCCAACTCTCTAACCATCATAGTGGCCTCCCCTGGACTCACTCCAACAGGGGTTCCAGAGCTGGATATGGCACTCCAGGTGGGGTCTCACCAGAGTGGAGCAGTGGGGCAGAATCTGCTACCTTGACCATTTGTGACAGCACTTGATCCTGACATCCATCACAATCTCAGCCACTGACCACTGGATGTGACTGTCCATTCAACTTCTAATCCATCTAACACTCCACCTATTGAATCCATTTCTCTCCAGTTTAGAGAGAAGAATGTCATGGGGGATTGTGTCAAAAGCTTTACAGACACGCAGATACATGACATTTGTAGCTCTGAATACTCCTTCTGAAAAGAAATCTGAACTGGCAATACTAAGAGAAGAATAAAAAAATATGCTCCAGGAAGCAGTTTGGATATGGTTGCAGGCTGCTTCTTCTCTGCTTTTGGTTTTCATAGTCTACAGCCAGGGTTCTGTTTGCAGCTCACATTGAACCAGGGAGTATGGACATACTTATGGCATGTTTATTATAGACTGTTATCACTCAGTCTAGTTTTCACTATCAGACACTCTCTTGATGCTTTCTACCACAATTTTCTTCACTGGATTTCCAAGAGCCTGAAAAAGGTTGTGGAGGAAATGCTCTGACAGATCTCATTACACAATATGGCTTGCCAGCATACCTCTGACAATCTTTAGTAACTCCTGAATCCTACTAGTCAGAGAAAGGATAATTAAACTCATTCAGAGCCAGCTTTGCTTCTACCAGAGACAGTACAGAAGCTTTTTATAGTAAAGAAACAGCTGACAGTAAGACTGAGAAGCCCTTGATGCAAGAAGCCTATAATATGTATATGATTACATGGATTGCTTTGACATTTGCTACACATTACAATGATAAGAAATACTATATTATACTATATATACTATATTCTATATAGTCAATTTTCCTTTTGCTTATCATTAGGAAGTTAATTATTTAGAAAAATGTTTGCTGTTACAACATGAATAGACCAAAAATGTATTATGGGTTTTTTTTTAAACTGAAGTTTATTTTAACTGCTTTAGCTTTAATGGAAGAAATAAAAATGCTTTATTCTGTAATTGCTTAATTCCCTCATCTCCTATTTTTGACTTTCTTCAGGGAAATAAAGACTTCAGCCATTTGCAGTCCCATGCACGCAGGGTAGAAAATGTTTTAAGGTCACAGCTCCTCCTGAATAATGTATCCTAGTTTCAATAAATTTTTTGAAGTGTTAGAAATCTATTATTTTTTTTCCAATCCATACCTTCAATTCAGCACTGTGATATGTTCACTATATTTTGACATTTGAAAAGATCTTTATGATTTTTCTGTGTGAAAAAGCAAAATGAAAAATTCTTTCAGTCTTTAATTTGCACATGGTTGGTTAAAACCAGCTGGAAATTAAACTCCAAGAAAATGGTTCCCCTTTCCCCCACCCTTCCTGGTGGCAGAAACTATGGGTAGAAATAACAATTTACTGAAAACAAACAGCAATGGAATAAAAAATGAATACTAACAGCAACAATATTAGCAACAAAAATATGCAAAAGAGAGGGTGATTTGCATACAAAATGTGCTCACCACCTTGGCTCAGTTTGGCATGGCCACTGAGACAAAGACAAGATGGCAGACGTTTCCACACTCCAGCAGTGACACACAGCTTTTCCTGAGGCAGAGACAAGACGATGGACATTTCACACCTAGCACCACATGGCCTCCCATGACAACAAAAAAGCAGTGACAGAAAAATCCCCCAAAAACCCGGACTGTCTGCACTGCACCATGCCGCCTGCTCCTAGATCGCTCATTCCACTGGGCTTGGCTATGGTCCACATTATTCAGCTGGGCTTGGCTGTTCATGACTCAACTCAGATCCCATCAGGTCACTGCCCAAATCTAGGCTGGGTTCTTTGCTTGGAATTGCATTCTCTTGAGGTCCCCAAGGTCCTGAGGTCCCTGAGGAAGAAATGGAATAGAGTGGCCCACTTCTGGCATACATTCACCTTTTTCCTCTCCCTGAACCAGGACCAGCCAATGATGATGTGTTTGGCATAGAACAGTAACCAAGCCACACCTACAAGGCTCTAGGGTCTACCCTTTCTCAGCACCTGTGAGCAAAACTGGGATGTTCATTAAGATTTTTATGTATTTAAATGCTTCAAGTGTTTACATATATTTTGATCAGTGTAGAATAGTTTTTCTTCTCATTCCATAAAGGATAACATTGCAAGTTAAAAAAAAAAAAAAAATAAAAAAATAAAAAAAAAAAAGCATGGGATTCTCTGTGATGAAAGGCATTTAATAAAAGTAGAATGAACAGGTTGGAAGAAATCTTGACAGATAAGGTAATCCATCCCCAAATGAGGACTCAGCATGCCTTCTATTTTATTAAGGTAATCACTTCTTATAACCTGTCAGTTACAGATGCTGCACTACTTACTCAGATAAACTACTCCTGTGCTTAACCATTCTCAGCTTTAAAATACTTCCACCTGATGTCTCCCTTACCTCCTCCTTCCTTCAATGAAAGCCTGTTGCTCGTCACTATATCTGCAGAGAATAAGAAGGATGGATTATTCTTTTTCTTCCTGCTACCTTTTTTGTATTTGAAGATGGCTTCTATATGTCCTCTTAGCCTTCTTTTTTCTAGACTAAAAAGCTCAAATCCTTTTTCATAGGTCAATTTTCATGGAGTTCTGATCATTCTCAGTCCAATATTATTGGCAGTGATATATGCCACTTTGCTGCATATTGACAATGCAGCAGTAATCAGCTTCCAAAAGATAATCTTTGCTCACTGCTTACTGGCTAGCTTCCGTAGCTGGATAAAAACTCTGAAATACAGCAGTAATAAAGAACACAGTACTGTCCTACACTTTTCTACTCTATCAGGATAATACACTTACTCATACCATAATGTTATCTAAGAAAGACAGTGGATATAGAGATTAAGATAATGTAATCAATATGAACATAATTCTTATCACCTGCTATCAGAAGCAAAATCTGCTTTCACTACATTTTTAATCAAATCATTTAAGAAGAAATTCCAAATAATTTGTAAATTTTATTTTTAGATTCATAAAAATTAAGTATCTGGTACAGATTATGGTTAAAGAGGAGATAAAACTCTAAGACCACAAAATAAAGATCACCATCAAGGTGTAGTACACATTCATAACATTGTTTTTTCAAAAAGTAATTTATTTTGATAGTGCAAGATTAGCTCTCCTGCTTTAAAATAATTCAGAAGACATTGTCCTCACATGAAGCATAAATCTCTGAATAGAGACATAATCACCACAGACAATAATTTTCTCATCCAAAATTGTGAGGAAAAATCCACCGTGTAACAAATTTTGATTTTAAAAAAATATTGGTTGTCATTAAAATAGTAAGAGAAAGTGCAACTTAGAATTCAAAGTACTAAAACTACTTAGGGAAAGCATACCAAACGTTTTAGGTGGTTCCTACAAAGATCTCTGCTCTCAGATTTTCAAACAGAAGGATCAATATTTAACTACATATCTACCTATCTATTTGGGAAAATTTGCCTGTTAAAAATTCCGGTTGATTTTCTGAAAAAGAAGAACATAAGGATTTATGTGAGACATAGGAGGTACGAGTCAGAGGAAATGTGTTTCCTGATACCCATGATAATCTGAGGGAAGTTAACTTAGATTTTTAAATATTATTACTCTATCTCAAAATTAATCTGATCCACTGAAGCAGAAACACTTTACATGGAGACACAAGCTATTCTGGGATATTCAAAGCTGCATCTCTGAGCAGCAGCAGTTATGACTTACGTCTGTAACAACAGGCTCAGAAGCTCTACTGTGATGGCTGTTTCAGGATTCCTGCCCATCCTAATCAAATTGATGCACATAACTTGTCCACTAGTATGGCCATCTGTCACCATGGCATATTGCCCACTCAAAAGATATTATGCCAATTTCAGTGTTCCAGCCTAAGATGGATTTAGAAGCCAACAAACAGAAACAACATTGTGCATTAAAACCAGCAAATAGTAGTCTATCCTTTGGAAATCCTTTAGAAAATTATACCTGATACCTTAGTAATCTGTGTTACAATCTATATCTCCTGACCTGAACTGGAGAGAGAATATCAAAACAGCTCCAGAAAGTGTCAGCAGATTCCTGTGCTGCCAAACAGCCAATAGATAAGGGAAGTGATTTCTCCCTTCAACACAATGCTCACAAGACTACATCTACAGCACACATCTAGTGTACAGGTCAGCCTCCCAACTAATCAACCAGATCACAAAGCTGGTCAGAGGCAGGAGCACTTGCCCTGTGATAAAAGACTGAGGAAACTGAGCTTATTCAGCCTAGAGAAGAAGTTGCTTAAGGGGAAATTAACAGCAGCCTTTCAATAATCCTGGTGATTCTGAGGAAGACAAAGCCAGGCATTTTGCAGGAGTGCATGGTGGGAAAATGAGAAGCAGGGGGCACCAACAGAACAGAGAAGGTTCTGAAGGGGTGTGGAAGAACCACTTTCATTGTGATGATAGCCAAGCAGCGGGATAGGTTGCTGAGCTGTGAAGACTACATTCTTCAGGGCTCTGAAAACAGACTAACTAAAGCCCTGAAGAGCCTGGTCTCACCTCAAGGCTAACCTTCTTTTGTGAAGGATGCTGTCCTAGAGAACTCCTGGGATCCATTCCAATCTGGATCATACTGCAATCCTCCATGCAGTCAATAAGGAAAGTGATACTCTTTCGGAAGATACCTTAGACCATCTCATTTTATATTTTTGTCTATTTTGCATCAGAAAATAAAAGTTTCATGAAACTAGAAGAAAAATGTCCTTTTACAGAACTTCCTGCAAACACAATAAAAAAAGAATTCAGGGTCCAACCTCATTTGTATTAATGTAAATGTAGAGAGCCTGGCTACTTGAGATTTGTATTCCATGAAACCCAAAGACAAATCCTGAAGAATCATATTTCCCTCTGATTCTTTTACATGAACAGTGTTTGCTACTGAGACAAAAGAAACACTCTGATACTGGATGGTGTAAAAATATCCATGAAGAGGACACAGCTGCCACTGAAGCATACATAGGATTGATTAGCTACTATTAGTCTATGGTAAAACAAATCTCTATTAGATTCTTATTTTAATAAGTAGAACTTTAACAAGAAGTTATACCTCAGTTAAGCAATTCACTATCACTCTACAGATGTATTACTGTAAACATACATAAATATACACACAATAAAATGAAGGTAATTACCTAAATTGCATCTTGCTTTTAAAAATCTAATTTCCCTGCAGTTTGCACATTTTTATTTAAATTGGATAGGAAAAATTAGACAGATGAATTTCAATTTCAAATTAATTTTATTGTATTTTCTACATCAATATTATTGGGGAGCAAAATTGAAGTCATTAGAAAGCAGGTAACAGAACAATACAATAAGTAGATAAAGCAAAGTATAAAAAAAAAGTAAAACAAAATAGTTCTCACATAAGTGGCAGTCCTATTTCACCTTTGGTAGAAATCTTCCAGTACCACAGCAATGGGAACCCAGGACTTGCTCTTCCTCCCAGTTCTAATTTAACACCATGTTCAACCTCACAAAAGCAACAGCCGAATTCTCACAGATGAAGATTTCTTGAGGATAACTTTTTTGTAGCTAACAGCTCCATTTGGTAGCTGTTTCCAGCTCAAACTGTAGCTCTTGGCTTTCTTTTTTTTTTTTTCCCCACAATTTGAATCCTATCCATAATCCTAGCTTTAATTAAAACACTAACTTATGGCTGATCTGTAAGTCTGGATGTTTTAATAATGAAGTTTTCCTTAGGAAAGAGAGACTTTATTATTCCTCATATTATTTTGGGAGCCTTTTTTCCGTTCTACTCTCACCTGGGCTCTGTCCTTCTTCCTAGACACTCTGGACTTTCCCCAGACTGTAGATTCCTTGGACAGAACTCCTTCAGCACTGACTTTTCAAATCAGTCCAAAACTGAACTCCTGGATTTCTCCTTTTCCTAATCTAATCAAAACCATGGTATTCACACTCTATGCAATCCTAGAAACCTTATATCCATTAATTTCCTGATGCCCTAACTTTCTGGCAGCACCTCTGCTACACTTGGGCTTATTTTACTCAGAGAGCAACCAGAATTTGAGGATTAATGTTAGAACTGAGAAATGAGAAAGGCTACACATTCAGCTGGAGTAACCCGAGCAGGAAGGAAGATCCTATGGGACAATGTGACAAAATTATATGCTCTGGGTGAAATCAGGGTAGGGTTGACAGAAAGAGAAAGCTATGCTATAGATTGGTGCAATTTTGGCAGGGAAATGATTCTTTGGACAACCGTGCTTATAAGACAGGTTGTCTGTTATTCAGAGACTTCCTCCTGTGAGGTGCTGACTAAATAGAATTCAGATGGCGAACAAAACAGATTTCAATCTGTTCTCACATTTGTGTAGATGGAATTTGCACAGGCATTTGTTAACAGCTATAACAAAATAAACACAGGATACAGAATTATTAGCTTTGTTCAGCATTTTACCTTCATTGTTTTTCCCCTGTTTTAAAATACAGATTTCCTAAAACTCAGAATACCCTAGAGGAAGATCCTTATATCTTTGATATAAGGACAATTAATGTCTGTGACTCTTCACCATAATGTTTAATTTCCAACCAAAGATTTCATTGAAAATGGTCAAGGGAAGGCATTTAATAAATATCCATGAAAAAATGGATAATTTATATAAACCAAAATTTACCCCAAAGAAGAACAAAGTTAATAGACAGTATCACTTTAACAACTTTAAATTTCTAGATTATATACTATAATTAAGATGTTGCTTTCATCATTACTTCTTTTGCAAAGATTAGGCTGTGTACGATGTGAAAAACCACCCATTCTTTTAACTAATTTTACATAAACTATCTCAAGATTTGCCAACTCACTTATGTGCCTCAATAGTTTCCTCTGGTATTGCAACATGAGTAAATAACCATATTTCTTGTTAAACCATAGTTCCAGGAATTCTAATTTTCATTATTTCCAGTTTCCTTATTTTATGAAGGATTGAGCATTTTCAAGCTTTGTTTGTGGGGGAGGTGGTTTGGGTTTTTTCAAGTTGATTTGGTTTTTTTTCTGAATTGATCTTTATTTTAGACAGACTATTTCTCTGCAGTATACTAAGAAGTTGTACTAGGAAGTTTTGCATTTCATTTTTAGGATTCATGGGGAAAGTTTTTGTTGTTCTTTTTAGCTTTTTGATAACAAACAGTCCTACAGTGTCACATGGAATAACAAGAATATTTTGAATATACATGAGAGACTGCTTAGAGTTACAATGCAAAGAATTATATTACATCAGGGAGAGGAGAAATAGGCCTATGGAAGACAACCATCTATCAGACAGTCCTGCTATCAGTATCTGGGAACAGCAGGTCTGACCTAAAAGGTCACTGCAGTTAAAGAAAGATTTTCTATTCACTTCAGTGGGATCAGTCACAAACTGCCAAGTATAACAGATACTTTCTAGCTGTTGCAGTGCGGGTTTCAGCCTGGACTCCATTGCTGCATGCTCCGACTTTCTGGCTCTGTGCTGATGATTAGATACTCCCAAGTAACTCACTGTTGAATACTCTACATGCAGAATGATATGCCACTCTTGCAACAATATCTCCCATTTTTTAGCACTTTAATTATCTGTGTTAAAATTAAAGCTTCTCCTTGAGTGTCTCCCAGAAGTATTTGCACAAGGCAGTATAACAACTTTTGCTTTAGGTTTTGAGTAGCTATTTAAAATGTTGTGTACTCCATCACATTATATTCACAATGCATCACATCCTGAGACAGATTGTTCTTGTTTCCTTATCTGCAGCAGAAACGAAGGCATTATACAGAACTTTCTTTTTTCCCCTTGTTCGTTCATCCACATGAGGTACCAAGCTGATATTGAATTCCTAGACCAACACAGTGCTGGCCTTTTCATGACCAATTTAGCTCACTCTACAAAAACAAAACTTCTTCTAGTTCTTCATGCCTTCCTACTTCTTTGTATTTCCAATTTACACCTGCCTTTGGAGTATATGATTAATTCAACCTACTTTTAGATTTAAAATTCTGAAAGATTAATCTAAGATTCTAGTCATGGAAAAAGTCTTCTTCCATTTCAGACAGGTGAATATCCCTCTGGCAGTGTCTGTCTTTCCCAATTGATTACAGAGGAAGCCAGCATTCCTCGATAACCAAAATGATACTGGAATCAGCTGCCAGTGTACACCCACTCTTCATCTATTATCTTCCCCAATGTCAAGAGTCAAATTCATTAACCTGCTGAATGATTTTACATTTTTATTATAGATATTGACATAATAAATCTATTACCTGGTGTCCTCATGTCATCTTTTACTTTTAAATTCATGCTTAAAATACAAAGAACTGAGAACAGCATAAGACAGCTAAGAATTTGATCAATATGCGTGTAGCATATGTTTTGATGATAGTACACAGAGTAGGATGAAGAGGTTTGGTGTGTCTGGGTAACGAAGAGTGGGATTTCAGACATCACAGAAAAGAAACTAACAAAGATTAATGGAATTATCCTGTGGAAGATTTACAGGGAATAATATGTTGTGCAAAGAAGTTTAATTACATTAGACACTGCATAAAAATGTACTTCATATGAAAGTGAGAAATAACAACAAAAGGACTCAGATATTGAGGGAAAAAAAACTTTGAAGGGATAACATGCAGGAGAAAAAGGTTACAGCAGAATTTTATTTGCTGCAACTTTAAGACATGAAAAAAAATGTACATTTCAGGAGGTCAGAGGCTGCACCTTGTATATCTTTTCTTCTTGTGACAGTGGCAAGATAGTTGAGTCTTCATATGTGTGTCCCTGTTATACACTCTTCCTTTATACTGAGCAATGTAATTTGTCCCAGGAATACCAGGTGGGTATTGCAGGAGGAACTGTCTAGATGTTTACATAATTAATGTGTCCCAGAGATGGGGGAGCTGAGTTGGTTTTGATTGCCTTTGGTGCACATGCATAAGCATATAAAATACTGCAGCAGTCTGGGCCAGCTGGGACAACTTGTCTCCAGAGGTTGCAAACAGCTTTGTGTGGACCAACATCCCCTACACCCACTCTGCACTCTGTCAGGGATATCTGCAGGGTACACACAGCATGAAAACAAGGAACACTTTGTTTTGGGTGAGTGTGTAAAAGTGCTAAGATCTGGTCAAATACAGAAATACAGTTCTGAAGTAGCTACGTGGGTGTTTTGTTGCTTTGTATTTATGGATTATGCAAGGCCAAAGATTAAGTCTGCATGTCTCTAGGAAAATTTGCTTATTTTATAGCCCTTTAGATGTAGACTGTTGACCAAATCTGAGATTAGTGGACCTAGACACACCTAGAGCTCTCTGAGAAGTTTAGAAAGCAACAGGGTCTCACTGAAGCACAAGACTCAACACAAAGGACCACAACCTTTTTATATTATAAAGGTAAAGTATATTATTTATATACTGTCCATTGTAATAGACAGTAGAGTTGTTATTTAGGTTGTATTAGCAATAAATCTAATCATAATCATCCACAAAATCACTGTGCCCTACTTCTAGCACCAGGCCGAGAGCCTACTCTCAACTACGTCACACTGCTCTTGTGCCTTCCAGCAATAAGGCAAAATATAAACCAAAAAAAATCTCTACCATTGCTCCAATCTCTAATTAGAACTTCCATTTTTGCCAGTGAGCAACTGATGCTGAGAATTGAAGAATCATACTGCTGATGCTGCTTTTTTCTATTGAAGTACCATGCATCTGCTAGAAAGGCTAAATTTTTTGCCGCTATTGTCCAAGTTCTAAAAATACATACTTTTATTTATGTACACAGAGATACACACATTCAGCATCAAGGTCCAGGAAAGAATATTTGATCTCCCCATTGTACAGTCTAAATAACAATTTCTTCTTGACTGCTGTCTTATATTAGCACCAAGAAGTAAATCCAGAACAGTGGTTTCTAAGTGACAAGCAACAGTACTAAAATAGCATTTAAGAAAGGTACATGCCACTAATTCTTCCAAAGACTTTAAGAAATGGGTGGGTAGTGAGAGATAAGCTGGCTGCTACTAAAGCAGTGACTCAGGGAGTGTCAATCTTCCTTAGCAAGTAGAGCCATAAATGAGTCCCCCAGAGTGACAATTTTCTCATTAACATTAAAGATCATCGGGAATTCCATTTGTAACACACACATGTCTAGAGCATATAGAAGGTACAACATAATGAAGCTAACTAAATTGGGAACAGAATGAGGCAAAAGTCTATTTTACTCTCCTTTAGAATGGATTCTTAAAATATACTTTTGAGAGCAGGCATGAAAAGAGAGCAAAAATGAAGATATAGTCAAATATGCCAAAGGAGGTTGTGGGTCATGACAAGACATTACAAGAATGGCAGTTGGAAGGAATTATTTCAATAAAATACCCTTAAACCGTAGAAGACTGCCCTTCTTTTGTCTAAATTTTTTTGACTAGCTGGAAATAAATAGGGAGAGATCTGAAAGGTGATTGGAAAGACAGACAATCTTTGATAAGAAAAAGTGACATGAAGGTGATTGTACTTTAACATCCACCAATCTGTCTTCCATTTTCTGATCCTTAGATTAAAATTACTGAACTTAGATTAAAGTTACAAAGGAACAGAATAAAAATTACTTCAATCAGCATGAACACAGGATATATGGGAAGCAGAAGTGTATGGCCTCATTATTTCACAATTATCTATCACATTAATTCATGTTCTGTTTAGATAAAGAAGAGATGCCACATGCCATGGTCCAATGCTGTGAGGATAAGGAAAACATCTGAATAGACTCCTGTGACTTCATATCAAAAAACATTTTCTGTAAAAATAGCATTACAGAGGCTGTTTATTCTATCCTTTTTTTATTTCAAATTCATCAAGTTTTACTACCTTAGTTTCCTTACTTGGAGGAGTTTTCACATGTTTATTTTCCTTTCTTAGGCACTTTCCAAAAGTTTCTGAAGTACTACGTTGTCAATTTTTGTAGCATGTAGAGGAAGATTTTTAAACACACTTCTGAAATAACTTCCTACTATCCAGCTTGATGGGTATCACTGTGAATATGGAAACCTCAGTCACTTTCAAATGCTTCAGTTTTTAAATAAGAGAAGAAATGCACTCAAAATTTAGCAGGGGAAGAAATCACTCCAATCTAAAAACTAGGACAAGGTAAAGCCCAAAGACCAGGATAAATTGATGTACATGAAACAGGTATTACTTAGGTGTGTTGGCTTTGCATGGCCTGGTTTTTGGTAGTGGGGCAGGGCGGGGCATGGAGGTAGCTTCTGTGAGAAGCTGCTGGAAGCTTCCACCATGTCTGGCAGAGCCAATGGCTGATGGCTCTGAAGATGGACATCCTGCTGGCCAAGGCTGGGCCAATTAGAGAGGTCGGTAACGCCTCTGTGATATTGAAGAAGATCAAAACAAAGAACAAAGTGGGAACACAGTTTTTTCTAGTCAGAGAAGAGAAGGAGGTGAGAACATGTGAGGGAAACAACATGGTGACACCAAGGTCAGTGGAGAAGGAGGGGCAGGAGGTGGAGATTCCTCTGCAGGCCATGGTGAGACCATGGTGAAGCAGCTGTGCCCCTGCAGCCCATGGGGATCCACAGGGGATGCAGAGATCCACCCACAGCCTGGGGGGATCCATGGGGGATGCAGAGATCCACCCACAGCCCATGGGGATCTACGGGGGATGCAGAGATCCACCCACAGCCCGGGGGGATCCATGGGGGATGCAGAGATCCACCCACAGCCCATGGGGATCTATGGGGGATGCAGAGATCCACCCACAGCCCATGAGGATCCACGGGGGATGCAGAGATCCACCTGCAGCCCAGGGGGATCCATGGGGGATGCAAAGATCCACCTGCAGCCCATGGGGGAGGTGCCCATGCTGGAGCAGGTGGATGCCTGGAGGAGGCTCTGATCCAGTGGAAGACCCAGTGGAGGGGGAGGGCCCTTGCTTCCAGGCTGGAGCAGCCTGTCCTTGGAGGACTGCACCCTTGTCTAGAGAGACCTATGTTGTAGCAGTTGTGGCAGGACTACTGTTTGTGAGATTTGGAGACACGCTGGAGAAGTTCACGGAGAACTGTCTCCCATGGGAGGGACCCATGGTCTCACAGGGGAAGGACTCCACTCCTGGAGCAGTGGAAGAAAACTCTGGGTAGTTTTCTTGGGAGACTCCCTGCACTGTCAGGGGAAAGGAGGGAGTGGCCGGGGGAAGAAAAGTTGTTCTTTAAGGGTTTATTTTACTTCTCATTTTTTTCCTCTGACTCTGTTAGTAATAAATTCACTTTGTAACTTTAAGACAAGCCTGTTTTGGCCCTGGAGTGTTTCCTTTTGGTCCTTATCTAAACTCATGAACCCTTTGTTACTATTTTTCCATCTCCTCTGCCCAGCTGTGGCAGGGCAGAATGAGCGAGCAACATTCATGTGTGCCTGGCATTAGCCCAGTGTCAAACCATGACACCTAGTATCCAATCCAGTCCACCACTCTCTTGTTATCAAAACAACTCATAATTTGTAATGAATTTACCGACATAGCACATATGATAGCTACAAGAAAGACTAAGAATCTTATGGAAAATAAAGTTGAAGGAGTAAAAGGAAGCAGCCTGAGGGTTTTTGAGATACCTAAATTAGCTCAGATACAATATCGTGTATTCCTGACATATCTATAATTGCTATAGATTTTCTTTTGTAATATAAGCAAAGAAAAATTGTTTACAAAAATAAGCCATATTCTTTCCCTGTAATAATTATTTAATTTCAATAGATTTGCCCAAGTGACTCATTTGTACCAGTCTATCTATGTGATATTCAAGGCTAATTCTTGCTCATATAGCACAAAGCACTTCCAATCATTCATTGCAAATAGTCCAGTATAATTGTTTATATATTCAATGGCAACCTTAATGCTAGAATTTCCTAAGTTTTCAGAGGTTTTTCCTTACAACTGGAATATTTTAAGTATTTTTCAAGGAATTTGCTAGATTTTAAGAAACAGTGTAAGTGAAAAAAGAGCTTTAATGACACATATTGTATGAACTCTTCCTTTTAATGAGTTGACAGTCTTTAGACCATCGATCCTTCTTATTTTATTGAACTTCGTAACATCATCAGTGACGTTGTCACCCTCCAGGGAAGATTTTACAGGAAAATGAGATATCTGCTTTACCAGTAGATTTACTTATTCATTAGTATGTTGTCTTTCTGAAAGATGTGACGATTCTGAATCCTCATCTGAAATTATTCTTAACTGTACTACTGTCTTCTTGCTTTTTTCTTTTCCTCGATTGCCACCTTCACAGATTTCTCAGACAGTTTTGCTTTATGCCTTTTTCCTGAGATATCCCATTCCACATTTCATTCTTGCTTCTCCAATTATTCTCAGCTATCAAATCCACTTTCTCCTTTTGATTCAAGGTGACATCTCAGTCTCTCTCAATTACTTAAATCAGGTGCCATCCCACACATTTTGGGATAGTATGTTGTGTAAGCAATTACTTCCTTTGCCACAATTTGTCATGGTGGTAATTTTTTGTCCATATAGTTATGCAGATCTACTTCACCAGGCCTGGCATCTTCCTGTTATTGTGTCCCGTTATTATGTCCACAGTTTGCACAGTGGAATTTTGTCCAGTGTGCTAATTCCAAACCTTTCACCTCCATGTAGGCCTGAAATGAACACCTTTCCATTTGCCATCTGTGCCAGTTATAGTAGTTTATCTTCTGGGAACTTCCTTCTTTCTGTGTTTGAGACAATTTACTGAATTTTTTAAGTCCCAACAATTTTGCACATCATTCTTTATAAGCAGTAAAAGGTGACTGTTCAAGACAGAAATATCTGAGCATATTTTCCTCAAATGGATCTTTCAACATTCAGACTAACCAAATATGAAGTGAGCATGAGAGGACAAAAATTCTTAAAAGCTCTTAGCAAATTTTACCATATGTTTTTCTAAGTCTTAGGGAAAATTTTGATTAAACATATACATATTGGAACAAAAATGCATGCAAAAATATTAAGACATTTTAGAAGATCTTTCAAGTCCCTGCTACACAAAATATAACTTCCTTTATTTCAAAAGAGGAATGAGTCACCTATGACAAATATTCTGAATGCAGTTAATACATTTCTAAACATTCTGATATTATGATTTGATGGGAAGATGTAAATATAATAGAAATTCAGGAAAACATCTTCCTCCTGCATTCAGTAAAATTTCTCCTGTGAAAATGTACAAATGCTGAACAGGGCTGTTGAAAGATTCTTCACAGTCTGTAGCTACAGAAATACTAAGTTCAGAGTTTTTAGGTATTTTTTGTACCATTCAGAGGTAGGCTACTGTAGCAGACAGTGTCTATATACAACTATTAAATCTACCCACAAATATAGCAAAGCCAGAGCACGAGACCAAACACTAGTCAGAAATTACTGACAATGTTTAATTGCCAGGAGCTAAGAACCTCATATGGTGCTTTAGCTGAGCAGATAGTAAAGGTCAAGAAGTATTTCCAAAGGGTATTTTGTCAAGGTCCATCTTTTAGGAGGTGACGGAAAGAAAATTAAATGTATAAGTGGGGCAGCATGCCACTTGGCCCCAAAGCACTATTAAATTAGTATTATAACTGATATCTGTGTTGCACTCATCTGAATGCAGAAGAACCAAAGGCTGCACAAAACACTGTGAGGTCAATGCTCTTTTGGCCTTAGCTTTCCGTGCGATTGAGCCTATGGATTCCAGAACTGATTTGTAAAGCTTCAGCAAAATATTTTATTCCACTCTCTCTTATTTAAATGTCTATGTTCATGCATATCTTAACATCTCAAAACAGTTCTTGTTTGGTTTACCACTATATGGTTGAGACAATCACTTCAGTAGTATAGTCAGTGTTTCCACTGACAACAAAAGGAACAAGACCATCCCTTAAAATGGAAAATAAAAATCTTGAGAAACATCCACACTTTTCCTCTGCCATTCTAATGTTGCTAAGATTTATTCTAGAAACATAGCTAGACATTTGGCAAGTAGATTGAGTTTGATATTGTCAGTATGAATACATATATTTTTCTTAGCTTGTGGATATGACAAACATTTTGGGTCAGATTGTAAATTCAAATTATACTGAACTTTTAGGATCCATGAAGCAACAAAAATTGCCATTTTATGGTGCCAGACTCCAGTTTGGTCCCCAGATACTCATATTCCTTCCAACGGTGAAGATGCCTAGGAAGATGATGCATGGATGATGAACATGCCTAAACAAAAGAAGAAAAATAAAAGAGAAAAAGAAACAAAAAGAAAAGAAAACAATAATGCATGAGAAGAGATTTCAAGAGGGTTGTGTTAAAATTTTAGGGTTTTTTACTTACCTCAAACTGATATGGAATTGCCTTCACTCACTCAAACATTTAGTTTCAAAGCAGAGCCTTTAGAAAAAGTATTTATCCAACTTGCAAGTGATGACATTTATAGGATATGCAAGTGCTTATTTCCTCTCAAAAATGAGAAATTTTAATGGATTTCTTTTTTCTAAGTCTAAATGGCTTCAAAAGTGTCCTTCTCAGCAGAATATCCTGAGAACCTTACAGAGGCTTCAGTTTTATTGCATTTTCTATGAAAGTGTCTTCAGCCAAAAATACGAGATTCAAGAACTTGGGAATAAACAGAAAATGAAAGAGCTCAACACAAATTGTGAAGGATCATTTTGGGATCTAGCAACTGTTCTAATGGTCATGTATTTTTCACAAGTATTAATAATGAATGCAAAATAATAATCATTATTTTAACACAAGCCAAAACCCAGGAGGCGTATGTACACTCTCCTTTGCATGGAACCCAGTTGTCTAGGTAGACTCAAATAAGCTCCCTGAATGAGGACTCTGATTTCACAGTCACAACAATCCTTATTTGTGAATTTCAAATCATTTTAGGTCTTTTAAGGTGCTATAAAAGCCAACTCAGCTGGGATGCACAGTGCCAGAATTTTAGTACCATTTAGCACAATTTAGTACCATTTAGTATCACAGCCACATTCAGGCACAGAAAGAGTCTATGGTTCTTCAAACACATAAGAAGTTAGCATTATTTTAGAGAATTTTTGTCTTACACCTCAGGAGTGCTGTTATATTTAGAGCCACACTGGGTGCCTAAGCTCCTTACGTTAATAGGAAATGCAAGCATTCCTGAACTGCAAGCATAACTGAACTAAGCAGGCAACAGCTACATCCAGACTCTGAATTTTAATGCTAAGTCTAATCATCAATAAGTATTTTAATCAAATATAACTGAAATAGAATAAAAAACATACATACTTATCACTATAAAAAGTACTGTCTCTGACCTGAAGGAAAAGGAAAGGCAAGTGGCATTAATAGTTTGACCAAGGAAAATGTAATATAATTTGCTTTTATTTTAATAATTGACAACAAATTGCTCTAAATTGCTATATAGCACCCAAATACTTACTCACTATTATGCATAATAATATTATGTAAATTGCTATATTTAACTTATTTAACACTCCAAATAAATGGTTTCAGTGTAAGATGTTAATGCAGTATTTATTAATACTTGGTGACAGCACCTTCTACACTAAAGATTTGTTATTTATTGATGTGACCAATTCCTGTTTAGAATACTGACAGAAATTACAAGTTCAATGTTTAGTTTAAACCTACAATACCTCTGCATGTTCATTTTGGTTGCAAGTGTAAAAAGATGACATGTATGACATGGCCTTTTTTCCAGCATCACCGCTTTCTGTTGCTCTACTTCATCTTGAAAAGCCAGAATCAATATTCTAGCTGTTT
Source organism: Anomalospiza imberbis (assembly GCF_031753505.1). Classification (NCBI taxonomy): domain Eukaryota; kingdom Metazoa; phylum Chordata; class Aves; order Passeriformes; family Viduidae; genus Anomalospiza; species Anomalospiza imberbis. The sequence goes on from NC_089685.1 coordinate 23,255,867, forward strand.
GTCTGCTTTTTTTTTAAATCTGGCAACAGTAAAAACCAGACCAGAACAATATAAATATTAAGTTTAAAACTTATTTTAAGTTCTTTATTATCCTTTTCCTTTTTTATTCAGAATTGCACCTTACTAACATAACCCAGCCTTGAACAAATTGAAATAACTGGAATAATCAGCAAAATTGGTTAACTCTCATATTAAAAAAAAAAAAAATTAAAAATTGTGTCTTAATAGTCTTTCCTAAAGGACTATTAAGAATTAATACATTTTAAGACATTGATCATAGTAATATATAAATTTGTAAAATCCTTCTCTATAGTCGGATGGTTCTTGTTATCTTTGTATGCTACATCACTCCTCAAATGTCTTCTTGTGACAGAAACATGCTTGACACACATTCTAAAAAGTGTTAAACAAGCTTCCCAGTTTTGTTCCCAGTTCTTCCCACTTCTTTTGCTTATTTGTTTCTATGTATTTAATCCCTCTGAAAGTTCACCAGCACTTGGTTATAAAATTCTATATTAATGTATAATAGAGGTAAATTTTCAGTACTCCATACCATTTCTATTTTAATCCTTCCTTAAAAGATTCCAAACTTAGAAGTCCATTTCCTGAACCTATGTATTTTGTAAGTATGAGAAACACTAATAATTAAGGGCTTGTATCAGCAGAATATACTTTAGTAATTTTCTTTAACATCAATATTTCAACTCACTCTTCTACTCCATCCTGAATTAATAGAAAGACTTAATTCACATTAGGAGCATGACATTTGAAGTAAGACTATGCAGGTGGAAATAAAAAGCATTTTAACATCAAATAGTGTTTCTATAATGTACAAGGAAAAAAAGACTGTATTTTCTCAGTACTTAAATGACTTAGGTGTCCAATATATAAATGAAAACTGAAAATCCTATTGAAAATTACAGCCTTTAGAAGGACTAAATGGTCTAGGAAGGTAATTAGCATCAATTCAAATTGAAACAATAACTGGATATTTGAGAATGGAATGTAAATTAAGGACCACAGGCTTGTTTTTCACATGGACCAGTAAATCAGATTTTCTTGATTTTCTTTTGTGAGTAGTAGGGTGAATGCATGACAAATTAATATCACACAGACTAATTTAAAACCGAAATCTATTCAATTCAAATTCTTAATTTGTAAAATGAGCATAATAAAAATGGTATTATATACTATGTGTTACTACATACCATTAGTCATTATTGGTAAGTTTCTTGGGCTATATGAAAGCATTTTTATTGTGTTTCTGATCTTTCTTTCAAAAAATTACTTAATGATCTACCACGGCTGCTCTTTACTTTTGTCTGCCACGATCAGCTCCCGAATGCCCGGCTTGGGCGTCTTAGCTTTTCGTCGGGGCCGGGGCTCGCCGCAGTTTCCGGGCGCTTTTGCTGTCGCGCTCCAGGGTGGGCTGTTGGCTGCGCTTTGCCATCGGCGCGAGGGAAGAAACAAAGAGGCAGGGAATTCGTCCAAATCCGTCCGCATGGCGGCTGGATGCTTTATTGGCTGCGAGAGCTGCGATGGAAAGGCTGCAGCCGATCCCAGCTTCGCACGGACGCAAATGGCCTCGAGCATGCCGAGGAGTGGGGTGATATAGGGAAGGGACAGGGCGGACGGGGAGCCCTCCCGCCCAATGGGTACAGACATCGCGGTGATGACGTGTACTACAGCGACCAGTGGGAACACGGCAGGGGCGGACACGAGACTTTGGGGTGAGTGGGACCGCGAGAACGGGGAGACGGGCACGGAAACCACAGGAGTAGGGAAAAACTCGGGGGATGCACGAGGGTACAGAGAACTGGAAAACTAACAAAGAAAAAACCCATAATGTGAACCCAAACCTGGGATGCAACAATCTACTACTTTACTTTTTAAAAGAGATTGGGATGGGTAATACGTAATATTTAATGAAAATAAGAAAGTCAATCAATATAACAAAATGGAATGCTTTAAATTTATGGTGTGCTTACTTAATCTGCAGAAAACAATTTAGAAGTACTTCAGCATAACTGCAGAATGATTGACCTGTTGGAAAACATTGTGTCCAACATCACTCTTTGAAGCATTGTCACCATAGCAGGTTACTCATGTCTATGTCCATTAAGGATATAATTCAGTATCTCTAAGGATGGACACTATGTAGCCTCTCCATACAATATGTTCTGTGTATGATAACCTTCACAACAAAAAAACCTCTACTTTGTATTTAAGTGAAATTTCCTGCATTTCAGTTTGGTGCTGCCCCTTGGTATTTCATAAGGCACCACTAAGATTCTTTCTTTGTCTTCTTTGCTCCTTTCCCAAGACCATCAGAGATCCTCCTGAGCATTCTCTTCTCCAGGAGGAATCATCCCAACTCTCTCATCCTCTCTACATAGCTCAAATGCTGCAAGTTATTTAATCTTCCTGGCCCTGTGCTGGATTCCAATATATTCATGTCCCTGTCATACCAGGGAGCCTCAGACTGGACACAGAACTCCAGCTATAGCCTCCCCATAAGAAATCCTTTTCTAAAAAGGAATGAGAAAATAATTTCTTTTTAAAAATCAGGCTACTTTTAAACTTAGTTCCTAAAATGGCCGGATTTTATTTTCTGACTTAAACAAAATTTCTATGAAAAGATCTGTCATGGTTTGACACTGGCGCAATGCCAGCACCCCCATCAAAATGCACCTTCCTAAATAATTGCTGTGAGATGTGATCAGGAACAGAGCAGAGCAGGCCCAAGCTTAATAACAAAGAGAAAAAACTTTATTAAACTACTACTACTATAAAACACAGGCACTAAATCCAGGATGAAGACTTTCCAAAACACCCCTCCTCCTCCCACCTAATTTCCAAACAAACCCACAGTGAGACACCACCCAGGATCCTGATCAAGTTGCCACCCTTCAGATAAACAATACTCAGTCCATCAAGGGAGACAGGAGTCTCTCTTGCACCACAGACACCCCAGGAAACACAATTGCCACCCTTGTGTCTCCATGTCACACATGGCAACCGCCCGGAGAACATCTGCCATGGTGACACTCTGCTTTCCATGTCACAGTGCTTTCACCACCGTGCATGGACAGACTGCTCATAGGGCTCCTTTTCAAGGATGCTTTGCCAAGGACCAAAGGAAAAAAAAACAGTTCAGTTTCTCATAATCTCGGGACTACAGTGCCCCCAATTTCCCCCTGGGGCCGAGGGTCCAAGAACAGAGATCTTCTTCTTCCCTTCTTCTCTGAAGACAGAGGGCCTATCCACACCCTCTTCAACTTTCCTCTGTTCTCTCCATTCCTCTGTTGGTAATCACTGAAACAGGTCTCTTGGCCCACCACTGCATCCCCCTAAATGCAGTCTCTGTCGCAGGAAAATTTGGTTCAGTATATGGCTAACAAGAAAAGTCCAGCCACAAGCCACTTCATCATCTCCTCCCAACTCAAAAATTTCCTCTTCCATCATCTTGGATCCCAGACTGTCTCTCTTCTACTTCAAATCGAAGAGGAGTAATATTTTACAAGGCCATCATTTCCCAGGAAAGGATTAAAAGTTCAGACTCCCTGGACAGCTGAAATCTCTGCCCAGCAGCCGATTCCCAAGGCCAAGGCTGGACACCTTCCCCCCCAACTCCTTCTCCTCCGCGCCAGCAAAGTTACAGGTGCCGTCCGGACTCTCTGTCTCTTCCCTCTGTGGGGGGAGAATGACAAGGCATCTCCGCTTCTCTCCACCCTTCCATCTGCAGGAGCTGGCTTGGTTCCAGTCCTTCAGCCCCCTCGGCTCACCTCCACCAGGTCGCATGGCTTCCCCTCCCCCACCCAGCGCATGGCTGGGCAGGGGAGGTCTGCACTGCACTCTGACCAGAACCAAAGAGAGAGAACTCCTGGGAGTACTTGCTTTTAACCCCCTGTGTTCTCAGAGGTATGTCCATACCTTCAGTGGTCACTCCAGGTGCCAATATCCAAACCTGACCACTGATTGGTTTGACCCAACTTCCTGAAAAAATTCACTTCCCTGTCAAACCACAACAAGCTCCTTGGCCCAAAATATTTTAGTTACAGCAAGACCTGATTCAAACATTAACAAGGATACAAATAGTTGAAAACTTAAGGAAAAGTCGATATGGTCTCCTGGGCTAAGTGAGGGTTTTCCCCCAAAGCTTAGTAACCAAAGCAGTGTAAATAAAATATTGACAGAGCAAGGTTTGTGTAACAGGGAGCTGTGAGATGTCATAGCAAATTATCAGCCTACTTAATCTGAAGCATCACAAAGACTGATTTCAGTGTTTTCCTTGCCCTGTTTCACATTCATCCATGTCTTCTTTCGATTGCAGAGTTTGTTTATGGGTTTATCATTAGAGTTTCAGAACACTTCATCTGTCTTTTTCACTTGGTACGGAGTAGCTACTAAGCAAATATTTTTGTCATAAAATCACTGAAAATTTGACAATAGTCCTGCTTCTTGTTCAGCTGTAACTTGAGCTGGGCATCTTGTTTGCATTTCATGAGTCTGTGTTTGATAGATATGCAAATATTTCTTTTACCAAACTTGGTGGCAAATTGTAGCGAGCGCGGGGCTCCAGGACGGTTTGGATGGATGAGAGATCTCTGAAGTCAGGTCTTAGAAAATGTGGTTTATTAAAAGGGGGAAAGGCCCTGCTTGGAGTTGCCAGGCGCAACTCGTGGCAGGCCCAGGGAGATAGGGAGAAGGAGAGAGAGGGAGGGTTCCAGGTGAGGGTCCCAGGGGAAGGTCCAAGAGAGCGTCCGGGCCCTCAGGCACACCTTATCAGGGGGCTTCAAGGTGGGCTGGAACAGGACTTGGGCCAATGGGGTCACAGATACCTGATACTTCAGGGGAGGGTCACAGGTGTGGGATGAACCATACATTGGGGGGTGAGACAGAGCATTCCATTTGACCTTTGGACCTATCTGCAGGTAAAGGGCATTGTTTAATCAGAAAGGGGGATTGCTTTCAGCCTGGCTATACTATTGTTTTCTAGTTGTTCAGTAGTCAAGGTTTGTTATTTCAAATCTAGTTCTCATCTCAGTGTCTGTATTTTCTAAATCTTTTGCCAGGCAATCATATTTATAAGGTTTTCCTATTTCATCTTCCCCAACACAAATGGATAAGAAGATAATAAATAATGAAAAATTAAATAAATAATCACAAAATCTATGGCTAAACTTTGATCTCTTGGAATTATGCAATATCTGTGAAAATAGTTGTCCAAATCCTCCTTTCATTTTTTGCATCCAAAAGCCATCCAGCATCAATGAGATTAGATGAAGTCTGTTTTTCTGTTAAACCTTCACAATTCTCACAGTAGTAATCAGGATTACTAGAGGAGATAGTAATTAAGTCCATGGCCCTTTATCAGAAATGGTGAGAATATTAAATTACAATATTAAATAAAGTCAGTGTGTGACTGGAATATGTACCTCAGTTTTTAGCAAATAGATAACAGAACACAAATTTGGAGATACGCAAGACAGAGAAAATTAGCTGCTTGGCAACAAATGTCAATGATAGTAATGTGGTAGAAATTAGGAAGTGTTTTAGAAAACATTTAGTTTTGACCTCATAAAATGAGCTGCAGAATATACCTCTGTAACTACAGGGTGAAGATGATGCAGCCCAAGATAAGTAAAGAAAGGGTTGAAGCACAAAGTAAAGGATGTTTGACAGAAAAATCATAGTTTAATTCATGAGTGGCCAAAAGGAATCAAAAGTGTGTAGAAAAAGACAGTAATATGGAAAGAAAGAGGAAAGGACTATCCAACCAAAAGCTCTACTGATAAAGGAAGCTATGAACATCTCATACATCAAAGTATACTAAAGGAAATATCAGTAAAAAATATCCTTACTTTATTTCAACAGATCCAGAACAGATACCATATCCTCACCTCTGCAAGAGTCAGTGCACATTGACATCTGAAAATAAGGAAAAAAAACTCATTTGGTTAAAAATTAAAAAACTCCAAAGAACTGAAAGCCCACACTTCCAAAGCAAACAACAGTTATTATCACTGCCTGTTTGAAGTGTCCTATCTCTCATAGGGTGCTGTATGCTTATCTAGAGAAGGCATCAAATGAGGAAAGTAAGCTGTATATGGAAGATAAAACAGAGGAATAAATAATATATATATATTTACATATACATCCATGTGTGTTTGTGTCTATGTGTGCACTTATATAAATACTGTGTGTGTGTGTGTGTGTGCACTTATATAAATACTAACTATATCTGTTGATATTCAGTCTAAAGATGATTCATTACAGTGGTTATGATGATGCTTTACTGGAGAAATAAAAGGGGAGAGTCAGAGAGACAAAGTAACCTATTTGACATATTCAATAAGAAAAATAGGGTCAGATCATCTCTTACCACATTTGGATTACCCCTATCTGAAAATTACTCATCTAGATGACTTAAGAACCAAACTGGCTTGCTGCAACACAAGATTTATATAAAAAGGGGAAAGTAAAGAACAAAAAGTAGTGAAACCAGAATATTCTTGTCTTTAAAAAATGGTATGGACTGCAAGTTTAGATTTCTATTCTTGTTGCAATCATTGTCACAAGGACAGACTCCTCTTGTGACATGCTGTGTTCTCATATTTTGTCAAATAAATAAAATCAATACCTCATGAAATTTTCAAAGTTTACCTGTTGATGGTTGTGGAATACTGAACTATTCTATGTGTGAACAGCTAAGCCCACTAATAAAGATATTAGACCACTGTCTTTTGTAGTCTCTAACACTTACTAAAATTGCACCCCCTTATTCTCATAATAAAGATTACTATAAATAGGAGGTGTAACATACTGTATAAGCTTTCATTTTAATTGGGAAGAAGAAATTTTGGACTCTATCCCAGATGGCTCACAACAACTTTCTGTCATAAAGACACACTTGCAATAGCTGTCCTTTTTTATCTAGTTTATAATGCCACAATTAGTTTTGTTATGCCCCTCTGAGAACTGAAAATTTATAATTAATATACAATAAAAATATAGAACACAGAATTCTGCAATTACAAAACTGTGACATCCACAAAAGCAAATCTACAGAAACATGGAATTGTTACAATATGGACTTCAATTTCCATCTACAGTCAGAAGAAAAGCCCATCATTGATTTTCATGAGAGCAAGATTTGAATAATTGATCCTGCAGTTTGAAATCAATAAGATGCCCTTTCATGTGCTGTTCATGTTGATTTGGTTCTGCTAATCTCTTTCACATCTAAGTAATTCATAGTTAATGACTGAACAGGGTGATTAGCCCTGACAAGTTTAGATTCTGAATCTTGTGACAAATAAAATGTTATCACTAGAATTTAGGCACATTTACTAACAAGTAGGAGGCAAGTGTTGACAGCTATTTTTAAACTGAGAACCTCCAAATCTTTTCTCAATTAGTAAACTATGGGCAAAACCTCATAGTTTACTAATTGTAGTATTAGAAGTAGTAGTAGTAGCAGTATTAGCGGCATCAACCCTTAATTGCAGAGATAAACCAAACAAACTAAAAAACCTCAACTATTAGGGCTGGCAGAACACATTACAATTACTTTTAGATGTACAAACGTTACTCATACGTCATGGGCTTAAATCATATTTAGTAAACACAAATGTGACCAAAAGTGGATGCTTCCATGTTATTATCCTGCTTTGGCAGCAAAAGTGAGAAGCCTGTTCTGCAATACTTCTAGGATCTTTTATATTACCTGTCTCATAGGACTATACCTTGAGCACTAGGATGTTTCATATTCTGAAGGCATTGGCCTGATTTCAACCTACCAAACAAACGCCATATGACTGTTCATCTTATTAAGTGGTAGCTTAAGTGAAGGATAGCAATATGGTAACAACAAAACAACAGGCTCAGACAAAGACTGCATCTTGTCTTCCAAATTCATCACAATGTCCTTAACATTTTGCTTCCCATTTACTTATGCAGCATCATAAAATATTTTTTCACATGCTCAGAAACAAAGACAAGGCCCATATGCTCAAAAACAGCATTCTAATTAATTAGTACCTGCTATTCAAGTTACTTAAATTCTCTGTCTCACTGGCTTTTTTCCTTGAAGCTAGAAAGGCAGCAGATTTATGAACAGATTTGAAGTAAACTTAAATTTTAACAATCACTCATGTTTCCTCCCACATACTGTTTTTTAAGCCATCCAGCTCATATTTTAATGACATCGAAAATTGTATGTCCATGTTTTACTGCCATGGAAATGACACTGGCATCAGCCTCACCTCCTTGCCTGGTAAGATCATGCGTCAGATTTCTCATATTGAAATGTATGAGAGAGGGAGGTGATTAGAGAGCCAAGGGCAAATCATACTTGACTAACCTAGGAGCCTTCTACCATGAAGTGGCTGCATCAGTGGACAAAGGAAGAACTATGAATATAATCTACCTGGATTTCTGCAAGTTCTTTTATACAGTCCCTGACAGGATCCAAACTGCTAAACTGGAGAGATAAGGGTTTGAGAGATGGACAGTGAGATGAATAAGGAATCAACTAGATGGCTGTGCCCAAAGAGTTATAGTCAATCGCTCAATGTCCAAGTTGAAATCAGTAATGAGTGTATCCCTCAAGAGTCCATACTGGGACCAAAACTATTTAATATCTTCATCTGTAACATAGGTAATGGGACTGAGTCAGCAAGTTTGCAGATGACACAAAGCTGAAAGGTGTAGTTGGTATTCTTGAGGGAAGGGTTGCCATCCAGGAGGATCTTGGCAGCCTTGAGGAGTGGGCACATATGAATCTCATTAAATTCAACAAGGCCGAGTGCAAGGTCCTGTAGTGGTGTCAGGGCAATCCCCAATGTCATTGCAGACTGGGGGATGAATGGGTTGAGAACTACCCTGAGGAGAAGGACTTGGGCATAATGGTGGAGGAAAAATTTGGACATGAGCTGGCAATGGGCACCTTCAGAACAGAAAGTCAACTTCATCAGACTTGTGTACAGCCATGTGATTTTCTTTCTCTACTCCACTCTTGTAAGACCTCATCTGAAGTACAGCATCCAGCTCTGGGATCCACAGTACCTCTGAAAGACATGAATGGACCTGCTAGAGTGGATCCAGAGAAAGGCCACAAAAATGGTCAGAAGGCTGGAGCAACTCTCCAATGAAGAAAGACTGAGTTGAGGTTGTTGAACCTAGAGAAGAGAGGGCTCCAAGGGGACCTTAGGTCAACTTTTCAATATACATAGGGAGCTTTTAAGAAGGAGAGAGAACATTTTACCGGGGCCTGTCAAGAGGTCCCCCTAACCCAAGCCACTTTATGATTCTATTTATACATGAAATTGCCATAATCCTCCTGCCCATGTGAAGATAATTCAGACTTATTTTGGAATGAGAAACCCACAGAATTCAGAAGAGATTTTTTTTTCCTCTTGCTCTACTCTGAAAGTTATTCCATTGTAAAGCAAAACCAATTTCTCAGATGTACCTGTCCTTCATGTCAGAATATATTTGCTCACAAACTCTAGGTTGGCTTTATGCCAGATTATTGGTATAATAATAATAATAGTAATGCTTATTCTTATTTATAATTGAGTGGAATTCTTACCTGCATGCAGACTGATAGATCAGACTGTGATCCAAACACAGATGACACCAAATCTTGGATTTAAACACGTAATATTTAACACTGCTGATCACTGTCAATGAAAGAGTGATACCCGGGATTATTATATTGGTTTACTTTGTTTTAGCCAGAGATTGCTCAGGAGACCTTGAGAATTGTTGAAAACAGTTCTGAAGTAAAACATACATGATCATATTTCAGTAACAACAGATTGCAAGCTGTTGAGCTGAAACAGGGAATTTTTCAGTTAGAAAAGCACATCTGTCTTTCAATACGCAAGGCACCTGTCACCCAACCAGTGATAAAAAGCCAATATCCTATTTACGTTTTACTCAAAGCATTTTCAACTTGCAATCACCAGTTTCATCTATTATAAAAATTGGCAATTCATGGCAATTGTCTTTTTACCATTATTTTCCCTTGCAAGTCAAAGAGAAATACAATAAAATACTTTATTCATGTGAATGTCATTTTCTCATTTAGATATCATAAATAAATTGCCTTTTTAACACAAAATGAAAAGTGGGAATTATTATTTAATGAAGATTAGTATCCACAAAAACACATATGCATGACTTTTCACAATCATTTTCATATTGCTTTTTCAGACTAATTTGCTTAATTAACAAATGTATTTTCTTCAATTTATCATTTCTCAGTGTTGCTTAGAAGTTGATAATACAACAATCTCTTAACCAAAAGCAGTAATATGAAAGAGAAGCAGAGAAACATTGTTGCTTTGTGCTTCGGCAAGAAATAAAAGAGGTGTAGATAAGCAATCTTTAGAGCGCCTTCTGCTTAGATTGGATCTCACAAAATATGACATCTTTTCTTCTAAGTGATTGTCTTAGCTTTTTGTGCTTTGCCACTGAATGACAACTGTTTGCTTTTAGACACTTCATCAAATGAAAATACAGTGAGCACTTTATTCTGAAATCTGCTTACCTTCATTTCCTTGGTTTCAGTAAAACTAAGAAACTTGCAGGAATATCTAACACTTTCAGAACTGAATGCAAATAAATGCTATGGGATTTTTTTCAATTAATTTGTCAAGTCCAACTGAAGTTAACATCCTGAAATACCTTCTAGAAGAACAGACACAAACTGTAATATTTTTTTCTGCATTAATGGTAGGGTCCTAATGGAACCCACAGAAGCACCAATCAAGATCTAACATGTTCCTGGAGAAGAAAATCTGTCTTCAGAAATCCTTAACTTCCTGACTGCCAGAAAATGGAAGTTTATATAAAAGAGTTATTTCTATTTAACCTGTTTCTCATAGTTTTGCAGGATTTGTTTGTTTGTTTACATTGTTTTTAGCAAAGCATCAAATAGTAGCTATGCTAGGAGGAGGCTTGATCTGATCAATTAGAATAATTTATGTCACATTTTCAGTATCTGTACTAATAGCAAGAGAAAAATGAAACCTGATAAAAATATAAATAGCTTCTGAAAGAAAGCACCATGCAGTGGTCTAAAATAATTGGAAGCATGTTTAATAAAATTTCAATGTGTTTTCTAGGAATACCTCCTGGAAAAGTAGAAGTCTTATTAGGTAGGAACAAAATCAAAATTAAAAAATCAAAACCAAACTATAATTATAATTTTAAAGATTCACCGCTAAATTATGATTCAGATGCTTCTAAACTTTCAACTTCCTCATATCACTGAGTTTCATAAATTTAGCAAATACTTATTTTTTAACTAAACATTAATTTCTACAAGTCTCTACTACGCCAACACCAGCAGCAGTTTTACCTGACCAGCAAGTCAATCTCCCGGTCAAAACCTATGGCACCTAGGAGCAAAGCAAAAGGTGTATACAAGCCATAGATCTCACATTTAGACATTTATAAGCAAACATACATATTTATAGGTATTAATATCTAAGTTAAGTACCACTCCAAATGAATAAAACTTCAGTATTTTTGCACCAACCACAATTTTCCATATCCTAAATGAAAAGTCTGCAAGTAAAAAAAATCTTTAAAAGATCTTCTTTCAGTAAGAAGGTAAGAAATGTAATAGGCTTTGAACATATTACTTTGTATTCTTTGCTGGGGTTGGGGGAGGATGGTGGTGGAAATAATAACTTGAAACACCAGGCAGCTTTTAAAAACACTGTGATTCCAATTGACTTTTAGTCTCCTCAACATCTAGTACAATAAGAAAATAAGGAAAAAATACTAAATAGATGATACTGTAGAAAACTTTTGACTTTAAAAGTTTTAGGTTTTGGAATGCTATGTAACTTTTAGTCGCACAGCATTCCAAAATGAATAGTCTTTTTCTTACCATTACATGGTTTTGTTTATGAAACTGTGGAAAGAGAGTATAGGAACATATATTATTTAGTACTTTTATTTCATTTACAGTTAGAGCTTTAAAATGAGGAACTAAGGCCCCACCGAGAAAACAAATAATGACAAATTTCCTCCTTAGAAAGTTTAGAGTCCAAAAGCCAATAGTATAATCACATTTTTTGTCATACTTAGGATATCTTATTACAGAAATCAGAATAGCCACAAATAGGTTAATACTTTTGTGTTCTTTTAATATTCAGGGAAAGGTCATTATATGTACATACATATATGCCTAGCAGAAGCTTTGTAAAAGATAAATCAGATTTTTCAAACCATCTGCTAAAACCAAATAGAACAGCATTCTAAATTAACTATAGTTTAGTGAGATTTGCTGAACGAGACTTTTAGAATTTATCATTCATACGTTTCCTCCCATCTTAACTTTCCTAACATCTTAGATCCCAAATTGGTATATCCAAGTTGTTGTCTAAAAGCATGTCTTCCCAAGCATTGTGAAGATATCTTAGATTCTTAATTATTTGTATGTGTGAATTTGCAATTAGAGGTTTTTTTTAACAAGTTATCCACTAACTTCTTTTGAAAGGAAGAATATTTGTTGTCAGTTTTCATGTAGGTAAGATTTCCAATGTCTTTGGATACATATTCCTGGATATAGTTACATTTGTAAGAAATATTTTAAACCCCAGTTATCATTCAGTTGAACACCTCAGGTATCAGGGAAGCTACTTTCACTAGTAATGCAGAGCATTTTCATGAAATTCTCAACACAGAGATCATTCTATAAAAATTAGTACAAATAAAAATCTGCCATTTTTTAAAATCTCAGAACTACATTTTCTAAAATATCCAAAGAGATTTGTGTTCTAGAATCTGAATGGCTAATCTGAGACAACATTAGCTGAAAGGGCTGAACTCACTCCATGAAATATAATCTGCATGTTAGATACTTAGAAGCCAACATTCAAGCCAATGATCATTTATTTTAATTTTTTATTAGCTTCTACTTTTAAATTATCTATTTGCAGAAGTGAAATGTAAATTTAATTTAATCCATAAAATATGAAAAACTTAAGTGTTGCAAGACTATGTCATGAACTACTGACTTTTACTACACTATACAGACAGAGGGTCATATTGTTTCTGTAGACATTCCAGGATTCTGTTGTGTGATCATAGATATAACTGAAGATGTGTCAGAGAAACAAATCAATTAAATACTTTGCTAATAAAACTTCTGAAGACAACAAAAATATTTTAAAATAATCTTTAAACATGCTCAGCTCAATATAGATGTTCCCACATGCAGGAAGTCAATCTTTATAAATTCAAACTCACCAAGACTCTAGCTGCAGTTTTCTATATTGGTTGTCTCTGGATACAACAATAAAGAACATTAGAAAACATAAACAAATTAGAAAATATAAACACACAATCCATAAAAGTTTACACTCTTCTATTAATTACAGGTATGTAAACCTGTGGTGGGAGCCTTTATGAAAATCAAAAGACAGAATCTTGCTCAGTACCATGAGTGTAATAACCTTATATGACTTGCTTATAAAAACCCTTGAACTAATACTGAACTAATAGCAATTGCAAATTTGGACCAATATTACCAAGGTTAGTTTAGTAGTGAAATCTCTTCTATTTGTATCACCATAATATTTTTCAAAATTATTCACTAAGGAGAACTTCAGGCTGAATAGTCACCAAATGTTGATTAGTAGCCTATTTAACTCCAATTGAATGTAATGTAGCATCCAGTCATCCAAGTCATTTTCATGCCAAGTTTGATAATAACATTATCTAACTGATATTGTAAGAGATGTCAAATCAGATGGCAATGATTAGTACAGATCATATTCCTGAAAATTACTTCGCACAAAAATATAAAAATTAAATACTGAAGGAACAGTAACAATAGACATCACCTTGGCTTCAAACAGGAAACCCTGAAGAGAAAGAAATTTAGTTGTAGTTGTCTCTGTAAAATGAACTTTGCATTCTAATTCTGAAGCATTCACTTGAAAAACTTGATCCTTTACTTACTTGTTCATATGGTCCCCAGTTTCTTGGGGCAGCACAGAGTTTTTCACTGATTTGAAAGACATAACACTTTCTTTTCTGTTTTCAGGACTACTAGCTTCTATCAACTGAAGGAACATTGAAATGTGCCTTGGAAACCATCAATAAAATGTGTCTCCTTGGGCAGATCCTGTGAACTTCATGAAACACAAGACAAGATGCTAGTTAGTATGTTTGTGGTCTTTGTCCAGAAACATACAAAATTTTCATTATGTCTGACAGCTTGAATTTTCAATGAAATTTCTCACTTATCCTAGAAAAATGTGTATTTTGTAACATCCTCTGTAACATTTTTATTCTACAATTTTTATTTAGATTGTTTACCTCCCCATAGATGCAGTTTGAATCAAGTACATTGTTGGTTATATGCATCTCTTTCAATGTGATTTCAAAGCTATCTTCATCACTGCAATGCAGTTGACATCTGCCGAGAGACCAAATGCTACTTCATTGTAGCCAGAGTTCAAGCTGTCCATTCTCTGAATGATGAAGAAAAGGGTAAAAAGATTAATTTTAGCATACTACATTCAGATCCTGAACTTACACTTTGTTTGTTGCATTGGATATCAAGAGAGCACATCCTGTTTCAGTAAAGCTCCCATTACACACAATAATGCTGTTATAGATGCTCAAATCTGACCTAACTCACTAGGCTTCCTCTAACATACATGGACTTGGGTAACAACATTAAATTTTCTTTCCCCAGTAATTCTCCCATTAAAGGGATGATTTGGGGTTAACAGTTTCCTCCATAAGCAAGACTTCTCTGAGCAAATCTTTCCCATAGCACTGAATCAGTTTACTATCTGATTTTACAATTAAATTATTAAAAAAGAAAACAAACTATGCAAAAAGAACATAAAATATTTCAGCATATAGTACCAGCTTTCTCACTCTCAAATTACAATTCCTTGGCATGAAAATATTTACCTCAGACTGTTACTGATTATTTATACAGTAGCACATATAGTACCAGCTTTCTCACTCTCAAATTACAATTCCTTGGCATGAAAATATTTACCTCAGACTGTTACTGATTATTTATACAGTAGCACATATAGGTAAACTTAAGCGGACCTAAGTATCTGTCAATTTATACTAATGTTTGACTTTTGGTAAGAAATGAAGCAGAGAAATATTAGTTAAAAATGGGAAAAAATCAAATTAAACCTGTTAAAGGCTTTTTTCATAATGTCAAAATAGGTACAAATTTTCATCATATAAATTATAACTATAAAATAACAGCTCTACACCAAGGCATATAGGAGATGTCCTGCTGTTGCAGCAGCAGCTATGGCAAAATCACCCTCCTCAAATGTAAGATGGATACACATCTCCATCCCAAAGTTACCTCAGATGTAAGATGCATGCCTCCATCCAAAAGTTACCCACCTCTAAGGTACAATTACACCTCACTGCATATGATGCACAACTAGAGCCACTCAAGCTCTTCCTAAAGATAAAGAAATAGTATAAAAATAAGTTAAGAATGGGGAGAAGACAGAGAAGACTTTATCTTAACTTCTGGGATTGACTGACAGGCGGAACCTGTCTTCTCCACTATAGGGACACCTATTGGGTAAGACCCATACCCATGTATGATGATTAGCGTTTAGAGTATGTCTGTATATTGCTTTGAATATGTTTTTGAAGTTAGATACTGTGACTAGCAATCTTTGAACCTCAATCTGTCACAACGTTATTAATAAAGAGTTTTATTAACAAAAAGAATTTACTCTGTAAATTATTACTGTGAGTCCCTCAAGGGCACTGGCACTTGCTGGCAGTAGGTAACATACTCAAATAAAAGTGGGAAGAGCCAAGAGGAGGTATTTCTTACTCTGTTGGTCTGTGTCCCTTAACAAGTCAGTCAAAATTCTCTCTGATCCAGCAGATTTCTCAGTGGACAGTCTCCATAACAGGACGTTGACAGACTGGCTCCTGGCTTTCCTGGGCCACTGACAGAGTAATGAAAAAGAAAAAAAAAGTTTGAGGAAATCTCTGCTTTCACATGACAAAGAGAGATGCTGACAATATATGTAGCTAAGTGTATGTGCACACAGCATGAACCAAAGAAGAGTTTAGCCCTGTAATTCAAGGTTTTGCTCTTGTAGTCAGAAGAACTACCTGCATTTGGCAGCAAGCCAGACATATGCAGTGGGACCGTACAGCAGGGCTGGAGCCCAAAAGTCTCTGAGAGGACAGGTGGAACAACTGAAAAGCAGGTTTTGCTGCTACAATAATATATTTCTGTACCAGTTTGCAGTTGAAGTGTAATTAGCTGTAGATACATAGAGGTATGATCATGCTCAGCTAGGTAGGTGCCACTGTCAAGTTTGCTGCTCTTAACATTCCAGTTATTCAGAATCAAAAAGATCATTGCAATCTGTAAAAAGTAGGCTTTTAGAATAACATGCATATAGTAAATTAAACATTGATATTTATCCATGTGTTCAGACACATAGATAAAACCCATAGTTTTTCTGAAATAACTGAAATTTTTGCAGTGAATCTTTACCATTTTTCAGTCTCGGTGCGTTTCAGCTTCTAAAATTTTAAACTTCACCATCTTCTTTCTTTTTTTAAACTTTTTTACTAAAAACTTCCAAATGTATGACAGAGGGGAAAAAAAACCAAGCATAGGAAAACTTCAGCTGTTACAGTGAGCTTTTCAGAGTGCTAGAGCAACAACAGTCAGAGAACTAATGGAAGTTCCAACAGATTCTGAACTTTATTGCTTATTTAACACTGTAACAAGTCCATTTCAATCATTAAGTGGAAATCTAATATGCAAAGCAGCAACAAAAAAAAAGTTTTTAGGAATCCTCCTAGGCTAATTTATATCATGAGGCAATTAAAATATTCTAGATATTAAACCATGCTTTCATAATTAAGTTGAAATAATTTCAAGGACCTACTAAATTATAGCATTAAATAGAAATTCTCCAGTTTTCTTATTAATTTTGTGTATAGGCAGAGCTCTTTATTTACAAGTTTGCTTATGTAACCTATCACATACCTTAAAATCATGTATTTCTGTGCGGCTTTAGTTTTTCTCTGCCCTGGTCTCGGGCAGCTGGGGCGCCCAGCTAGGGACTGCTTTCTGGTGAGACCGGGGTTGCCGCACGTGCAGAGCTCTAGAGCTGAGCCTCCACGTAGGTTTGCCGCCTTCGTAGCCACACACTGAGAGGAGACAAAGGGACAAGAGAAGGCACACCTTGTCTCATGTAGCTGAGAACTGTTTATTTCCCACATGGCTGCAGCGGTGGTCAGAGCAGCATTCCCAGGTAGCGTGCGTGGACAAAATGGCAATGGGACAAAGAAAGCATGGGGTTAAATAGGGGGCGGGCGGACAGGGGTGGAAAACCCCCTCAACCAAGAGGGACAGACAACAGGGGAGTGACACAGAACATAACAACCTAGGGGAATATAGCAAAGGTGAGTACGGTGTTCTGGGACAAATAGCATTGCAAAGGTGGGGTGAATGACACAGAACTTTCTATGAGGAAGAAGGGCGTGGTTACAAGATTGACATGTAAGAGCTCCTATGGTAGACAGCTTGGAGCGGACCATTGTTAGGGAGAAATAGGTGTACAGAGAACCAACCTAACTAACATTTACTAAAATCCCTAACTAAACCAACCCAAACTACAACAAAGCTTTAAGCATTTCTATGGAAATGTTCAAGAGACAGCATACTTAATATATCCAACATCTCTGTTTGCAAAGAGTCTTTATTTCAGATAGAGGTATAGGAAGGACATTCTCTAAGACACAGAGGGTTACATACAAAGAATGACACATTTCAGGCAATTTGAGAAACTTCTTTTATTAATTTCTCAAACATACATATTCAAATATTATTTAAAAGCAGACAAGCAACTGCAGTAGAGTATTACTCTAAACTAAGAGTAATTCTCTAAACTAAGGTTTTAAACAAATCTAGTCTAAACTCTATTTCTCTACACTAAGAGTAGCTTTGCAAAATAGTTATACACTAACAACACTAAAGGGCATCTGGAAGGAATGCCAAGTAATAAGTCTAATTAAAGCTACAGCTTGCTACATTATAACTACATTAATTCTGCAACGGCCTAGGTTGCTGTCTTCGAGGTAGTTCAAGCAACCTTCTTCAGCTTCACTGTTCTTCTGTGAGGATGTGCATGTGGAGACAGTTTCTACCTCTCAGACTTAGGCAACAGCACCATCGTAACTGGAAGGTGAAGGGCAAGGCCACTCAGAGGTGTGTCTGCACAACGAATCCATGTGCTGCAGCATCTTCCTTCCGCAGGAGCAGAAAAGCAGCTTCAGGATTGCCAGTGACGAATGCAGCAATTATGCAGAGTTCACATGGCTGCCATCGGGTGTGACCCCCCCAGCAAAGCTCTGTGCAGGGAACTCCTCTCCGTAGCTGGAGAGCAGCATCCGGAGGCGAAATCGCATCTGACCATAAGCTTTCAGTGCCTCTAGGTGGGTGGCAGGATCTTGGGCCAGGTGCTCAAAGAGGTTGAGCGGCTCAATCCTTTGCATTTCTGGTGGCAAGCTGATCTCTGCAGGAAGCCTCTCGTTGCCTAGCACAAAGTGCTCCAGGCATTTCAAGTGCAGGCAGCGGCGCAGGTACACCATGATGTCCCACAGCCGCTGTGCAAATTCCTTCCTGCGCCACCGGGACAGTGGTACGGTGGTCAGCACGTGCATGACCACAGCCTTCCAGGTAGAGCTGGAAAAACCTGTGCCCCTCAGGATACAGGTGAAGACCTGCAGGCATTTCAGGTGCAAGCCCTCGCACGGCATCTGCCTGGCGATGTGCTGGAAGAATTTTGCCTCTGCCACAGCGTATGTCTCAGGCCACGCTGTGCTTGCCATGATGTTGGCCTCGGCGGGCTGACTGCTCACAAAGTTGCTGGAGTTGCCTTTCTGGGCCTCTGTGGGCTGGCTGACCACAAAGGTGTCAGAGTCCCCTTGGCGCACCCCAAAGAGCATTTCCACGGTCAGGCTCCTCTTGCCTTTGCACAACTGGAATTGGCAGGACCGGCTGCAGGGCTGAAACACCAAGTGCCATGAGTATGACTGAGGCACATGCAGCCACGAGCATCTCACCAACTGGTAGAA